>NW_028244065.1:0-732319 GCF_964263255.1 Lissotriton vulgaris
TGTCTCCCTGAGTGGGATGGGCATGCCCAGACATGGGTCCCGTGCTCTCCATGCCACTGGAGCCAAGCTATCCTGGCTGATGAGGAGTGAAACCATGAAACTGGTCCTAGGATGCTTGTTTCCAGGCCAGGGAGGACCTTACCTGGCAGTTTGCGCTGGACTTTTCCAATTGGGCACAGGGTTAAGACTGATTTGCATATTGCTGGGTACAAACTGGAAAGACATGGTGAGAAAGCAAACAATGGATTTAGGCCCAGATCTTAGTACTGGGGTGAATGTATGACATTGTTCTTCATTCTGTCCATCAATTGTTGTTTTTGCATTTGCCACCCCGAGTGGGACGTGTATGCCTAGATGTGGGTCCTGTGCTCTCCATGCCACTGGAGTCTAGCTATTCTGGCTGATGAAGGGTGAAATCCCGAAACTGGTCCTAGGATGCTTGTTTTCAGTCCAGGTGTAGTGTAGTCCCAATAGTAACCTGTCATGCAGGACCTACAGTGTTTACGGATCACATATCCTGTAGATCTGGTGGCAGACTGACTCTGTGCACCCCTGCCGCACATGTTAGCCTATGGTTTGCATTAGCTAGCTCGTAGTGCCACTAGAATCTCCTGTTATCAGATAGATTCGTTTTTGGCAACCTCAGAACACAATAACATCAGCCTGTGGAAACAATATCCGCTTAAGGGCGGCAGTTTTATTGAGTGGGTGGGGCCACATCGGCCAATGGACGTGCGCAGCACTACGGTGGTAATGCTTGCAATGGCCGTTGGCCGAGGGGCGCATCGAAGGGGATATACATCTTTTCACCCAGTCACTCTGCATGCTTGTTTTGCTCTCAGAGAGATACAGAGAAGAAACAGTTGAGCGTTTTTACAATAAGAATTTATTGTACCATAGTTCTTCTCAAGCAAAAAAAGTGTGCTGTTACAATTGTAAAACAGTGGCAGAGATATTGAACAAGCAGTACAGTGAATAAAAAGGAATAGTATTGTTCTACCATTTTGCAATAGTCCAGAACATATACATGAATATGAAATGCATTTATAAAAAAGGGCATATTCCTAAGATGCCGGACTAGATGTACCTAAGTGTACCTAGCCTGTGAGTAGGTGCTAGAGAGCCTAAGAGCCAAAGAGCCAAGAATCCCGCTAGGATTGAGTCGAACCCCCACACCTGAATAGTGAGAGTGTGGGACTTCAACCTAGACTTGACCTGGACACCCCGCAAGGGATCACCAGACCACTTTTTTTTATCACTCCCAGGGGAACTTTTTACAATTTCTTGGTTACATGTTCTTAGAACAGGTACACTGGACCCCAACAAATATTGTCCTTTTTACGTCCCCTCCTGTTGTTCACATCACCATACCACTGTCAGCTGGTGCGATGGCATGCCGGAGCTGCAGCATCTCTGGTCAGTGTGTCGGTCTTGAAGTCTCGGTTCCCTCCCGCTGAAGTGTGGCTCAGGGGTTAGAGGCGGCAGACCCAGAAGCTGAGATCGGCCCTGGACCAGGGTTCAATTCCCCGCCTCGGCGGGTCTTGGGCTCAAAAATTCCACGGACTTGATAATTCTCGCTCCGGTGCCTTCTCAACTCACGGGTTCACACTCTGCGACTCTGGGCAATAGTTTGCTTAATCTCCACAACGGCCCCTCGCGGCGGGATGCCTGGCTTTCACCTTGTGGATACCCTGCCGGGGTTATCTCACAGGGGAATACCAGGACGGGTTCCCTAAGCCAGCGCCGGGAAACCCTTTGTGGGTAGCTGTGCGCTATATAAGCTCAAATACATTTACATCTGGTAGCAAAAGGTGCTGTATTCATACAGTCTATGTACGTGTGTTTTCCATTGTTCAGAAATGAAATCCAGAAATCTAGTATTTGTAAAGCGCACAATTACCCGAGGATGTCAAGGCGATGGGGGCCATCTGGAAGATTAAGCAAGCTATTTCCCAGAGTCACATGGTGCTGGACTAACCTACCGCCGGTACCGGGGATCAAACCGTGAACCCCGTGGTCCGGAGTCAGGCACCCTGGCCGCTGCGACACACCTCTTCCAGTATGAGGATGACATTGGGGATTGAACATTGTGCGTCGATGGGAGAGGAGAAGAATATCTCCCGGAGAGTGTACTCATCATTTATTCATATGTGCTAAGTCTTAGCAATATCGATTGGGAAAAACCCACTCTCGGCCAGGTTCTAGGTGAAAGGTTTAGTCCATAAAAGGCTGCAGTCCTTATAAGGCGTGATGTCCCTACATGGCATTCTGTCCTTATTTGGAGTTATGTCCTTATAAGGCTCATTCATATCAAATAACGGGGAGTCAATATAGGGAAAGTGTACAATGTTCCCTGGACCTATATTAGGGTACTGATATGAAATATAACACAGGGAGGACTTGGCCTGGCAGGTCGGGCTGGACTGTTCTCTTTGGGCACAGAGTCAAGACAGATTTGCATATGGTGCAAACTGGAAAGGCATTGTGAGCACAAAAACAATGGATTTAGGCCCAGATCTCTGTACTGGGGTGAATGTATGACTTTGTTCTGCATTCTGTCCATCATTTGTTTTCGTATATGTCACCCGAGTGGGATGGGTATGCCTAGACGTGGGTCCCATGCTCTCCATGCCACTGGAGTCAAGGTATCCTGGCTGATGAGGGGTGAAACCCTGAAACCGGTCCTAGGAAGCTTGTTTCCAGTCCAGGGAGGACCTGGACTAGCAGTTCGGGCAGGACTGTTCCCATTGGACACAGGGTGAAGACTGATTTGCATATGGCTGAGTTTAAACTGGAAAGGCATGGTGAGCAAATAAAATATGGATTTAGGCCCTGAACTCTGTACTGGGGTGAATGTATGACATTGTTCTGCATTCTGTCTATCAATTTTTGTTTTTGTATTTGTTCCCCGAGTGGGACGGGTATGCCTAGATGTGGGTCTCGTGCTCTCCATGCCACTGGAGTCAAGCTGTCCTGGCTGATGAGGGGGAAACCCCGAAACTGGTCTTAGGATGCTTGCTTCCAGTCCAGGGAGGACCTGGCATGGCAGTTGACCCTGGACTTTTCCCATTGGGCACAGGGTCAAGGCTTAGTTGCATATTGCTGGGTTCAAACTGGAAAGGCATGGTGATAAATGAAACAATGGATTTTGGCTCACATCTCTGTACTGAGGTGAATGTATGACATTGTTCTGCATCTCTCCATAAATTGTTTTTTATGCATTTGTCACTCCGAGTGGGACTGGTATGCCCAGACGTGGGTCCCGTGCTCTCCATGCCACTCGAGTCAAGCTATCCTGGCTGATGAGGGGTGAAACCCCGAAACCGGTCCTAGGATGCTTGTTTCCAGTCCAGGGAAGACCTGACCTGACAGTTTGGGCTGGACTCTTCCCATTTGGCACATGGTCAAGACTGATTTGCATATGGCTGGGTTCAAAGTGATTTATTTAAGCCCAGATCTCTGTACCAGGGTGAATGTATGACATTGTTGTGCATTCTGTCCATCAATTATTGTTTTTGCAACTAGTGGATTGCAGCCAGGTCAAGACCTGTTCAGCGGCGTCAATGATTTGCATTTCAACATCTGAGATCACTGCAGTCTTTATGGGTTGATGAGGGAGTATTTGATGCCCAACTCTTGGAGACATCTCCTAATTACTAGAGACGAGCCCATCTGCACCACCTTGGGGTAGTCAGGGAATAAAATAACTGTGGTGTTATCCACTTTCACATCCCCAGCTTGCGTACCTTCCTCAGGACAGTGTCACAATCCCTGTAGGAGGCAGAAGAGAAGGGGTCTAGGACCTGTCCTTAGCATCACCGGCATTGGATTGGCCTACTCCACAACAAAGAATGGGGAGAGTGCACCTGCCGGCAGAAGGTCACGCAACCATGTCTCAGTATATGCCCCTGCATTAGCCCCTTCTGCTCCCTCAGGCAGACCCGACATCCTCACATTGGTATGCTGGGAGCGACCCTCTGCTTCCTCCGCTGTTGTTGCCAGTGAAGTCACATGCACGATTAGCTGCTACACCTTCAATGCTGTACTCAGGGTACTCTGGTGGAACTGGGGCCACTTCTTGTTCATTGTTGTGTACCTCGTAATTCAGCTTGTGATGATCTGCACGCTCCAGGGTGAAGTCATACCCTCTGCAAGTACAGAGTCTAGTTTGGAGTTCAGGCTGTCCACTGTCACCTGCCTCAGCGGCCAGCAATCCCCAGCCGCTCGGTTCACCAACATGGAGGAGCAGCCAAATGTCGATGTCACCCAGTCTGCAGGTGATCCATCATTGCGCCATATGCTGAAGCACTATGTATGACATGTGGTGCAGTGAAGTGTGGCCTCTCTCCTCCAGTCATGTGTATGCTAGCCAGGAATCTTCATTCGGGCAGCAACAATGGTAATCCCTGTACAAGAGCTCACTACAACAGGGTGAGGAAAAGCAGCACCACCCCGTCTCCTCTTCCGATCTAACAGTGGCAAACAGATTCTGTCTTCCCCAGTGTCCCAGTGAGTGACTGCAGATCAAGCTGAGAACCCAAAGGCCTTGGCCCGACACAATTCCAGGCCTCGTCCACTCTGCGTCCCACATTCTCCTCACCTGGACATTGGCACGGGGACTCAATCTGCTGCTCTCTCTCAGAATCTGTGACTCAGCCAGCAGGAGCCTCAGCCAGGTGGGATTTCACAAGCCTGGGTACAGCAATCGCTGCCTACTCCGCTCGAGCACCTCCTAATGCAGGTGATGCAACAGGGCCCCCTTAGGCGTGAAGTTGCAGCACTCCCGCCACACAAGTTCAGCGCAGCTCAGGGGCCTAACCCTCCACAGCATCCGGGCAGCACCACATCCTCCGGCCTGTGATGCAGAGAGGCGCGGCCCACCATTGGCAATCCCCTCCATGCACCGAGGTATTGTGGTGGCGTTTGTTATGCAATGCATACCTCCCTATGTCAGTGCGCAGGAGTGCCTCTACTGATCACAGTTCAAAGGGGTGCCAGGCAGTCTCCTCACACAGGTCAGCAACGTATCTCAATGCAACCTACCAGACTTCACCACCAGGTAAGAGTGATCCCCAAAACCTCAATGTCTACTGCCACAGCCCAAAGGCTTGGGCCCGACAAAGCCTGTTTCCACCGTCAGGCTGCAGTGACTTCGCCACCTCCTACCCTGGATCTCAGACACAGGCCCAGTGTGGCCTCTGGGCCCCAGATACTGTCCACACTTCCAGGCATCAGCTGCCAATGAGTCATAAGGATGGCCCTATGAAAAGGCTGCATCACTGTTTTTCAACAGTAATGCACCTCCTTTCATAAAGGAGGCCCTGATTCTGCATTTCCTCTTCCCATTGGGACTCTGGCTGATCATCCTGGCTGTTGTGCGGTTTGAGGGGGTTGTTGACCTGTGCTCAACTGACAGTGATTCTTGATTTTCCCACATTTACTAGCTTTATTTTAAAATTACCCAGGTCTATTTTCCCAGACTCTGTACCTGATGGATAAGAATGAATGGAAGGGGCTGGAGCATGTGTCTGCAGCTCACCACCCATTCAATGGGGAATGGGGGAGATCTATCAATCTGTGACAATTAACATATCTAATATGATTATCCTCATGTAGAAATTATATAAAACCTGAAGACAGAGGGACGGATCACAAAATATATCTGACGGCTTATTATAGCAGTGGACCTTTAAACACCTTTTACAACCGTATTATGAAAATGGAATTCTGGATGTAGTAATGTGTGACAGTAATATTTGTGGACATTTGCTTTGAGGCATTTTGTTATCTGTAGATGAGTTATTTTGTGTGCTGCTGGCGTTTTTTAGCTGCACCATTGTAGTTTTATTTTGTTTTGTTGTACTGCAGTTTCTGTGTTGTGCTCTGTTCTGACTGTTTTATTGTCAGGTGCCACGTATAAACTTTAATTGTGATGTTATGCTGGTTTATGTATGTTATTCTGTTATCTTTAGTTGAATACTTTAGATATGAGAATAAAACTGCAATATTTTTAGACAAAAGCCGCATATGCCCTGAAAGTTCCAGTGACAAGCAACCAATACCCACTTTCTAAGGTGGTAAAATAGTGCTGCTTCATGTCTTCGTGCACATAAGACACCACTCAAAACTGTGTTGGGTCAGGGGAGATTACGATTACGAAGGGTGTGGACACTAGAGCACAAACTTAAGTATAACATTAGTTACTTCTTGGCTTTCTGGATTTGGATAGTTTCATGGAGAAGAGAGGTAGAGAACTATTTAGATCCTCTGGACCTGTTAGGCTTCATCTGGTAACATGTTAGTTCACACCTGTTAGTGCGTTCTCACATGTTTGCTGTTTCCCTTTCCATTTCTGTTTCTGTGGTTTTGTCTGCTTGATCTAGTATTTCCTTGCCTTGTGTTGTGCTGCCATTGTTCCATTCTCTGTAGAGTCTTACCATTGTGCTGCTTACTTTATCAAACTACTGAAAGTTTTCTGAAGGTAAATAAAGATCAACCACTTTTTGGGAGGGCATTCAAAGTTTATCAAGTTGATGATCTTAACAATTACCAAAGAGCTATTATATTTTTTACGCATGTGCATGTCCTTAAAAACAGAACACCATAACCACTATATATTGGTGATTTTACAGAAATGCGTCTTAGACTGCATGTTGCAAAAGTTAACGCCCATTACCATTACAGAAGTGGTAGAAAAATGGGTTTAGGTGCAGTCTGTTGAATTCATTCCAGTTTGAAGAGTTAAGGTCAAATTCCTGTGCCAACTAACACATTACTTTAACTCTAACCTTTTTTGTGGATTTTGTTACATAAGGTAAGATCACATTAGCACACTTCATTATAATGCAACTTTACGCAGTGTTTTTTAAGGGAATTTATGGGGGATTTTGATCATATTCAGCCAACCATTCCACTGAGCATAGCTTTCAGCCATGTGCAGTGGGGGAGTTGGGAACAGGACCGAAGAAGCTTGTTTTTACCTCTGTACCATGGGTGCAAAGTTTGTGCGGAGGTTGCCATAGGAGTACCACAAATCCTCCTGTAATGACCTCACTGGGTCTTGGGGATAGTTACTCTGGACCATATCCCCTCACGAGTGTTAAGGTGCAGGGTATTCCTATTTCTAGGACAAATGGACTGGGTCCTAGAGTTCTGTAATAGCACCCACAACATCTTTCTCTTTGTTGGAGCCCACTAATCAGATTACCTGCTACTACAGGATTGGTACAAGTCCCATGGTGAATGAACTGGAAATGGTGAAGGAACTGGAAATGGTGAAGGAACTGGAAATGGTGAAGGAACTGGAAATGGTTTCATAAACTGTATAAGTAGAAATGACATGCAGCATTTACACAAACCCTATCATTTGGCACTCACATAACAAGCATTATTCCTAGCCATCTGCGTGTTCATTTTATCAACATATGAAGCATGGGGGACAGATACTGCTTGTTAGGACCTAATCCTGTTACTCACAATGTGTGCACTGATCCCTGCACTGGCCACTGGCCTGCTGCTGTCCTATCTTATACAAGCTAATGTATGTATGCATGTTTGTGTTGGTATTCGTAGAGTGCAAACCTATCCCAAGGGCAAGGGAGCACTGACCAGGGACTGTCGCCCGCAGGAAGAGCATGATGAAGTGTGCGGAGAAGTATGAGAACCAGATTTCAGCGGTGACTAGGGCATCTAGGTTGTGTTGAGGGATGATCTCAGCAATGCATTAAGCGTGCATGATTGGAAGGTGTGAGCGGATGATGATGGATGTGGAAAAGGTTGCAGGCATTAGATGGGTGTATGTGTTTGCATGGTCTGGGTGTGAGTGTGAAGTGTGATGCCTGCAAGACACATGATGATGCTAGTTTACCTGGAACAGGGATTCTGACTCTACGCCCTTCCCAATCTGAACAGGTCCAAACAAATGTATTACATTACAGCACATACATTTACAACGCTTACACTTACAACACAGTTTTTACATCGCAACATCCACTACTACGCATTCCATCACATCGCATGACACTATATTGCATTTTAAAAAACGACCTTTACAACGCTTTCTATTACATTGCATACTAACTTTACAACGCATACCATTACAACGCATACCATTACATTGCATTTAGGGTAAGTATTGGCTAGTATAGGGGTAAAAATGACTATTCTAACTCCAGGAGGTGCAACAGTAAGGTAAGTGCTGGGTAGTGTAGGGCTTAAAAATTACTACTCTAACTCCAATGGTATGGGTTGTAATGGTATGCATTGTAATGCCTTTGTTGTAGTGACATGGGCTGTAGTGTCATGCGTTGTAAAGGATGTTGCGATGTAATGGCTGCATTGTAAGTGTAGTGCAATGTAATGGTTGCGTTGTAAAGGTTGTTTCCCGGTCCAAACAGATTAATACCACTGTGATCTCACTGGGGATGTATGAGCATTGGGTCTCACTAAAGGGTTGTCTAACATAAGGGAGGAGGCAGACAAGGAAATGAAGGGTGGAAATAAGTGATGCTACTTCCAATAAAGGTAGGTACCCGAAAATGTAGTGTAGTAAATTCCTATAGAGATGGATGAAGGGAAATGCAGTGATGTCCCCCTGTTGACATGGATTCTCATAAATTAAGACAGGCGCACTATATGCTTTCTGCATACATTCTGCTTCGTCCCACAGATGCAGGCATGTGATAAGACTTCTATCCAGGGCAGGGAACATATATGTCATCCGTTTCGTGTCTGCAGCAGTTTCTACCTTGTTTGTAATGTACCGTCTGCTTTCCTGCAGTTACTCTTTCAAATATTCTTTCTAAATAATAACTTTGCACTAAAAATATAATTCTGTTAAATGCACACTTTAATGTCACTAATTTTGCAAATATCCACTTGCCATGTGTTTTTGTCATGTATATAGGTACTTGTTTACTCTCCCCTGAGGCGGAAGCCGGGGGTTCTACTCTCTGTGCGGTGTAAATGTGGTAACTTTTAAAACTTTGTATATATTTTAATTGTTGCGCTTTTAATACCACTGCATAATTACGCTTCTCGAGTGCAAGATTTGCTTTGCACCGAGGCGCGCTCCTCTCACCTTTCCATCCCGGCGTGGCCGATTAGGGGCTGACGACGCGGGGTAAAGGCGCCATCTTGGAGGGAGAAAGGGTTGGCGGTCCAGTGGCAGGACGCCTCCCGCCCTCCCGGATATTTAAACAGTAGTGCCCATCGTTCTGTGTACTTGTTTACTCTCCCCTGAGGCGGAAGCCGGGGGTTCTACTCTCTGTCCCTTTTGCGGTGTAATTGTGGTAACTTTTAAAACTTTGTATATATTTTAATTGTTGCGCTTTTAATACCACTGCATAATTACGCTTCTTGAGTGCAAGATTTGCTTTGCACCGAGGCGCGCTCCTCTCACCTTTCCATCCCGGCATGGCCGATTAGGGGCTGACGACGCGGGGTAAAGGCGCCATCTTGGAGGGAGAAAGGGTTGGCGGTCCAGTGGCAGGACGCCTCCCACCCTCCTCGGCAGGGTATAAAATAATGGGGTCATTCCGTCCGCGCAGCGGGCGGGCGCAGCGGGCGCGCCGGCGGCGCGCCGAAGGTGCTAAAGGCAAGCCTGTCTGTGCCCGTCCGCGCCGGACACGGGCCTAGGGCCACCACCCCTGGCTCGGCCAAAATCACCTGCCTCCCACCCTATACTCATTCTTTGCTAACTGATCTACGTCCACAACTTATGGAAGGATGTTCTAGACAGGAACATTGATATAATGTTCCTGACAGAGACCTGGATGGATAAAACATCGGATCCAGATCCTGTGATAGCCATCCCAAATGGATTTAAAGCCTATAGACAGGACAGAACAGGCAAAAGAGGAGGTGGGATAGCTATAATTGCCCGGGACACTCTCAAAATCCGCATCACGACAATAACTACCACGGCATGTGAGGCGCTCCAGTTTGACATTTACCTGTCTCCTTCTTTTAAATTTAGAGGCATACTATTATACAGACGACCTGAAATTCGGTCGGGATTTCTCACAGAAATTGCCACTATCTTAGAATCCGTTTCAACCGAGAAGTCTACAACACTGCTAGGAGACTTTAATTTCCATCTGGACTGTAATAGAGATAAAGACACCATGACCCTACAGTCAGAAATGGAGGTCTTTGGCCTATCACAGCTGGTGACGGGACCTACCCACAATGCAGGGCATACTTTAGACGGAATATTTACTAATCTAGACAACCTGCTAATTACTGACGTCCTCCCAATGACTTGGACTGACCATTATTTGGTACTAGGTACTATAAAAATTAGCGAAGCATCCATTATTAAAACACCCCCTCCCAGCCAGGCACCTTTTAAGGTATGGAAAGATATCAACATTCCTAACCTTAAGGTAGCACTAGACAACTCTAAGCCTACCTTGTCTACTGATCCAGAAATAGCTACAAAGCAATACCAAGCTTGGCTGGACCAGGCTACTAACAAATTAGTACCAGTTAAACGAATGTCCAGGAATAGAAGTTCTCCTTCAGCACCCTGGTATACAGAGGAACTCAGAAAACATAAACAGCTATGTAGAAATAAAGAAAGACACTGGAGGAAAAACTATGACGATGAAAGCAAATATAAGTATAAGGAGCTTCTAACTCAGTACAAATTCTTGATCATAGAGGCCAAAACAAAAGTACTACAGCGAGCACATTGAAAGTGCAAAAAATTATAATAAAAAGCTCTATGACATAACCAAACAGCTTGCAGGAGGTGCTCCTGACTTGAATCCCCCTTCTTCACAAAGTCTCTGTGACTCATTAGCATCCTTCTTTTTCACTAAAGTGAATGATATCTTCTCAGCATTTACCTCCTCTGATAATCAAAGCACCGATGATATAATAACGCCGCAAACTGACAATATCTTTCCACAGTTTGCAGAAATTTCAGAAAACCAAATCCAGGATATCATTAAAACCATTAAGTCCGGCTCAGCATTGGATCCTTGCCCCATGAAAACTCTCCGCCCATTAATGGACACCTTCGTCCCAGTTATAACCCAAATTTGCAATTCAATGTTCCGCACAGGAATCTTCCCTACCCCTTTAAAAAAAACCCTACTGAAGCCACTTCTGAAAAAATCCTGCCTAGATAAAACGGAGTTAAAAAATTACAGGCCTATAGCCAACCTCCCGTTTCTAGCCAAAGTAGCAGAAAAAGCCATGAATACTCAACTTGCGGAATTTATCGAGCAACACCATCTGCTCGATGAAACTCAATTTGGATTCCGCAAGTTTCATGGAACAGAAACTGCGCTTATCAAAGCGGCGGATGACATCCGATTAATCCGAGATCAAGGAGGCTCAGCATTGCTAGTGCTTTTAGACCTATCGGCCGCCTTCGACACGGTCGACCATAAGATCTTGGTCGACCGTGTTGAAAAGATGGGCGTGCTAGGCCTAGCTAAGAATCTACTGGCATCTTTTCTGACGGATAGATCCCAGGCAGTCAACCTGGGACAATTCGAGTCAGCAGAGTTGTCCTTGCCATGTGGGGTACCTCAAGGTTCATCCCTTAGTCCAACACTATTTAACATCTATGTGTCGGACCTCGCTAAAACCATCAAAGCGCATGGGATGAACCTTACCTCATATGCGGACGACACCCAGTTGATTCTGACCATCAGAAATTATGGGGAAACAGTAGCAGAGAGTTTTAAAGCAGGCATGCTGGCCATCGGACAGTGGATGTCAGCAAACTGTTTAAAACTGAACTCCGAAAAGACTGAGGTGGTAACTTTTGGTCATCTTAGCCCTAACTGGTCCTCTGTATGGTGGCCTTAATCCTTTGGAGCCTTCCCTAAACCAACCACGAAGGTGAGAAACTTAGGCGTAATTTTTGACGACAACTTGAACTTTATGGCTCATGCCAACCAGACGACCTCTACGGCGTTTTACAAACTACGCCTGGTAAAAAAGATCCTTCCATTTCTCCCCAAAAGTGTAGGCAAGACATTAGTTAGCGCCCTTGTCCTGTCTGCATTAGATTACTGCAATGGCTTGTTTGCCAATGCCCAAATCAGGGTCATCAAGAAAATGCAGACAGTACAGAACGCAGTGGCCAGACTTCTCTCGGATATCCCCAAATTTAAACCTATAACTGATACCTTGAGAAGCTTTCATTGGCTCCCTATCAGGAATAGAATTAAATTCAAGACATTGTGTATTGTCTATAAATCATTACACCAACAAGCCCCTCAATTCCTGAGAGACCACCTTACTCCATACATTCCTCCTCGGCCACTCCGTTCAGCCAAGCTGAACGATCTGGTAGTACCCCGGACTAAATTAGTCAACTGGGGAGACAGACGTTTCCTGGTTGCTGCCCCGAAATTGTGGAACACACTTCCTCAATCCATTAGATCCAGCCCAAATCTCCTGTCATTCAGAAAGAAGCTGAAAACATGGTTGTTTAACTTCTAAGAGCCAGAAGCCAAGCATAGGAGAGTTCACAACAGTACAGCGCCGAGACGCCTGCGGGCATTTGTTCGAGCTCTATGAAATGTTAAAAATAAATAAATAAATATATGATTCTTTCTGTATCTTCATGACATTCCCTGTATAATAACATTTCAAATATGAGCTGTAATAAGTACCTTTTCTATAAATTGAAATTCATGCACACCACCTACCAAATGTAGTTACAAGTGCTAGAAATTTTCAAATGTCAGTTTTGACCAGCATTAGTTTCCTCCATTTCATTTCTTCACATATCAGTTAGGAAACTCACATCCTCATTAGTATACATCTTAAGGCTATTCTCAATGTTTTCTTTTCTGGTTTGCCTGACTTTTGAAAAGTTTGATGGACTTTTAGATATATATAATTGCAAGCAATGTATGTATATATATATATATATATATATATATATATATATATATATATATATATATATATATATATATATATATATATACATATATATTCACTGAAAAAGACATAGGTTATAGACCATATATAGTTAGGAATTAGCATTTACAAAACCTTGAAAATTCACTGAAAAAACCATAGGTTATAGACCACATATAGTTAGGGATTAGCATTTACAAAACCTTATTTTACTCGCATAAAACCATTGAAATTCGCATATATAGTTAGTTGCGCTAACTATATATCGCGCACCCGCAATCCACTGCTGATGATGTCACATATTACATCATTCATGACATGGTCAGTGACATCACTGATGACATCACTGATGACATCTCAAATGACATCACTGATGACATCACTGTTGACATCTGAAATTACATCACTGATGACATCAATGATGACATCTTAAATGACATCACTGATGACATCACTGATGACATCTCATTTGACATTACTGATCACATCACTGATGACATCATTCATGTGATTATACGATGAACCTCTTCAGACTCTGATATAACCTTAGATACACTCAGTGTAAACAGACACTCACAGACTGTCACTCATCCATGGAGTTACTCACACACCTAGTCAGTCATGCAAAGAATCAATCGCACCTCCATTTCCTCAACTATACAGTTATACACACCTTACTTATTCAAACATATACTAACACATATTTACTCTCTTATACAATCCCTGATACAAGTTCACAATGATCCACACAGCCACTCACACATTCACTGACTCTTATGCACAGTTATTTATATATGTCAACTCTCACATGTACTGTGTTTTACATATGTACTTACTTTGACATGGTAGCACTGAGATATCCATTCACTCACCAATACAATCATGCACACAGTTAACCGCCCATACAGCTGTTTCCACATGCACTTTTGAACCCATACATCTAGTGAATCAACTGCTCACACATCTATGCACAAAGTCATACACCTCCCAGCCACCCACACACACACTCAGTCTCCCATACAAATACTTGGGCAACCAATCAATAACCCATATAGTTACTCATATAGCTACTGATCAACACATGCAGCAGTTTACAGAACAACAGACATAATGATGCACAAATTAAGGCAGTTTAGTCACTAACCCATGCACTCAGTGAGACACATCTAATCACTCTCTCATACAGTCAGTAATGCACCTACTAAATCCTTCATCCAGACACTTATACATCCACTCATTCTTCAATATGTAAGACATATTTTAACTTTACAGAAACATACAGTCACTGGATGTTGTCATCAGTGATGTCATCAGTGATGTCATTTGAGATGTCATCAGTGATGTCATCAGTGATGTCACTGACCATGTCATGAATGATGTAAAATGTGACATCATCAGCAGTGGATTGCGGGTGCGCGATATATAGTTAGCGCAACTAACTATATATGCGAATTTCAATGGTTTTATGCGAGTAAAATAAGGTTTTGTAAATGCTAATCCCTAACTATATATGGTCTATAACCTATGGTTTTTTCAGTGAATTTTCAAGGTTTTGTAAATGCTAAATCCTAACTATATATGGTCTATAACCTATGGTTTTTTCAGTGAATTTCATTGGTTTTTTAAAAGCTAATATCTATAGCTGTAAAATATATTCTTTATTACGTGACGTATCACATAGCCACGTGAGACGCCTCATGACACGTCGCATAAACGTGACGTATCGTCTCTGCAGCGCAAACAAAACCCGTAACATAAGCGCGCCAGAGCACGATTACAGATATATATATTTTTTTTAACCTTAATTAGACAAAATCCACACGTGCACATATCTTGAGGCCTTGCAAAGGCACATCAAACAAACAGTCCCTACAATTTTGCCAAGTTTGGTGGAAATCTATTCCTTTAAATTTTATTTTACTGTTTCTCTTGGTTTTCCCCTTGTTACGCTTACCGGAACGCTACCCGGTACGCAAACCGGACGCTCCAAAAACACAAGATGTCGGACTCCCGTTACGCTGCCGGTTAGTTGCCCGGTTGGCGTACCGGGAAGCGCCTCTACCGCGAAAAATTGCAATTTTTTTTTCTTTTGCTCCGCGGGGCACTTTAATATCCCCCTCATCAATCCTAGGGGGTCAGGAGGGGTCTACCTTGCCCCCTTTCCTTCATTTCCCCCTTCGTTTTTCACCACCTCTTGTCTCTCGATCCTACCGAGAGACAAGATGGCGGCCGCTCTGGACTGTTTACAATGTTGACAGCCAATCAGCTTCTCCTCAGACTCCCGTTACGCTGCCGGTTAGCTGCCCAGTTAGCTGCCCAGTTCGCGTACCGGGACGCGCCTCTACGGCGAAAAATCGCAATATTTTTTTTACATTTTTTTTTTGCCCCGCGGGGCACTTTAATATCCCCCTCATCAATCCTAGGGGGTCAGAAGGGGTCTACCTTGCCCCCTTTCCTTCATTTCCCCCTTCGTTTTGGCCTCCTCTAGTCTCTCGATCCTACCGAGAGACAAAATGGCGGCCGCTACGGACTGTTTAGAATGTTGACAGACACCGGAGAGCCAATCAGCTTCGCTTCGCAAAGCTCCGTTACGCGAAAAGTACGCGAAC
Source organism: Lissotriton vulgaris (assembly GCF_964263255.1). Lineage (NCBI taxonomy): Eukaryota > Metazoa > Chordata > Amphibia > Caudata > Salamandridae > Lissotriton > Lissotriton vulgaris. The sequence goes on from NW_028244065.1 coordinate 15,498, forward strand.
TGGTGCGCTATCCAGGACGCTGTCACAGATATATAAATTTTTTAAAACGTTAATTTCTCAAAATCCACTGGAGCACATATATTGAGACCCAGCAAAGGCACATCGGGCTAACAGTCCCTACAATTTTGCCAAGTTTCGTGCAAATCCATTCAGCCGTTCGAGCTAAAAGTGAGGCCAAACGCCCTATGGAAATTAACATGGGAAAAACGCGTTTTGGGACCCCCCTTTTTTTCTCGGCCCCCCCTTGACGAAACCCCCCCAAATTTTCAAGGGCTGCTCAAAAACAAAATGTGCCATTTTCCTGAAAATTTCAGCCGATTCCGTCCACAAACGCTAAAGTTATTAGACATAGAATTTTCAAAAGTCCCATAGGAAAAAAATCCTAACTATATATACCTACTGGCTATATATATATATATATATATGTATATATATCCGAAACAGGAACCCCATTCGAAACGAAGCCACATGAGTTTCATCTGCTTACATTTCATTTATTAACAGCTTGCCAGCAGGCTCACAATCCGTGGTGCATTTCAATGAAAATAAAACGCCGGACGCGTTTCAGGAGTGTTCCTTTCTTCAGCGGCATGTCTGTTCAAGAGCAGGGAAGTGCTTATAGGTGCGGATTGCTTTTAAATTAGTTCCTGCCCCCATTGGGCGTGGCCATCCCTGTGGCCTCTTGGGATCTGTAGTGCGTACCAGTCTTACCTATATATATATCCAACGAACAAGGTACCCCCATGTAGAAAGAGCCACAACAAGGTAAGTAATGTTCCAGCGTTTAATCATGCAGGTATGCAAACAGCGTCAAACTAGCGCAATCTCTGTTTAGCCAAATGTGTTTCAAGTCTTTTCGACCCTTCTTCAGTGGCAGCTGAAAGTGTACTAACAGATCGGATACGGGCAACTTATTAACACAAACACCTCCCATGTGGGTGTGGCCTCGCCTGTGGCCTCCTGGTATTTGAATTTTTTCGTTTCAATACACCTCAAGTGAGACCGTCTGAAGTACACCAGTTCATGCGCAATAATGAAATCCAAGTAGGTGATGCAGTCCAAGTGAAACAGCTGCTGCATTTCTGTTGCCTTCGTGATGGATTACCTTCCCTTTTGAAGTGAGCAACTACCTGCTCTTGCCTCGGGAACGCCGCTTCAGCAGCGGGGCTCTTTCCGCGGCGGGGTAGTCGTAAGCATTGTGTTGTGATGCCAATTCATTCTTCAAGCCCAAGCACATTGTACACAGTTATTCGTAATTTAAAATAGTTTTTAAAGTTAAAAACGGTACTACAGTTGAATACGGTTGGGACACCCTTCAGTAGGCATTTCACCACATTTGATTTCCTGCTTTGTTTCTTGGTAGTCTTTGGAATAAAAAAAAACTCCACCATTGCATATTGAGCCTGTAGGAAAGGATGAGACATAATTGCATCCAGTCTAATCTCCACTCTTCAATAAACTGTGTATAAACTTTAGTGTTGACTGCCACAAAATGTCCTCGTGGCAGCTGACTTCAGCTTGGGATTTCCTGATATGAGTATCAAAGAGTTCAAGAAGGGATATAAAATACAAACATACTCAGTAATATAGAACCTAGCAGATTCAGCATAACCAGTACTGTCTGTTATGCCAAAAATCAATGCCACATCAAAGCAGATATATAAAGCCAACAGAGACAGAAGAGTTTTTGCTGCCCTCTTGTGAACGGCCATGCTGGGCCCACTGGTAAAGCCTGTGTTGTTCTGCTGCATCTGCCGGGTGTGTCTGTAGAGAGATCTGAGGACCAGCACAGCTGAGATGAGTATCACTACCACAGGAACAAAGCATCCCATGACACACATTAAGACTTTGTGAAAAATACTATATTCTATCACTGTTTCTGCAGATGTGGTATTTGTTGCAGAGGAGTTACTCGGAGGCAGTGTCCCAGGAGACCAGATTACTGAAAAGCCAACGGCTAAAGAGGCCAACGTGGAACTCAGGAGAAACCAAGGTACCATGGTTGTGATTCTCCGCTTGAGGTTCACAAACAAGGGGTGGGAGAGGTTGACAATTGTGGCACAGTAGAAGACACAGAGCCAAGAGTTGATCCAAAAACTGGATAAACCAACAATGGGAAAAAGTACAAAGAAGATCTTCCAAACACCGAGTCTGTAGTACACCTCCTGCCACAGGAAGCGGACGAGGTAGTCGCCAGACACGCAACACTGCAGAGGAATATTGACCAATGCCAGTGCCAGCAGCAAAAGGTTGCATGATGTTGGCAGCTGTCTGCTCCTAGCACACTGTGTGATGATCACAGTTGCCATGAAGGTGTTGTTGGCAATGCCCATCAGCAGTGCAATGCAGTGAAATACCAGGAAAACTATCCAAAATGGAAACATGTTATGTAACTTGCTGGATTCCAAGGGCTGGTAGTCAATATCTTTGTGGCATCTGTTTACAAACTGAAATTCCTTTGTCATCTATTAGGAGCGCAGAGGTCTCCCAAAGCCTTGCCCCATGTGCACAAGGTGACATAGTAGTCATCACAAAAATGTGTCTGCCGCAATATGCCGTTTTCAGCAGAAGGCTACAAGCGATTGCTCGGAGGAAGAGTCTTTTTTTAAAGTTGCTGCTCTTACCCTCATAAGTACTCAGGCTGAGGTTTTAAAGGAGTGAATAGATCACCACTAGAGCTGTAGGATTTACTGTAGAGGTAAGTGTCTTCTCTAATGTAGATTCTTCAGCAGAGGTGCAGGAGTGCTTGCTTTTCCAGTGGTGCACTGCAGTATAAGTAGTTGTATGCAGGAGGCAATCTCCTCCCCTTTGTTTTGTTATTTTGCCCCACCCTCCTCCAGCTAGCTCCCTTTTTACCACCTTCCACAATTATTATGCATCAGCATCTGTCTCTTGCATCTACACTTTATGCTCCAGGGTCCTTTCCTACTTCACTCTTTTCCCACCACTTGCACCTGTCCTTAGTATTGGCACATGTCTTATCAGTATTGTCTGCTTCAAAGTGTTATTGATATGTTTGTGAGTGGTGGGAATATAAGAGCAAAGAAAGATTGAAGATTTACACTCTCAGTAAAGACTCATCTTGAGTACTATCTAACCCCTGCTCCATTTTCTGTCTTTCTTCTGACCATTGTCCAAACTCTTCTTCAAGTACACAATGGCCTTCCAAGTGAGCTTGATTTTTAAATACATCTCATCCTACCTTTATCTCCTATCCAATACCACCATTAGTATAATTTAAGAATTGTCTAGAAGGACACTCTCTGAAAATGTGAATGTATCTATATGGCAGCTGCTATCCCAGCAGAGTCATGATGTTTACAAACGTTCTCTTTGCTAAGTCTGAAAATATAAGTAAACATGAACTGCTATGTATACTTTGCTTCTTGAATTGAAACAGAGATGAATGTGCCTATCTCATAATTACATATTTTCAAACCCAAGTTTGTCTGCATGAATATTTGAGAAAATACAAGAGGAAGCTCTTAGGCTATCCCTTAGTGAATGCAATGTGTCTTTTAAAGATGCACCTAAGGAACAATTATTTGAGTGAGAGCTGCTTAGGCAAATGTATTAAACTTTTGTAGGACGTCCACCTAGTTACTGTATTTGTGTTGTTTAGAAAATGAGGTGTATCACATGTCATGGAAATGAAGGTGAACAGTGTCTTTGGTTAGAGCAATATATCATGTCTAGTCAGTAGCACTGAATGTAAGGTTATTGACAGGAGATTTACCTACAACCAAAGCTGCTTGTTCCTCATGGGGAGAGGCAATGTCTGAAAAATGCATGAATGTGTAATTCCCAATAAATAGCTCACAAAACATGCTCAGACGATGTGCATATATCAAGATATTCATTTTTCACAACACTAGCACAATGCACAAACAGACTGGGCCAAAAGTCCCAGAAAGTATAATAAAACTCTGCTAGAGCCCTGGGGCTCATGATATTTGCTTGTGATTGACATGTTTTTGGGGACACGTCATACCCTGTATTTATAGTTGAATAATTGTCAGTATAATAGAGTAGAGTATATGTGATTAGGAAGCAACACAGCTGCAAGTAGAAATTTCTTAACCGAACAACTCACACCCATAGTAAAGGACTATAGTTGGTTTTGAACAAATATTCAGAGCCTCAACTGAATTAATACTCTTCTACATCCAAGTCAATTAAAGTAAACAGCTCCATGCACTGTAAAAATAAAAAAAATGTGTTCCTCAGAGAAAAACACAGGAATGGCTGACAGATCGAAAACTTGACCTGCAAAAGAGATATAAGATTACGTTCTCTATCAATCAATCAATCAAAGTTAATTTATAAAGTGCACGGCTGCCTCCGACGAAGTGTCCCGGTGTTCATAAAGTGGACAAGGGATAAAGGCTCATGCAGCTATTTTTTTTGTAATTTAGTTTTTTTATTAATATGTTTATTGGAAATTTTACAGCGTAATAACCAAAGCAAAAACAGCATTACAAAGACATTAGCATGGGCATATACACATCCTCCATGAACAGTAATTCTACATTGTACATCTCTACGATACCCTGTCACGATGGTAGAGTATAACAACTGGCAACACCCAAACGTAAGCCCCGCCCCTGTGTCACGCTGTCCGTTCGTGCGCCAACTCCACTAACTCCCTGGCCAGGAAGAAATAAGGGTGAGACACCAGTCCGAGATCAAATGGGGAGCCAGATACATGTCAGGGTCTCCGTTGGTAGGAACAGCCACTGTCTGGGAATCGGCGTCAGAGGTCTCTGTAGTGTTCCTCTTAGTAAGGTATAAGGACCAGAGGTTTTTGGGCCTGCTTCGTGGGGGGAGCAGCTCACTGTAATTTTCTGTTTGTGTACAGCAGAACAGCATGTCTCTTGACCATTGTCCAGTGTGGGAGTCGGGCCGCACATCCAGCAGCCAGCAATACATTGTTTAGCCAGGAGGAAGGCCATGTCTACCAGCCGCCTTTGCGCCTTAGGAAGTGGTTTGGGGTAGCCCAATATGGCCAAAAGCGGATCCGGGGTCAACTCCATCTCCGATACGCGATTCACCTTGTGAAAAACCTCCTCCCAGAATCGGGCACTCCCAGGGCAGGCCCAAGCAATGTGGAGGAAATTGGCAACAAACGAGCTGCAGCGCTCGCACTGCGGACTCTCACGAAGGCCATAGCGATGAAGTCACTCCGGTGTATAGTACACCCTATTTATATTTTTTAAGTGAACTACCCTATGGCGACCATTAAGGGATATTCTTTTGGTGCTCAGGCAACAGTATCACCATTTATCGCCCGACAGTTCCGCCTGCAGGTCTTGTCTCCATGCCAGACGCAGTTTAATGTATGCGCCATCTCTAATGGCCAATGCCGTGTGGTAGATTCTAGACTCCAGTTTAGCTGGGATTGCACTTTGATAACAACAGTCAGGGCCACGACCTCCGTGGGCTCCGTCATGTCCTCTCCAAGGAGCTCCCTGAGAGCATGTCTCGTTCTGTGTAGCTGGAATTGTGCTAAAGCCAAGGCCGATTCCGTCCCCTCTACAATGTCCCCCAAGGAACGTGCGACCCGTCCGCAAGAGGTCCCCCATGGAATGCACTTTCAACAATCTTAATGCCACAATAACGCCTCTGTCTCTGCATGGCGCTAACCAGTAGCACCAGTCTAGGCGAGCCAGTGGGGAATACAATAGGTTACCGGCGAGCGCGTCAAGTATACTGTGGCGTGCATGGGTGACCGAGGTTAGAGAGTCTATACTAGTGCGTCTGTCGCAGGGCGAAAATAGAAGAGATGGTAGCGGTTTGGGATTGGCAACAATGGTTTCTCTCCGTATGTGTGGAACATCGGTAGGGCCATGTATCCAATGCTATGCATGGGAGGCCTGTGCTACCCTATAATATAGCTCGAGGTCAGGAGCACCCAGACCACCCACCGCGTACAGTAGGGTCAATATTTTCCAGGCCACCCGGGGCTGCTTGCCCACCTACGCCAAGTGACTGTAGACGTTGAAAAAATGTTTTGGATAGGACCATTGGGAAGTTCGTGAAGAGGGAGACAAAACGGGGCAGAACAACCATTTTCATCAAGGACACCCTGCCCATTAATGACAGCGGGAGGCGAATCCAACCGTCAACGTCATCTTCCAATCTGGAGATGGTGACCCCATAATTTTCCCTCAGAACAATTTCCGAATCAGTATGTAGCCGGATACCCAAATACCGCACCGATTCTGTAGTCCATAGTATTGGATATTCCGGTTCAAAGCTACCATGGTAGGAGCCAGGGGGAACATGGTGGACTTGCCCCAATTAACTTTAATGCCTGAGATGGAGCCGAACAGCACTACCTCGCGAACCACAGGCGAGAGATTGGTTTCAGGGTCTCTAACACATAGAAGGGTGTCGTCAGCATACGTAGACACAATGAGTCGGTAGTTTGGGAACCGGATGCCCCTCTGTTCATAATATTCTCACAGGGCGCAATCCAATGGCTCAGCAGTTAGGGCATAGAGGATTGGGGATAGGGGGCATCCTTGTCTTCTACCCCTGCAAATTCATATGGGATCGGTGACCAAGGAACCAATACGGATACTACGAACCAAGGGCTCGTGGTATAACGTCGCCAATAATTGAAGGAATACCGACCCGACACCCATGCAACTCAAGATATGTCTCATGAAGGGCCATTCGACAGAGTCGAAGGCCTTTTCCATGTCCAAAAAGACCACGATTGCTGGGACCTCCAGGCGCATGTGCTGCATAGCAGCGAATACCATTCTTAAGTTATAGGTCAGGTTCCTGCTAGGTACAAAGCCCGCCTACTCTGGGGCGACTAGGGTAGTGACTAGAGGGCTAAGACGATTAACAAGTATCTTCGCAAAGATATTCATATCGACGTTTATGAGAGATAAAGGCCTGTAAGATGCACAATCATCCTGGGGCTTCCCCCGCTTAAGTATGGCAACCAGAATCGCCTCCCGCATAGTCTGTGGCATGATTCCAGAGTTACATATGTCTTCGAATAATGTGAGCAGGTGTGGCAGTAAAAGGTCCTGGATCGCCTTATAAAAAGTGACGGTAAGGCCATCGCTACCAGGGGCACTCCCTGCCCTCATTTCCAAGAGGGCAAGAACAATTTCTTCTCGTTCGATCGGTCGCATTAGGAACTTGCGATGCAGGTTAGTCAGCCATGGCAGTTCTATAGAGGACAGATAGGCGAGAATACGTTCCTCCGGGAATGATCCTCGTGAGGAACAGAGATCTGCATAATATTCCCTCGATTTCTCCGCCACCTGGGTCTCCGTTAGCTGAGAGTCCCCCTGCGCCGAGTACATATTTGGTATAGCTATTCTGTCCCTGCATTGTTTGATAATCTGTGCAAGGACCCTCCCCAGTCTCTCTCCCTGCAGTACGTTCTGGTTGTGGCATATTTCCCGAGATGCTTTAGCTCGGCGTCTGCCTCCTCTTGAAATTCACGCCGAGTCTGCTTTAGCTCATCATGAAGGGCAGTGTCCTGCTCAATCCCACGGGCAGATTCTAGTTCTTTTAACCTACGCTCCAGTGTTGCTAGTCAAACACGTATCGACTTGAGAACTCCAGAGTGCTTTGAAACAGTAACCCCCCTGAAATATGCCTTGAAGGCCTCCCAGACGGTTTGGAACGAGCCCATCAATCCAACATTGGTCTCAAAGAATGTCTCGATGGACAGGGCCAATTCCTTCTTGAATGCACCGTTGAGTGGATGGTGGAAAGCGCCATAAGAATGGTGGAAGGCATGTTTTGGGGGTAACCAGAGAGATTAGCAATGGGGAATAGTCAGAGTAGGTGCGCGGTAGAATCATGCTTGTACAGACCTGTTGAAGTAGGTGTTGGGAGGCAAACCAATAGTCTATGCTAGTGTGGATATTGCATTGTGCAGAGTAGTGAGTGAAGCCACCCTGTTGGGGATGTTCGTGTTGCCAGATGTCATCCATGTCATATCTCAAAAGTGTGGACTCAACTACCCTCGCTGAGGCCGAAGGTCGTCTGTCCGGGCCATCCGAGCCTTCCGATCCGTTAACAGTGGGTTGTCTGGTAAAATTGAAATCACCACCCCACAGTGCATCATCCCGGGAGTAGGGTTACATAATCGCCACCAGGATAGTGTAAAAATCAGGATGGTCGTAGTTTGGACCGTAGACATTTAGTATAACTAGTTCCAGCCCGTTCCTGTGGCATCTGGAGAGGGTATATCTGCCTTCACGGTCCGTTTCCAGGGGTGTCAGGGTTACTAGTGACCTCGGATTGACCCATGTCATGACCCCCCTAGCATGTGAGGTAAAGCCCGCAGAGTGAATGTTGCCCATGAGGTCCTTGGAGCGTAACATGGGACTGTCCGGGTGGAGGTGTTTCTCTTGTAACAGGGCAATGTCCACTCCGTGTCTGTAGAGATAACTCAGGATTTTGTGGATGTTACGAACGTCATTGAGACTGCATTTGTTCCATGTGAGTAATACTAGTGAGTCTGGAGTGCTGTTAGAGTCAGTCATAGGCATGTTACTTCTGAAAAGGGATGCCATAGCAGATCTGTCGGATGTCGTGTGATCTGACCGCACCACGTCAAAGCTGTGCAGCGCAACCCAACATAACAAAATCTCTTAATGTCGGGGAAGCCAATTCCCCCATCATGCCGCCCTCGTGTTAGTTTTGAATAGATGTTCTGGGCAGTTTTCCTTCCCACAATAGCTCTCTTAGGGCGCCCTCTATTGATTTGAAATATTCTGCTCCCACTGTACACAACGTATTTTGTGAAACGTATAAGAAACATGGAAGGGACATCATTTTGAATAGGGCCACGCTCCCTAGTAGGGACAATGGAGTGATTTACAATGTGAGATATTGCTTTTTAGTCTTTGCAGCGGGGGCAGGAGGTTGCGTTCATGAAAGTGAGTCGGGTCCTTCGAGAATTGGATTTCCAAATATTTGAACCCTGTCTCCACTTCAGTAATTGTGAAACCCTGGACAAGAAAGGCATTTTACCACTGAGGACATAGATGACTGACTTGATCCAGTTAATCCTGTACCCAGAAAAAATACTATAAAAATATGCAACACTCTATTCAGGGAGGATGCAGGGGATGCCAAGTATAACAAAATATCACTGTCATAGAGTGAAATATGGTCTTTCCAGTCCTCAGCCCACATGAGCTCCCGAATAATGGGATCTCTCCATATCCACATTGTCAATGGGCCGAGCACTAGGGCAAAAAGCAATGGGGGGGGGGGGGGGGCGACCCTGTCTGCTACCCCTTCCAAGTGCAAAAATGGGGGACTTTCGGTTATTGACTACTATTTGGGGAAGTGGTTCTAGATATAGGAGGTGGATCCATGTCAAAAAGTCCAGGCCGAATCCAGCTTCTTTAGTAATGAAAACATGTAGGACCATTCAATTGTGTCAAACGCCATGGACGCATCAAGAGACACCAGCACTGAATCCTCCCCGATTGTGTTGATTTGGTCAAGCCCCCCTGCAGTCTCCCCAAATTTAGAAACGTATTTCTGGCAAAGAGACAGGTTTTTAATGCCTTTCTGAACTTGTGCTCTGAATTCAGTATGCCTAGGTGATACAGCAGGGCATTCCAAAGTTTGGCAGTCCTAACTGTGAAGGACCTGCACCCCTGTCTCACTTTCAAAAACAACAATTGATGGACAGAATGTAGAACAATGTCACACATTCTCCTCAGTACAAAGATCTGGGCCGAAATCCATCATTGTTTTGCCCCCCATGCCATTCCAGTTTGAACCCAGCCATATGCAAATCAGACTTGACCCTGCACCCAGTGGGAACAGTCCAGCCTAACTGCCAGGTCAGGTCCTCCCTGGACTGAAAACAAGCATCCTAGAACCGGTTTTGGGGTTTTACCACTTATCAGCCAGGATAGCTTTACTCCAGTGGCATGGAGAGCACAGGACCCATATCTGGGCATGCCTGTCCCACTAATGTGACAAATGCAAAAACAACAATTGTTAGACAGAAAGCAGAACAATATCATACATTCACCCAAGTACAGAGATATGGGCCAAAATCCATTGTTTTTTTGCTCCCCATGCCATTCCAGTTTGAGCCCAACCTAATGCAAATCAGTCTTGCACCTGCCCCATAGGGAACCGTCCAGCCCGAACTGCCAGGTCAGGGTCTCCCTGGAGTGGAAACAAGCATCCTAGGACTGGTTTCGGGGGTTCACCCCCTCATCAGCCAGGATAGCTTGGCTCCAGTGGCATGGAGAGCACAGGCAATTGAAGGTGGGGGAGATGTGCTGGTGCATAGGGACCTTGTGGAGGAGCCTTGCAGCCGCATTCTGCACTATCTGAATCCTGTGGATCAAGTAGCCTGGTTGTCCCAGGTAGAGACAGTTGGCACAACCCGAGTTGGGAGGTAACCAAAGCATGAACACTGATCCTGCCACTCTCTTCAGCAAGGAAGCCTAGAAATTTCCTGATGGTTCTCATTTTTCCGAAGCAAGCTTCTGATATTTGCCGGACTTGTGCTGTTAGGGCAAGGCCCTTCTCCCATCTGACTCCAAAGTTTTGAACGGAGTCCTTTGGGGAGGGTGGAGAACCCAGCTCCCTCGGCCACCAAAAGTATGGCAGGGGAGGTGATGCTTGATCCCTCCGTCTTATCAGCATTAAGTTTCAAGCAATTTTTCCTCCTCCAGCCTGCGACGTCCTTTAGGCAGTCCTTAATATAGTCAAAGGCTGCCGTAGAAAGGTCTTTAAAGGAGAACACCGACTGGGTGTCATCCGCATAAGAGACTACCTTGACCCCCCTCCTTGTAATGACCTCAGCAAGCGGGGCCAGGTAGATGTTGAAGAGCAACAGGCTTAAGGCCGAGCCTTGGAGTACTCCACATATAAACTTTTTAACTGAAGAGGCGAACGGACAGAGAACATTTTGTTGGCCACGATCTTTACGATAAGAATGAATCCACTCAATTGCCGCCCCCTGCCATCCTATGTGTTTTAATCTTTCCAGCAGGATTGCATGTGACACAGTGTCAAATGCTGCCAAAAGATCTAATAGCACTAGCACTCTATGGAGCAAAACTCTGAGCGAGACCAAAATCTGGCTTGTAAGAGCTGTGAGACCTAAGACTTATGTAACACCAGGCAGATATTTGTACTCTGATTTGACTGGACACCTGTTAAAATGCACTGCTAGAATGTGCTACTTGGATCTCTTCAGCAGCTCTATTTCTTGAGCTGTGGATGTTTTGTTGGGTCATTGAGCCTTATGTTTTGTAATTGTAACAAAATGAAACTTTTTTCAAAGGGTATTTTAGAGTGGATTTGTGTAGTAATGTATAAAGCAAACAGCAATGCTTTAACTCATTGCTTTTGTTCATTTGATTATATTTGAGTAGCACCATGGCAATAGAACTTGGTGAAGAGATCTTAGTGGTAAACATGTCTAACAAGTTGTTAACATGCTGTATGGAATATCTCTGAACATGCCAACTGATCCTTGCAGCATCTGCTATCCCAGTGGTGCAGGATGTTTGTAAACATTATTAGTTCTTGGTCTAGAATCACAGTGAGGAATGAACTGCTACACAAAGTTGGCATCTTGAGCAGACACACAGGTAGATATCTCAATCTCACAATACTTGTTGGGACTCCCAGGTTTGTCTGAGTATGTTTAGTCGGAAGCGTTAGGCTGACAAGATTTGTTCTGTCACTTATTGGCCTCGGATGCATTGTGAAGGTTGAACCTTAGCTATTCATACTCATTGAAGGAGAAATCTTTCAAGTGCGAGGTGCTTTGGCAAATAATTGTCACTGCTGCAAGACCTCCACCTGTTGGATGTGCTTGTTTAGTAAATGAGGTGTATTACATGTCATGGAAATCAAGATGAGTGGTGTCTTTGCATAGAGGAATATGTCACGTCCAGTCTGTGCAGCTGAATGTAACTGTATCTCTTGGAGATTTGCCTACAGGCTAAGCAACGTGACCCTAATGGGGAGAGGCAACGTCCCAGAAATTCATGTAACTTATAATTCATAATATATGGTCCACAAGATGCGCCCAGGCAAGGTGAAAAGAACAGGAGAGATACCCTCACAATGCACAAAGAGACTGGGTTAACAGTCCCAGAAAATATACTGCAAATTCATCAGGGCCCTGTAGTTGATGACATAAGCTTGGAGATGGAGTATTTTGGGAGCACTTCATTCCATGTATCTATCATCGGAAACGTGTCAGTAAGAGAACATAGATTTTTTCTAACAACTTGATTAGAGTAGGCAACAAGTCAACTGCAAGTAGAAACAGGTTAACCTAACAACACATGTGCACAGTAATGGACCAAAGGTTGGTTTAAAACAAAAGCTCACAGCCTAATATTGGTTCTTCTCCATTGCATCCATTTCAAATATTGTAAACATCCCTACCTCCTGTAAAAATGAAACAGTGTGTCCAAGACAAATACAGAAAAAGCAGAAATAACAAAAGTACAACCTTTATAAATATGTAAAAATATGTTGTCTATGGTGTAAATCTCTGCTGCGAGACTAGAGTTTGCCCTGTAAGAGTGCCCTGTAAGAGCCGTGAGACCAAGGACTTTTAAAAACATGTTTTACACAATGTAAAATAATTGGATTCTGATTGTACTGAACATTGTTAAAATGAGCTTTTTTGAGACTCTTCAGTAACTTTTTTGGTTGTGGTTGGAATAAGACAGACTGAGCCTTATTTTTTGCAAGTGTAACAAAATGTATCATTTATGAATGGACTTTTCAGATCGGATTCCTTTAGTGATAATCAGGTGTGTATATTTCACTTCTTATCTCACAACCTTGGGAAATTTGTTAGTCTTCTGAGAAGTTGAGGCAACTAAAGACTTCAACAGCACAACCACGAAATAATTGCATAACATTAGGAGCACTGAGAGTGAGACCATCTTGAGGACCTGGGAGTCAACATAGACATCCTTTCCTCTTTTTATAATGACACCAGCATGATCAAAGAAGTAACTCCCATTTACTTGAATACAAATAAAGATTAAAACTTACACTCAATGAAAGACGCATGGTACCTATGGCAAGTCAACTACTATAACAACATCAAAAAACAGGGATCAACAATGAATGAAGGACTAAAGGTTAAGGGAACCTACATTAACTCGTGGGCTGGTAGTTAGTATGTACATAGTAAAAATCAAGCAAGATGGCTATCTTACAATGTATTGCATTTGTACAAAATTTAGAACAATATAGGGTGAGATTATTTCAAGCATTCTCCTTGCTCCATTTTAATTTTTCTCAGGATGGTGCTCTAAGTGATATGCAAATTTCATGAGTAGGCATAGTACTGAAGCTGCGCCTCGCACAAGAGGCCTATCAAGGCCAAAACTAGCCTGGGGTTCCTTTACTTCCCTCTCGGAAGGGCTTGGCAAATCAGCCTTTGCTAGTCCTAATGGATCTGCTTCCTGGCTAATTTGCATATGGTTGGTACCTCTCTGGAGGAGGGCACTGAGCAAAACAAGGGTTACCTGGAATTCAGCTCATAGTAATTACCATTGATCAAGTTTAATTCTAGCATTCTATTTATCATTTACTATGTTTTCTCGGCAGGTGGGAAAATCATAAGATAAACAAAGCATAAGATAAACACCACTGACAAATGAAAGTGAATTATCTTGCACATAGGACTAAATAGTGTGACCATGTGGGCTCAAAGATCTCTTCTTTCTGGAGACCCTGTGAAGATACCTGGGGTAGACCCATGGTTTCAGTCATGACAACCAAGTTCTTCCTGTTGCTGCAGTTTTTTTTCCACCATATGACCTTAGAGCTTCACAAGCTTCACTGTTTCGTCAATATGTGGTGTTATCATGGTATAATTACATCTTTGAGATCCTCTAGACCCTTGATGAGAAGACTAAAGTCTTGTAGCATGTGTGACAGGTACTGATCCCTGACTTTTCTCTTGAATAAAATTGGCTCCAAGTCTTCTGCAGTGCTACTGTTGAGTAGCGTGCCCGTTCCCATGGTCGTTTTAAACATTACAAGACTCCAAGAACTTTGAGACTCTCTATTTTCCCTTTTTTCTTTATCCCTTCTTTCCTCCCTTTACCTTTCCCCGCTGCTGCTGCCCCCACGGCCCCCCCCCCCCAGCGCGACCGGCCCAATCCAGCTCCCCTCCCCGCTCCCGCCTCCCAGCTGTCCAGCCCTCCCCGACCCCTACTTATTGGCGGCCACTGCGGGGACAGGCGAGCAAGACCACTGACTCATTGTCAGTGAAATTCTCTCCCACCCTCGCACCTCGACCATTAAGTGAGGTGCCCCTGCCCCTGCACTCTTGAGTGTTGGTGATCGAGGCCCTCCTCCACCCGCAGGTTTCCCTGCGCCTCATCCCTGGTGGTCCAGTGGACCTCTGTCTCCTTTCTTTCTTTCTGCTCCTTCACTCGTTTTTCTCCCCTTTCTATCTTTCACCTTTCTGCACCTCTGCTCTTTTGCGCCTTATTTCTGCCCATTTTCCCTTTCTCTCCCTCTGCTCCTTCACTCGTTTTCACTCGTTTTTCTCCCCTTCCTATCTTTCACCTTTCTGCACCTCTGCTCTTTTGTGCCTTATTTCTGCCCATTTTCCCTTTCTCTCCCTCTGCTCCTTCACTCGTTTTCACTCGTTTTTCTACCCTTTCTATCTTTCACATTTCTGCTCTTTTCTGCATCTCTGCTCTTTTGTGCCTTATTTCTGCTTATTTTCCCTTTTTTCTTTATCCCTTCTTTCCTCCCTTTACCTTTCCCCGCTGCTGCTGCCCCCGCGGCCCCTCCCCCCCACGCGACCGGCCCAATCCAGCTCCCCTCCCCGCCTCCCAGCTGTCCAGCCCTCCCCGACCCCTACTTAATGGCGGCCACTGCGCGGCCACTGTGCGGCCGCTGCACGGGCTGCGGACGCGCCGCTGGTGCACCGAAGGTGCGTCAAAGGCAAGAACGCCTGCGCCCGTCTGCGACCCGTCCACGACCAGCACCAGGAACCCTGGACCTCCGCCCCGCCAATGCTACGACCCAGCAGCACTCCACGTACTCAACCCAGGCTGCAACAACAACTGCAAGCTAGCATCACCAGCCGACACCCATGGACCCTTCAGCTGTCACCGCTGCCGGCACACCTGCAGCACCGCCAAGAACACGGATCCAGCACAACCCGCCCACAAGAACACAACCAAACCGAAGACCCTGCAATGCATCCTCCTCATCGTCCAATCCCTCCACAAACACGCCACAGAAATCTGGGACCTCCTCGACAGCACCACCCCAGACGTAGCATTCTTCACCGAAACCTGGACCAACACCACCTCGGGACCGGACATCGCCATCGCCATCCCCCAAGGATACAAGATCTCCAGGAAGGACCGCCCCACCCACCCAGGAGGAGGAATCGCCATCGTCCACAAATCCAGCCTCCGCCTGAGCACACTCCCTGACGAGTCCACAGAACTGATGGAACACCTTCACTTCAAGATACTGGCCAGCCCCACTGCCGCCCTCTGAGGAACCCTCATCTACCGACCCCCTGGACCCCGTGGACCCTTCACCAACTCCATCACGGACATTATCTCCCCGCAGGCCATCGCATCCACCAACTACACCCTGCTGGGAGACCTCAACTTCCACCTTGACAATCAACTGAACCCCAACACCACATGCCTCCTGGACAACCTCCACAACATTGGACTCTGCCAGATCGTGACCGAGCCCACGCACTCAGCAGGACACACCCTCGACCCCCTCTTCACTACAGGAAATTCCATCACCTTCAGCCACACCACCGAACTCCCATGGACCGACCATCGTTGCGTCCACTTCACCTTCAGAACACCCACCATCCACAGACACCAACACCTGCTTCCACAAAGAAACTGGACCAAAATCACCGATGACCAGCTCACCTCCTCACTCAACAACTCCACCCCAACCATCGCGGAAAACGACGACCCCAACACCACTGCCCGAACCCTGCATAGATGGTACTCGGACAGCACCAGCACAATAGCCCCCCTCAAGAAAAACAACAATACCCGTGCCAAGAAAGCCAGATGGTTTACCACCGAACTTTGAGTCTCCAGGCGCACATGCCGCCGCCTCGAAAAGGCCTGGAGAAACACCAAATCCACAGAAGCCCACAACAACTTCAGAGCCGCCACCAACGCCCACCATCAACTCATCAGAGAAACGAGGAAAAAAGCGATTGAAGACAGAATCTCCACCCACGCACACAACAGCAAGGAACTCTTCAGCATCATCAAGGAGTTCGCCCAACCCACCAGCGAGTCTACCGACATCCCTCCCTCACAAGACCTCTGCGACAAACTCAGCATCTTTTTCCACCACAAAATCAAGAGCATCTACGACAACTTCAACGAAGACAACCAACACATTGAACCCTCACCAACCACCCCCGACACCTGGAAACCAGCGATTGATGACTGGACAGCCCTCACCACCGAAGACACACTGAAGACAATGAAGTCAATCCACTCAGGGGCCCCCACGGCCCCCTGCCCCCACCACATCTTCAACAGAGCCGCCAACACCATCGCACCCATGCTCCGCCAAACCATCAACCGCTCCCTGGGGACCACCTCGTTCCCCGACGACTGGAAACACGCCGAGGTCAACCCCCTCCTAAAGAAACCCTCAGCGGACCCCACCGACCTCAAAAACTACAGACCCATCTCCCTGCACCCGTTCCCAGCGAAAGTCATCGAGAAAGCCATCAACAGCCAACTCGCCACATTCATTGAAGAACACAACATCCTCGACTCCTCCCATTCCGGCTTCAGAAAAAAACACAGTACGGAAACCGCCCTCCTCGCCGCAACAGACGACATCCGCACCTTACTGGACAAAGGAGAAACAGTAGCCCTCATCCCCCTCAACCTATCAGGGGGCGTTCGACACAGTCTCCCACCGCACCCTAATACGCAGACTCTTCGATGCAGGAATCCAGGACAAGGCCCTCGACTGGATCTGCTCCTTCCTCTCCGGCAGGACGCAGCGGGTCAGACTCCCCCCTTTCCTCTCGGACCCCACAACTACCACCTGCAGAGTCCCCCAGGGCTCCTCCCTCAGCCCGATGCTCTTCAACGTCTACATGGCTCCACTTACCCCCATCGTCAGAACCTACGGACTCAACATTGTGTCATACACAGACGACACCCAGCTCATCCTCTCCCTATCCAACGAGCCCAACACCGCCAGACGCAACTTTCGAGAAGGCATGGAAGCCGTCGCCAAATGGATGAAAAACAGCTGCCTACAACTAAACACCAACAAAACAGAAGTACTCATCATGGGCCCAAACCCCGACGCCTGGAGCGACACCTGGTGGCCCACCGCCCTCGGAAACCCGCCAACCCCCACAGACCACGCACGCAACCTGGGAATCATCCTGGACTCCGAGCTCAAAATGGACCGCCAGATCAACTCTGTCTCATCTTCCTGCTTCCACACCCTCTGCCTCCTTCGTAAGACCTTCAAATGGATCCCCCTCGAACACCGAAAGACAGTCACTCACGCCCTAGTCACCAGCAGACTCGACTACGGCAATGCACTCTACGCCGGAATAAACAAAAACCTCATCCGCAAGCTACAGAACATCCAGAACGCCGCCGCAAGACTGGTCCTCAACCTGCCAAAACACTGCCACATCTCCCAGCACCTGCGCACACTCCACTGGCTCCCCGTCGAGGCGAGAATCACCTTTAAGATGCTCACCCACGCACACAAGGCCCTCCACGGCACCGGACCAGCATACCTGAACGGCCGACTCAAATTCCACGCACCCCAAAGAACCCTACGATCAGCCCAGCTATCCTACGCCGTGGTCCCCCGCACCAGAAAGACCAGATCGGGAGGCCGCTCCTTCTCCTTCCGCGGGGCCAAAGCATGGAACGCCCTTCCGCTCCACCTCAGACAGACAACATCGCTCCCCATCTTCGCAAGAAACCTCAAAACCTGGCTCTTCGACAGACCCCCTCCTTGATGGAATGGAACCTGCACCCCCCCAACCCCCCACCCCTAGCGCCTTGAGACCCTTACGAGTGAGTAGTCGCGCTTTAACAAACTCCTGATTGATTGATTGATTGATTGATTGATTGATTGATTGATTAACTTGAATCTGTTAGCCATTCACGCTTTTAGGCAAATCTAAAAGGAAGTAAATCTTTCCCCTTGCTGGGCTCCAAAGTTTGGAATCAGCTCCCTGTATCGTTTAGATTCAGAGATAGTGAAACGGTTATCAGGAAATGTCTTACAACATTGCTTTTTTCTCCATCTGCAGACATTTGACCAATTGAACATACGTCCACTCTCATTTCCTCTGTTTCCTAATGTTTCATCTTTATTTTCAGGTGTTGGCAAACTTATTTCGTATTCTGAATTAGTGCCAGATGCTCCATTTTTGAGTGGCAGTGGGCTCTATAAATACCCCTTATCATATCCTCACTTTTATTGTCCATATACCATTCAAAATGAGATCCCTTTAGCTGCTCCTTCTGTATATAAACACTAGAAACTTTCTTGCATCGTTGGCCCTCTTAGATGGATATCTGCAAGTCCAAACTACCTAGCATTGCAAAGTTACCTTTTGTGTACAGGACAGACAAAATCAGTTTCAAGTTCTTCCCTTTGACCTAACTTCACACCCAAGGCTTTTCACAAAGGTTTTGGAACCAATGGTAAGTTTGGTTAAAGGGAATTTAAATCTTTTGGTACTTGCATGACTGTCTGATTTATAGTTCTTTTTGTCAAGTCGTCTAATATGTGAAGGCAGTGTGCAGTTTATTTGATGTGCATGGATTTTTACTAAATCACGAAAAATCAGTCCTGGTACCATTCCAACATCTGAAGTTGATAACGTATCTGAGGAAAGTGCTTTTGTTTGTAATAGAACTGTAGTTCTGAACATCGAGAATGAAATGTAGTGACCAACCGTCATATGTACAACCCTTACAATTTGCAAGTCGCAAATTACGTTGCTTTGCAACACGCAAAATGTAAGTTACAACCGTGTGTCAGACACTGCTACTGATTCCTAATGGGGTCGCAAATTGCCTGCCTCATTAATATTCATGAGGCAGGTACAATTTGCGACCCCTTGAGAAATGGCAAACAGTCCCAGGGATGGTGACCTGCTGGGGTCAGCAGACCACTATGTATGTCACTGCTTTTTCAAAAAAGCAGTCTTTTAAAAAAAGTCCTGCCTGTTTTCTTCAAATGAAAACGGGATGCATTTAAAAAAAAATCTGTTTAATTTTTTAAGACTAGGCAGTGGTCCTTTTAAAGATTTTTCACACACACTCACAAAGTGAGTGGCTTACCACAAACTTGAAGTAGGTAGTAAGCTGGGAGTGTTTTGCGACGGCAAATGCTGTCGCAAAATAATGGGACATTCCATTGTGACTCTGTATTAGTAAGGGATGCCCATTCCTAATAGCGAGTCGCAAACACTATTTTGCGAGTCTCCGACTTGCAAAATAGCGTTTGTGAATGCCAGGACCCTTTTTTTGCAGTTGCAAACGGGCCGTTTTCCCATTTTGTGACCGCAAAAAAGGGTCAGACATCTGTCCCCAAATTACTTGCAACCAAAATCTCGGGGTGGTAAGTGCAAATAGGCAAGTATACATTTACTATTCTTAAATCCACATCTATGTATCTTGAAGATATATACATCGTCAAGGTGCATATGTAGCGGTAGATAGAAATAATAATGCATAATTACCTGTTGACAATTTGTTCCTTGATATTTTGGTAACAGTAGCAGTATTAGGGGCACTCTATATTTTCTCCTCGATATTCTGAATCTGCACCTATTGTCCAGTTCCTTCCTGGGATATCTCTGTAGTTTTGCATTATTTGCAGAGGAAATCATTCCAGCCTTTGAATACAGAGGATCCTATGTTTCTGTACTATAAAGTTGTATTGTAGCTGCTATATCTTCAGGGTGAAGGACCTGGGGAAGGGGAGCATGAATACGTTCTGAACCATTTGTAAGGTTTTTCCAAGACAAGTTTGTTTGAGACAAAGTTCTGATTTGCTCCATAGGTGCCATCTTTATTCATGCAAATGATCTGTTTTCCTAATCTGTCTTCTCCTGAACAGGAACTATTACATACTTTAGATGCTTGGGGAGCCTGAGAGATTTATTTAACAAATTAGAGTTTTTGTTGGCGTTTTTTACTTAAGGTCAAGGACTCTGACCCTCATTAGCGACTCTCAGTAGGTGGTTTAAGCAAGCCACCATATTTTATTACAGGAAGCAAAAGGAATTTGGTTCCGCTCAGGATAAAGATTAAACAACTTGGGGGATTTCTAATTCTTGGGTGCAATTGAAAACCCAACCTCAATGACTGATATTTGTGATACCATCACATGGTCCACCACTTGTACATTTATGCAACACTACAGACTACAGTACGAGGGCTGTGTTTCATCTTCATTTGTATTTTCTGTGTTGTATTCAGGTTTCAAACAGTAATGGAGTGAATAAAATAAAAAAAGTTTATTTATAAAGTACAAAGTTAATTAAAACTGTTACACCATCAACAGTTACACAATAGTAAAATTAGCAATATACAAAACGACTGTCTTCAAGTGCATAATAATTACTCGTTTGTTTGAAATGAAAAATCTTAAAAGGAAATTTTAAAATGCGACATATTCTCAATGGATACATGGTCATGGGCTTAACTATGCAGAGTATTTAAAAAAATTACACTGCTCGGTCATGGACATGACTACGCAGAGTTCAATGCTCAGCTGCAGCCTCCTATGCTGATCAGACGACAACCATCAGACTCCAACATCGATAATAGGAAGTGGGCCTGGCTATGCCAGAGGTATTAAAGTGACAGTACTTGGCCATAGATGCAACTGTGTTAAAATGTCTTTACCCAGCTCCAACAACCCATACTGACCACAACGCTACTGTCAGCCTCCTGGCTTCAAGTAGATGGAAAGCTGCCATGCCTCCTTAAGTTTACATGTATCAAATGTGTACGTCCATGGCAGCTGCTGTGCAAATATTTCTAAAGTGTCATTGCTTTTAAAATCTACCAATGTCCAGCTATGTGCCAGGGCCTCATAGGCCCTATGTGTTGTTTCCTATCCCTATTATCGCCTTAGTTCTTGCTTCAAATATTTCTAGGAGCTTTACCACCTGGATGTTTAGGCGGGTGTGATCCAGGTTAAAATGCAGTTATAGAGGCTTGCCTACATGATCGAATGGCAGCCTGGTTGAAAGCACCACACAGCATCCTTCTACGGTCAGGTAACATTGCCAAACAGATGCAAAGAATGTGTATTAAAGTCTTCTTCTCTGTGCCACAATGTCTGCATTGTATTTTTGCAGAGTTTAACCAGGCGGGTGATTGGTCCAAGGTTGGTTGGATTCCTAAACGGAGAGGCCTAAGCTTAACCTTGATATATAATGAGAATCCAAAGTTGAAGTAGGGCAGTGGTTTTAGAGACTTGTAGGTATTGATGACTTGCCAGGCATAGGCTCGCTTCGCTAGAGTCGCTTTATCTTTTTGCATAGAGCGAAATATGGTGGTTCTAATGAGGATTTTTTTTAATTCACCATTTGATGCCTTGGTGATACATAGGTCAGTGGCTCACAGCACCTGCAGAGCATCAGCACCTAATTACTGTCTAAATACAGACTTTGAACTCTGCTTGTGTATTTCAAGGCAGATGCTTGCAGCTAATGAACTGTCCCCTGCCCGTCTAAACCTGTGGCACATTTTTACATAGGAACAATTTACGGCAAGAGATTGTTTCATTTTTTTAAGTTCAAGAGAAATTTTATTTGGTAATAAAAAAGAAACAACAAGGTGTCAGCATAGGATACAATAAAAATATACAACATTAAAAAACTGTGGTATGTAAAGCAAGCATGAAATTGCAAATAGTAATAAAAGCAAAATCTGGACATAAAGAATCAAAAAAGGAAAAAGAAAAGGAATAATAAACAATGATCATAAAAGCATGAAATTATCTGAGGAAATTGAAAAGCAATACAATGGAAAAAAGACAAATGGAATGTATTGAGCAATTAAGGAGGCTTAAGAACTTCTTGTTGTGAGGGAAGTAGAGTAAACTTGCGAGCTGCACAAGAATCCAAATAAAGCGTGACAGGAAGCCATAAGTCCATGCGTTTTGTAGCCATGTTAGCCAGGAAAACAAAGGCAGTATCAAGTCTATGGTTGTGGCAAACATTGAACCACCACGCCTTAAAAGAAATTCTGTAAAAATCTTTCCAGTTTACCGTTATCTGCTGGAACGCAGCGGCCAACAATAAATCAATAATTTGGGGTTTCAGTTCAACATCATCCCAACAGGGGGAGAGGCTTCCTAGAAAAATGTTAACATCAGAAAAAGGAATGCATGTATGATATATAACATTAATTTGAGCCCAAACTTGTAACCAGAAATCATGAACAGAGGCACATGAGAATAACATGTGAAATAATGTTGCATGCGAGGAGGAGCAAGACCAACATGTATGAGAGGTATTTGGGAAACGTTTATGAAGAGCAGAGGGTGTATAGAGAAGCCTGTTATAAATGAAAAACAAGGATTGCGTCAAAGTGGCTGATCTCGATGATTTGCGGATTTTGTTCCATAGCTTATCCCATAGTGAGATTGGCCAAGAAATGGAGAAATCCTGTTCCCAGCACTCCTCTACCTTGGATTTGGGCCTGATAGAATCAGTAGTGTGAAGATATACATAAATGGAAGAGGCCTTAGGAGTAGTGCGTAAAAAAGAATGAAATAAAGTGGTGGAATTAGGAGTAATGGGAGAGGAGGGTAGTCGAGACAGTCGAATGTAAACTGCTAAAGTAGCATCTTTAAGCAGGTGGTAGTTGCGGGAGGAGGAGGCAGGTAAACCATAAAGGGAGCGGAGAGTAGCAGAAGGTATAAAAGAGGATTGAGAAAAAAGTTGGGAGATCCATAGCAACCCCTTGCGGTGTCACGTTTTCCAAAAGAAGGGTTTGTTGCGAATAAGGAGGGTGGTATTATGCCAGATAGTGGAAGAGAGAAAGTCAGCAAGCGTAGAGGGAGGAGGGTGGGAGGAAGAAAGGAGCAATTTAGTAGTGAATTTGTGTATGGGGGTAGAGATAGAGGAGGGTTTGCGTGAGAAGGAGAGATACTCAGAAAACGAGAAGGGGGAAAGAAGAAGGCGTTCGAATTTAGTCCAAAGAGGGCATCTATCAGTGGGATCTTGCAACCAGAAGGAAGCTTGTCGTAACAAAAACGCCCTATGATAAGCAGGAAAATCTGGAAAGTTAACTCCGCCCTCTACTTTAGGCCGAATCAGTCGGGCAAGGGACATTCTGGATTTTTTCTTGTTCCAAAGAAAGGATGTCAAAATAGAGTTCATTTTTTAAAAAAAATTAGAAGGAATGGACACTGGAATATTAGAAATGGTATAGAGGACTATGGGAGATAGCATCATCTTAATAGTGTCCAGACGTCCCCACCAGGATAAGTAGAGGGGGTGCCACTTAGAAGTTAAATCCACTAATTTTTGAGTGCATTTGGCTAAACAGAGGGAGACAGTATCTGGAATGGAGGAAGTAATATGTAGGCCGAGGTATTTAATATGAGAGGATTTCCATGTAAAGTGTGAGGCGGCAAAGTCAGGTTTAAATGTAAACTTTGTCAGTGGTAGGATCTCACATTTATCATTATTGAGTTTATAACCCGATATTTGAGAGTAATCATGCACGTTAGCAAGGAAAGCAGGAATTGAATCAATGGGATTAGAAATAAAAAGAAGGATGTCATCCGCATAGGCAGCCAATTTAACCTGAGATCCTGAGATTTGAAAGCCCTGTATATTAGGATTCTGACGAAGTTTGGAAAGGAAGGGTTCTAAAGCTAAATTGAATAAAAAAGGAGATAAAGGGCACCCTTGACGAACACCCCTTTTCAGGTCAAAGAAGGAGGAAATTTGACCATTGGCACATACCGCTGCCCGCGGATTTGAATAAAGTAAGGAAATCAAGGAGATAAATGTAGGACCAAAGCCAAACCATTGGAGTGTATGGAATAGATAAGTCCATTCAACCCTATCAAACGCCTTCTCAGCGTCTAGGGCGATGGCTGCGAGAGAGTGTTGTGAGTGACGGGATTGAGTTAAAACATTAAATAATAGTCTAGTGTTATCTGTAATAAAACGACCCTTAACGAAGCCTGACTGTTCCTCACCCAAAAGATCAGGGAGAAGAAGGTCAAGACGTGCCCCAAGAGACTTTGCAAAGATTTTATAATCGATGTTAACCAAAGAAATTGGTCTATAGTTTTTACAGTATTGAGGATCTTTTCCCTCTTTGGGTATCAGACATATGTGTGCGTCAGAGAAGGAACCTGAAGAGGCACCTGAGGTAAGGAAAGAGTCAATAAGGGAGTGCAATTTTGGAATGAGAATCTTCGAAAAATGGAGGAAAAATTCAACAGTGAAGCCATCCGGGCCAGGGGCCTTATCTTTTTGGAGACTCCGAAGTGCTGTGAGTAATTCCTGTTGGGAAATGTTAAATTCCAGGTGAGAGAGATCAAGGGGAAAGTGGGATGGCTTCTGTATAGTGGAGAAAAAGCGGTCCAAAGACTGAGAAGAGGGCTGGGTTTCGGAAGTGTATAAGGTGTTGTAAAAGGCAGAAAATTCGGCAAGAATATCCACATCTTTATGTTTGAGAACAGAATGTGTGTCGTAAATTGATTCAATATTTAACTTGTTATGTTTTACCTTCAAATAGTTAGCTAAAATTTTCCCAGCCTTATTTTTGCCTCCATAAAACTTTGCACTCGATTTCAGCAGGTATAAAGACGCATCTTCCGTAGACTTCTTATTGAATTTCATTTTGGCGTTAACCAGGGCTGTTAAACTGTCTTGCGAACGGGAAGTAAAATAAGAATGCTCCAATCTCTTAATGTCTAGGAGAAGATCTGTTGTAAATTTACGGGCAGTTTTTCGCTTCTTTGCCACAAAGCCAATTATAAAATCTCTTGCCGCAGCCTTAAAGGCATCCCAAATGGTATGCTCGGGAATGGATGGAGTGTTATTAAACAAGAAAAATTCATCTGAGAATGTTGTGAAAGAAGCGGTGAATTTGGGGTCCAGAAGAAGGGCGTTATTGAAGCGCCAGCGTTTGGGCCCAACTGATTTAGGAATAATGTCAAGCTGAGCCAAAGTGAGAGCATGATCTGAAAGTAGAATCGGACCAATCTCTGCATGAGTAAGGGTTCGGGCAATATTGTGGGTAACAAAAATGTAATCAATTCGGGATTGGGAATGGTGACAGGGAGAGTAAAAAGTGAATTCCCGTGTATCTGGATTACACAGTCGCCAAGCATCGGTGAGCTTGTGTTGAGAAATAGCCTGGGTGAAAAATTTATGGGATTTGTTAGGGATAAAGTGGGCTTTAGAGTGTCTATCCAAAAAGGGGTCAAGAGGCTGATTGCAGTCTCCCGCTAGGATAAAATTGTCGTCAATAAATCTGGTGATATGGTGAGAAAAAGTATGCCAAAAGGTAGGATCACCAGTAGTAGGGGCATAAACATTCAAAAGTGAAATTGGAACATTCTTAATAGATAGTCTAACGTATGCCCAGCGGCCTGAATCGTCTGACTCCTGAGCAAGCAATGAATGCGACAATTTCTTGTGACATAAAATAGCTACTCCATTGCGTTTACCATCTCCCTGAGAGTAATAAACATCACCCACTCATCCCCTTTTCAATTTAACAGATTCTTCAGCAGACAGATGGGTTTCTTGCAAAAAAGCAACATCAACATTTAAACGGGCCAAATGCGATAACATTCTCTGCCGTTTAATGGGAGAATTTATGCCCTTAACATTCCAAGTGACTACTTTTAACGACATATTAAAAGAGATGGAAGGAGACTATCAAAAGGGAGAATGGAAAGGAAGAGTCCAGAAAAGAAAGAAAGCGGAAAAAAATATATAAGTGTAAAGGAATGAAAAAGAGAAGATAAGGTACAAAATTTAGAGCTGGTAGCCCAGAGAGAGTAAAAAGAAAACATCAAAAGAAAAGGTGAGAATAGGGTGGAGGAGAAAAGAAGGAAAGAACATAGATGTAGCATACAGAGATAACGGAAAAAAGTGATGGTGAAAAACAATCGAGTAAATAGGTAAAATAGAAGAGTAGAAGTGATAAAAAAAGAACATGATAAAGGAGAAAACATGAAAGTTAATGATAACAAGGAAAAAAAAGACACTGTGTAACAGAGGAGATCAAGGTGAGAAACCGAGGTCAAGAATATGAGGAAAATATCCGACAACGAGGGGAGGAAGGAAAACATACTTACGGAGGATGAAACTGGGGAGGGATGACCAAAAGGGGAGGGAGACGAGGAGAAAAAGTTGAGGGGGGAGCGCCAACTGGAGGAGGCAAGACAACCGATGTAAACGAACCGTCAAACCGAAGGGGAGACAACAGTGAACTGTAAAACGTGTGAGGGAGAAGAGAAAATATTAGAAAAAGTAGAAAGAACATGAGGAGAAGAAGACAATGAAAAATGCTATAGGAAGAGCAAAACATGGAACAGAAACAACAAACACAAAAGCAACAAATAGAATCATAGGAGATCAAATAGCAACGAGAAGGGTGACATATATAAGAATTATGCCAACAGGACAAGCTTAAGCAGAGATGACATCAACACCGAACGTGTTGGTAGAGTCATCCACACCAAGCCCTGAGAGTCAAGGAGGAAAAGCCGATGAGGAGCCAGAAATATCCATATCCGGTGTTTGACATGCATTCAGAAAGCTCCGAAGGCTAACAGGATCTTCATAGGTCGTTGTTTTGTTATTGTAGGTGACTCTGAAAAGACAGGAGTGAAAAAGGCCATATCTAGCACCAATAGAGCGAAGCTCCGGTCGCATATCCAAGAAAGCTTTACGTCGTGTGGCAGTAGTTTTGGCGTAGTCCTGCGCGAAGAAAAGGGTGGATCCTGACCAGGTGAGGCGAGGAGAAGCACGGGCCGCTGAGAGGACCTTAAGAAGATCGGTGTATTCCAGAAAGTACATGATGACACCTCTTGGTCTCGGAAAAGTAGCAGTAGAGGAAGATATACGACCGAGCCTGTGCGCTCGCTGAATATTGAGATTGGTGCCTTCAGGTAGGTGCAAAAGCTTGGGCAGGAAAGATTTGAAGAAGGCAACAGGATCATTCCCCTCACAATTCTCCGCCAGGCCGTAGATCCGAAGGTTATTGCGGCGATTACGATTTTCAAGCTCCTCAACCTGCTTCTGAAGGGATGATATCTGCGACTGCATGTGTGTCACCTTGGAAGACGATTCCTGGAGGGAGGAGACGGTGCACTCCACAGTCGTCACTCTTGTATCCATTTGCGTCCAATTATCTGTGAGGATCTGTAGCTTGGAATTAGTGTCTTCCATGAAAGGTCGTAGAGCACGTATCTCCTCCAACAGCAGTTCCACAGATACCTCAGAGGTGGAGCCGGTCGGTGATGGAGGACCTTTTTTCAGACGCTTTATCGTAGTTTTCCCTGGAGATCGAACAGGGCGTTCTGCACTAGACTGCGACATTTGGAGGGTAGTGTCCTGAGAGGATTCTAAGCGTGCCAATGCGGAGAAGACCTTCGAGTTCTTAATGAAGACACGTCGTGGAGGCTTGGAGACACGACGACTTGTACTTTTTTCCACATGAAGGGAAGTGGCTCTGAAGGTAAAATCGAGCAGCCTGGAGACAGTGCACCTCAGACGCAGATAGTAGTGTCAACGGGTGAGAAATAGCCACTTCCTTGGGTTAAAAGGTCATTATAGAGAACCAGAAATCTTAACCAATGAAGCACAGTAAGCAATTGGTTAATAAATGGCTAAAGTGATTGTTCATTGAAGTAAATGCGCAATTAGCGCAAAAAACTAAAGAAGCAGGTTGAGACCCAAGCAGGGGAGGAACAAAGGAGGTATGGCATGCCTGTCAAGGAGAGAACAAGTCTTTCTGCAGTTGAGCTGCGTGAGGAGAGAGCCCATAAGATGCAAAATGGCCGCCAAAGTCAAAGCATTTCTGAAGAAGCCCGTGGGAGCAAGGAGGCGCAGGTCCGGCATGCTAAAATGAAAATAATATCGAAATTAGCTCACCACGACCATGCCTGTGAAGAAACGGCATCCCAGGAAGGCAGCAGCTTCATGGACCGGCAGCGCGTCAGACGCGCGTCTTGGAGCCAAAATGGCAGACGCTGCCGGCCGGGAGCCGCGGTCACACAGCAACTTGCTGATAACGAGGGGAAAATGCCGAAATGCGCTTTACAAGCAGCGCTGGCACACGTCCCTCATGTTCCGCCGCATGAATCTTCTCTTGAGGTACGGCTGGGTGAGTGCACGATAGACAAATCTCCCGTCCGGTGCGGAGCGCTCACATCAGAGCTGCCGTCCGCGCCGGGCGCTAAGCCACGCCCCCTCAGAGATTGTTTCATTAATCCCAACTCTAGGCACAGTTGCGCCTGCGATGTATAATTTGGAAGCCTAAAGATGATCCAATAGGGTTTTGCAATTAACAGATCTAATTGCCTTGCCGCCTTCTTTCCTACCATTATTTGCAGCCATACATGATGGATGGAAGCAACTTTGCTGATATGCCATTCTGTAGTGGCCCTAAAATAGTTCCTTGCAGTGATCATGATAGTGTGCAAAATCTTGAAGTCAAAGAGGTGGCTTTAGATTTCTTTGTGTCCATGTGTGGAACAAAAGTGCCTTGAGAATTAAATCCAAGTTCGAAATATTGCATTTTGATTGAACAGATAACTGGTGCCCATCTATAATCCATGATCTTGGTATGTTTAATGTCTCACTAAATTTCACAGTTTTTATTTTTTATGATTGATTTCAAGTTTGTGCAGCTTTGTGAAGCCTGATAGAACACCTAAATGCTGTTGCAATCCTACCTGGGTGATGCTTATCAAGAGCAAACCATCAGCATATAGGATATATGAGTAAGGCGGCAGCCCCATCATTTTGAAAGATGTGCGTTTATGAGATTCAATTCTGTTGACTGGCTTGAAATGTAGATATTAAACAATAAGGGGGCACGAATACACCCTCGTTTCAGGCCAACTGAAGTATAGGTTTTCTTAGAAAGCTTGGTACCATGTCCAAGCTTGACAAATAACCACATTCCGGTGTAAAGATGCTTTATGGCTCTCATTATTTTCATAGGTGACCCAGTACTGTTGAGTTTCTTCAAAGTAGGTCTTGAGGGACCCTGATGATTGCCACCTTACAATCAACAAAACAAGTGTGAAGTGTGTGTGTTTTTAATGAAGGCCTTTTCTATGCAGAGTGTTAAGGCTGCCAGGTTTGAGGATATAATCTGATATATGCAGAGTCCTGTTTAGTTCCATGGAATAAGTGCAAGGTTGTCCACTCATTCTTGCAAGTCTTGCAGTACTAGACTTGCATAGTACTTAGAATCAATGTCAAGTAGGGCTACCAATTGATAATTTGCTGGGCCACCTCTGTCACTCCCTTTAAAAATTAGGAAAGTATACTATTTTAAGTTTTGTAGTACTATGGTATATATATTTAACACTCATAAACATGTGCTCACTGGATGATGTTATCAGTGATTTCATGAGTGATGTTATTTGAGATGCCATCAGTGATATCATCAGTGATGTCGCTGACCATGTCATGAGTGATGTAATATGTGAGGTCACAAGCAGTGCATTGTCGGGATATAAATTATAGTAAGCTCA
Organism: Lissotriton vulgaris; assembly: GCF_964263255.1. NCBI lineage: Eukaryota > Metazoa > Chordata > Amphibia > Caudata > Salamandridae > Lissotriton > Lissotriton vulgaris. The sequence continues at coordinate 45,270 of NW_028244065.1, forward strand.
GGTAACTATAATTGCTGAAATTCACAGTTTTTTACAAGCGAAATGTGAGCTTAACTATAACGTTTCTGCAACCTTTGTTTTTTTCGATGAATTTCTAAAATTTTAAGAAAATTCTATTTCCTAACTATAAGGTCCGGGCAACTTTTTTTTTTCATTGAATTTCGATTTTTTTTCAAAAAAATATTTCCTAACTATATTGTCCCTGTAACCTATGTTTTTTCATGGAATTTCAGTGCTTTTTACATTTTATTTCCTAACTGTAACCTGTTGAGGTTTGATTTCTGTGAAATGAGCATTACGCCAGAATGAAGGCTGCAATACAGGCATCAACATAACATCACCAAAATTGGTGCGAAACATGCTGGGGCAGCCTTTTAGTAAGCTGTCCATCATCCTGAGAAAAGGGCAGGAAGATGCTGCTAATGTATATGGAGTGGGGCCAAAAGGGTGGAAATTCTCTGCAGGTTTACATACTTCTAGTTTTTAAAAAGTTTAAAACATGATCTCTGGTCTCAGCAGCATATGACAAGAAAGAACCTTCTTATCACAGACACTATGTGAGATATTGCGCATGAGAAAAGCAAGGATGTAAACACCTCCATCATGGATTACAAATAACTTATCATGAAATGCAGAGAACACACTTGGATGATTTGTACTTTACCGAAGTAAGTTTTCAGCCATGTCACCCAGGTCCCTCTAGGGCACCTTGTGTGCAATTGAACTGTGGGGAGCCTCAAGGCCCCCTTTGTCCCAGCCAACTCCCTGCCTCTTTTGGGAGCCGACATCGATCTGACAGATAGGGGGCTGCTGGAAGGCAGCTCCTTGTCTGTCAGAGCAATGTTTTCATCTGTTTCCCTTCACGCAATATTTGCACAGAATTACAGGATATTGAGCCAATGCCTTGACTTGAACATGGTTCCCAAGCCCCAAAGCTGGCAGCTCAGGCCATAATCGCCACATCCTCTCCCTCATCCAGGCTCCTTCTGTAAGAAACACACTGTTCTAGACTATGTTTTGTGTGCACCACATCATGCTTCACATCACGGCTGCCTGATGCCTAATCTCTTTACACCACTGCTATTCAAACTTCCCAGCTCAGTATCTTTCAGGGTAGCTCCTTAAATGTTGCAGATCCCTTTCTTGACAGACGTGTATTTGGCTAGAGCTCTAGTTCATCTGGAAAATGAGCATACTTTAAGAACTTTAAACCTCACCTTAAAGTCAATTTTCAGCTTTTTTGATAGTCTCATTCTCCTGTCACTGCCATCCAACGAAACATATATGCACATAGTAAATATTTTCAAACCAATGTGTAAAACTGTCATTTGATGCCTAATGGTGCAAGGAAAAAGCCATAAAATGCTTCATTATTGGAGCATGTATACATTCCACAAGCCAGCTTAGAATGGAAGTTCTCATTATCTCCCAGGATTGCATATTTTTGCAATTAGCCATGTTTTATTCCAAACGTGAAATGGCACCAGGTTGCTGCTACTGACACAACTGGCGCAAATTGTGGTTAATACTCACCTTTAGCAATAGTTGATTAGTTCTTTCCTCTGTCAAAAGGTCAGACTTGCGAAGCAGTGGTGTAAGGAATTATAGCATTTGAAATCTTACGTTTTGTATCATGAAATTAAATCGCTTCCGGGATCACATAGAGGGTGTGTAGGGCGAATAGGAAGACTACGTTGATTAGTAAGACTTTTCTTCAGTACAGTATGAGCAGGGCTGGACTGGCTACCGGGCGTTTTGGCATGCTGCCGAGCAGGGGGCTGATTTCGTTGATGGGGACCTGTGTGTGCTGAAAGAAATTCGTTTTGTTTTGTTTATTTCGAAGCACGCGCAGGTCTGCATCAACGAAATTAGCCCCCACCATAGTGACATCAGCCCCCAGCTCGGCAACATGCCAAAACGCCCGGTAGCCAGTCCGGCCCTGAGTATGAGCCTTAGAGATGCAAGAAACATCGTAAAATGGCTGCAAATGTTGCACTAGAGGAGGCGAGCCAATAAAGGATCTGCCCAGGCTCAAGGTTTTGGCTTTCAATCAGCCCAAGTTCTAAAATGAGTGGAACTTTCTTGTAGCTTCCGCCCTCTCTCCTTCAGGCACACCATTCTCCAAGGCTTCCTGTGTGAGGAAAGCCATCAAAAGCAAACATGCTTGCAGCAGGCCACTCTCATTCTACTGTGCGATGGCTGATGCAGCACTGACACCAACTAGAAAGGGTGTAAAAATAAAACAAGGATGGCGTGGGAGGTACAAGGGAGCAGGAGAAAGGACAATACTAAAAATAAACAAATAAACATGTTTCACAGTGTGCACCTGTCAGAAATAGGACCAGAGGACAACTGACAGGGGGGTAGCAGGGAAATAAACTACACAAGGGAGGGAGCAGTGCATTGGATAGTGGGAAGAGGGCAAGCAGGGAAGAAGCAACACAGTGGAGGGAGACAAACAGCAAACACATGTACTCTGTAAGAGTGCATCTAAAAGTGAAAGAAGGGGACGTCAGGAAAGTAAAAATACACACAACACAGTTCAGAAAAGGCAGACCAAACGCCCTGGAAAAGGGTCTCTGCCCTGAAAGAAACGTCTCTGCCTCTCTTGAATAGATTAGAGTCCATCCTGTGACAGGATGGACAGTCTTCTAATCATTGAAACTTCCTTCCCTTTATCTCAGTGCTCCTGGAAGTGTTTGTATTTCTGTGCTTAATGAGAAACACTAAGGGGATGCATACAAACACCTCAAATATTTCAGTATATGGCGAGATGTTTTTCTAGAGGGTTAACTGCCTTCGTCAAAAACATGCAGCCAACAAACAGACTTAAAATGCGTGCTGCCACAGGTAGACGTTGGACAAACAAACAAACACGCTTGAAATGTGTGCAGCCCGAGGAGTTTAGGTAATGGTGGAGGACAAAAAAAAGTTTCATAAAAGCAGATGAATAGGAGTGGAAAGCACACAAACAAATAAAAAGCAAGGGCGGGATGTAAGGCCCTTTTTAAGATTTACATTAAATACAATAGATTTCACAAGCACAGCTCAAGCGCAGTGCAGGCTATGTGCAGGCGAAACCTACAAAACTTCCCCAGACACTGCTATGGATTCATGTATGTTTGTGCTCTTTTCCACTTGGATCCAAGAGTGCCAATTCCATGCCAAATATTCAGGTTATTCACATTGCATTAATTGACATAGACAATGAATCAAAATGGAACTCATTTTAATAGTAATGGGTTACTTAGAATATATATAGCCACTCCAGAACTATGCTATGAACCCCTGATACATAAGATTTTGAAATATTTGAGTGGTCTGTGCCAACTGAACAAATCTATGAATAAACCATAGAGGCCTTCAGGGGTTAAAAAAGTAGGTTATGTTGCTAATGAAAGTACAAAACACAATTCAAGCTTTATTGCAATCTTTATAAATGACCCATATTAGTATCATTATGTGTACAAACGTGACCCTGTGTTTCATTTGTTGAATGTATCTTTTTACATGTTTGAATTTTCTATTTAGTAACATACAGCCATACTTGGCAGGGTGTATAAGATTAAAAAAGAAAAAAAAACAGACAGTGCTTAATTTGCAAAAAAAATTTAAAAAAAAAAAGAAAATGAACACCAGTGCCCAAACTAGTGGAGAAGTGTGGCTCAGGGGTTAGAGGCGGCAGACCCGGAAGCTGAGATCGGCCCTGGACCAGGGTTCAATTCCCCGCCTCGACGGGGCTTGGGCTCAATAATTCCACGGACTCGATAATTCTCGCTCCGGTGCCTACTTGACTCACGGGTTCACACTCTGCGACTCTGGGCAATAGCTTGCTTAATCTCCACAACGGCCCCTCGCGGTGGGATGCCTGGCTTTCACCTTGTGGATACCCTGCCGGGGTTATCTCACAAGGGAATACCAGGACAGGTTCCCTATGCAAGCGCTTAGATGCCTGCGATGTGGGCGGTTTGCGCTATATAAATACATGTACATTTACATTTACATTCTGCCAAGTAACCCGAGGCTAGCACTATTAAATGTTGGCGTGCCGAATACCAAGGCTGCATAGTCTTCAATACAACTCATGCCCCTTTAATCAACTTCCCAATACTCCCTGTCTCTTTATCTCAGTCTTGCTGGTTCCTGCGTTCTCCCTTTGTGATGGTTTATCTGACTTTTTCTTCCTCCAAATAATTTTCCTTTTACGTGTTTTTCTCGATCATGCTCACAGGAAACCTCTTTTTAGAAAAATAAATTGCTGGACCCCATAAATGAGAGCTGGTGCCCCCAACAGACAACCGCTGTCTTAAGTTAAGCATTAACAAAAAATAATAAAGATTCAGGACCAGATTGAGCCAACCATTGCAGGCCATCAAAGTGGCATCGATGCTTTTCACTGCAAGAGTAGAAGGAACTGATCATTTAATGAATCATTACAACAGGCGTTGTCATCATTTTTTAGTTTTAAAGAAAAGATAGAGCAGTCAATATTACATTTCTCCAGTTCTGGAAATATTTTTTCCTGCTTTCCTTTAAGAATCATTGTCCTCAAAACATGCATACATTCTCTGAAGTGCATGCTAGAGAAAACAAGTAGCAGATTATACAGTCTGTCCATCAGAAACAGAAGCAGATAGTTCAGTAAATACCAAGCAAAGGATGCCTGGACCCAGAGCTAAACTCCAGCCATGTTGAAAATGTCCTGGCTCTTTTTAGATCTGGCAACAGACAGCTTTGGCTACTTGCAAAAAAAAGTCACCTCTTTGAGCCACTGCTTGCAAAAAGCATCATTCACATTTTTTTTTTGTTTAAGAAATTTTTATTACGTTTTTCAAATACATAAGAGAAGAGAGAAAATGGAAACAATAAAATGGGGAACAGGTAGAAGCCATAATAAAATATACATTACATAATTAAAATAAAGAATCAGGCAAATACCATATGATACAATAGGAAAATTATACTTAAAGAGAAGGAGAAAGGAAAGGAAAGAAGGAAAGAGAAAGAGAGAAGGAAAAAAAGAGGGATAGAGAAGAAGACAGGGGCGAAAGAACCAAAATGGTGAGGGAGAATAGTATAGGGAAGGAGAGAAAAATAATTAATGTATAGGAGAGTGTGAAGAAAGATACGTAGTGAAAGGAAGCCAAAGAAGATCTGATTTACTTTTTTGAGAAAGAGAAGAGGCGGAAACAGTAGCAATCCTGTGTTCATCACAAATAAAATTCCACCAAGTTAGCAAAGAAATTTTAGAGTTGTCTTTCCAGGATGATGTAATAACTTTAAAAGCTAATGCAATAAAAAGATCAAATAATCTGGAAATAGAAATAAAACATCCACATCAGGTGATAAGGAACCAAGAAAAACATTTTGTGGTGTTAAAGTAGCGTTACATTTAAATACTGACATGCAAATATTCCAAACAGAGTTCCAAAAGGATAAAACATTAGAACACTCATGTTTTAACATGCCCATTTCAGTGGAACATGACCAACATAATGGAGAATAGATTGGTGAAAATGTACAAATACTAACAGGAGTAATATTTGCTCTATGATAAATAAAATACAAAGATTGGGTTATACGAGCAGCAGCGGAAACTTTGAATAGTTTGGACCATATTTTATTCCAGGTAGTAATAGGAAAAGAAACGGACAAATCAGTTTCCCATGCAATCTCAATGTTGGATGTAGGTCCTTCACTAATATTTGCTAACAATAACTTATATACAAGAGCGGCTTTAGGTCTGTGAGTTGAAAATAGAGAGTATAAAGGTGTAGAAGGGGATATAGACGGTGTGCGAGGTGGAAGGGAAAAAGTGGTTAGATGAGATTGTATGGCATTAACAATAATATCATAATCATTGAGAAAAGAGTCATGTAATTGATAACATGTTTGTAAGTTATGAAATGGAACAATAGAGTAGTTGTGCAGGAACTGTTGAACGAGGATAATACCCTTTTCTTTGTGGTATTTGAAGTAGAATGATTTACCTTTACATTTAAGAAATATATTATACCATACAGTGGAGGACAAAAAACATTGAAGTGAAGTAAAATCCTTAGAAAAAGTGTTATATAGTAAAGATCCGGAGTATTTTAAAATAGGACTAGTAGATAAAAAGGTGCAATTTGACGTAAAGAGTACATGTTGAAAAGAGAAATCTTTTAATAAGGAGCGTTCAAAAAGGACCCATTTGGGAACAGGTATGTCTACAAAATCATAGGCTAGTAAAAAAGATTGTTTAATCAGGAAAGCTGAATGATAAGCTGCCCAATTTGGGAAACGCACACCACCTTCATCCTTAGGATGTGTGAGTTTGTTCAGAGCAATCCGCGGGTGTTTATTGTTCCACAAAATTTTTGTACATATAGAGTTAATTCTAGAAAAATAGACATTGGGAATTCTGATAGGAAGCATAGACAATATATAGAAAACATGAGGCACAATCATCATTTTAATGGTATCTAACCTGCCCCACCAGGAGAGATACAGGGGTGACCAAGTAAGGAGGAGAGATTGGATTTTATTTATTAATGCAGTAAACGTGAATTTAATTGTATCATTTAGGGAAGATGCAAATCAAATGCCAAGGTATTCAATTTTAGAAGGACACCAGGCGAAATTAGTATCACTAAACATACATTGATAGCATGTAGAGTTTAAGGACAAGATTTCTGTCTTTGAAAGGTTGAGTTTGTAACCAGAAATACTAGAATATAATCGAACTTCATTCAAAAAGTGGGGGAGATATTCAACAGGGTTAGACATATAAATCAGTATATCGTCAGCATATGCAGATATGTTAGTTTCTATAGAATTATGTTTGAAGCCAGCAATCTAGGAATTAATACGAATGCGTTCTAGGAATGGTTCAAGGCATAGGATAAATTTTAAAGGGGAAAGAGGGCATCCCTGCCTTGTGCCTCTGAAAAAAGAAAAAGATTTGGAAAGGTGATATTTAACAAAAATACTGGCTCGAGGACAAGAATACAAAAGTTTAATATAAGAAATAAAAGAGGACCCAAAACCAAACCATTGGAGAGTTTGAAACATGAATTGCCAATTATTACAATCAAATGCCTTTTCAGAATCTAAAGACAGGGCTGCAAGTGGAGATTTATATTTTTTGCCATAGGAAATTATATTAGCAAACATCCGAGCATTGTCAGATGCCAGTCTACCTTTCACGAATCCAACTTGATCAGTTTTAATCAAAAGGGGAATAATAGTTTCAAGTCGGGATGCGAGAATTTTGGCAACAATTTTACAATCATAATTATTAATGATATAGGGCAATAGTTTTTGCAATAAGGGTGATTTTTGTCAGGTTTAGGTATGATAATAATTAAGGCATCCATAAAAGAACCAGATGCTTTTACATCAGAAATAAAAGAGTTAAAAAGTTGGAGGAGCTTGGGGACAAAAGTGGACTTAAAGGTGTTGTAAAACTCTACAGACAAGCCATCGGGTCCTGGGGTTTTTGACTTTTTTAGGGATATGATAGCATTGGTTACCTCTTGAAGAGTGACGTCTTTTTCTAATGCGTTAAATTCATCAGGGAGAGATGGAGGGGAAGGTAGGCTTGAGAAGAAGGTGTTTAAATTTTGGGTAGTGGGAAAGGTATCGTCAGAGTAAAGAGATTTATAATATTCATGGAAAACCTCAGCAATGTCTTCATCTGACGATACAAGTTTTGTAGTGGATTTATTAAGAATAGGGCCAATAGTCTTATGTTCAGATTACATTTTTAAATAATTAGCCAACATTTTACCCGCTTTATTTTGCCCTCCGTGATATTTAGATTTAATTTTAAGTAGAATATTACATGCTTCAGTCGTTGCTAATTTGATAAGTTCAGTTTTTGCCTTAATCAAATCATGAAGGGCATCAGATGAGCGAAAAGTGAAATACTTATGTTCTAAGTTTTGAGTATTTGTAGCTGATCTTCATATTTCTTCCTTGTGGATTTTTTCTTTTTCGATACATAAGAAATGGTGAAGGCACGAAAAGCAGCTTTAAAAGTATCCCAGTTATTAGGAACAGAAGTGTCCAATGGGTCATTGATACTGTAAAATTCATTATTAAAAGTGGTTGCTTCTTTGACAAAAACCGTGTCTGATAATAAGAAAGTATTAAGTTTTCATCGGCTAAATTGAGAAGAGGCAAGTGAGAGATCCAAAACAGCGTGAACAGGGGCATGATCCGATATAAAAATGGATCCAATTTCAGATTTTAGGATAGAGGGGAGCAAAGATTTACTGGTCAAAATATAATCTTGAACTTGAAAACATTGAATAAATACCAATGATGAGTTTAAATTAACAATCCTAGTGAAGAAAAAAAAATATCAAACATTAGTGCCCATTCCAGTAGGAGAAAGGTTATGAAGATACTGTTATAGTTTCTCCGGATCATCAAAGGAGCGTGATCGACCAATATGAGTAATCTTGCAGAGACATGGATGGAGGATACCATATTGGATATGAAGATGTCTCATCTGTGGACGTAAGGCAAGCAACTCTTTGCGACGTGCATTTGTTGCATTAGAAATGTCCTGAGAAATTAAAAGGTTATGACCAGACCAATTGAGACGACGCTTAAGTCTAACAGCTCTCAAAACCTACATAAGCTCTGTGAATTCAAGAAAAAGCATTATTGTTCCACGAGGGTTTGTAGCATTAGGAGTAGGACTACCCAAACAATGTGCTCTTTGTATGTTGAGGGGAGTCGTCGAAGTTGTTGGAAGATCTAGAGTTCTGTAAGGAACTTTTGTAGGAAAGCTACCATATTGGAGCCTTCAATATTTTCTGGAAGGCCATAAAGGCGTAGATTGTTCCTACGATTTCGATTTTCAAGATCCTCCATTTAAATTTTGAGCTTATGAATTTCTTGCTCCAGTAAAGGGATCTTTGTGGATAAGTCCTGTAGGTTACTCACACATTGTTCCAAGTCCAGAACTTTACTCTCCATAACAATTCATCTCTCCTCAATTTGTGTCAACTTTTCATTGGTCGCAGTCTTGACGGGTTGAAGACGGCGAACTTCGTCTAGGATAGAGTCCAGGATAGGATTCTGAGAGGAGTGAATGGGGGAGGGTGGGTTATTTTTGTGTCGTTTTGGTTTAGTACCAGTAATTGAAGATCTGGCAGAATGAGAATCATTAGCCATTGTGATATATAAGAAGAGTTACCACAACTCTAGAGAAAGAATATATGGTTCTCACTATTTGTCACGTTGACCACCAACAAAAAAGAAAATAAAGCAAAAACTCCTTCAAAAATACACAAAGATCAATGAATTTGCGCAAAAATACCTCAGAAGAAACAAATGCTGGTGTGTGGAAAAGGCTGCGTCATGACCATATTTAATTGGTAAGAGTAGGAGAAGCGACAAGTGAAGATAGCAGCTAAAATGCCAGTAGAAACTTATTTCAGATATACATTAGAGGGCGAAAAGTAAATCCACTAGTATATCTCATGCTGCCATGTTGTTGATACTTCTTGTGAGGTAACAAGTATATATTTTGTAATTGTTAGAAAGAATAACGTTGTCGGTGCCAGCTTGAGATTTCTATTTTTAAGCAGCCTGTGAATAACACAAAAACAATTGAATAGGCTCCATCAGGTGATGTAAGTTTATGAAAATATCAGTTTAAGGCAGGAATTGCATGTCAAAATGGAATGATGCCTCAAAAAAGGAACCTTATGAGCCACAATTCGAGGTAAAAGAGTGTGTCTTGTAAATGTGTGTGTCTTGTAAAGCGCACTGCTACCCGGAGGCGTCCTAGCGCTATAGACCGCTGGGGAACCCTTCCTGGCTTTCCCTGTGAGATGTTCCCTTCTGGGTATCTCCAAGGCGTTTGTGGGGGGCCGTTGTGGAGATGAGGAAAGCTAATGCCCAGAGTTGCCGAGTGTGTTCCCTGGTTAGAGTAGGCACTGAGGCGAGAAGAGAATTATCGAGTCCGCTGACCCTGGTTCACGACCCTGCCGCGTTGGTAATTGAACTCTGGTCCCGGGCCGTCCTCTGCTTCCGGGTCTGCCGCCTCTAACCAGTGAGCCACACCACTCCACAGCAGTGCATCACTGAAATGACACTCCAACACGCCACTATAGCGTATTTAAATAGGATTAGGATGAAACGCCTTCGAAACCGGTGATTTACAGAGGCCCATAGGAATGAATGGGAATTACCGAATCGGTAAATACCGATTCGGTAATGGGGGAACACATTCAAGGGTGTCAGGGTGTCACATTGACACCCTGTTGCACCCCTGAATAGTGCATGGGTGCACATGTGGCACACATACATGCCTTAAGGGCATGTATGTCTGCCACATGGCACTTTTGAAAAGGCACAAATTTGCTTTTTCAAAGGTTTTCAATATTTACCACCAACTTTTATTTGGTGGTAAATACCGAATCCTTAACCATGCACTGCACTCATTTGAGTGCTCCCTACATTTCAGATTCAGTAATTTACTGATTCAGTATTTTAAGTAATCAGTAATTAACCGATTCCTTAAATTACAGATTCGGTAATTTACCGAATCTAAAATGTAGCCACCTACATCTGAAAAACCTAATTCCGGTCGCTAACGGCCGAAATTCGGTAATTTCGGCCGCTACCGACCGGAATTTGGCTTCCTCTATCTGGCCCAAAGTCTGCAAATAAAATTCTCCATCTATTTGATATATATGCACTTTCCTCCCAGGGACTGATGTCATTATGGCCTGTTCCAGGTATACGGTTGAAAAAAGCTATGAGGGTCCCTGTCTTTATTATGATTGGTTAGACACATTAACCATATCTCCTTATTAGGGTTTCCCTATTGGGCATTCAAATAACTCTTTATCACCTTGTAGTAAATAAGCGGCTAGTGAATTTCCAAAACCAACGTAAGAGCAAGTGCAAAGTAGACAAAAACCCTAGGATCGCTTGGGATTAATAACACTAAGCAACCAAAAATTTATCAAAATTAAAACATAGATTTTATTACCTCCCGTACGGGTTACAATCTAAAACATATTTAAAAACAATTAATAAAAGCCACCAACAGTGACACAGTTATATATTCATATGCAAACAAAAAATAAAATAATCATATACAGTCAAGTGAGAAAAAAACAGTCGACGCGGCGTTTCGGTGCTTTGGCTGATCTTCACACCTTCTTCAGGACATTAACAATTGACTTGACATCTTCAATAATAATAAACCAATGATCGATATGCATGGAGGGGCCACCGTTGATACTGGGGATATTTCCTGAGACAGTTAAAAACCTGTTGTTAATTCAGGTTCGTCATAAAGTTTCTTAAACGTGACGATATTTGACGAAACAAAACTTCTCTATTTTGGTTTATGAAGAGAGTCTTGTGTGAGAGAATCGGCCTCCCTGCTCCTCCGTGCTTTTTTCTGGAATTCCGTCGTGACGATTCGAGGTCGAATTCGAATCGTCACGACGGTGACCAAAAAGTCAGGGAATTGGTGATGGAAAAGCAAGAAGAGTAGAGTCGATCATCAGTCCAATGTGCGGTAGTCAAAACAACAGCATCTCAGCTGGGAGATGAACGGTCAGGGGCTCTACTCTTGCTGTTGTTTTGACTACCCGGATATTGGGCTGATGATCGACTCTACTCACTTTTTTGTTGCCAATCCCCTGACGTTTTCCAAATCCCCTGCTTATTGCCTGCTCCCTGCTTTTTTCACTTGAATTATTCTTAATAATTGTATTGACAATTAATTGAGATGGGGATATTTAACTCAAGGGTACCAAACATAGAGCCACATATGGATAGGTTATCAAATGTTATGGAAATGTTATAATGTACTTTGTAAGATTGATACCTAGGGAAGCATTATTGTTAACAGTTCTAGCATTCCTAGGTACCGGTGGAAAAGTTGGGCATTCCCTCTTATAGCTTTACTTTTTGGGTGGAATCATGGAAGTCATCAAGACCCTCAAGTATATATTTGAAATGCATTACCATCCTGGAAAGTGGGCATAATTGTCCTTTACTCTCATTGGAGAACTTTTTTATAGGATTTGGAGATACCACTTGAGCATTTGACAGTCATCTGATGGTAATATCCACTGTCCAAGTGACAGCAACTCATAAAGTAGATGATAGTTATAAGACTTGACAACACTACCTACTGAGTGGAAAGAGGGAGGAGGTAAAGAAAGCTGTGTACGGTATTAATGAATAAACTAACACAGATGAAAACAAGGACAGGAGAGCAGCAGCTAGATGCAGGGAAGGAACCAAAGGAGCAGTCTAGGCAAAGAAGGGGCGGAAACATGGAGTAAAATTCACTGGCTGTTGACGTAAACCACATTACTGACAGATACCTATTAAAGAGGAATCAGCCCTGCACCTAGGCTAAAAGAGGTGCACTGTTTAAAGGGAAGCCTTACACAGAGGAAAAGAGATAGTCTTCCCACTTAACTAATAAACTACCCTCTTTTTTTTGGATCTTCAAAAGAAGACTCTGCTAAGATTGGTACCTAGATAGCCACCTTGATTAGGAACCATCCAGCAGTGCCATCAAGTGCCGGTAATTCTCCACCGACTGCCCTTTACTGTGCCAGAAAGATATTTTTGGCTTCTCTGATCATACCTTGCACACAAGAAGCAGTGCCTGTAGACAATGGAGCTGTCTGTCCATCACTTTCAGTGTTCTTTGTTTCTAAGAGGACATGTGAACTGATAATCCAATAGTTGTAAAGATACAGTTTCTTTAAAAGCTGTCTTAAATCGTGGTATTGGGTAAATACATGTTCTTTGGGCACCAGTTAGAGCAGGAAAGTGCACAGTTAGACACATTCTTTTGCAAGAATGTCTCAATTTGACCTATTTTTCCTGATTGTTATCAGTATTGGACTTTTGATGGGCATCACCACCAACACATTTATGGCAGCTGTAATCTCAACTCAATGTGCCCGGAGTAGACGCCTGCCAATATCAAGTGATCTCCTCCTGCTGGGGGTGGCTTTGACCAATATTCCTCTGCAGAGTTGTTGCTCAGGAAGTTTCCTGATCCGTTTCCTCTGGGAAGAGGTATACAACAGAGACAGTGTTTGGAAGAGCTTTTTTATGCTTTTTCCTTTCCTTGTTTCCTCCAACTTCTGGATCAACACCTGGCTATGTGTCTTCTACTGCATCAGAATTGTTAACTTCTCACATGTGCTCTTCACACGCCTAAAGCGAAGAATCTCTGCCATGGTTCCCTGGCTGCTCCTGGGTTCTGTACTGACATCTTTAGTCATCAACCTCCCTGGAATTTGGTACATGAGGAAGAAACATACAGATAATTCCACTACTACAAACACCACCTTTGGAGGCACAGTTCGTGAAAACAGCCATTGGAACAGGATCGTCATGTCTTCCACAATATGCGTTGTGCCTCTGATCGTAATAGTAATTGCATCTGTGCTGATCCTCACATCTCTTTACAGACACACCCAACAGATGCGGCAACACATGTCAGGTTTCACCGGGGGTCCCAGCCTGGAGGCCCATGTCAATGCAGCAAAAACCACCTTATCCTTGCTGGTTCTCTACATTGTCTTCGACCTTGCGTTGATCACGGTTCTAACAGAAGATAGTGGAGATGTAATGTCTTACAAATTATATGTTTCTGGATTTGGATATAATCCATATCCCTTCATTAACTCCCTGATACTCATCTTGGGGAATCCCAAGTTGAAAACAGCAGCACTGAAAACTTTCTGTATTGATCAACATAGAGGACCTGGCTTGCAAAGGTAACTTACACTTTTGAGTAAGTTTACACTTTTCAGTAAATTTACTTCTTTTCGGTATTCACAAACTACGCTTTTGTACTAACTCACACCTAGGAATTAACTTACACTTTTGTAGAAATGTACCCTTTAGTAGGAAGTCCATCACTCCACATGGCCTTCAAATTTTACTGCAACATCCTCCTATTACAATTAAAGGAGTTAGGGGCGTAGTTCAAAAGAGCAAGTTACTAGAAAAGTGCAGTTTGTAAATATGAAAAAAAAAAGTAAATTTACTCTAAAGTTTAAATAGTGCCCCAACAGTTTATGCTACAGGTTATGGAACTGAAGACATGGCTTGGTAATGGTTACCTTACTGTAGATCCTTTGGGCTTCCTACGAAAGCCAAGATTAGTGTTTACACAAAAAAGGCCCAGCCAGCTTAGGCCTTGTAGAGCAGTTTCATTAGCAAGACAAACATTGCAAATCTGCCCTTATTAACTGTATATTTGTATTTTGGAAACCTGGTTGAGTGAAATTATTCTATCTTTACAAGACTGTGAGATAGGTGGAATGCCTCAGATGAACAAGACATAGCTGTGGAATTATAAGCGGAAGTAACTCCTTGTGGTCACCAAAAAACATCAAGATGGACATCACACAATGACTGACAAGGAACTCAATCAAGCCCCATGTCAAGTTTCAGAAGTGATTTAAAACATGTAGTTCATGGGGTCATTGTTTTAACTACATTCAAAATGAGATCTCAGTAGCCCGAATGAGAATTTAATTATGCAGTGGATATTTGTAAAATTCTTACATTTCTTATTACACGTCATTCATAAAATTACTCAAAAAAATAGCATTTCACAGGTTTTATAATTTTTTACTTGCAGACTATTGTTTGTCATGGTAGAAGTGCCACTAAGGGTAATTTCAACCATTTGTCTGCGCGCATCCAGCGTGCCTTAAACAGGGCGTACTTCCTTGCATAAATAGTACGCTGAATACTAGTAGAGTACATTTTGAGCTAAAAGAGTAACATTGCATAACTTTGCAAAACGTCAAACAATTATGTAATTTTCATCACTGTTTAACTATTATTAAGCGATTCAATCGATTGCAGGCAAAAAATAGGGGATGCAGAAAAGAATTGGGAATTGTTGTAAAGTAAACAATATTGAGACTGGGACATGGGTTTTAAACGTCATGGAAGCTAGAGATTTGAAGAACATTAGCTTTGTCAAACTTGATTTATTTTATAGGCTAACATTATATAATTTTATGAAAAAAAGATTTATTTGTGTTCTCTACACACTTGTGCATCACAATCATGACATTACTGTTGGTTTTAAAATGCATTACAATGAACATATTATGCCAATCTATACCTACAAATCTTAAATCATCTAATTGTACATTAAAACATTGGAATGTTGAGAGCCCCAATAAAGGCAGTGGAGTGGCTTCAGGCTTGTTTCCGGGTTTATAATGGCTGGTGTAAGCCTTCTGCCCCAACATTCCAATGTGTGTCTTCCTGTTTCTCCCTTTTAAATTTACAATGTTCTACCCTCAGGTGGTGGAATATTCTAATAGCCTATTGGCCTCCTGCCTCAGGCCACACGGGTTGTTAAAGGGCTTCACTTAAGCAGTACAATTCGGGTTCAGGGCCTTTAACAGCCAATATAGCCCTCGGCAGCAGGCTATGAGCTGTAAGGCTATAGTAAGTTATGACCTGGTGATATATCAATGAAATATACTCAAAGTTAATCAAGGACTGGGAAGAAAAATAAGAAAGAAGAAGTGAAGGGAAGGTGATACAGCAGTACTTAAATGGAAAAGACTGCTATGGAGTTGGAGCATGTCAAATATACAACAGTTGTTGGAACCTAGTATGTGACAGTCATGTGCTAGAAGGAAATGACTCCGCCCTTTTCCTGCGATTGGTGCCTTTTTCTGCTGACCACCTTCTATCATTTAAATGGCTGTTGTCAACTAATTTTAGCAGGGTCTGGGCCATGTCAGAATTTCAGGCTGTGTGCATCAGATATATTTATTTACAATGAACAGGATGGAACTCATTTTATAACATTTGTTAATTAAGTGTATAGAGCATTCCAGTTTGTCGCGTTCTCTTCATAAGTAGTCAATATTATCAGCATTTCTAGGTAGCGCGATACTGTTTAGAAAATGATGTTCACTCTGTGTGATAGGCTGCCAGGCTCATCCTGCTGTCCCACAATCCAATCAGTGACAGTAGAAGAAGTTACACACTGTACACAGTACTCCTCTAGGGTATAATTATAATGTTGATGTTTCTTTTAGTTTAGTGCCCAAATGTACAGGCAAGTCATTGAACATTCTCCTGCACAGCAAAAGATTAATGTTTTAGCAGTTTGGTTAGTGAGGCATTACCGTCTGTACCCTGCGCAGCAAAGGGTTAATGTTTTAGTAGTCTGTTTAGTGAGGCCTTACTGGCTGTACCCTGCACAGCAAAGGGTTCATGTTTTAGCAGTTTGGTTAGTGAGGCATTACCGGCTCTTCCCCAGGTGAGTTGTGTCCCTGTTGACTCCCACTACTGAATCCACCTCATCAGTGGCCCATGCGGTGGGGCAGTGGGGCCTGGTTGGGAGAGATTCGACAGGCGACCACGAGGGAAAATTAAATAAATAACCAATTTCCCCTTGTTGTCTGTCGAAATCCCCCCGAACCTGGCCCCACCGTCCTTACCTGCATGGGCCGCGGCTGCCACCTCTCCCCTTCCACATATCCGGTCAGCAGAGAGGTGAGGAGTTTTTTATTTACTTGTTTGTCAAACCGTCCCTTCCCACAGTCTCACAGGAATGAGGAAAATAAGAATTGCGAAGGAGGCAAGCAGTCCTATTAGTGCAAACGTCAGGTGAAAACAGTTATTAAGAAGAGTGACACTGAAGGGAGCATCAACTTGTGAGCTTCCGCTGAGCAGATCTTTATCTTATCTAATGGAGTAAGGGCCAAAGGGCAAGTTGTCACAGACCCTATTAAATAAGAGTATTTATTTTATTAAGTTGTTTTGACTAAAATTTGCTTTGAACTGTCTTTAGGGGATTTAAAATTAAGAAAACTATAAAGTTACTTTTTTCCAAAACTACTCTGGAACAAGTAAATATATATAGAATTATAGATGGGTAACAGTGAATGACGTGTGTGTGATTTTACCGAGGGGGTGGAGAAGTGGAGTACCAGTCACAAGCTTGTATGTTTGTCCAGTGGAGTTATCTGTGCCTAAACGATGCCATGAAGAGTCCCCGCCTGCTGTTTTACCAGTCAATGACCTTCACAATAGGCAACCAATCAATCAATTAGGGGTTTATATAGCGCACTACTCACCCGTGAGGGTCTCAAGGCCTCCTCTAGTGAAGGCCCACTGCCACAGCAATGTGTCTGTGTCATCTCCCCTTCACTTGAGGTTATAGTCTGCAGGTGGCAGCTACTACACCCTGGGGGACACATAAGGCAAGCATTATCTGGGGAGTAGGTCCTTTTGGGGCATCCCAGGCAGTGTCATGGGTCTCACTCTATCTGCCTATATATAGTTTTCACTGAAAGCAATGGATTACCATTACTTTGTAAGAAATAATGGGTTGTTTGTTCTTTCTTTACATGTTTTTGTATACTATATATTTTAGTTTATTTATGGTAACATGTATACTCTTTTTTAGATAGCACTACATAAATAACTAATACGCAGTTATTCGTTAAAAGGTGCAGTGTTTAATTTTTTGCTCATTATTTATTCTTGTGGAGTACAAAATCTGCTTTTTCAAGCTAATAAAGTGTTGTATAAATTGCCTTGTATTCAGTTTTTATTTGGTCACAATAAATGTATGCTGAATCCATAAATTGCTATAAGACGTGGCAAACATTAGTGCAATATTTTGGTCCAAATTAGTTTTTATAACCTAAAGACACACAACAAATGTCAAGTTTTTGCTTTTTCGTACATCACATTCTCTTTTTAGTTGTAAGGGCACTGATTAATATAAAGGTGCTCTTTTAATTCATATTTAACTCCTTTTTAGTCTTTGTGTTTCTACCAATAAGGCTATGTTGCTGACTTTATTCAGGGCATAGTCTGACCCAGTTTCTTCTTCATACCACTGCTGTTTCTGTGGTACTTAGGTAAGCAGGAGCCTTCAACTAAGTGCCTTCATTTTGATTCTATGGATTTGATGACCCTAATGGAGATTCTTCCTGGTACTTGTGGATTTGTTAAGAAGCATTTGTTAGAAATAACAGATCTAAATTTTCCTTGCCCTCTGGATATCTGACTTCTTGGGTGTTCTTTAATACTGTAGCTTAAGCTCTCCATTGCCTGAATTGCTGTAGGTAGTGTTGCTATGTTTCTGTATGTGTCATTCTTAGTTACTCTGCAGTATACAATTGTGGCAATAAACACAGTTTTTAAATGTAGAATCTGAAGCTGTTCAAAGTGGTCTCGCTCCAGTCCCCTGGGCACACATACACCACACACCATCAGAACTAATGGCTCTGCATCACACAGGTGATTGTGGATGGAATAGGCAAACATATCAAGTGTTGCTTTTTCCTAAGTCCTCATCCCAAGCATCCTACACTTTTTCACTGCCACTTATAGCTCTTGATATCCACCAAATAGGGTCAATAAGATTGTCTCATTGGAGTGATAATGCTAGCCTGTGGATCACTGATGAGGATGAGCTATTCCCAATTAACAACTAGATGGAAGTTATTTGTGATAGCTAATCGTGACATCTAGGGGTGTGCAGGAAGACTAACAGAACTGGGGACTGCACACATGCAGAACAGAAGGTAGGAAATAAATGTAGTGGCTAACACATGCAAAGGGTTGGGGGCCTGCATTGCCAACCAATTACTGCTCTTTCTCAAGTTTCCTGCATCAGGTCGACTCCAAGGTCTGAAGGCACTCAGTCTTCCACCTCAGACGGTCAAGTATTTTGGCATTTGAGTGAACATGATGTCTATTTGCCAAACTATTGGGATCCCCCTAAAGTTCTGTTCTGCTCACAGGAGTCGAAAACAGACAGGGCCTTCCATTGAGTTGCGATCTGGGTTATATAAAGTGCCAATGTCAATAAAGGCTTCCACAAGACAAACAAATATCAAAACAAAATCTCTCAACCTCACAC
Source organism: Lissotriton vulgaris (assembly GCF_964263255.1). Taxonomy (NCBI): domain Eukaryota; kingdom Metazoa; phylum Chordata; class Amphibia; order Caudata; family Salamandridae; genus Lissotriton; species Lissotriton vulgaris. Next base: position 64,180 of record NW_028244065.1, read on the forward strand.
AATATCTAGCCTTTAGGCATAATTCATGCACATGCCTGGACAATAATTTCCTCACACCAGGTTTTATGGTTAATTACGGAGTTCATGGATTTTAAATTGATGAGTTCATGTGAACACCATCTAGGGCCATATGTATCAAGCAAATTCGCATTTGCAAACGCCGAAATTCGCAGAATTTCGGCGTTTGCAAATTTGCCAAATGGTATGTATTAAGGAAAATCTGGTGCAAAACAAGGAATCGCAAAATTTGCGATTCCTTATTTTGCAATTGCATTTAAGGAATCACAAATTTTTGATTCCTTAAATGCAATGTATGAAGCAAAAAAAAAAGCAAATTGTCCTTAAGGAATTACAAATTACCACCAACTACAAGTTGGTGGTAATTTGTGAATTCCTTGAAAAATGCAAATTTTTGCGTTTTTCAATGTGCCATGTGACGCACATATATACCCTTAGGGCATATATATGTGCGCCACATGTGCACCCATGCTTATTTCAGGGGAGCAACAGGGTGTCCTTCGGACACCCCTGCACCCTTGAAATTATTCTCAATTTGCAAGTCTCAAATTGCGAATCGCAAATTGAGAATAACTTCCCATTCATTCCGATGGGCCTCCTGGCCCTTAGAAATGAATTGGAAAGTATTCCTTAATTGCGATTCGCAGTTTGCTAATCGCAATTAAGGAATACTAAGAATTCGCCAACAAAATGTGAATTTGTACAAACATCCCTATTTGCGATTCTGAAATAGCGATTTCTAAAAAATCGCTATTTCAGAATCGAGTTCAGGTTCGGCTCTCTGCCTGTGAACTCTTTTACATGTCCCTGGCAACAGCCTTTTACAACTTCTCAGTTTTGCCCCAACAGTGCTTCTGTAACAGAATATACAGCCCATTTATTCTTTGCGTGTCCGTTGAAGCCAATTTACAAGCAATTGGGCACATTGATCTCTGTCCTGAGATCGGTCCCCAGCCTGGCAATTGCTTGCACAGTTGCAAAGATTTTTTTGGGGGGGCGGATGTGGGAAACTAGAAGGACATTTTTGAAAGAGTGAGACAGTTGCAAATCTTATTTTTAGCATTTGTAATCGGTTTAATCAGGCTGTTTGGTTATAATTTAATGCTAACACCTAAAAGGTCAGGAGTGTAGTGCATCTCTAGATTAAGGGCAACATTGCGGGCTATGCCGTGCATTCCGGTATAGGCATGGGTTTTCGTTGCTCTGGTTTTACAGTGTGCACTTAAGGTTTAATTTTTTTATCCAAATAATTTTACATCATGGTTTGACTGGTATTTTTTACCGGGTTATTAATGGATTCTGCTTGTTTTGTAACCATTTTGTGTGAACAGTATTGCACCTGCACCTTTATGTTATTAGGACCAAAATAAAGTTTTATGAAAGAAAGAAGGTAAATGGTAACTTGAGGACTGATGCCGACATGTCGGTAGTGCCTTCAGTGTTGGCAAAACAATCTAAGACAAACTTTACTGAAGAAATTTGGTAGTTCTGCTTGTAGGGCTAAAAAGTCGACAAAGGATAAATCTTTGCTAATAATAGAGATTTCTGCGAAAGACAGGAGGGGGTCAGATACGTTTTTTTCGTAGTAGTTGGTCTGGGGGAAAGTCTCTATGGGGCATCCCGCCCCCATCTGTTCAGCTTCCTCCTGGTCTGCTGGTCCTCAGGGGTTTTGCCATTGTTAGCCTCCCCCATCTGCTCCTCTGTCTTCTTTCTAAAAAGACAAAGGGCGTCTCTGATGTACCCCCCTTGGGGATCTGAAACATTCGATCCCACAGAGAAATCTGAGAATGTGACATTATATTGGTTTTTAAATTTCCCTCCGGTGTTAGATCTATTTAATATGGGTTTTGTTGTATAGAAATCACCTCATAATCAAGGATAGGCTTTTTCTAAAATTGATATGTGAGCGCCTCCTTACGCTTTCTTCCAAAACAAAAGAGAATGACCTACAAGAACTTATGCAACTGTCACAAGGTTCTCTCAGGCAGAGGACCCTTGAGAACCCTTTTCATTAGAACCTACATCATCCTCTGTTTCTCTTCACATGAGCTTTGATCAACCTCAAGCCAGTAGACGTTAATATCCAGAATAAATAATGCATGTCTTAATGGGCGGCATCCTCCTCTCCAATCTTTTATACGCCTAGGGTCTAATCCTTATGCGTATCAAGTCCAAAAAACGGACGTTAAATGTTCCCTGATATAATTGTTATCCATTACTCCTTAAGGTGAAATGCTCTATCCTATGTAAATATATGAAACTGATTCTCTAAATGTAATAACTGTTTTTAACACATGAATTGTTTTTAATATATGAGTTGTCTTTTTACATATGTGATGAAATTGCTTTTATGATTTTAATTAATCGAATAAAGCTTGCCATGACTTGGCTTGACTTGACTCTAATCCTTATCAGCCGAACTCCGGTGTTCCTGCAGCACTTACTACACACAGCTCTAAGTTATTCTGTGGACAATGGCTATATCATAAACCTTGGCAAGTACAAAGTAATGCACCAAAACCAACAAAAGCCTATCAAAAGAACAGCTGGAAATCGTCTTGGAATATAAATATCTAGGCGCCATAATCAAAAGCAGAGGCTGATTCACTGCCCAGAGAGAAGCGCTGAGAAGGAGAGGCACTGCAACAACAGTTACCCTAAAAAACTTAAGGAACATAACTGTTGGACAAAGCTTCTTGTCCACTTGTTCAATCGATACAGGCAAAACTCATTCCAACAGTCACCTATGGAAGGAAGGCCCTGAGGGGGAGGGATGTAGCCACACTAGATAGTATCACTACAGATGCACTGCTAATGATCTTCAACCTACCTAAATACACATCACCAGCACAAATAAGACTTGAATTTGGTGTGCAGATGAACAGGCTGATCCGCCAAGGAGCTTACACCAAATGCTGGCAAAAGATCAAGGGGCAGATGTAGGTCGCCCAATACCTGTCGGTAACGGCTGAAATTATCGAATTTCGGCTGTTAGCGACTGGTATTAGGCTACTGAGATGTAGGTGGCCTAAATTGCAAATTCGGTAATTTACCGATTCGGTATTTTAAGGAATCAGTAAATTACTGATTCCTTAAAATACCGATTCGGTAAATTATCGAATTTGCAATATAGGAAGCACTCAAATGAGTGCTTTTCCCATTTAAGGATTCGATATTTACCACCAACTATAAGTTGGTGGTAAATAATGAATACCTTTGAAAATGCAAATCTGTGCATTTTCAACTGTGCCGTGTGGCAGACATACATGCCATTAGGGCACAAGCACGATTCAGGGGTGCAACAGGGTGTCAAAGTGACACCTTGGCACCCTTGAATGTTTCCCCCATTTTACCGAATCGGTTTTTACCGATTCAGTAATTACCACTCATTCCTATAAGCCTACAGGCCCATAGGAATGAATGGCAATTACCGAATCAGTAAATACCGATTTGGTAAATACTGAATCTTACCGATTCGGTAATGTTTACCGATTTTTTTGCTACATAGCATTTACTAATTTTAAAATACCGAATCGGTAAAATTCGGTATTTTAGAATCGGTAAATTACCTTTTCCTACATCTGGCCCCAAGAGAGCAGAGCCTGGGACTCTTAATGCTCATTAGTAGATCGAGGTGTCAACCAAGAAGGAAAACATAGCGAGATCCTACCTTCAAGACTCAATTGGCCAATTAGGGCGAAGGGGAAAATGGGAGACCTCAGGGTCTCATGATTGCTTCGAAAAGCTTGTCAACAGAACCGTAAAATGAGGATTCCTGGTATGGACATCACTCACAGACAGGGTGCACAGGTGGTTTACCCTACATTGTTACAACAAGTTAGCTCCACAATATTTTTCAATAAAACCACTAATGAGAAATTCCTAGGGTATCACCTCTGTATTCTACCATCTGCATTCCACCTCCCACCTTGAAAGTGCCCTTCGTCAACACTCAACTTCTGTCTATGTAGGAAGGAAAGAGAAGACATTATCCATCTGCTATGTGAATGTAAGGAACTGATGAGTGAACGCAGAGCTCAGCTAAAGCCCCTCTTTAACCTCAGTGGAATACGCACATGCAGGCAGGAGGTAAAAGTGTGTTTTTGCTGGTGAGTATGTGCAGTTAAGCTGTCACCTTCTAAGATTCCTGACTACCGTCAAAAAGAGAAGAAACAGAAAGGTCACACAAGGAAAGGAAAATAGGTTGCGGGAGGAATCAGAGGATGCAATTTGACAACAGACGGCAACCTAATGACTATCACCTCCATACTTAGGCACCCGGGTAATCTTCCCCTTGTAGGTAGGATTCACTCAAGAGGCATGCTACACAAAGTTGGATATCTTCAAGTTATTTTATTGTCTGTGACAAATAACCTCAAATCCTATGCAGAAACAACTCAGCCTTTGCACGGTTGACTACCCAGAGCATGACAGGGGGTCATCTGACCAATGGGGCCCACCAAAAAGCACAGTCAACTAAATCTGGTTGTAATGCATGTTGTGGCATAATGCTCTGTTCACAAAAACACACGACACACAAAAATAAGCACAAGTTCTTGTGAACTATAATAGTATGTCACCTTAGGGATCATGGATTTACACATAATTTTATTAGAATGCCTAATTTGCACAGTAATTCTTTGTCAATCTGTCAGAGGGTTGGGGTAAAAACCTCTCGAGTAGCAAAGAAGCACCTAGCTGATCACCGGGGGATGATGGTCAAACAAATTTCTTGAGCCTCTACTCAGAGCTCTCAGAATGGCCATTCCAAATACTGGGGACTGGCACGATGCTGATTCCTTACTTACTGTTACTTACTTAGTATATCTAGAAGGGCAGGTCATTATACAACCATGCCACCAAAATGGAATCTGGAATACAATTATGTGTTCTTTAAAAAGAAATTAAAAGCATTGCATTTTAACTAACATGCACTGAACTAGGGCCTGATTCCTCGCACTGTGACACCCGTCTAAAGGTAACTCGGTGGTAACCTCCCACTAGAAATATTGGGGCCTGAGTCAGAAAGGGAAAAAGCACTTGTGGTGGAGACTCTGCTGCTTTGGAGGAGGTACTTCACCTAGGCCTGCATCTTCACAATTAGAATTACACCCTGAGTGCAGAGACTCTCCCATGACTGCAGGGCCTCCACCAGGATTGTGGAAGCCCTTTGTGAATCAGGGCATTCAATTTTATTCAATTTAATTTCTACCCTCTCAGGACATTTACTTTTATTTTTTTAGTGAGTGTTGATAGTTGAAGGCTCAATTACAGATGGAAAATATAAACATGAATGAACTTGAAATTGTGTCATGAACTGTGTGCAGCAATCTGTATACTTAAAAATTACATGCAGTATTTACACAAACCCCATCATTTGGGTCTCCATCAACAAACATTATTCCTAGCCACCTTTGTTGTGTTCAATTTATCAACAGGTGAAGCATGGGGGACTAATACTGCTTGATGGGACGAAGTGTGCACTGATCCCTGCCATGGCCACTGGCCTACTGCCTTCTTGGCTTATACATGGTAATGCATGAATGTGCATATGCATGGATGTGTTGTTATTTGCTAAAGTCAAACTTATCCCAAGGGCAAGGGAGTGCTGAACAGTGAGCATGGCCCTCAGGAAGAGCATGACTATGTGTGTGGAGGAGGATGAGAACTAGATTTCAGCGATAAGGAGGGCAACTAGCTAGTGTTGGGTGCTGACGCCAGCGATAGCCAAAGAGTGTATGATTGGAAGGTGTGAACTGATGAGGATCAATTGAATATGCTGTGTTCAAGTGCGGATACATTTGCAGTCATTGGAGGAGTGTATGTGTTTGCATGGTCTGGGTGTGAGTGTTCGAATGGTGTGAATTGTGATGCCTGCAAGACACATGATGAAGCTAGTTTACCTGGAACAGGGATTCTGGCTCTAGGTCCCTCCCAATCTGAAGAGGTCCAGTTTAATACCTCTGTGACTGCCCTTAGCTAGGGAGGAGCATTGGGATTCCATAAGGGGTTGTCTGGCATAAGGGAGGAGGCAGATGAGGAAATGAAGGGGGGGATAAGTGATGTTACTTCTTGTAAAGATATATACTGTAAAATACAATGTTATGCATTCCAGTGGAGATGGATGCTGGGTGATGTAGTGATATCCCCATATGGACATGGGTGCTTGAAATGAAAAGGAGGTTCACTTGACTGCCTTATTCTTTAACGAATGTTAAAAAAGGGTGGTTTAACAAGAAACTACTGGTAACAGGGAAAGAGCACAATTCACATTCAGAAGCAGGCCCACTACATTCTATCTGCTATACATTTTACTTCATCCCACAGATATATGCATGTGACAGGACTGCAATCCAGGACAGGGGGCATATCAGTTTTGACCAGTATTAGTTTACTCTATTAATTTCTTCCACATCTTTTAGAAAACATTATCATTACCATACATCTTAAAACTGATGGACATTTGAACATATTTAATTGCAATCAATATATATAAGAAAATGGTTGTTCTGGATATCAAAAAAGGTACAATGATGTTCTCTGAATCAATCCGACCGACTTGGTAACTGAAGGCATTGCACATTTCATATCTCTCCTTAAGCCATGCAGAATGTGTCCCTTATAACTCACTGAACACTCTTTTTTAGTAAATTCTTAGACAAAGGGTATTTACATTTAATTTTCCAATTTTAGACATAAGCATGTTCTTGTGATTCCTATTCATTCTCTCAAGCACAAGCACATTGCAAACAGTTCTTGTTAATTTAAAGACATTTTTGAAAGTGAGAAAGAAAATACTGCTGTTGAACTCAGTTAATTTGGGACACCCTTTGGTAGGCGTTTCACAACATTTGTTTTGCTGCTATGTTTTTTCTTAGGCTTTGAAATAACCAACCCTTCACCACCGCATATGAAGCCTGTATGAAAAGGTTAAATGTAATTGCATCCAGGCCCATCTTAAATATTCAATAAACTGTGTATAAACTTTAGTGTTGACTGCCGCAAAATATCCTCAAGGCAGCTGACTTCAGCTTGGTATTTCCTGAAATGAGTGTCAAAGAGTTCATGAAGGGATACAAAATACAAACAGACTCAGTAAGATAGAACTTAGCAGATTCAACATAACCGGTACTGTCTGTTATGCCAAAAATAAATGACACATCGAAGCAGATATATAAAGCCAATAGGGACAGAATAGTTTTTGCTGCCCTCTTGTGAACGGCCATGCTGGGCCCACTGGTAAAGCCTGTGTTGTTCCGCTGCATCTGCCGGGTGTGTCTGTCAATAGACCTGAGGACCAGTACAGCTGAGATGAATATCACTACCACAGGAACAAAGCATCCCATGACACCCATCAAGACTTTGTGAAAAAGACAATATTCTGTCACTGCTTCTGTAGAGGTGGTATTTGCAGAGTAGTTACCTGGAGGCGGTGTCCCAAGAGACCAGATTCCTGAAAACCCAATGGGTAAAGAAGCCAATGTGGAACTCAGGAGAAACCAAGCTACCATGGAAATAATAGTCCACTTGAGGTTCACAAACAAGGGGTGGGAGAGGTTGACAAGTGTGGCACAGTAGAAGACACAGAGCCCAGAGTTGATCCAATAACTGGATAAAGCTACTATGGGAAAAACTACAAAGATGTTCTTCCAAACACCGAGTCTGTAGTACACCTCATGCCAGAGGAAGCGGACCATAGAGTCGCCAGACACGCAACACTGCAGAGGAATACTGTTCAATGCCAGTGCCTGCAGCGAAAGGTGGCATGATGTTGGCAGCTGTCTGCTCCTGGCACACTGTATGATGGTCACAGCTGCCATGAAGGTGTTGTTGGCAATACCCATCAGCAGTGAAATGCAGTGAAACACCAGGAAAACTATCCAAAATGGAAACATGTTATGTAACTGGATTCCAAGAGCTGCTGCTGGTGGTTTGTTTCACTAAGTCAGAGAATTGGACAGCTGTTACCGAAACCTTGTAATCAACATCTTTGCGACATCTGTTCACATCTGAAATTCCTTTGACATCCATTGAGAGTGCAGTACTCTCCTAAAGCCTTGCCCCATGTGCACAAGGTGATATAGTAGTATTCACAAAAATGTGTCTGGCACAATATGCTGTTTTCAGCAAAAGGCTAAAGGAGACTGCTCAGAGGTCTTTTTGTAAAGATGCTGCCCTTATCCTCCTGAGTTACCACTAGAGCTGTAGGATATTTTGTAGAGGTAACAGTGTCTATCGTAGTGAAGATTCTTCAGCAGAGGAGCAGGAGTGCTCAGTTTCCCAAAAGTACCCTGCAGTATGAGTAGTTGTATCGTGGAGGCAATCTTCACCCCTTTGTTTTTTTATTCTGCCCAACCCCTACTACAGCTAGCTCCCTTTTTCTCAACTTCCACTAATATTATATATCAGTATCTGTCTCCTTCATTCACACTTTCTGGTCCATCCTCCTTTCCTACCTCACTCTTTCCCCACCATGTGCACCTTTCCTTAGTATTGGTATATGCCATTTACAGTATGGTCTGGTTCAAAGTGTTAATAATATATTTTCTGGGAGGAGCTTCGCGGGCATCCGTGATGGCCGCGTGAGCACAGGGCTCCCGAGACCCTCGCCGCCTTCTGCATATAACCTGATCGGCATCCTGATTACGAAGACGGGTTATTGGAGATGAAACTCAGCTGACATATTTGCTGCTTTCAAAAATTGATTCGGACTTTGGGAACCGCAACTACAACACCCTGAACTTTTGAGGCCCACCCCATGGCAACGCCTGGGGCTTGAGTCATTGAGACGCCCAGGCAGAAGTTGAACAACAACGGCCAGCGGGGCTCTGCTCATTACCTTGGAGTTAACTTTCGGTTTCGTTTCTGGGTCTTTGGCCATATCCCACCTCTAGATCGATCTGGTTGCCTGAGGTCTGGCAGAACTCTGTGACTCCACTGTGTGCCAATGGTCGCGAAAGACGTGTGGTGAGCTGCTGGCGCCTGCTTTTGAGGACTCCGGTGTGTCAACCGTGAAGGGTCATTCTCACCAGGTCTCACAGGCCCCACGGGGGAACATTGCCCAACGTGGCGGGCAGGCCGACAACGAGAAGTGAAAAACCAAGACACCCCTTCGGGGGGGGAATCGTTCAAACGAATGTCATGGATCGATATACCCATCCCAAGGGGTCCCCCGGTGGCATTACGAAGAACCTAGATGAGGCAAAGGAGGACCCGGCTGCGCCGATCGATCTGACTCTACAGGATGTCATGGGTGCCATTGCTGGTATTAAGACTTCCATTGGCGAGCAATATGAGGCTCTCGCCCTTAAGCTCGACACTGTGGCCATTGATGTCAACTTGATTAGAGCTGACTTATTGAAGACTAATGAGAAGGTCAAATCCTTAGATCTGAAGACCTCCAGCCTCTCGACCGACATTTACGACTTACAGGCGGAGGTCAGCAATCTGCGATCCTCCAACGATCTCATGGCTCATCGACTGGACGATTTTGAAAATAGGGCCAGACGCAATAATGTACGTATTATTGGGGTCCCTGAAAAATCGGAAAATCCTGCTACAGATCTCCTTGTGGAGGACCTCATCCTAAATCACCTCGCCCCCAAAGGCCTAAGTAAATTCTTTGCTGTGGAACGCGTGCACCATGTGCCAGGTGGTAAGCCGAAGCCGGGTGCCCCTCCGAGGCCGATTATCGCCAGACTCTTCAACTTCAGACAGAGACGCTATCCTGCAGACTTCGCGGACAGGCAGCCCGTGAAGTTTGAAAACGCAATGGTGAGCTTATACCCAGACTTTACCCAGTATGTTCAGAGACAGAGGATGGGATTTCAGGGGGTGAAGCGACGATTGAGAGACAGGGATTTGAAATACGCGATGCTATTTCCAACCAGGTTCCGTGTCGAATACATGGACCGGACGTTTTTCTTTGATCGTCCTGAGAGTGTGAGTGACTGCCTGGATACATTACCAATGCGGAGCGATCGAACGGAACACTCGGGTGGAGCGGAGGGTGGCGTGCCGGAGCAAGAATGACAATGACAATGTGGTTCCTAATTTCCGAACAATTATCATACTTTACAGCGGGTTTGATGTCTATCATACTTAAGCGATTCATGGTGACATACCCGAGGGGTTTCTTTTTGTAGACTAGTTTAATGTTAGGGCGACAGGCACACTGCAAGTTGGGGTGGCTTTTGAGTCTAACGCAGGGTGCAGGGTGGGGGGTACTGTAATGGGTATATGTTTGGGGATGGAGGGGGGAGTTTGGGTATGTTTCGTTTTTCCTCAAGGCAACGTATTGTTCTATTTTCGGATCTGGGTACTGTGTTCGCTATGGGGTGGTTTCTGCGTTCATCTCTGGGATGGGGGTAGTGGGTTGAAACTACTGTGTTGGAATGTAAATGGGTTGGGGGACAGGATAAAGCGGGGAGTAGTGTTGCAACTGCTGCGACACCTCTCCCCTGATGTTGTGTTGTTGCAGGAGACGCACTTGATTGGAAACACTTGTCACGCTATGAATCGGCAAGGATATCGTCTCGCTGCACACTCTGGGTTCACTACTGGCTCTAGGGGCGCGGGCATCCTAGTCAAAAACTCTCTCCCCTTGGAAATAGATGACGTGTTCCTTGATAAAAGGGGGCGCTACGCCGCTCTCACAGGGAGGTGGGAGGGGAGGACTATCTCGCTGATTTCTGTATATGTCCCGCCCGGTCTACAGACCTCGACTTTTGCTGAGCTTGGGCGTGTGGTATTGGGGCTTCCGGATGGTATCCTGTTGATTGGCGGAGATTTCAATTCGGTAGTCTCCGGTGGCATAGATCGCTACCCCCCCAGAGACCTTCCTAGGTCACAGTCTTGGTTAAGTGGGTTTTTGGAGACACTGGGTTTGGTAGATTGTTGGAGATTGATGCATCCGGGACAGGTACAATACACCTTCCATTCCGGGGCCCATGGTAGTCTCTCTAGACTTGACTATCTTTTGATGCCGGCGGCACAGGCCTCCTCTGTCAGGGAAATCAGGCATTTGGCCCGGGGTATATCAGATCACTCCCCACTATGGCTCCAGATCGGCACTAGTATGGGTGTCGAGGGACAAGTTGCCCCGATCAATCCCTGGCACCTTTGCAACCCCAAAATTCATGCTGAATTGATTAAGTCCCTGGATCAGTACTTTGCTGAGAACGAGGGGTCTGTGTCCTCTTCTGTGTCACTGTGGGAGGCGTTCAAGACAGTTATCCGAGGTCAGGCATTATTGTTAATCGCTGATGCCAAGAAAAAGAAAAATGAGGAGGTGGTCCGTTTAGAGACCGAAATAACTGAGCTAGAAAGAGATCTGGAACTAGGTGTAACTCGTAACAAACTCCATGCCCTTAGTCTCAAACAACTGGATTATAGGGCCCTAGTGATGGATGCCGCCAAAGTTATGAGTAGAGAGCAGCAGGGCAGACTGTATGATGTGGGTGACAAGGCAGGGAAATTGATTGCTTGGCTGGATGAAAAGGAGAGGGCGAGTCGTGTGATGCCTGTGATTGAGAAACTGGATGGAGTGTGTGAGCTGACCCGACTGAGATTGTCGAGTATTTAGCGGATCATTTCCGAGAGGTGTATACCTCAGTCTCCAATAGACCGGAGGAGGACTCCCATCTGTTGCTGCGTGACATTGCATTGCCCCGTCTATCGGATTCAGATAGGGACCTAATGGACGCTGCATTCTCAGCTGACGAGGTAGCCCTCGCTATTCGCTCTGTGCGTTTGGGCAAAGCTATGGGCCCTAACGGTCTTCCCATCGAACTTTACAAGTTGCGTCCTGACAAAATGGCACTGTATCTCCGAGATATGTTTCTAGAGTTGCGAGACATTGGCTCCCTTCCTCGGGATCAGCGTCTTGCTACCATCGTGGTGATTCACAAGGAGGGGAAACCGTGGGATCGCTGTGCGTCCTACAGGCCCATTTCACTCTTAAACGCCGAACCAAAGATTCTCACTAAGTTGCTGGCAAACCGCTTGATAAAAGTAATTAGTGACTTGATCCACCCGGATCAGTCCGGTTTCATCCCACACCGCAATACAGCACTTAACCTGAGGCGCTTGCACGGTGTTCTCGGAGGGCAGCTTCGCTGCGTGAACCGGCCATTTTGGCTTCCTTGGACGCTACAATGGCCTTTGACACGGTAGAGTGGCCATACCCCTGGGCCGCTCTTGCTAAATTCGGTTTTGGTCCTGGTTTCGTTGGCTGGGTAAAACTTTTGTATGAGGAGCCATTGGCGCAGGTGTTAGTGAATGGGTCGTGTGTCTAAGCCTTTTTTTCTTGGTAGGGGTACGCGGCAGGGCTGTCCATTGTCCCCACTTCTTTTTGCCCTTGCCTTGGAGCCTCTGGCTGCCTGGCTGCGTTGGGAGCCGTCGATGAAGGGTATTCCGTGGACCCTGGAATTTGAGGATTGTATATCGCTTTACGCAGACAACATTTTGTTGTACCTCACGTCCCCTCGTAGGTCATTGAATGTATTGTTTGATGTGCTTACCTCGTTTGGACAGAACTCTGGCCTGGTGATCAATTGGACTAAGTCCTGTGTGTATGTGCTATAGGGTGATGCCCCCCCTTTACCACGCGGATGTCCCATCCAGGTGTCGCAGACGAGATTTAAGTACTTGGGGATTTTCATAACATTAGATCCCGTGGCTCGTTACGATCGTAACCTGCTCTCTCCTCTTCAGAGGTTAAAATCCAACATTGCGGGCTGGCTCAGGTTACCGCTTTCTCCACTCGGGCGCGCAGCTCTTTTTAAAAGGATGTCCTTACTGCGATTTCTATACGCGCTCCAGAATACTTTTGGTCGTAGTTCCGGCGAGCTACTTTCGGGACGTGGAAAGTCTGCAAAGACGATCGATCTGGGATGGACGCTCGCGTATCGCCCTCGCCAAACTCACACTTCCCTGGTATGACGGAGGTATAGCCCTTCCGGACATCAGGCGATATTACTGGGCCTCTCAGTTGGGAGCGATTAACCATGGAATGTATGGACCTGCCTCTAATCCTGCATTCGAGATGGATAAGTACTTGTTACCGGGTGGGGACTATTACAAAGCCCTTTATTCGAAAGCAGCAGGAAGGTAGCTCTCGGGACCTACCAAGATAGCGGTACGAGTGTGGCATGATGCGAATGCGGCAACGGGCTGAAGGGATCGACTGACCCGTGCGACTCCGCTTTACGCGTCTGAAAGATTGGCTTGCCTGTGGAAGACGAAAGGATTTGAAAAGTGGGACATGATTGGTATCAGTAGGGTGAGTGATCTGTGGGTCAAGGGTAAAATCAAGACCTTTGAGGCACTAAAGGTGGAGTATGAGCTGAGTGATAGGTAATTCTTCCGTTATGCACAGATTACCCACGCATTGAGCTCGGTATTTCCTGAGGGTACCGACATCCCGAATCCTCCCCATTAGAAGACCGGGTGCTTGACGGATACGTTCCCGACAGCACTATCTCTTTGATATACAAGAAACTGATTAATAATCGAACGGATCTGTTGGTGCGGCTCAGGGAGGTTTGGACCAGCGACGGTTTGGAGCTGGATGACGAGGACTGGCAGTCGGCGATATCCTCGCCTAGAGAGGACGCGATTCCAGCCCATCTCCGACTCGTTCAGCTTAAAATCCTACATCGGATATACGTCACTGGCCCGCGCCTGATGCATATGGGTTATTCAGGGGATGGGTTATGTAAGCGTGGTTGTGGACTAATTGGAACCTTCCTCCACATAATTTGGGAGTGTCCGGAGGTGGTGGTGTTCTGGAATCGTGTACATGCTGTGATGGAAAGAGTCACGGGTGGCTTTATTGCCTGAAGCTAGGCATTGCCTGTTGAATATCTGGGAACTGAATGACTATGATGTGGCGCAGATGCAGTGGGCGACCCTTGGAAATATGATTGCCAAGAGAGACATCGCCCAGTTGTGGGGCGCCCAGCGGCCGCCCACGGTTCTGGTATGGAAGGAGAACATGGACTGGTGTATGTTGAGGGAGAAGACGGTGTATGTGGCACGGGGTAGACCCAGGAAATGGAATACAATTTGGTGTCAGTGGAACTCCTACCGTGGAAATATATGCACGCCTCCTTTCGTGGAGACCCCACAAGGTTCCCTTTCCCCCTGATCCGGCATTCCAGTCATGTGTAACTTATGTTTACTGATTTTGTTTCCCCACTTGCCCCCCCTTTTTGCACCAATGATGTCTGTATTACACTGTCATGCAGTTGCACTCCTCCTTGAACACATGTCCGAATGTATTGTCTCATTGCCTTGTGTATTGGTTCTTTTTCTTCAATAAAATAAAAATTATACCAAAAAAAAATAATATATTTTCTGATCGGTGGAAATACAACAGCAAAGTAGAAACAATACTAATAATTGAAGTTTTATTCTCTAAGTAAAGACTAATTGAGAGTACTATAACCCACTTCTCCATTTTCTGTCATTCTTCTGACTATTTTGCAAACCCATCTGCAAATACACAATCACCTACCAGTATGATTTTTAAATTCATCTCATCCTGAAAATGTGAGCGTATTCATATGGCAGCTGCTATCACAGTGGAGTCATGATGCTTACAAACTTTCTTCTTCCCAAGTATGAAATTGTGAGTAAACATGACTTGCTCTGTAAACAAGCCTTCTTCACTTGAAACAAAGAAGAATTTGCCTGTCTCAAAAGTACACGTTTTCAAGCTCAAGTTTATCTGCATGAATGTTTGAGAAAATGCAAGAGGAATCTCTAAGGCTAAGACTTGCTTTATCATTTTGTGGTCTCAATGTGTCTTTGAAAGATGCTCCTAAGGAATAATCCTTTGGGTGGGAGCTACGTAGGCAAATGTGGGAAACCTTAATAGGTGTCTGCATTAATGTCTGTTTTGGAAATGAGGTGTATCAAGAGTCATGGAGATTAAGCTGACCAGTGTCTTTGGATTGAGCAATATATCATGTCAAGTCAGTGGCCCTGATTGTAAGGTTATTGACAGTACATTTGCCTACAACTAAAGCTACTTGTTCCTAATGGAGGGCGCCAATGTCTCAAAAATGCATCTAATCTGTAACTTCCAATAAATAGTTTTACATGACACCAGAAGAATGCACCAACAGACGGGGCCAAAAGTCGCAGAAAGTATAATAAGATTCTGCTAGGGCCCTGGGGCTCATGACGTGCTTGTGGTTGACATGTTTTTGGGTTCACTTAATACCCTGTATTTATGGTTGAAAATTGTCAGTATAGTAGAGTAGAGTATAGGTGAGTTTTATTTCCTTGTTCATCTAAGAATTGGATTAGAGTAAGCAACAACAGGGCTGCAAGTAGAAACAACTCACACCCATAGTAAAGGACCATAGATAGGTTTTTAAGCAAATGCTCAGAGCCTCATATGAATTGTCCTCTTCTACATCTATGTCAACTAAAGTAAACAGCTCCACTCACCATAAAATTCAGACAGAACGAACAAATGACCCGTAAGAGAGATATAGGACTGTGGTCTCTAGGGTGCGAAACTCAGGAGCAAAAACAGAATCTGGCCTGTAAGAGCTGTCGAGACCTAAGACTAATTCAAACCTTTGTTACACCAGGTAGATATTTGTACTCTGATTTTACTGAACACTTGTAGAATGTGCTCCTAGGGTCTCTTCAGCAGCTCTATTTCTTGGGCTGTGGTAGTTATGTGGGGCATTGGGCCTTATATTTTGCAATGGTAACAACAACATGAAACATGGGGTAACCCATAAGGCATGGACCTGGGTATATATTGATATTAACAGACAGTGGTCCTGAGCCTATAGATTATAATGATTGACTTAATCAATTATTAATCAATACTTTATGCAGAGCAACCCTACCCAGTCTGCTCTATAATACTCAATTGCTTAGTATAATGAGGTAAACCTACACCACAGTTAAAGAAAAATATTCTACCTTTATACCTTCCATAGTTATGGTATATTGATACTATCATAAATTATTTGTAGGTATCTATTTGCCATGATACATGTATGAAGTATTGCCTTCCCTACATGGATGAGGAGATGATTTCAAGGTAAAAAAATCCCTCTTTAATACTGGTAATGCTAAGTGAATTGCCAAATATCAGACCTAGATATATTCTAGATATTAATTGTTCTTACAGGATACCTGATGGGAAGTTGTAACTTTTGGACCACCTCCCTTTGCTTGCTCTATCTTGAAGGGTAAGAAATACTACCTTACCCCCCTGTGGGTTATAGGTTTTTAATTATCTTCACCACGGTTAGTAATTTCCTACTCTATCCTCTTTTTTAGGGTTAATAATAAATCCCTTGGTTGCCCTCGTTTATCTTTCCAGTCCTGATGAAGACTCGCAATCCCCAGGTCCAAATCACCGTTTGGGTATAAGACGAGTCGAAACGTCGACACTATTACTATATAACCTTGGACCAATTATTTTACACCATTGTATATAGTGCAAAAAACATCTAGGATACGTATGCTCATGTATTACAATGTTCTGATTGCAATAACGGTTTAAAAAGTTTTGGCCAGGTAATCAATACGGCAAATCATATGTCCGATATTGGTTGTTAAATAATGTGAATAATTTTTGGTCCACTACTGTGTATTTCCTTTCTGCTCACTTGTTTCACCTTTCTGATCACATCTTTTCTTTGCACGTTCCTTTTGGGGCAACCACCTTGTTTTTATCTACCTTTGAAAAGATATATTGTGAAAAAATATGAACTACTAACCAAAATGAGAAAATTTAAAAATAAAACAGAAAAAAAATATTTTTCTTTAACCGTGGTGTAGGTTTACCTCATTATACTAAGCAATTGAGTATTATAGAGCAGACTGGGTAGGGTTGCTCTGCATAAAGTATTGATTAATAATTGATTAAGTCAATCATTTTAATCTATAGGTTCAGGACCACTGTCTGTTTATATCAAAGAACGATATGTCAGCTCACAGTACTTAATACATTATTCAAACATAAAAAATGAAAAGTGCAACTCACTGTAGTCTAGTTCACCATACATATTATTTTCATGTCAATGTTGAAACAATCAAAAGCTTTTTACTGTACGTATATATTTGTGCAATAGAGATTGCTCCAAGGGGAACGTGCGTAAAGGAAGGGTGCTCAAGGGTAAGGTGGTGAGGAAGAATATTCAAGGTGGTGACATAAGGAAAAGGCTTTATACAATCAAACAATCGGACTGGTTGTAAATCACTGTCCTTTTGGGCCTGGCCATGTTATTAATAAACAACTTCAATTTTGTTACAGTTTTGCATTGAAATATATTCTCATGTGGCACGTGGGGGGTGATATGGGGTCCAGGTCAGTTAAAATGGCGTCCCAGGTCCATGACCACGTTTGGGTGACCCCATTTTTGTAATGGCTACACAAATTTGGCATCTTGAGCAGACACGTAGGTAAATATCTCAATTACACTATACTTGCTTGTAACCCCAAGTTTGTCTGAGTATGTTTAGTCGGAAGCGTTAGGCTGACAAGACTTGTTCTGTCACTTATTGGCCTCGGATGCATTGTGAAGGTTGTCCCTTAGCTATTCATACTCATCCAAGGAGAAATCCTTCAAGTGAGAGGTGCTGAGGCAAATGTGGGGCACAGCTACAATACGTCACCCTGTTGGATATGCTCGTTTCGTAAAAGAGGTGTATCACATCTCATGGAAATGAAGATGAGTGGTGTCTTTGCATAGAGGAATATGTCACATCCAGTCTGTGCAGCTGAATGTAACTACAGAATTTGCCTACAGACTAAGCAACATGACCCTCATGAGGAGAGGCACTGTCTCAGAAATTCATGCAACCAGTAAATCATAATAGATGGTCCACAAGATGTGCCCAGGCAAAGTGAAAAAAACAGAAGACATACCCTCACAAAGCACAAAGACTGGGTGAACAGTCCCAGAAAACATACTGCAAATTCATCAGGGCCCTGTAGTTCATGATATAAGCTTGGAGATGGAGTGTTTTGGGAGCATGAATCATTCCATGTATCTATCATCGGAAACGTGTCAGTAAGAGAACATAGATGTTTTCTAACAATTGGATTAGAGTAGGCAACAAGTCAACTACAAGTAGAAATAGATTAACCTCACAACACATGCACACTGTAATGGACCAAAGGTCGGTTTTAAACAAAAGCCTCAAGCCTAATATTGATTTTTCTGTTACATCCATTCCAATTTCTGTAAACATCCCTAACCACTGTAAAAATGAATATGTGCCCAAGAAAAATGTTATTTATTTATTGACATGTTTAATTATTTTTTCAATAATGTACCAAATTTTATTTTGGGTTACGGTTTTCTCGAGAGATTGGGAGTGTAATGTTTTGAAATACATACTCAGGTATTTAATCAAAATGTAGGTTTTCTTCAAAGTTTTTATTTATATTTTTTGCAATACATTCATGGGTACCTGTATTATTTGTGCGCAATGTCTCTTACCTCCCTCCAAAGTATACACTTGCCCCAGTGTCTCTTAGGGCCTGAGATAGAGTTTGGCTGATGGGTTACCCCATCACAAACATGATGGTTAACGCTTCCACCATATTTCAAGTGCCATTGAATATAATACTCTTAAGATGCAATGCGCAAGAGATCCGTCACTTTTGGGATGGAGTGACCTGTCTTCCAAACTCTTAATCAGGCTCATGGTCATATTCTGCCTCTCAATGTATGCTCTTTCCTGAATGTTTGTTGGATTGGAGTTAGAATAGCAAATCTGACCCCTCCCAATATAGGTTTCTGATGAACCTACATGCCGACTATAGACATCACTCACACGATCGTCTTCAAAACAAATATACCACGCCGTTTTGAACTAATTGCTTCTCGAACTTGAGCCAATTGATGTGGCCCTACCTTCTTAAACCTAAGGTTCCTGTCGGTTATCGTGCTCCACATTCATCCATTGCACAAAGCCAACTGTTGAGGCTTTCTCTTCAATACTAAAGGGAGTAGTTTCAGCAATGAAATATTCTGTCCTGATGATGGTCTACATGATGACTGCCCAATAGACTGAAACGTCGACACCTCCATCATCTCCAGTCACGTTGTTTTGGCACTAACATACGACCATTTTTCTATTAATTAATTTTGGTTGTTTGTCTAATCCACTAGGAGTTGATGTTTTTAGTTGGGAACTGTGAAGTAATTATTTTTTTGCCTCTGTTCATAACTATTGCTTTAATTCACTTTATGTATTTGTCTCCCCAATCAAATGTCTTTTGAGTAAACATAAATCTTTCTGAATTCCTATCTCTGTGTTTTCTATCCTTCCATTGATTTATCTCAAATGCTTATTTAGTCAGATATCCTGTGGATTCGTTTGAGTGTGTTACATAAGTACAACTCACAACTAAGTTCAATGTTTGTTTAAAGTAAGTCCCTTGTAGCACACCTTGACCTTAACCGTACAGTGCCCGAACCTATAAGGGTTGATTGGGTTTCCCCTGCTTTCAACACCCTGCCAATATAAGCACTTTTTGCAATATTTGTTAAACTGCAGTTAGAAGAGCAAATCAGCACCCACCAATGTATGCTCTTTTAGCAATGTTAGTTTGCTAATATTTGTAAAACTGGAGATTCAGTAGTAAATCTGCCTCTCCACCGAAAGTGTAAGCACTTTTCACAATGTTAGTGAGACCACAGTTCGATTAGTAAATTTCGCTCCATGTACACATACACAGTGTTTGTTAAACTGGACTTAAAATAAATCCCCTCTCCCCTGATGCACACTTACCCAAACTTGTTAGACTGGAACTAGATTAGTAAATTTGACTATGCAATGCATGCACATCCCCAATATGTGTTGTAGCCGAGTTAGAATAGTAAATCTAACCCTCACAATATATGACCTTTTCCCAATGTCTATTACACTGGAATTACAGCGTTTATAACTCTGTAAACACATTGTGGTAACTGTACAATGCGGTTTTTACAATGGCCGCTTTGTTACTGCGCATGCCATTAAATCGCAAGTCGTATCAATAACTTGCTGTAGGTGGCATGCAACACCAGGCAGTGTGTTGGATTTTAAATCCAACACCTTCCCTGCTGTTGCACAAAGTGGAGTAGGAATAGTAATTAATACTATTCCTAAGTCCAGCGGGCTCCTACAGCAAGTCATTGATATGGCTTGAGATGTAATGGCACCCATATTAACAACGCAGTTGTTGTAACAACCGCGTTGTAAAGGTATGGGTTTTAAACACATGCGTTGCAACGTCACATATTCCGTATTTAAATCTAACTTCGAGGAACCACTGGGCTCTTTTGAAATGCCTCATGATATCATCTAAGGTGGGTGTTATATGTGACTTGCATTTGACCACAAGATTGGGCAGCCTTAAACCAATTAAAATCTGTACCTTAGTTGACTGTTCTTGGTTATAACCACCATGGGGAGATCCATGGTGTCAGTCATGACAATCAAGTTCTTCCTGTTTCTGAAGTTCTTTTACCAACAATGGTCTGAGGCACATTGGCAACCTATGACTTTGGAACTCCACAAGCTTCATTGTTTTGTCAATATTTGGGGTTATCATTTTATCATTCAATCTCTGGTATCCTCCAGGTCCTGGATGAGAGGACTGAGATCTTGTAGCATGTGTCCCAGGTACTGATCTCTGACATTTCCTGGGAGGAAAATAAGCCCCAAGTCTTCTGCAGTAGTACAGGTGAGTAGCATGCTCCTTCCCCTGATCATTTTAACCATTACAAGCCTCCAAGATCTTTGAGATCCTCTCACTTGAATCTGTTAGCCATTCCTGCTTTTAGGCAAAAACCAAAAGGTAGTACATCTTTCACCTTGCTGGGCTCCACAGTTTGGAATCAGCTCCCTGTATTGCGTAGGTTCATAGTCAGTGAAACAGTTATCAGGAAACGTCTTAAAACCTGGCTTTTTTCTCTATCAGATGATTTCTGCAGACATTTGACGAAGTGATCAGACGTTCCCTCTCATTTGCTTGGGCTCTTAATGTTTCATCACTCTTTTCAGGTGTCGGAAAATGAATTCCGTATTTTGAATTGACGCCGGATGCTCAGTTTTTGAGTGGCAGTGGGCTCTGTACATACCCCTTATCATATCATCATGTACACAGTCCATCTACCATTCAAAATGATATCCCTTTACCTGTTCCTTCTATATATAAACACTAGAGACTTTCTTGCATCTTTGGCCTTCTTATATGCATATCTGCATGCCCGAACCACTGAGCCTCGCAAAGTAACCTTTTGTGTAAAGGACAGACAAAATAAGTTTCAAGTTCTTCCATTTGGCCTTACTTCGCATCCAAGGCTTTTCACAAAGATTTCAGTACCAATGGTATGTTTAATTTGTTTAAGGTGAATTTAAGTCTTTCTGTACTTGCATGGCTGGCTGATATACAGTTCTTTATGTTACATGGCCTAATATGTGAAGGAAGTGTCCTGTTTATTTGATGGGCATGGATTTTTACTGAATCATAAAAAATCACTCCTGGTGCCATTCCAACATCTGAAGTTCATAGGGTTACATCTCATAATGCAACTGGGGAAAGTGTTTTTGCTTGAATACAACTGTAGTTCAGAACATAGAGAATGGAATGTAGGGAAAAAATATTTAAACCCAAAACATCTGGGAAGGAAGTGCACATTGGCAAGTATATGTTTACTATTTTTAAATCCACATTCATGTACCTTGAAGATATATACATCGCCAAGGTACATATATGTAGAGGTAGATATAAATAATTATACAAAGTTGACCATTTGGTCTTTGATGTTTTGGTTACACAATAAGGGACACTCAATATTTTCTCCTCTGTGTTCTGAATCTGCACACATTGTCCAGCTCCTTCCTGAGATATTTCTCTAGTTTTGCATTCTTTGCAGAGGAAATCATTCCAGCCTTTGAACACAGAGGATCTTATGTTTCTGTACTATAAAGTTGTATTGTAACTGCTAGATCTTCAGGGTGAGGGACCTGGAAAAGGGGTGCATGAATAAGTTCTGAACCATTGTTAAGGTTTTCCCAGACCCATTTTTATTAGACAAAGGGCCAGATACACAACCAGCCAATAAGTGAGTCACAAATTGTGCCACATTTGTGGCCTGCAGTTTGCGACTTGCTAATTTGGATGCACAACAGTGTCTGAGACACTGTTTGCAATTCCCAATGGGGTCGCAAATTGCATGCCTCATGCATATTAATGAGGCTGTCGCAATTTGCCATCCCATTCGGAATGGCTGGCACTCCCAGGGATGGTGGCCTGCTGGGATCAGTAGACCTCCATGTCTTTTAAATTAAGCAGTTTAAAAAAAAAAAATTCAGCACGTTTTCCTTAAAGGAAAATAGGGAAACTTTTCTGTTTCATTTTTTAAGGGCAGGCAGGGGTACCTGGGACCACTGCAATCAACTTGCGGACTTTTTGACTCCAAGAT
Organism: Lissotriton vulgaris; assembly: GCF_964263255.1. Taxonomy (NCBI): domain Eukaryota; kingdom Metazoa; phylum Chordata; class Amphibia; order Caudata; family Salamandridae; genus Lissotriton; species Lissotriton vulgaris. The sequence goes on from NW_028244065.1 coordinate 86,658, forward strand.
AGTAAGCATCCTTGAGAGTCTTCAGCAGAATGTCTCTGTCTCTTATGACGACACAGATCTGGCACCCATTTCTAGCATTGTTGGATTCTCTGAGCTGTATTACCAGGGAGGATTTCTGTAAAGCCCTATCCTCCATGAAAAGTGGCTCTCCGGTCGATCCGGCGCCTATGTATGTTCTTAAGAGGATCGCAGACACGATCGCCCCAGTGGCAACAGAGCTTTTAAATGCCTCTTTTTCCTGTGGGGTCGTGCCACCCAGCTGGAAACAGGCCCGGGTCAAAACCCTTTTAAAAAAACCGGGGCTTGATCCCTTGGACCTGGCCAATTTCCGCCCGATTTCATTGTTACCCGGTTTGAGTAAAATCGCTGAAAAAATGGTCAATCGGCAGCTCTCCGGATTCCTTGAAAACAATCAGCTGCTGAGTAATTCTCAAACGGGTTTTCGCCCGGGGCAAGGGACGGATACAGCCCTTATAGTGGTGGCAGAGGAGGCAAGGTGCATCTTAGATTCAGGAGGATCCGCTGTTGTGATCCTCCTGGATCTAAGTGCTGCATTTGATACGGTGGATCATAAAATTCTAACGCACCGTCTCGCCAAACTGGGCGTTACAGGAATGGCCCTTAAATGGCTTATATCCTTTCTGAATAATTGTTCTTTCAGAATCTGGGAAGGTGGTGTGCTGTCTAAATCTACCCCCCTCCAGTGTGGTGTCCCTCAGGGCTCTTCATTGAGCCCTACTTTGTTCAACATATATATATGGCCCCAATGGAGGAGGTAGTTGCCCCCTTTGGGATTAAAACAGTCACCTACGCAGACGACACCCAACTAGTCATCTCGCTAACCCAACAAGAGGGATGTCCGGATAATTTCTCCGCCTGCCTTGCCGAAATATTCTCATGGATGTCCAGTTCGCGGCTCAAACTTAATGGAGCAAAAACAGAGATCATGCTCCTGAATCATCACTTTACATCTCTCCCCAAAGCCGCCTGGCCTCTTTGCCTAGGTGTGTTGCCCATACTGAAGGACAAAATTAAAAGTTTGGGGGTGTGGTTTGAGCCCGACCTAACTTTTAAGACACAGGCACAGAAAGTTGCAGGCATTTGTTTTGGACTGCTTCGGTCAGTGCGGAAAGTTCTCCCTCTTTTGCCTTCCCAGTCCAGGACACTTCTGATCCAGGGGTTAATACTATCTAGACTGGACTACAGTACCGTCCTGTTTTTGGCAGCCCCCGAAGCTACCATCAACATCCTTCAACGGGTGCAGAATGCTGCAGCCAGGATGCTTGCGGGTACTTCAAGAAGATCTTCGGCTAGACCGGCCCTGAGAGCACTTCACTGGCTGCCAATACGCGAAAGAGTCATCTTCAAATCGCTATGCATTACCCATAGGGCTCTTCAGGGTAAAGGACCTCCGATCCTCAGGAGCCTGATGTGCCCCTATAAATCATCTCGGGCTCTCCGGTCGGACCTTGGAAATTTTGCAAGGGTCCCCAGAGTTAGGAAGGCACGCACAGGGGGTCGCCGCTTTTCTGTAAATGCAGCAAAAAACTGGAACTCCCTCCCCAGTTGGATTCGCGCCGAACCCTGTTATTTTAAGTTTCGAAAGGCCCTTAAAACATTTCTTTTTCCTAAGGACTCTTAACTATTGGTTCCATCTTCAGTTTGCTTTTTGTTCTATTTTCTGTTAGCGCTGGGACGCTTTCGGGCAGCCATGCGCTTTATAAATTAAATTTCATTTCATTTCACTGCCTGCTCTTAAATAATATTTGTGCATGCATTCACAAATGGGAAGGGGTCCCCATGGGCCCCCATCCCATTTGCGAGTGCTTTACCACCCTTCTGAGGAGGGTGGTGAACTGCAAGTGTTTTGCTACTGCTATTGTGATCGCAAAACATCTGTACATAGCTTAAGGAGTCACTATTAGGAAGGGACGCTCTTGGAATGCCCCTTCCTAATAGTGAGTCGCAATCCTATTTTGCGAGTCGCAAATTGATTTGCAACTCGCAAATGGGATTAGTACATGGGACACAGGTAGAGTACATCTGGCCCACGGTCCTGATATGCTCCACAGGCATCTTCTTTAATTGTACAAATGATTTATTTGTACCTGCTTAATTTCCTGATCTATCTGAACAGGAACTAATACATATTTTAAAAGCCTGGAGAGCCTGGGAGAATTATTTCACAAATTGGAGTTTTTGTTTGTGTTTTTTACTTAAGGACAAGGGCCATGATCCTCATTAGGGACTCTCATCATATTTTTTTACAGGAGGCAAAGATGAATTTCGCTCAGCTCAGGATGAAGGTAGAACAACTTAGGGGATTTCTAATGTCTGCGTGGCATTGAAAAAACAACCTCAATGACTAATATTTATAATACCATCACAAAGCAATGACTGATATTTGCAATACCATCACAAAGCCCACCCCTTGTACATTCATGCAAAACTACAGACTACAATAAGTGAGCAGTAAGTCTGCATTTTTATTTTCTGTGTTGGATTCAGCTTCAAAAGTAATGGAGTGAATAAAAGAACAAGTGTATTTCTAAAGTGCAAAGTTAATTAATACTGTTACACCATGAAAAGTTCCCCAATAGTAAAAGTGCATAATATTTACAAATTCGTTTGAAATAAAAACATATTAAAATGCAATTTTAAAATTCAACATATTCTCAATGGATAAATGGTCTGTGGCTTAGATGTGCAAGTGCTTGGTTATGGACACGACTGTGCAAAGTTCAATGCTCATCTGCATCATCCTATGCTGATCACATCACAACTTTCAGACTCCAACATCGATAATTGGGCGTGGGCCTGGCTATGCCAGAGTTATTAAAGTGACAGTGCTTGGCCAGAGACCCTTATTGACTACAGCGCTACTCTCAGCCTCCTAGCGTCGAGGAGACCGAAGCTGTCATGCCTCCTTAAGGTTCCAGGTAGCAAATGGGTAAGTGTTATATCCTTATGTTATCTGTTTTCTCTGTTATGTTTAGTGCTCTTGGTGCATATGCATCACAGCCTCACTTGTAACCTAGGTGACTAGAAGGCTAGTTCTCTGGAAGCTCCAGTGGAGTCAGTTACTGCTGTGGGCTGATGATGGGAGCTGCTCCTTTGTGGGGGTCTTTGGTGCTGTCTTCCTACTAAACCTACACTTCAACCCCTACCACTGTGTGGACTACTTCATTTGAGATACAACAGTAAGACTGTGGCAATTACTGTGCAAATGTTTCTAAAGTGTCATTGCTTTTAATATCTACCTATGTCCAGCTATGTGCCAGGACATTTGTGCTGTTTCAAATCCCCATAATGGCCTTTGTTCTTGCTTCAAATATTTCTAGGAGCCTTTCCACCTGAATGTTTAGGCGGGTGTGATCAGGGTTAAGTACACATAAAAATAATGATAATGATTCATTGATCAAATGGCAGCCTGGTTGAAAGACTGCAGAGCATCCTTCTACTGCCAGGTAACATTGCCAGGTAGATGCAAAGAACGTGTATTAAGGTCTCCTCTGTGCCACAAAGTCTACATTCTATCTTGGCAGAGTTTAACCAGGTGTGTGATTGGTCAATCACTCAATCAGAGTACTTGTAAAGCGCGCTACTTACCCGTGAGGGTCTCAAGGTGCTGAGGGGAGGGGGGTGCCGCTACTGCTCGAAGAGCCAGGTCTTGAGGAGTCTTCTGAAGGCGAGTAGGTCTTGGGTCTGACGTAGGTGGATGGGGAGGGTGTTCCAGGTCTTGGCGGCGAGGTAGGAGAAGGTGGGTTGGATTCTTAAGCTAAGAGGCATAAGCCTAAACTTGATATATGATGAGAATTCAAAGCCAAAATAGGGCAGTGGTTTTGGAGACTTGTAGGTATCAATGACTGCCAGGCATTGCTAGAGTTGCTTTCTCTTCTTGCATAGAGAGAAATCTGGTGGTTCTATTGAGGATTTTATTTAACCTCACCATTGATGCTTCGGTGATACCTAGGTCAGTGGTTTGCAGCACCTGCAGAGCATCACCTAATCAGTGTCTGAATACTGACTTTGAATTCTGCTTGTTTACTGCAAGCCATATGCTTGCAGCTAATGAACTGTCTCCTGCACATCTAAACCTGTGGCACATTGTTAGGTAGGAACCTTTTAAGGCAAGAGATTGTCTTTATTAATCCCAACTAGGAGCAGTTGCACCTGCGATGTATAATTTGGTAGCCTAAAGATGATCCGATAGACTTTTGCAATTAACAGATCTAATAACCTTGCCGCCTTCTTTCCTACCACTATTCGCAGCCATACGTGATGGATGGAAGCAACTTTGCTGATATGCCATTCTGTAGTGGCCCTAAAATATTCCTAGCAGTGATCTTGATAGTGTGTAAAATCCAAAAGTCAGAAAGGTGGCTTTAGATTTCTTTGTGTCCATGTGTGGAACAAAAGGGCCTTGAGAATAAAATACAAGTCTGAAATATTACATTTTAATCCAAAAGATAGCTGGTGCTAACCTATAATCCATGATCCTGGTATGTTTAATTTCTCACTACATTTCACAGCTTTCGATTTTGTAGCTTCGTGGAGCTTGATAGAATGCCTAAAAGCTGTTGCAATCTTCCTGGGGGCATGCTTATCAAGAGCAAATCAGCAGCATATAGGATGTGAGTAAGGCACCAGACCCTTAATTATGAAGGATGGGCATTTATGAGATCCAATTCTGTGATCAGGCTTGAAATGTAGATATTAAGCAATAAGGGGGCAAGAACACACCCTCGTTTCAGGCCAACTGAAGTGTAGGCTTTCTGAGAAAGCTTGATACCATTTCCAAGCTTGACAAATAACCACATTCCGGTGTAAAGATGTTTTATGGCTGTCATAAGTTTAGTAGGTGTCCCAGTACTAATGAGTTTCTTCAAAGTAGGTCTTGAGGGACCCTGTTGAGTGCCACCTTACAATCAACAAAACAAGAGTGAAGTGTATTTTTTAATGTAGACCTCACTATGCAGAGTGTTAAAGCTGCCAGGTTTGAGGATGTATTCTGGCCTATATGGTATCCTGTATAGTTCCATGGAATAAGTGCCAGGTTGTCTGCTAGTTCTTGCAAGTCTTGCAGTACTAGACTTGCGTAGTCAAGTAGTGCTACCAATTGATAATGTGCTGGGTCACCACTGTCACTCCCTTTAAAAATTGGGAAAGTATACTATCTTAAGTTTTGTAGTAGCTTGGTATACATGTTTATTTATTTATTTTAGTGTTTTATAGAGCGCAAACTTGACCCGTGAGGGTATTAGAGCGCTTTACACGGTTTACAGAGGTGAACAAACAAAAAGTCTAAGGTACAGAAATATACAAAAAGGTTGGCGAGGGCAGGGATGCTGTGAACATAGGGGAAAAAATGGGACACAAGTGTATGGTTACAATTATAGTTAGAATCAGTAAAAACAAAAGCCCCACATTTCTCGGCGGATGAGTTGGTGATCTGAGGAAGAAGCGATAGTCTTAGATTCGTCAGTCACACTGTGGTGATTGAGGGCAGGCCTTAGACGAGGAATTTACCCATGAGGAAAGTTTGGCCTCCTTCCTGAAGCGTGCTAGAGAAGGGATTTTTCTGATGGCGGGTCGGAAAGAGTCCCAAATTCCTGGTGCTGCCCCGGAGAACGCCCTATTGTAGGTTCTTTTTTTCTGAAAATGGGCAGGTTGCAGCAAGAGGTTTCTAGCGGACCGGGAGTTCCTGCTTCCTCCAGATACCACTAGTTTCTGTGCTTGATAAGCAGAGGAGTTTGAGTATAGTGTCTAGCAAATGCTTGTTAATATAACGTGGTCTCTTAAACATGTTTCCATACTCCTGTGGATTTTGAGTAAAAGGTGATTGAGAACATAAATGTGACTGCACTCATTTGTGATTTTGCTTCTTAATGTTATACTACAGTGCTCCTTACTTTGCACCACATTTTAATTTTCACCTGAAAGTGAATTTGCTCCTAAAGGTGATTTTTGCATGAGCTTTGATTTGTGCTCATTAATGATTTCATATTGAGGAAGACAGGCGCTTCCCATAACATATCAACACCTTGAACCTGGGGAATTCATTAGACATGCAACATGAGTTCCATGTGTATAAAGATTCAACACGTTCAAATATAAATATAACTACTCAATCATTTGTTCGTTCAGCAAGCTTTATTCGGTATGTACAACAACCAGAAAAGCAACAACATATATGTACAGACAATTGATGTAAAAAGATAATAAGATAATACTAAAAAGCAAATATAGCTAAACAAAAATGATCCAATTAATTGTCACAATAAAATCAGTTGTGAATCACAATACTTTTCCTCACATAAATTGATTTTAGAATAAATAACGCAACATAAAAACATATCTTTGTGTCATTTAGGGCAATTGATAGGTTCATAGCAGCATTCGTTGATCTTACATTGTGTTTCTTGAACAATGGCTTTAGGTAGACACTCCTAAAATTCGGGTAAAAATTACAAAACAGTAGAAAGTGCATAGTTCTCTGTTTAGAGTGCTCATCGCATGGGCATAGGGTTACAGGTCGCGTTTTCATTTCAGGAAAGGCAACTAGAAAATGTGCTATTCCTAATCTCAACCTTGTTAATTCAAAGCGATGTGAGATCTTGGTGGCAAAAGACAAATAGCCTTGGAAACCGCCACCATCTACAATCGTTTTATAAAACAAAAATGTACTTTGTTTCCCAACTGTTCTCATACGAACCTCATTTTTGTGGGCCAGGAATATACCCTTAATTTTCTGTTTAGACAAACCTATTGCATATGCTGGATTTTCATGGATCTTAATCTCAAAGAATTAATTATATCTGTGACGTATTTAACCAAGGGGATAGATAGACTATTTTCCAATTTTAAACAATCCTGGATAATTCTTTGGGTGAATTTTGTCTCATCCTTGGCCCACGTAGATCTCCATAGCAATAGCGGTCGTATATCCATCAGATCTGATAAATATCTGATTCCCACTTCTTGATGTACTATTCCTGTTGATGCAGACTGGGGTAGACATAACAAGTGTTTTAGAAAATAATTTTCCTCCAATTGTAATGCCGAACTTGTAGTGTGGCCCCACACCCCGGCACCACATAATGCAATAGAGGCACTTCTGGCTTTATAGTTATCCATCATGTCCTTAATACGGCGATCTCCCAGCTTGGATGCAAAATAAAAAATTCCTTGAATGCTCTTTAGCATCCTAGTATGGACATCAATTAATTTCAGTGATCAGTCGCCCTTGTTTGAGAAAGTTATACCCAAATAGCAAAAATTATTAACCGTATCTACCCTGGTACAGTCTATAAAAAAGGTTATTGATTTCTTAGGTTTTGAGCCACATACCATAGTAAATGTTTTTACTTTGTGAATTAACAACTTCCTACTGGTAATAAAAGCTCCAAACTTGTCTATTAGTTGCTTTAGGCCAACTGGGGTTCTGGATAGGAGAACTGCATTGTCTGCATAAAGCTGTACCGGTATAGCTTGGCCTGCAACTTGATGTGCATCCGCCTGCGCTGTTTTAAGGGCTGTGTCAACCTCGTTAATAAATAAAGTAAAAAGCAATGGGGCTAAAACACAGCCGTGGCGGATGCCGAGTTTGACCTCCAAGTATAGGGTGCACTCGCCACGCTGACCGTTCCTAACTTGTGATGTTAGTCTCATCATCATCAAAGCTTTATTCGAGAATTATACTCATAAAAGCACAGTCATATATTTAAAATACTTCATTTAAAAGAATTTTTCCTAGTTATACAAAATTTTAAAACAGTTGTGCAGACATAAGCAGTAAAACTTTTTATGTATGATTACACAAGAACCACAAAAAGTACCCCAATCAATTTGCATTAGTAGGAATGGCCCTCCGTCTAATGGACCATGCCCACCCCAAATACTTTGCTGTTCCTAAAACAATAGGCATATCGGTGGTGGTACAAAGTATTCGTAGTGCCTCGACACCCCTAGATGTCCCTAGGTTTCTGCAGACAGGAGCTAACCAGACTTTTCTCGGGGTGGCATAAGCTTTACACAAAAATAGAAAATGGCCTATACTTTCGTCTACTGCACCACAGGCTGGGCAGGAAGAGGTGGTGGAACTCCTCCACCTACCTGTCAATGATCTCAAAGGAAGGGCACCTGATCTTAACTGGAAGAAAAGCTTCCTATCCCCTGAGTTGGTGATGCTGCCCCAATATGGTTCCAATGCAGGATACAGTTTGACTTAAAAAAAACGCCCCGTCATTGTGTCAGATCTCGTTTTATTCCAGAGTCTTCCATCTACCCAATCCCAATATAGGCCTTTAATCATATTTTTGCTTGGGAAGGGTTCCCCGGATGGATTGTCCCATAGATTAGAGAGGCCAAGATCGCCTAGGGCAATCCTGAGATTTTTTAACCAGACTATCTTGTGGAAAGTGTCAGCTTTAATTATGGCCAAGAACCCCTCTGCATAGTGCCGGATCTCCGGAGTAGTCCAGAGGCGTCTCCAATAGAGAATCGGGCGCAACCTCGCTTGGTCGCTAACTGATCTTCTCCCTAAATCAAGACCATGTGGGATTAATGGTGTACTCTGTGGGAGTCCTGTGATTCCCCTAAGAAACCTATTCTCAGATATCTGCAAGGGGAGGAGCTTCCCAAATCCCCACAGCTCAGCCCCATAAAGGGCAGACCCAAGAGCCTTGGCGTCATATACAGCCAAGACGGGGTTTATAGGCTTGGATTTCGACTTTTTATGTTCCACCCGAAGTGCCCCCGAGATCTGTTGGTGCCCCAAAACCACCTTTTCTATATGCTGGGACCATCTTGAATCATTTGCTATCTGTATCCCAAGATAGGTGAATACAGTAACCACCTCAAGCTGACAGTTGTTCAAGAATATTTTTTGCCGGGGTCTACGTTTTGATGTAAAAGCCATCAGCTTGGTCTTGCCCACGTTGACTTCCAGGCCATGCTCCACGCAGAAGAGGTCAAAAATATTCAGAGCTCGCTGCAGGCCGACCGGCGTTTTGGATAGAATTAACGTATCGTCGGCGAAAATCAGGATCGGAACCCTGAGGCCCGCCAACGAAGGCGCGTCTACACTGGCGTCCAGCATCTGAGTCACTATCCCATTAATAAATAAGGAAAAAAGCAGGGGGCCATTGCGCACCCCTGTCGTACTCCGCGCTCAATCGGAAAGTCAGCAGATGATTCGCCATTCGTACCCCATTGGACTTTGGAGAAATTACACTCATGCAACCTCATTATCAAGGTAAGTAACTCAGCCGGAAGACCTATTTCGCTCAAAACTGCCCAGAGCTTTCTCCTTGGGACCAGGTCGAAGGCAGCCCACAGGTCAACAAAAGCAACATACAGGCTGCCTTCACCAAGCACCACCGTCCCCCACTGCAGCAGAGCAAAGCGAAACACCTGGTCAACTGTACTTGTAGCCCGTCGAAAACCAGTCTGATAAGGGGACAGGGCATTGTTCTCGTCAACCCAATCCATTAGTTTATTTACCACCATTCTCCCTACCAATTTTTGAATAGTGGCATTCAAGCTTATCGGCCTATAATTGCCTGGGAGGGACCGATCCCCTTTTTTATATGTGGGTATGATGGTTGCTCCCTTCCATAGTTCGGGGACAGCCGCTCCCTTCGCAATAGCATTTCCCAGAAGGAATACATACCCGGCCCACCTCACCTTGTCGTTTGTAAAAACATCAGAGGGTACCCCATCTAGACCCGGGGCCCTTCCCCCGGGGGCAGTGCATATTGCGACTTCGGTTTCTTTAAGGGTAAATAAAGTCCCAGTAGGGAATACAGCTAAGATTGCTTCCACATCCTTAAACTCGGTAGTCTCAGCATATTGGGGTTTGAAATAATCCACCCAGGCACCCTCGGCGACGTTATTGTCGGGTTTGTCTGGAGTTCCACCTCTACCCCACTTGACAACTTTCCAGAATAACCTGGAATCCTTAGCCCCGTAAGCCTCCTTTAGTTCTACCCAATGCTTTTCGTTCCATATTTTTTTTGCTAGGGATATATTAGCCTTGTAGTGCTTCCTAGCCCCACTAATCGCTGCCCTGTCCCTATTCCTAATTGCTCTACCCAAGCTTAACCTGGCTTCCCTGCACTGATGGTTAAACCACCTAGCTGGTTTGGGTGGTTGTTTCCTATTTGTCTTGCGGGGCCTCAGGAAGTGCTGTTTTAAAAGGGAAAAGAGGTTGTCATGTATGTCAGTTATTTCCCTAGACCCTGGGATTACAGGGTTTGCAGCCTCCATAGCGGTGATTGCAATATCCACCTCAGAACTTATAAATGCCATAGATTCTGCATTAGCCAATACACTCGGCCAGTTAAGTCTGCGCATGTCATTGGCCATAGTAGGCAGTGGACCATCACTCGATTGGGGATTCCCTGATGTGGCCAACCACCTATTGTGGGTCACACAGAGTGGATTGTGATCACTCTCCAATCTGCCCTCAATTTCCATGTCGCATACCAACTGCCACAAATTTAGGCTACAGAGGACATAATCTATCCGCCTTTGATTACGACCGTTGTCGAATATACAGGCACCATCCCTATCGCTCTTCGTTCTCCCATTTGAAACTCTTAATCCTTGTTCCAGGCAAATGGCATTCAGTTGTAATATATCTTTCGTCCACCGCTTAACCGGAGCCAGATTTAAAATTGGAACGCCCCATTGCATGTCTTCCTCTTGCCCCAAGGGATCATCAGAGCTGTCCAATGGTTCAAAAGTCCTGTTTAGGTCGCCAGCTACTACGACTTTATTTCCCAAGGACTGCATTTCCAGAAAAGTGGACAAAGCCTCTAGAATGGGTGAATTCCCTATAGTACTACCCCTGGCATAGATGTTATAAATGTCTATCCCTCCCCAGTGTTCTGATGCTATTCTTAACATTTGGATATCCTTGCAACCCAGACCCACCACTTTGATTGTTACTTGTAGACGTTGCCGTATCCAAATTGTAAGGCCTCCCATCGGTCGCCCCCTGCCGCCTCTACTAGCCGGGATTGAAAAGTTTAGATAGCCAGGAAGAAATATAGGGTCACAGGCCCATGTCTCTTGGAATAGACATACATCGAATCCATTAATGAAGTCTATCCAATTTTGGGATTCCAGCTTACTACTCAACCCCGCGATGTTCCATGAAACCATCTTCCCTATGCAGGGACCATCTATAGGAACTACTCCTACAGAGGACATCCCAGAGTGGCTTGTTAGGATTCCCGCGTGCCCCTCCCCATCTCGATTTTTGCCCTCATTATTGTGCTCAGCCTCCTGAGTGCCAACAGTACTAAATGTAATTAGATCCTCATTTTCAGATACCCCAGAAATTGGAATAAACTCCCCACATGTTGCCTCCAGATTCACAATTTCCCAACTAGTTCTAATTTCATTTGATTCCACATTTTCGGTCAAAAGAGTTAATACAGACTCCCCACATATATCCCAAAGATTCATATTTTCCCAGTTGTTCGTGGAATAATCAAAATTTGGTCAATGAACCCACCCAGGATCTGCCATCACTTCAAAACGATTATACGTTGGTACATTACAATAGTTTCCCCGTTGGAAGGGTGCAGCGAAAGGAACAAATCCTGGAGAGGGGAGATTGTTGTAACAACCTACTTCAGGGACCGTGCCAAATTGAATGCCTGTTGGTCTTGGATAGAAAAATGAAAGATCAACAACACCAATTCCAGCACTACTTATGCCCCAATTTTGCCTCGTGATCAAACGTACCACCCTAGGATCTTGGAAATTGACAACTATACAATCCCCCTCCAAGCGCTTAGGAGTACAACCTATCCAATCTGTCCTTCTTACTCCAATGATCAGCCCGTCCACTTCCCTGGGCAATGGTCCATTTGTCTTTAACCAGTGCATTGCCTTGTTTTTTAGCATCTGGAAAGATTCTCTTTGCCCAGCCTGCAAAGGTGGTACATTGGTGAGGATAGCAACGAAAGGATAAGAATCTGGAGGAAGATTCATAGGGGGTATCCTACGAGGCGCCCTCATAGGGAGTGTATCAGGCAGACTAAGGGCAGGAACAACAGGACGGGATGTTGGAATTCTTGGTGGGGGTTGGGAGCTATTCAATACAGGATTGCCACTTTTGGTACTATCTTTGGTACCCATAGTTACAGTATCAGGGCGCTTTTTGTGTTGAGGAGTATTGCTACTTGGGTGGTCAGGTGGATGTAGTTTAGTCTTGGGGATTTTTCCCGTCGACCAAGGCCTATTTGTAATAGTAACTACAGGGGGAAGAGGCTCAGCGGCAGACACACTGTTTGCCTGCCCACTTGGTATTGGAAGATTGTTACTATCCCCCGTCCTAGGGTGGGACTTGATTAGGGATTTGGTGGAAAAAAAGTTATCTAGGGTAGCCTGCTCGAAATGGTCTAATCGATCGGCTAGTCTTTTGACTCGTTCTTCGATGGGAGTCAGGAGAGACCTCATCAGCCTCTCCAACTGGAGGAGCAGGGGTGAAGCAGAAGGTAGGGTCTCGGCCGATCCCATCACTGAGAGGTCACTAAGGTTGGATACAGAGATAGCCGGGGTGACTCCGTCCTTAGCGATCTCGACCCCATCAGAGCCAACCCCAGCAGGCTTGCAAGGGACACACACGCCTATTCCAAGTTTCCTTATTTTTTTGGGATGTTTGGGAAGATAGCACTTCTTCGGGGTGATGCTTCTTTTCCCTTTGGTGCACGGTTTGTTAGTAACCACGTGAAGTGGCACACTCGATGGGGCAGTGTTTGCCTCACCAGTAGATAAATCAGTTAATATAATAGGCGAGGTAGGAGCCAGGATGGTCCTGTCATCACCCACAGAAAAGTTAGTCGATGGGCCAGATGACTGGGAAAAAGCATAGGGCATTTCTAGTACAGCTGGCAGCGTTAGAGATGATAAAGGAGGAACTAATGCCGGGAAACCCTGAGGTGGCCGTTTCACCAAAGGAATTTTAAGGAGTTCAATAGATAGCCTACGCTCGGCTTGTCGCTCCGCCAAAGCAATCTCTTTATCAATGTCTTGAGTTGCCCGACTAAAGTATTTATCTAAGGGACCCAAGATTGTTGACCCCACCTCGGGCTGGGGGGAGCTTTGGGCAGTGGTAGTTGACGGGGAAGGCATACTTAGCAGACAATATACTTTAAGAGAGAAAAGACAATGTAAGCAAAAAACCAAATTTCTCAAGACACAGGAACAAACTCTGACAATAGATCGTAGGTTAAGCGAGTCAAAATATTAGAATGGCTTACAAGAAACATCAGTGACCCCAAAGCAGTAATGCAATGTTAGAGAGTGGGCCCAGCCCAGCCTCCTTCAGCCCCTGACGGCCACAGACGGTCCCGCCCTTGTCCCGGGCTTCTCCCGGGACGCTCCCACGCGCTCCCGGCCAGCGGGTAAAACAGATTGGTTATATAGGGATTCTCGTTAGTGGGGGCGGGGCAGGCAGGGAGAACGGCCCAGATGACCTCAATTAGGGCTGGCGGGAACTCCTGGGAGAGGTAGTCCCGGTCCCGCAGCTCGCAGCCCTGCCTATGCATGCACACACCCACTGCAGGCTCCTGTTGGCCAAACAAACACTCCCAGGAATTCAAGGTCCAAAGTCAGTGCACCCCGCGAAGCGGGACCCGCGAAGCGGGTTCCGCGAGGCTCAGCTCGAAAAAGCAGCAATCAGGGCACAGGTTCTCCCCCGGTACGAACAGGTCAGCAAGGCGTCCCTATGTTAGTCTCTTATACAGTCTTGCCAGAAAGAAAATAATCGATTCTGGGGCTCCCATGTTAATCAAAACTGGCCAAAGAATAGAATGGTTAACAAGATCAAAAGCGCTACTAAGGTCCGCAAAACATAAATACAGGTTCCCTTGTTTGGCACGGGTATATTTACATATTAAAACCTCAAAAATAATATATTGTTCTGTCATACCTAGCCCTTTTCTTTAACCATATTGTACCGGCGATAAAATCTAATTCTCAGTAACCCACTCCTCCAATCGTACAAAGAAAACACTTCTCATCACTTTTACCGAGGAGTCTAGTAGCGAGATTGTGTGGCAATGTTTTGCTTCTGATTAATTCCCTGTTTTATATATAGGGACAATAACAGATTGACCCCATGCAGGTGGTATGCCCTCAGTCACTGCTAGGTTGAAACCCCTAGTAAGTATGGGGCCCATGGATCTGGGAATGTTTTATAAACATCTATAGGGACCCCATTGGGGCCGGGGTCTTTTCCTCCATTACTGCCACTTAATCCTGTCCTAACCTCATCAAGGGTAATATTTAGAGGTATTATTGGCCACTTACGGTGTAATGGGCTATGGGGACTAAAAATTTCACAATCAGGTGGGTTAAAAATACCAGAGAAATGTGACACCATTCTTCACAGCTGACTTAGGACAGTAATTCTGGGAAACAGTCTTTTTTCAGGAAAGATGAATTAACAATTTCCCAGAAAAGCTTGCTATTAGATATATCACCTTCCACAGACAGTTTGTCCCATGCTTACTCTTGGAGCTCTCTTTTCCTCTTTGAGAGGGCTGATTTATATTTAAAACGTAGATTTTTAATTAGCTCTGGATTTCTAGGTCTGATACTAAGGGCCTGTTTCAATTGCTTAGAAATGCATGTATAATTAAAACCATCCCTTGTTTTGTATAGTTTTATCCCTAGGACGGGCTGTCAATTTCTCTTCAATAATGCTATTTATTTTACTAAAGATGGTTAACTACATAGTGGGGTTAACATCTGCTCTTAAACAATATGCAATCTCTATACCACATGTTTTAACAATGTCACATATCACTTTGTTAACATCTACCCCTTCCCACTTTATCAGGGTTCCATTTGGTCTAAACAGGGCGATATTACCAATAGAAGTATGTGGAGATGCAAATTTGTTGCCCCACACCAATATTGACATTATAATGATCACTAAGTAACAACTTTGCAATCCTAGGTGTAGGACACATTTGTACAATTCTTGTAGACATTAACACATGATCAATCAATGAATTTGGGTTCCTGCCAGTGAAGGTTGGTATCACATCCCCATTGGAATTATGTGCACATTGCAACAGGTCGAGATTGTATTTCAATATCATTGCATTTAAAGCTCCTCCATAGGCGCTATGTGGGAAATGTAAATAATGGACACCATCATCGCTCTTGTACCCACAGGCTTTGGTCATGGATAATGGACATATTTGCACATTAAAATACCCAACCCATATAATTAATGTTCATCATTCCTATCACAATATCAAGCCCCTTTTTCAGTTCAAATACGGCACTACTACGGGTAGTCTTTTTAGAAGTTGACCAGGAGCACATCCCTCCCATCTTTACAATACAGCCACAAGATCTGTGAGTGTTCTCCTTTTTTGATTACAATTTTGACGACAACTGGGAGTTTATTCAACATAAGAATTAGGAGCCCACCTTTGGCTCTACCAGCAGGGGAGGGTAGTGCCAGTAGACCGTAGGAAGTAAACCCTTCAATATGCACTTGGTCAGTACACCAAGTTTCCTGTAAACAGACTATATTGTGTCTATTGATGAAGTCTATCCCTCCTAGTGAGTCTTTCTTGCTTAGGAGGCCAGCTATGTTCCATGTGTAAATTCTCTGTATTATCATCCGGATGTTCAGATATTATATTGTCAGCCCCTCTTGTTTGTGGCATCTCTTCATGTGAACTAAACACATCTAACATAATAGTGGGCACAGTCACTGGTGGGTTATTAGTATTTACATCTCCAACTCCCAGTTGCCCTTGTCGATTTTGGCTAGACTCCATACTAGGTGGACAGGAAACAATACAAAATATGTCACTCATTTTCTTGCAGTGTGCTCAGGGCTTGATATCTGTTAGACACCAGTAGTGCATATTGGGGAACATTGCCTTGCAGGGTTCAAACTGGAGGGCCCCTGGTCAACACCCCTGTTGGTTATAAATCTTAATTGTCTATAGAAAAATCCAAATGGTTGGAGGGAAATATAGTGTAGTGGTACAGCTGCCCTTTCTAGAGTGTTTCTTGCCCAACTCGGGTTTCTAAATTAATAATAATGCAGCCTCCTTTAATGCACTTGTCTAAGGGGCCAATCCAACTTACTCTTCTTGTTGGAAGACTCTAACTTGAATATTCCACTGGGTAATCATAATTTCTATTTAGCCAGTGGACTGCTTTATTTTTCAGGGTATAGTCAGATTTCCTTTGGTCCAGTGCTAACTGGGGCACATTGGCCATTACTGCCACACACAGACAACATTCAGGGGTAAATTTATGGTGACACCAGCTCTACTCTCAGTGACCTCCCTTCCAACTGGCTTAGTATAATGAATAGTTTGCTGATTCGGCTTATACCTACCCCCTCTAATAGGGCGTAGTTTATTGGTATGGGGTTTCCTCGATCGTTGGTGAGTTGCTGGCTCAGTCTTTCTTGTGATCCGAGACCTGAACTACTGCCAGTTGGCATAGTTGTTACCTCAGTGGTGGCAGCTATTGCCTGGGGCTGCTGTTCAGTGGGGACCCCCATTACAGCCCTCATCCTTTCCCATACACAATTATCTAGATTAGTTAGTACACCATTGATCTTAGCTATTTCTCCATTCAGGTTATCAAGTTTATTATGAAGGGATTTTAACAATTCTTCAATTTTTGATGTTACAAGAACTACAATTTGTGTGGAGTGTGCATTAGTCAGAGACTCCTGTTTGGGAGGGACATCCCAGGCCTGGACTGTTATATTCTGCAATGATCCTTTGTTGTTTTTATTACTCCCTGCTTTAACCTGGCTCTTTTTGCAGCCTCTTTTTCTTTTTGGAGTGAGAGAACCAATAGGCGAATGTAATCGTAATGTATTAGTCTGTGAATCTGGTTCAGCACAAGGGTTAACAGTACTTTCCGTTGTCCTTGGAGTGCCTGATTGTATGTTATAAGGGGATTCCTTTAAATGAGCATTCTCCAGCTGAACTACACCTCTAACCGTTCCGTCTGTCCCCGTGCCGTTCCTTCTGTCCCCGTGCCTGATCCTAAACATGGGCGTTCTTCCGCCCTATCGATTTCTACATTGATTGCACTGACTGCCAGCACTTAGTAGGAGTCAATGGTAGTACATGGGGGATTGACCACTACTTTTTGCATTTTGCGCCTAGCCATTACTACTACTCTTCCTTAAAAAATGCTGTCCCCTCGTCCACCTATAAAGTGCACAGTGATAAAATAAAGTGCAGAGTGCAAGAAAAAAAGTGCAGATGAAAAGTGCAAGTGCAATGTACAATAACTTAGAGGCTAGGTGTTTAGGGTCAAAGTGACAAGAGCAGGTACAGAGGGCTAGGATACCAAACAAGGAAATACGCGCTTTCCTGAAGAAAAATCCCCACAGGATTAAAATCAATCAATGAAAAGAATGTGCCTAATTGTAATGCAAATTTAAATATGTACTTACACAAAAGGTATAGACTGTTTCTGGTACAGTTAAATACTCCATTTGTTGAAAAAAGAGATACGTATCATGAAAGTATCCAACGTTTTACTGCTGTGCCCTCCTGCTGATTTGCACTAAGGGTGTTCTTTTCACATCTATATGCTGTCCCCCAAAAGTGAGGCTTATCCAAAATTACCCTAATATACCACAAACGATAGGACTGGCTGCAAGCCCGGAAACCTTAATCACTGACAAATTCCGTAGTTTACCTATGACATACCTTTATGGAGCGATACTCTATGTTTTTTCTTCTGAGGCTCAAAAACATACAAAGATCACTTGTGGGAGAATCGTGCTAGGTCTGTTTACCATAACCAGAAATATGTGCTGCAAATCCCTATGTAAGAGCATGAAAAGATCATGTTTGACTCCTTGCAAGTCAAACTCAGTATCTTCATGACATTGTTTGATACCATGGAGGCCCTAAATGTTTCTACCTGTCGGGATCATATAATCGATTTTTCCTCAGAGTTGGTTCGATGCTCATTTGGTTCACCTCTAGACCGCCTTAATTCCGAATTTCTATGAAAGCACAGAAGCTTAAGGTGATCAAGCGAGGGAAGTATAGAAAAGGTACAACAAGGAGGAGACCTGTAAAAGAAAAAACAATATATGCTGTACCTCAGTGTTACACAAATTAGAATAAAAATCTCCATATAATTCCTTCACCACCTGTAAAAGAAAATAACATCACTCTAAGATAAATTCCAGATATTATTTGGCATATCTGTATAGTAGGAGACTTTGGTGTCTTTCTTTGGGGAGAAGGCTGAAAGATGAAAATACCCTTTTTATATTTCCAACTACATTTTCCCTCACCGTTTAACTTATATCACTGATGATATTTTTAGTACCCACCAAAAGATATCATGGGTATGAAACAATATACAGGGCTCATATAACCCTTTTAGAAAACATGATTAAGTAATGAAGAGCATACATGGCATATCATCTTGTCATGTAAAAAGAGTTTCTCAACAATCCAAAATCAATTATATATTTGACACAGTAAGTATTCTTGAAGCACAGTTGTAATCCATAGAACACCCCAAGAATTCACATATCTTCCTTGAATAAAAATAACTGTCACTTTGAAATTCGCAAAACAGTTCTACCACGATCAAATTGGTGGGCAAAGACTCAGCCTTATCATAGCAACTGTAGGTTACACCAGTATTGATTGTCTTTTGGGTATAAACACAGAGGATTGGTGAGACCGCACCCTTACAGAAATACCACTCGCAGCTTCATATGGCATGTAGAAATTGGCTCGATCAACAAATAATCTGCCCCACACTGACCACAGAAGTTGTCTTTATTCCCCCTTCCGCGGGGCTCTGAACATACATGAACATCATATCACGAAGGACTCATAGGATTTGTAGTTCCCTGTACTTTTTCGACACTCTACTAACTTTCTAGGGCTTGGCACAACACAACCAACGTGTCCCAGTTACACAGAGGTACTGTGTCCTGTATTTGCAACGTCTTTATTGTACAGGCTTAGAATACGTGTGTAACACTCCTAAAATTAGGAACATTAGAAAGGGTACCTACCAAATAAGACATCATTAGGTTATCCTCCCCAACTCTTCCATCCCTCCATTATCACTCAACAACCCCTTAATGGATGAAACTAGACAACAAAATGCCAGCATATCTCAAGGAATTCTGGATCATTACCAGAGCTATTTCTGCACTGATACAGACCAGAATACTGGCAATGGCCAAACCCATGGCCCCCAAGAAAGGACATTCCGATTACACCACAACACACACATGCCACATGAATATCCACTGAAGAACTCAACCACCCATAGGCATGATTCACATAAGAGGTGTGACTGCCCAACTCCAATAAAATTACAGCCACTTACTACTGAGCAGAGCATAAGCTGTTTATACACTATTCAAAATCAATTGGTTGACATTCATCAGAAGCCGGATCACCTGCCTGAGATGACATAAAGTCTGAAAACCACATTCTACATCTATTTGATATATGCTCTCTCCTCCCAGGGACTCCCCTCATAATATCCTGTTCTTGTTATACTTCACTCATTACATCTAGTCTTGACAAGTCCAACCGTACCAAAAACCCCAGTTCTTCTCGGTATACTTCCATGCGTGGTAGCTCGAATGCACCCAACTTACCAGAATATTCTGTGATCACAGGTCCCACCCAGATACCCTATTCACACCATTTTCAGAGTTTGCTAGATGTCCTAGTTACAGACCATAATCAGTCTGCTGAAGTAATCTCAGGCAGTGACTTTTTTCCCTAGAAGATTTTGTAGAATGCCAGCAGTAACTGGTAGTTACTGGCTGCACCTCAAGAACTCTGGGCATTGTCTAGGAGACAGCTGCCATCAGAGGACAGAGAGGACATATCTGAGGCAACAGGTGATCTTCCCAACTCTACTGTATCTTGATAAAGAGCAAGATATATTCCACGTCCCTCCTGAAGCTACTGCAGTATGAAGCTGAAGCACGGACTGTGGGCACCACCTTGCCAACACTTGTTCAAAGTGGCTTTCTGTGATCGCAGGAGCCAATAAAGTGAGGGAAAAACCAAAACATTATTTCGGTAGAATCAGAACTCAAAACAAAAAGGGCTCCCAAGGATTCACTTGAAGAAAAACCTTTAATATATTTGCATCACATATGGTACCCCACCCATATGGGACTGGACACTGTGTGGGCTTGAGTTAAGTATCCGAATATAATTTATTGGTTCATGCAATTGTTAAAAAGGATTCAATCAAACATTGCAGGGATCAAGCAACAAAGGTGTGATATAGCACAATTAATATTTGTTATCAAGTGAATACACAAGAGTAATTATTCACTGGAGTAATTCAATTACAATTAGTAGTGGTGTCGAAATGCACAGTGACATAAGGTGCTCCAGTTAAAAAGTGTTTCAGTGCCACAAAAGGAGAGCCTGCAGGTTGAGTTAAAGGATTATTGCTGAAGTCTATTGTTATAGGCATTTCACTTCTGTATTCGAAAAAGAGGTGTATTCAATCCTCTAATTGTCTCTACATTCCGACACTGAGGGCAAGCGTTCGTGAGGTTCTTCAGGACACTGACCGTCGGACTAATCTGTCTCAAAGTAATTAGAGCAAAATCTTTTGGACCAAAAAGTTAGGGGATTGGTGATGGAAAAGCAAGAACAGTCGAGTCGATCATCAGTCCAATGTGCGCTAGTCAAAACTGGATTAAACCCAGAACAGTTGACTGGGGGTGAGTGTTTGATTTGCTCAAACGCTCCGTCCATCTTCCTCTTTGGTAACGCTTTGTTCGCCATAAATTGGCAGGGTATGCCCAGAATTGGGTCCCTTGCTCACTTTGCTGGATTAAACCCAGATCAGTTGACTGGAGGTGAGTCTTTCATTTGCTCAAATGCTCCGTCCATCATCCCCTTTAGTATTGCTTTGTTTGCCCTAAGTTGGCAGGGTATGCCCAGATTTGGGTCCCTTGCTCACTTTGCCACTGGATTAAAGATAGCCTGGCTGATGAGGGTTATGAACCCGAAACCGGTCCTAGGATGCTTGTTTCCAGTCCAGGGCAGACATGGCTTGGCTGTTCCATGCCGGACTGTTCACATGAGGCACAGGGTCAGACTGATTTGCATATGGCCATGTCTGAATTGGGGTGGTTGATTGAGCTAAAGAATGATGATGGATTAAACCAAGAACAGTTGACTGAAAAAAATGAAAATGAATGAATTTGTACTTGTAAAGCGCACTGCTGCCCCAGCAAAGGGGCA
Organism: Lissotriton vulgaris; assembly: GCF_964263255.1. NCBI lineage: Eukaryota > Metazoa > Chordata > Amphibia > Caudata > Salamandridae > Lissotriton > Lissotriton vulgaris. The sequence goes on from NW_028244065.1 coordinate 107,939, forward strand.
TCCTGGCGCTGTACTCATATGGCTGTGGAACCCTTCCTGGCTTTTCCCTGTGAAATGTCCACTCCTGGGCACCCCCAAGGTGAAGCCAGGCATCCCAGCGCTGTTGGGGCCGTTGTGGAGATTAAGCAAGCTATTGCCCAGAGTTGTGGAGTGGGACCCATGATTAGAATTGGCACCGAGGCGAGAACGATCAGGTCCGAGGAAATTGAGCCCAAGACCTACCGAGGCGGGAATTGAACCCTGTTCCTGGGCCAGACCTCTGCATCAGGGTCTGCCACTCTAACCATTGAGCCACACTTCTCCACTGTGAGTGAGTGTTTGATTTGCTCAAGCGCTCCGTCCATCATCCCCTTTGGTATCAAAACAACAGCATCTCATCGGGGAGATGAACTGTCAGGGGCCCTAATTTTGCAGGTGCTTTGACTACCCATATATTGGACTGATGATCGACTTTACTCACTTTTATTTTGCTAATCACCTGACTTTTTGCAAAATCCCATGTTTCTTGCCTGGTCCCTGCTTTTTTCACCAAAAACGTATATGTACAATTTATTGAGATGCGAATATTTAACTCAAGACTCCCAAACATAGAGCTAAGTATGAATAGTTTACCAAATGTTAAGGAAATGTTATAATGTGTTTTGTTAGAATGAAACCTAGGTAAACATTATTGTGTACAGTTCTAGCATTACCAGGTACCAGTGAAAATATTGGCATGCCCTCTTATACCATGACTTTTTGTGTGGAATCATGGAAGTCACCAAGACTCTCAAGTATATATTTGAAATGCATTAGTAGCCTGGAAAGTGGGCATACTTGTCCTTCACTCTCATTGAAGAACTCTCTTGTAGGATTTAGAAATCTCACTTGAGCATTTGACAGTCACCTGATGGTAATATCCACTGTCAAAGTGACATCAACCCATAAAGTAGGTGATAGTTTAAGACATGACAACACTACCTACTGATGCAAGAAGATCTTGTAGAATGTGATGGTGCTATAGATCCCACACTGCAGCTAGATGTGATTCCTCAGTTTATCTTAATATAAAGAATCATACAATGAGGCTTAAACATAAGTAAATAAATGAGGTCTCAATATGCTGTTGATCCAGAGCACCATTACCAACCTCTCTCCCACCAACACCTGTGCAAATGGAAACTGACTCATGTGATGATCTCTCATTTATGCAAAATACATTTTGAAATCAGACCTATCCAGCAGCAGCAGCTGGATGCAGGGAAGGAGCCAAAGGAGTGATGTAGGCAAAGGAGGGGAGGAGACATGGAGTAAAATTCGTTGTCTATTGACGTAAACTACATTACTGAAAAATGCCATTTAAAGAGGAACCAGCCCTGCACCTAGGATGAAGGAGTGGCACTGTTTGGAGGAAAGCCTTACACAGAAGAAAAGAGACATTCTTACCACTTAACTAATAAACTATCCTCTTTTTTGGATATTCAAAAGGAGACTCTGTTAAGATTGGTACCTAGATAGCCACCTTGAATAGGATCCATCCAGTAGTGCCATCAAGTGCCGGAAATTCTCCGCCGACTGCCCCTCACTGTGCCAGAAAAGGTATTTTTGGCTTCTCCGATAACACACAAAGCAGTGCTTATAGACAATTGAGCTATTGGTCCATTATTTTCAACTTTCTTTGTTTCTAGGAGGACATGTGAACTGATATCCCAATATTACGAAAGGTACAGTTTCTTTAAATTCCGTCTGAAAACGTAGTATTGGGTAAATACATGTTCTTTGCGATCAAGGCACCAGTTAGAGCAGGAAAGTGCACAGTTAGACACATTCTTTTGCAAAATGTCTCAATTTGACCTGTTTTTCCTGATTTTTCTCAATATTGGCTGTTTGATGGGCCTCACCACCAACACATTTATGGCAGCTGTAATCCTGACTCAATGTGCCCGGAGTAGACGCCTGCCAATATCAAGTGATCTCCTCCTGCTGGGGGTGGCGTTGACCAATATTCCTGTGCAGAGTTGTTGCTCAGCAAGTTTCCTGATACGCTTCCTCTGGGAAGAAGTATACAATAGAGACAGTGTTTGGAAGAGTTTTTTTATGCTTTTTCCCTTCTTTGTTTCCTGCAACTTCTGGATCAACACCTGGCTATGTGTCTTCTACTGCATCAGAATTGTCAACTTCTCACATGTGCTCTTCACACGCCTAAAGCTAAGAATCTCTGCCATGGTTCCCTGGCTGCTCCTGGGTTCTGTACTGGCATCTTTAGTCATCAACCTACCTGGAATTTGGTACATGAGGAAGAAACATACAGATAATTCCACTACTACAAACACCACCTTTGGAGGCACAGTTCGTGAAAACAGCCTTTGGAACAGGATCTTCATTTCTTTGACAGCATGCGTTGTGCCTCTGATAGTGATATTAATTGCATCTGTGCTGATCCTCACATCTCTCTACAGACACACCCAACAGATGCGGCAACACATGTCAGGTTTCACCGGGGGTCCCAGCCTGGAGGCCCATGTCAATGCAGCAAAAACCACCTTATCCTTGCTGGTTCTCTACATTGTCTTCAACCTTGCTTTGATCACGGTTCTAACAGAAAATGGTGGAGATGTAGTGCCTTACAAATTATATGTTTCTGGATTTGGATGTAATCCATATCCCTTCATTAACTCCCTGATCCTCATCTTGGGGAATCCCAAGTTGAAAACAGCAGCAGTGAAAACTTTCTGTGCTCGTCAACATAGAGGACCTGATTCTCAAGGGTAACTTACACTTTTGAGTAAGTTTACACATCTCAGTAAGTTTACTTATTTTTGGTATTCATAAACTGTGCTTTTGTAGTTACTTACACCTAGGAATTAACTTACATTTTTGTAGGAATTTACTTTTTTGTAGTAAGTCAAATACTACACATGGCCTACAACTTTTAATGCAACATCCTCCTATTGAAATTAATGGAGATAGGGACTAAAAAACTGTACATTACTAGAAAAGTGCAGTTTGTAAATCAAATAAACTTACTATAAAGTTTAATTAATTACAAAAGTGGAGTTTGTGAATAGCACTTTGTAGTGAGTCTGGTGGTACTGCTGTAGTACTACAAAAATTGTTACCCACCAATTTATGCCACAGGTTATGGATTGAAGACATGGACCTGTTGATGCTTTCCTCACTGTAGATCCTTTGAGCCACCTACGAAAGACAAGAGCAGTGTTTACACAAAAAAGGCCCGGCCAGAATGGTCCTTGTAGAGAAACTTCATGCGCACGAAAAATGTGGCAAATCTCCCCTTATTAAATGTATATTTCAATTTTGGAAACCTGGTTAAGTGAACTGATTCTCTCTCTAAAAGACTGTAAATAACTGTATTTATTTTATCAAGTTGCTTTGGCTAAAAGTAGCTTCGCTCTGTCTTTAGGATTTTTTAAATTAAGAAAATGATTAAGGTATTGTTTTCCGAGACTACTCTGGGACAAGTAAATAAATATATAGATGGGTGATAGTGAATAACGTGGGTGTTTTTAACCAAGGGGGTGGAAGAGTGGGGTACCAGTCAAGAGCGTGTATGGATGTCCAATGCAAGGCCTGCACTGTGGACTTACCTGTGCTTATGCGATGCCGTGAAGAATCACTGCCTGCTGTTTTACCAGTCAATGACCTTTAAAACTGGGACTGCCTCATCTTTCCAAGGCCCACTGACACAGCAATGTTTTTTGTGTCATTTCCCCTCTATTTGAGGTTATAGTCTGCAGGTGACAGCAGTGATACCCTGGGGGACACATAACATGAGCAGTATGTGGGGAGTAGGTCCTTTTAGAGCATCCCAGACAGTCATAGTTCACACTCTATCTGCCTATATATAGTTTTCACTAAGAGCAATGGATTAACATTCATTTGTTGGAAAACATGGGTGGTTTGTTCGTTCATTCTAAATTTTGTGTACTATATATTTTGGCTTCTTTATGGTGAACATGTATGAATACTCGTTTTTGGATTGCACTATATGAATAAATATTAAGCAGTTATTTGTTAAAATAGTTTCGATTTTTTGTGTATTATTTATCGTTATGTAGTACAAAGGCTGCTTTTTCAAACTAATAAAGTGATGTATAAACTGACTTGTATGCTTTTTTTAATTTGGCCATGTATGCTAAATCTATAAATTGCCATAAAACATGCCAAACATTAGTGCAATATTTTGGTCCAAATTCATTTTTAGAATTAAAAGGCAAATGAAAAATGTTTTTCTTTTTCATATATCACATTATCTTTTTAGTTGTAATGACACTGATGTGCTCTTTTATTTCAAATTTAACTTCTTATCAGTCTTTGTGTTTCTGCCATTATGCCCATGTTGCTGGCTTTTTTCAGGGTATATTTCTTTATTCCACAGCTGTTTCTCTGGTACACTTTAACTAAGTAACATGATTTTGAGTTCTATGGATTTGATGACCCTAATGGAGATTCTTCTTAGTACTTTGTGGATCATTTCAAAGGGGATTTGTTTGAAATGATGACAGACCTGAATTATCCTTGTCTTCTGGAAATCTTACTGCTGGCAAGCCCGGAAACCTTAATCACTGAAAAATTCCATAGTTTACCTACGACATACCTTTATGGAGCGATACTCTATGCTTTTTCTTCTGAGACTCAAAAACATACAAAGATCCCTTGTGGGAGAATCGTGCTAGGTCTGTTTACCATAACCAGAAATATGTGCTGCAAATCACTATGTATGAGCATGAAAAGATCATGTTTGACTCCTTGCAAGTCAACCTCAGTATCTTCATGACATTGTTTGATACCATGAAGGCCCTAAATGTTTCTACCTGTTGGGATCATGTGATCGATTTTTCCTCAGAGCTTGTTCGATGCTCATTTGGTCCACCTCTAGACTGCCTTAATTCCGAATTTCTATGAAAGCACAGAAGCTTAAGGTGATCAAGCGAGGGAAGTATAGAAAAGGTACAACAAGGAGGAGACCTGTAAAAGAAAAAGCAATATATGCTGTACCTCAGTGTTACACAAATTAGAATAAAAATCTCCATATAATTCCTTCACCACCTGTAAAAGAAAATAACATCACTGTAGGATAAATTCCAGATATTATTTAGCATATCTGTATGGTAGGAGACTTTGGTGTCTTTCTTTGTGGAGAAGGCTGAAAGATGAAAAGACCCTTTTTATATTTCCAACTACCTTTTCCCTCACAGTTTAACTGATATCACTGATGATATCTAGTACCCATCAAAAAATATCATGGGTATGAAACAATATAGAGGGCTCATATAACCCAGATAGAAAACATGATTAAGTAATGAAGAGCATACATGGCATATCATCTTGTCATGTAAAAAGAGTTTCTCAACAATCCGAATTCAATGATATATTTGACAGAATAAGTATTCTTGAAGCATAGTTGTAATCCATAGAACACCCAAAGAATTCACATATCTTCCTTGAATAAAAATAACTCTCAGTTTGTAATTCGCAAAACAGTTCTACCACGATCAAATTGATGGGCAAAGTCTCAGCCTTATCATAGCAACTGTAGGTTACACCAGTATTGATTGTCTTGTGGGTATAATCACAGAGGATTGGTGAGACCGCACCCTTACAGAAATAGCACTCGCAGCTTCATCTGAAATTTAGAAATTGGCTCGACTAACAAATATTCTGCCCCACACTGACCACAGAAGTTGTCTTTATTCCCTCTTCCGCGGGGCTCTAAACATACATGAACATCATATTACGAAGGACTCATGGGATTTGTAGTTCCCTGTATTTTTTCCACACTCCACTAACTTTCTAGGTCTTGGCACAGCACAACCAACGTGTCCCAGTTACACAGAGGTACTGTGCCCTGTATTTGTAACTAAGCATGGGCGAATTTTGCGAATCTCGCGCTCGCGAATTTTGCGGATTTGCGAACTTGCAATCCGCAAAATCCGCGAATTCTAGCAAATTTGCAGGTTTTTTTTTGTGTGTTCGCAAGGATTTCTGCCAGTTCGCGAGGGTTTCGTACCAGTTCGCAATTGCGAACTTACATTTCGGCACGCAACGGTCGCGATTATGTTGTTTCTACGTCTGGTTCATCATCACAGGTTCCCAGCACCCTCTGTTTCACCACTGCAACCCTCTGTTACATCAATGCCACCCTCTGGTTCATCATCACTGTAGATTATGGGGGGGAAAAGCAAGCACACCAGCCCTGCTTCAACTGACATGAATTAATTTGGGGTTAGTTTATTAATGTGTCACTGTTTTAAAATTCCAGTCTGGCACCTGCTTCCTTATCTGTAATTTGCTTTCTGTTGCAGTGCATTTTTTTTTCCCAGGACCTTTGTGGCCTACTTGTAGCTATTCTATGAGCCTGCTGTGAGGGTCAGAGCAGGGTCATACAATTGTTGCAACTAGCAACTGAATTCTGGAGGGGCCCCAGTCAGGAAGCACTACAGGGAATTGTTACTAATGATGAGTTTGAACTCTTGCCCCTGCCGAGTGCTTTCAGTTTTGAAAAACTCGTTTTTCTGCAATTTCGCGGGATTCGCGGGGCGCGAACACGCGCGAGATCGGATTCGGAAGTCACAAATTCGTGCAAATATGCAATTTGTTTTTTTGCGGCGTGTTAGTTGGCAAGGTTTTGTGCGTTTTTGAGAGCCGCTCGTAGCGCAAGGTGCGAAGTTACCCTCGCGGTCGTTCAAGGGCGCGGCCATCTTGTTTGCCTGACGTATTTCCATTTCCGGGCACGAAGTGTAATCTCGCAAAGTCTGCGGCTTGCCAGTACAGTTTCGCACGTGTTCGCAAGGAAAATCTCGCGCAAACTTACCCGCGCGGTCGTGAGCGGGCGCGGCCATCTTGTTTCTCATTCATTGCTATGGTTCTGGGCATGGTCTTTGTATCCTCTCTAAATCTCTGCCATTCTTTGCTTGTTTGTAGTTTTTTTTAATCTATTTTACTTATTATCTATCCCTCTATTTTTCTAGCCCTATATTTTTGTGTTTACTGCTACTTTTGGTTAATTTTAAACTACTTTTTTAAACTCTTTTCTTTTCTTCTCTTCCCTATTCTATTTTCTTTATTCCTTTCCGCCCAGACCATGGTGAAGGGAGCCGGGAAGCATCCTGAGAAGGGGAAGGGTCCCGCACCCCGTGTCCGGCTCCCGTGCGGGCGTTTGAGGGGGGAGGAGGTCGTACCCAGGGAGATCTTTACCCCGGAGGAGGTGGGCCAACTCATTTTTTATGTTCAGCGCCGCCTCCCCAGGACCATCATGGGAGGCGGCAAGATCAGTGCCGGGTACAGGGTCCGGGAGCGCCGGAAGCGGTGGGAGAAGGTGTGCCAGGCCATTTACCACCACTCTCGGGTCTGGCGCACCTACAACCAGGCCACCCACCGCTGGACGGAGGTCCTGACCCGTGAGCGAGATCTGCTCGACCTCCTTGGCCTTGAGATCCCCGGGCTTGGTGAGTAGTAGTAGCTATTTCTTTACTACTATGTTTTCTCCTGCTGTGTTATTATATTGCAAATTTTTGTTTTTTACCAAGAGCAATAATGCTGCTCATTACATTGTAGGTAAATTATATTTAAAAATCTTCTGTGCATTTCAGGTACACTGCTCTCCTTCTTCTCAGTAGTGTTGCTACTATGCTTATTTGTTTTAGATTTTGTGTTCATTTCATTGGCCTGTGAAATTATGTATGAGTGTAGTTTAAAGAACTACGTAATGCTACACACTAAGGTTCAGAGTTTTAATCACCGGCGAATCCCTGCAAAGTAGCAGGTATGCGCCAGTAATTGTGCGTCACGCCACCATCACCCATGGTGCGCCGTATTTACAATGCGGCGCACCATGGGCCCAAAATGTCACCAAAGCGTTACGCATCTGTGCCGTAAAGGCGGCGCATTGCTGGAGTTGCGTCGCAATGATGGTGCAGCTCCATCAATGCACTGGGGTGCCCTATCTCCCCAATGCTGCGTCAAGCCGTACGTCTGCTTCAAGCAGGCGCAGGGTTTGAGTCACGCATCATTGTCCTCAAAGTGACTGATTGAAATCTTGTAGATTTCCCTCAGCCACTTTTAGGATGCGTTCCTGCGCAGGAACGCCCTCCCTTGCGCCGGAACCCCCCCTATTGGCGCAGGGCTTTACAGCGTGATGCATCTCCCATATGCGTCACGTTGTTAATATACGCCGCACCATTGTGCCTCTTTTGTGCTGTCGCTGCGTCACAAAAGTCACGCAACAATGGAGCAAAAGAGCCGCAAGGGGCTTCTAAATCAGTCCCTACAGACTCAAGCCCAGTCCTTCCTTTGTACACATGGGGATAAGAAGAAATAGTGGTGGTGGATTAATAGTTTGAGTATTTTAATGACTGGTTAATGTAGTAGGAAACTTTAGTGTTGTCGCTGATCTTCAATCACGATGGACTTTGGCTGTCACTTCGCGTGCTGCGGACTGCTGCCTGCCAATCCTAGGCAAACCTTTTTAGTACTTTGTTTAGTGAGTTACATAAGGTAATTTCCAATTCGACGGTCCGCAAATCAAGTAATACTAAAGTAATAACGTAGTCGACCACATGAGATTGGTCAATAATATATCCCGTGGAGTAGTTGTCTATTTGCTATTTCGCAAAAATATTTTGTTAGTTCTTTTGAAATGTTTGATTTGGTTGACAAATATCATCCATGTTTTCTGTTTTTCTTTCTTTCATGTTGTACATCAGCTTCCCCCAGGGGCAAGAGGAGGACACAGGAGGAGGAGGAGGGTGCTGTTGACGATGCAGGCCAGGACCGGGCAGGCGAGGGCTCCTTTGCTGGCCCCAGTAAGTTTTAATTTTAATATAGAGTACTTTTTTTTTCCTAGCGTTCCTCATTCAATTTTTTCTAAATCGTCTTTGATCTTCTTGTAAACAGGATCTAAATTCTTATCCTGCCTCGACTATGACTCCGTGTAGTATTACTAGATTATTCTTATTAGTCTGTCTGTGTAGCTAACTAAGATTGCACATTTGGCATTTCCATTGGACTCCCATTCTAGTCAGCAATAGCTCTATGCACTGAGTGCAGTCCTCTGGGATTGTCCATAATGTCTTTTCAAGTATTCTAAATGTTTATGCTTTGACAATTGCCAACAATAAAAAGGTGATTGACCACCAAGAAAGAATAAGATACTACTTTACTTTTGGTTTGGATAGGAGGACAATCCATTCTACTACTGTTGCAGGGACAAATCTGCACAAACAGAACTATGGACACTAAAAAATGCATTGCTTAGCTTATCAATTATAATAGGTGCTGTTAGACTTTCCACATACCTCAGTGATAACAGACTTTGTAGTTGAACCCCCAATCTCCTTACTGACTAGATAGTGTGGCAGAGTCATTTAGCTCCCAAAGTCACCGATGGCAGAGGCACGGACGTATGCTTGCAAAAATTCCAAAACCTTTAGCTCATCCACTCTAGTCTGGAGGACCAAAAACCACAGAGTCTATTTGAGTTTGAAAGCTTTATTAAAAGTAAACAAATGTATTGAAATCAAGTTTGTCATAAAAGAAAACGTTTAACTGGAAATGGAAAAGTGCTTAGTGCTGACGATTAATTGGGCACATTTCTTGTGGTCGAGCCGAGCTCTCACCTGGTTTGAACTTGATCCTGCTCGTGTTCTTAGAAGTCAAGCTTCTGTCTGTTAGGAGAAAAAGTGGTGCGTGTTAAAAATAAAAAGCAAGCATTCATCAGTTGTGCCAAAAAGTGCAGCAAGACAACAGCCTTCCATGGAAAAAGGGACATTTTTACTTTACAGTAGACAGTCACAAATTATTAAATTGTATACAGTTTTTTTCACATTTCTTTCTTCCTCCTAGACCAAATATTATATAGTAGTGAGTGGTGTATTCTAACATTATTAAATGTACTTTGTAGGTGGAACATCTGGAGGCGGGGCCAGCGTCGAGGTGGTGGTGGCATTGGACGAGGAGGACAACTCTGGGGAGGAGGCGGTGCAAGTGCCGGACAAATCTGTGGGGGATGACACAGTGGTGGCGGGCAGAGGTAAGCTATACATTCCTTACTCATTTGAGATTGAAGACTGCAGAGTGTGCTTTCTGCACGGGTGTATTATATAAATAAACCAGGTAGTAGGCTCCTCTAAATGTACTTCGACTTAGCTGTGAAGTTTTTGGCGAGAAGAATCCCAATCAGATCTGAGGTGAACTTGATGGAAGGGCTGAACGAAAAGCGAAAGAAGGGTGTTAGTAAGTGTGGAAGGACGAGAAATGTAATGATGACTGGCAAAGAAGAATGATATGTGTTTGCTTGGACCCCGAGGTGGCTGGGAAGGAAAGAATATGGTATGGTGCATGGCTGGGTGAATGATGAAGCAAGGATGGGTGTAAGGAGAACAGCCTGGGTGGTGAAACAGAAGCTGTATGTGTGCATATAATTTGAATGGATGGATGCCTGGATCATTCATGGTACTATCTGACTCTTAGATAGCATATGTGTATCTAGAGAGAGTAGACGGTCACTGGATGAACTAAGTGTTACTTTGAAGAGCATGTAACACCGCACCCGCACGTCCGTTCCAGTGTAGGAAAGGCAAGGAAAAGAAGTTGCAATTTTGTCCAAATACTACCATGAATAGTAGCAGTAGTTTGTATTGCAACTGCAAGCACAGCATATATCCAGTTATTACGGTGGACACTCCCTACCTCTCTTAATAACTTTAGTTTAGTAGTAGTACGTCATTCATGTGTGGGGGTATCACTGTTCACTCCATAATAAGCAAAGCACCTAAAGTCATCCCATATGTCATCAAATACATCCCATGTGAAGTGATAGATAATCAGATTATTTAGCTTCTTTATTTTCCTTTTCTAATACTCATTTGCACTGTAGGGTGAAAGCTAGATTAATTAAGCAGTAGCCCTTTTTACAGAGTATTCTCAGTGCCACCCGTAATAGAAAAGTAAGAGCTTCACCACCTGCATGTACTGGACCGGTACAGTAACGCAAGTCTGTCTCACTCACCATGGTGTGCGTCTGTTTTTCTCGGGTGCAAGTTCACTGCGCTGGCATTATGCCGGCTTGCATAAGATAACGTACCAATTTTCCTAAACAAGAGAGAAGAAGAAGAATAAGACTGGTGTACTGTCATAGTCAACTGTAATGGAAGTCCATAGTGCTTGTAGAATTTGTCCCTTAAACTCCTACTAATGTTAGAGCAAGGATGAAGAAGTCGGAGGTTACATAGATACTGTCCTCAATAGTTATGTACTGTGCTTTCAATTTGCTACTTGTACTGTGACAACTTTCTGCTCAATCATTTTGTGTTAATCTTAAGGAGCATTGGTTACAGACTATGTCTTTCTTTCTTCATGTAGTTGCTCCTTCCAAATCCAAGACACCATCAAGGAGGAAGGAGCTGGCTCGAATGGCCCGGCAACGGAGGCTGGATGCCACTGTCGCTGAATATCGGCGGCTGGTGGCCCTTGAGGAGGAGGAGACGCAGTCTGGTACAACAACAACGTCCACGGGGACAGCTGCATCCTCTTCCGTGCGGGCTGCCAGGCAGCGCAGTGCTCCATCGGTACGGAGCCGGGCTACAAAAGCCCAACGCCAATGCCGAGCAGCAAAGACAGCAGCTGCCCCCCACAGGATTTGCAAGGCACACCGGCGCCGCTTATCCCTCAGACTGTCCTACCTGGAGCAGGAGGTCCTGAACTATAAGGTTGGTGGAGGGCCTCCGCTTCGAACTTGCCACCCTCCGCAAGGAGCATGATGCCCTGGCTGCTAAAGGCAACAGCACCCTGCCATAGTGTCCCTTGCCCCCTTTTTTTAGAGACTTTTGGGGGGTGGGAATTGGGAGTTGGGTTTTTTGGGGACTTTTGAAGGACAATCGTTGGGGTTAGGGAGGGTCTTGCGGGAGATTATTTTGTTTGGGCTATAAAAATATAATTTTTTAAACTTTATCTGACCATACCTGTTTTTTACAGCTTTTGAGTCTGGTGGGTGGGGGTTTAACAGTAAGTTTGTTTTCCTGAATAGTCCTGTGACTTTAGTAGTACTACCGTCAATCTCTCGTCTCTCCTAATACTCCATTATACTACCTCCAACCAAACGCCTATCTTACCTGTAATTTCTGTTTGCAAGTAGGGCTAGGCCCAGGGCTGGCTCCACGGGAAACAGCGAATAAGGTTGGCAATCCTGGGCGGATAAAATTTCCTCATAGCGGTGGTACTAGTGGTGTGACACAGTGGCAGTTGCATGCCTATGAAAAAAAAGAAAATGAAATCTGGTTTGTCCTCCTGAGCAATACAACGGTACAATAGAGAATATAGCAGGTGACAGTACACTAGGACAGTGCCACATTGTAGCCTAACAAATGGTAAAGTATAACTACTAATTCGGTTGAAGTTCTTTGACATTAGCCATGTGTCTTTGTCAAGCAGAGTAAGAATATATCCTCGGATTTCTTCACCAGCCTGTTGGTATCACCTTATCCTCCCCAGCAAGTGTGTGGATTTATTGCTGTAATTTAGTCACATATCAATCAAAACCACACAGCCCGGGGGAAGAGGGTTAGGGTTTGAAAAATGGATGGGTACGGGGGTTTTTGGGAAAGGTTTTGTGAGACAAGAAAAAAAAGCACAGCATGGACAAACAATTGTGAACATAAACAAATCTTTGGGTACAAACCTATCCATCAATCTTTGAAAGTGCATGCACTACTGCATGCATGTCAGTGAAAAGTCAGTAGTACTTTCAACAACTGTGGAAGAAAGAATGCGACAGTACAGGGCGTGTGTGGAAATATTGATAACTATATTCAAGATAAGGTCTCTGTTGCCAGATACCTGATAGCCTTGCTGGTCACTATAAATCCATTCACAACACTCAATGGGGTTGGTCTGGAAGGTGTAGTAGATAGAAAAGGAGAAATTGCTCTTTTTCTAGGTGTCCCCTCACTCACCAGGGTTGCCCCTTGGTGACATGCTTCATCATTGGGGCCATCCCAGTCCTCTACGAGCTAGGGCGTGCTGCGACTTGCGAATTACGTAGGAGCACTTACAAATGACTATGTGTGGTGCAGATGTGATAGTGGAGTGGACTAAGTGATGTGTTAAAGGATCAATTTAGAAGCAGAGAGAGATCCAAGAAATGCAGTCACAGTCCTAGAAAAACACAATGGATACTGTATCTGTATGTTGTTGTAGTTGTCCTGTTGAATTTGGTAAGTAAGTTGCATGCAGAAAAAAAATCCTCTTATTAGCGGCACTCCTCCATTGCAGCTGACGCTTCGACCATTGATGTTGGTCACCACCAGAAGACACCCTGTAAAAAAAGCACAGCATGGACAAACAATTGAACATAAACAAATCTTTGGGTACAAACCTATCCATCAATCTTTGAAAGTGCATGCACTAGTGCATGCATGTCAGTGAAAAGTAAGTAGTACTTTCGACAACTGTGGAAGAAAGAATGTGACAGTACAGGGCGTGTGTGGAATATTGATAACTATATTCAAGATAAGGTCTCTGTTGCAGATAACATAGAGCCTTGCTGGTCACTATAAATCCATTCACAACACTCAATGGGGTTGGTCTGGAAGGTATAGTAAATAGAAAAGGAGAAATTGCTCTTTTTCTAGGTGTCCCCTCACTCACCAGGGTTGCCCCTTGGTGACATGCTTCATCATTGGGGCCATCCAGGTCCTCTACGGGCTGGGGCGTGCTGCGACTTGCGAATTACGTAGGAGCACTTACAAATGACTATGTGTGGTGCAGATGTGATAGTGGAGTGGACTAGGTGATGTGTTAAGGGATCAATTTAGAAGCAGAGAGAGATCCAAGAAATGCAGTCACAGTCAAAGAAAAACACAATGGATACTGTATCTGTATGTTGTTGTTGTTGTAGTTGTCCTGTTGAATTTGGTAAGTAAGTTGCATGCAGAAAAAAAATCCTCTTATTAGCGGCACTCCTCCATTGCAGCTGACGCTTCGTTCATCAATGTTGGTGACCAGAAGACACCCTGTCCACTGCCTGCCTGGCGGATGCTGAATTGCGGCTCGCTAATGTGAAGCCTAACTCCATCCTTTTTTTCCCCATTGCACAGACTGAAACCCGGCCTGTAATTATTCAACGAAAAACAGGAAGTGATATAATATTACAACACCACTGATAAATAAATATAAGGTATGTAGGCTGTGGAGTGCAAAAACTCACACTTTGATTTTCCTAGTAGACAGTACAATATTTTTGACAGTGCGTACTCTGTATGAGTCACCTTTTGAAGGATAAATAAGTATGGGCAAATTAATGTAGCGGATCTTTCCCCTCAAGCTAGGTGTACTGTAAACTGTGTTTTAGAACAAAATTAGATCTTCCCAGCAGTGCTCCCACCCAGACCCTTACTAAAGCCAGTCGCAAAAATGTAGAAGACCCCCAATCAAATCGGAAAAAACGAGGCCTAGCAGAAAACTGGTGACAAAACGTACTTTGAAAGTAAAAGTAGGCCCAAATACCCCCTTACCCACCGTGGATTGCATTCAAACCACTTGCAAGCAACCAAGCAAAAGTATCCATAGCCAGCATCGCTCCAAGACTCGAAAACCCCCCCACCCAAACACATGCAATAGAAATACTGCTAACCCTAACGAACCCTAAGTTAAGAATAGTGGCAAAGGCTTTCTTTAACTATGCCAAATCCCCCCTTTCCCACCCAGGATTTTCTTCAAATGACTTGCAACCAAAATTACACATTCTCACAAGTGCTCTAAGACCCCAGAACTCAGTTGCAAAAATGTAGAACACCCCGAAACACATGCAATCCTGCTGCTAGGGCTAACGAACCCTAAGTTACAAAAAGTGCCAAAAGGCTTTTCGGCGTGGATTTTGTCCCAACCACTCCCACCCGGTATTAGACCTTCCCAGGAATGGCCCAAGACCCGCCAACCCACCCGCCAAAAATCATAACACCCCCAAACAGGCCAAAAGCAACATCTCCTACTTACAATATTTCTCGGCCTTCGGTCCAAACGCGCTGCGTAGCTTGGCCATAAGTCCTTTTTGCCACCACGGATTTCCTGAAAAGCAAATGCAATCAAGATTAGAGTGTTCCAGCAGTGCTGACAGACCCCGAAACTCACCCACAAACAGACGGAACCCCCCCTAAGAGCACCTCAAAGGCAAGCAAGTCAGCAAAAACACTAAGAAATTTGCGCCTCGGATTTGGTCCAAACCACTTTTATCCGGTATTAGAGCTTCCCAACAATGGCCCCAGAGCCGTCAACCCAAGAGAAAACAAGTAGAAGACCCCCAAACAGCCAAAGAGCAAAAGTACAAAAATGGGGACTTAGTCATTTTTTCCCAAATTTCCCAAATCACTCCGCGCGCGCTCTGCAGCTAGGCCCTAACTCCCCTCTGCCACCTTGGATTTGCTTCAAACCTCTTGCAAAGTAAAGTATCCATAGCCAGCAGTGCTCCCAGACCCCGAAACCCACCCACAAACACCAGGAAGCCCCCAAAACCAGCCCCCGAAAACGCTATGTGGAGCAAAATGTCAGAAATAGCAAAAAAAAAATCGGCCTGGATTTTGTCCCAACCACTTCCACCCTGTATTAGACCTTCCCAGAAATGGCCCAAGACCCGCCAACCCACCCGCCAAAAAGCATAACACCCCCAAACAGGCCAAAAGCAACATCTCCTACTTACAATATTTCTCGGCCTTCGGTCCAAACGCGCTGCGTAGCTTGCCCATAAGTCCGTTTTGCCACCACGGATTTCCTGAAAAGCAAATGCAATCAAGATTAGAGTGTCCCAGCAGTGCTGACAGACCCCGAAACTCACCCACAAACAGACGGAACCCCCCCTAAGAGCACCTCAAAGGCAAGCAAGTCAGCAAAAACACTAAAACATTTGCGCCTCGGATTTGGTCCAAACCACTTTTAGAGCTTCCCAGCAATGGCCCCAGAGCCGTCAACTCACCTGCAAAGAGGTAGAACAACACCCCCACAAGTGCTGAGTCTTTCTTCATTGGGCGTAAACCAGCCCTCTGCTTTGATGGAAATAGGAGTCTGGAGGAGGAGGATAGAGGAGCATGTTCTTCTGAACTTGTGAACCTGAGGAATGCAGACTGCGGCACCTTCAAATCAATTAGCAAACAAGTGAAGACAGTTCTGCTGATGGGCTTTTTTTTGTGATTATCTGATGAAAGTTTGAATTATATTAACTGTGCACAACAAAGAAAGACAGACACACAGGAATAAAAGTGAATAAGGACGAAAAAGAAAGTTATTGATTTGTTGTCTCATTTTCAGGGCTCGGTATCACAGTCCAGGAATGAGAATAAGGCTTCGTCATCATACTCTGCGAATTCAGGCAGGGTGAGCTCAGTGTCACCTGACAGAGTAGAAATTCCCTCATCTATGTTGCTGGCCACCTCGTCTTCATCCGGCGCGCTTTCTCGTACTCTGAAATCTGGTGGTATGAGGTGCTGATTCATCTTGATCATTGTTAACCTCTCCACAGAGGCGGCTCCGTTTGGAAGTTACAATGCCACCAGCAGCACTGAAAACACGTTCAGAAGACACGCTTGCGAGTGGGCAAGACAAGTAGTTTAAAGCCAGGTTGGTGAGCTGTGGCCACAATTCTTTTTCCCATGCCAATACGCCAATGGGTCAGCATTACCATAGACCTCTGTTGAGTCATTCAGATAGTCCTTGACCATCGAATCAAGGTTCTCCTTCAAGGTTCCTCCTCTTTGCTTAGCTGTTGCTGTGATCTTTTGAGAACCAAACCCAAGCCGAGCTAGCCAATCCTCTTCAGCCTCCAATGTTACTGTTGCGTCTGGTGGTGCAGATGATCTGGTTGCCGGTCTCTTTAACGGCTGAGAGGTCACTTGTGCCGCAGCCACAGGTGCAGAAAAGGATTGTTGTGACTGGGGATGGCCTGCTGATGCTGATGTACTGCCTTCTCCTTCAATTTGCTGCCGTTCTCTTTCAAACCTCTTGGCTGAGGAGGCTATCCACCGTTTGTAACTTGTAACATCTTCATCAGCAAAAGGAAAGAATGCTTGGCCTGCCAGCGCCTTTTTGTAGCGTGGATCCAGAATAGTAGCACAAATGTAATGCTGGTCTGAGTGGATCATTTTAAGACGTTCATCACCTAGTAGGTGCTCTAATAATTTCTCAGCCAGAACAAAAGAGTCTTGGTTTTTTTTCATCTTTTTCAAACACAGAACACACCTCCTTCAGTTGGTGCTCCAGCATGTACAACAATGGGATAGCTTTTCCCAAATTACAGTCCTCCTTGCTGACTGCACGCGTGAAGAACTCAAAAGGACGAAGCATGCATGCCAGGCTTTTAACTATGTTCCATTGCGCCGCACCCATCCTCAGGTCCTCCTTCTGAGCTGTACCCTGTGTTAAGAAATAGTGATCGAGTACCGTATACTGCTCATACAGACGCTCAAGCATGTAGACGGTTGAGTTCCAACGTGTTACCACCTCCTGGATGAGTGCTTTCACTGGCATTTGACGTTGATATAGCAGGCTCCTCAGCTGCTTCCGGGCCTTAAAAGAATGGCTGAAATGGTTGCACATTTTTCGGCAGGTGTCCAGTACTCTGTACGCTGCACTGTCTTTATTACCCAAGAATTTTTGGACAACCAGGTTTATACAGTGCGCCAAACACGGCACTCTGAAATAGTCACCCAGCTTCATGGCCTTAACTATATTGGCGCCATTGTCCGTGGAAACATAACCAACCTGGCGTTTTTTTGGGGACAGCCAGTTAAGGACCTTTGTGTTAAAGACATCCAAAATGTTTTCTGCTGTGTGACGTTTCTCCAAACCAAACATGGCTAGTGTTGCATGTTTCCTTTGCTTTAGCCCCTGAAAAAGAGACCCAGTGTGCAGTGATGCACATGTAATCAGCGCCTGCGCCACTGGTCCACATGTCTGTTGTCAGATGTATAGTGTGAACAGCACTCTTCTGCAAAGCTGCCCCAATCACCTTCAGAACATCTTCATGTAGTGCTGGAACCGCAACTCGGGCAAAATAGAACCGGCTAGGAACCTTCCATTTAGGGCAGAGCGCTGCCACTAATTCGAGAAAACCAACCCCTTCTACAAAAGAAAAAGGGAGAAGGTCCAGAGCTAGCATTTTAGCCAGCTTAGTGTTATACAGACGCGTCAGTGGGTGGTTGCGTTCATATTGCGCTTCTGTAAACAACATCTTTTTAATGTTGCCCTGGACCAAGGATTTACGGGATGATGATGATATCTTCGACCCAGTTACGCTCGCTGATGAACCTTTTCGCATTGATGTCTCACTCTCTCCCACACTCTTAGTGTGGCTCACATGGGGTGTGCTGCTGACAGGGGTACTGGGTGTCAGTGAAGTGTTTGAATCGTCTTCTTCCTCCTCGTCATCATCAGATGAAAAATCAACGTTTTCATTACGTGCAATTCGGGCTTCCTTGGCCGCCTCTAGGTGCGCAAACCATTGGACAGGGTGCGCTCTCCTAAGATGACCTCTCTGGCCTCCGGTACCATAGTTGGTACCAAACTTACCACGACTAACTCGAAGCTTACAAATGCTACAAATGGCTACGTTTTCCTTTTTTGGGCAACACTAAAGAAGTCCCAAACTGGAGACTTGAAATGTCTTTGGGGGCCGGAGGAGGCGGCGATACTGGTGGTGGTGGTCCTGCTGCTAATGCCAGATGAAGTGGAGGATGTGGATTGCCGAACTTCAGTACGTTTTGCACTTTCACCACCACTAATTGAGGTTGAGGTGGATGGAGGTCCCTTCTTGCGAGGAAGAAATATGGAAGCGGTAGGTGTTGGTGTACTAGTTAACTCCAAATCCAATGATTGTTGTGTTTCTATTGACTCCTCGTCAACATCATCATCACGCTCAGCAGCTTCTCGGGATAGGGTCAAAATGTCTCTTTGCTGCATGCCCGCTGGGGCTGCAGTGACCATTATGATGACTGGATCGTCGTCGTGAAGGGCTTCATCAGCAGCAGTATGCGTCACTTCTTGTTGAGCCTCATCACACTCCATAGCTATGAGTTTTTCGACGACCTTCCTTTTACGCTTAGGTATCTTTGTCAGATCATGGTGTGCCTCACTCTCAGACAGCCTTGGTGGTTCCCAATCTTCATCCCGATCATCAGAAGGAGGTGTGCTCGAAGAAGATGTAGACCTCACCCTTGATCTCTTCCTTGCTAGGGGTGTGGAAGACAATGAATGATCATCAGGAGGAGTGGCTTCCTCAAATGATACCTCGCCTTGATTGTCGATTTCCTGATGTGCCCCTACGTCGGGAGGAACAACTATTGTGGGCACTTGTGACCCTCCATGCACTTCTGCTTGTGCATCTCCTTGCGCTGCCTCTCCTTCCACATGTACTTGGGCTTGTACTTGCACATGGTGTTGTTGTTGCGGCTGTGGTTGTTCAACACTTGTCAGATGACTTACAACAACCTGTGTTGATTCAGGGGCATTGCTTCTACTTTCTTGCGATGAGCCAAAATCACTGGTCGATGGTGATTGGAGAAGTACACTGACTGCCTCTGACGCACTCAAGGGCTTTGACTTAAGTTGGCATGGTGGTGAAGGCACTGAACCCAATGGAGCGGGGGTGCTGCTCCCAGCTTGATCCCCAGCAGATCCTGCTGCTGCTGCAGGCGTACTTTTTTTTTGCTCCCAAAAAACGCGGCGGCCGGCACACCAGCCTCCTTGGTAACTTGCTTCTTCTGCTCCTTACTAGCAACTTTCTTGCTAGAGGAGCTATGGAGACCTTTTTTTGGGGCCATCTTCTTCAGAGCAGGTCAGACAGCTGGCCGCAGTTGCACGAATTGTAGAGTTGTCTGAGGCCAGACGTGACGTCGCGTGACGTTATGCTGCACACACACACCGCTGCAGGACTTCTTCCTGGCACTGGTGGTTCTCTTGAGTCTTGTGCACCTAAAAGCAATGGAAGACAGAGGAACATCAGTTCAGTTATACACCCCAAAAAAATCGAAAAAAAAACAAAGAAAAATCAGCACAATCCCATTCCATCCATGCCCTCCATGATGTTTAAGTTCAAGACACCCCACAGAAAGACTAGGCCCATGCAAGACTCAATACCCCTGGTGAAAAGGCCACAAGTACAGCCCCCAAAAACGAAAATGACTGAAAAATCAGCACAATCCCATTCCATCCATGCCCTCCATGATGTTTAAGTTCGAGACACCCCACAGAAAGACTAGGCCCATGCATGACTCAATACCCCTGGTGAAAAGGCCACAAATATAGCCCCAAAAAACGAAAATCACTGAAAAATCAGCACAATCCCATTCCATCCATGCCCTCCATGATGTTTAAATTCAAGACACCCCACAGAAAGACTAGGCCCATGCAAGACTCACTACCCCTGGGCATAAAGGTTGAAAAGTAGGCAAAATGGTTGCAGGTCTAACAACAATGCCTGCATTCAAAATGGCCACTTGCCTCCCAGCACATGGCCAGGGCCTGTAACAGCACTCAAAATGGCCCCCAGCCACATGGCCTGTCCCTCCCCATGAACACCCCCAAAAAACGAAAATCACTGAAAAATCTGCACAATCCCATTCCATCCATGCCCTCCATGATGTTTAAATTCAAGACACCCCACAGAAAGACTAGGCCCATGCAAGACTCACTACCCCTGGGCATAAAGGTTGAAAAGTAGGCAAAATGGTTGCAGGCCTAAACAACAATGCCTGCATTAAAAATGGCCACTTGCCTTCCAGCACATGGCCAGGGCCTGTAGCAGCACTTAAAATGGCCCCCAGCAACATGGCCTGTCCCTCCCCATGAACACCCCCAAAAATCGAAAAACACTGAAAAATCAGCACAATCCCATTCCATCCATGCCCTCCATGATGTTTAAGTTCAAGACACCCCACAGAAAGACTAGGCCCATGCTAGACTCAATACCCCTGGTGAAAAGGCCACAAGTACAGCCCCAAAAAACGAAAATCACTG
The DNA here is from genome assembly GCF_964263255.1 of Lissotriton vulgaris. Classification (NCBI taxonomy): domain Eukaryota; kingdom Metazoa; phylum Chordata; class Amphibia; order Caudata; family Salamandridae; genus Lissotriton; species Lissotriton vulgaris. The sequence continues at coordinate 128,936 of NW_028244065.1, forward strand.
AAAAATCAGCACAATCCCATTCCATCCATGCCCTCCATGATGTTTAAATTCAAGACACCCCACAGAAAGACTAGGCCCATGCAAGACTCACTACCCCTGGGCATAAAGGTTGAAAAGTAGGCAAAATGGTTGCAGGCCTAACAACAATGTCTGCATTCAAAATGGCCACTTGCCTCCCAGCACATGGCCAGGGCCTGTAGCAGCACTCAAAATGGCCCCCAGCCACATGGCCTGTCCCTCCCCATGAACACCCCCCAAAATCGAAAAACACTAAAAAATCAGCACAATCCCATTCCATCCATGCCCTCCATGATGTTTAAGTTCAAGACACCCCACAGAAAGACTAGGCCCATGCTAGACTCAAATACCCCTGGTGAAAAGGCCACAAGTACAGCCCCAAAAAACGAAAATCACTGAAAAATCAGCACAATCCCATTCCATCCATGCCCTCCATGATGTTTAAGTTCAAGACACCCCACAGAAAGACTAGGCCCATGCAAGACTCAATACCCCTGGTGAAAAGGCCACAAGTACAGCCCCAAAAAACGAAAATCACTGAAAAATCAGCACAATCCCATTCCATCCATGCCCTCCATGATGTTTAAGTTCAAGACAGCCCACAGAAAGACTAGGCCCATGCTAGACTCCATACCCCTGTTGAAAAGGCCACAAGTACAGCCCCAAAAAACGAAAATCACTGAAAAATCAGCACAATCCCATTCCAACCATGCCCTCCATGATGTTTAAGTTCAAGACACCCCACAGAAAGACTAGGCCCATGCAAGACTCACTACCCCTGGGCATAAAGGTTGAAAAGTAGGCAAAATGGTTGCAGGCTTAACAACAATGCCTGCATTCAAAATGGCCACTTGCCTCCCAGCACATGGCCAGGGCCTGTAGCAGCACTCAAAATGGCCCCCAGCCACATGGCCTGTCCCTCCCCATGAACACCCCCAAAAATCGAAAAACACTGAAAAATCAGCACAATCCCATTCCATCCATGCCCTCCATGATGTTTAAATTCAAGACACCCCACAGAAAGACTAGGCCCATGCAAGACTCAATACCCCTGGTGAAAAGGCCACAAGTACAGCCCCAAAAAAACGAAAATCACTGAAAAATCAGCACAATCCCATTCCATCCATGCCCTCCATGATGTTTAAGTTCAAGACACCCTACAGAAAGACTAGGCCCATGCTAGACTCAATACCTCTGGTGAAAAGGCCACAAGTACAGCCCCAAAATACGAAAATCACTGAAAAATCAGCACAATCCCATTCCATCCATGCCCTCCATTATGTTTAAGTTCAAGACACCCCACAGAAAGACTAGGCCCATGCAAGACTCACTACCCCTGAGCATAAAGGTTGAAAAGTAGGCAAAATGGTTGCAGGCCTAACAACAATGCCTGCATTCAAAATGGCCACTTGCCTCCCAGCACATGGCCAGGGCCTGTAGCAGCACTCAAAATGGCCCCCAGCCACATGGCCTGTCCCTCCCCATGAACACTCCTGAAAAATCGAAAAACACTGAAAAATCAGCACAATCCCATTCCATCCATGCCCTCCATGATGTTTAAGTTCAAGACACCCCACAGAAAGACTAGGCCCATGCAAGACTCAATACCACTGGTGAAAAGGCCACAAGTACAGCCCCAAAAAACGAAATCACTGAAAAATCAGCACAATCCCATACAATCCATGCCCTCAATGATGTTTAAGTTCAAGACACCCCACAGAAAGACTAGGCCCAAGCTAGACTCAATACCCCTGGTGAAAAGGCCACAAGTACAGCCCCAAAAAACGAAAATTATTGAAAAATCAGCACAATCCCATTCCATCCATGCCCTCCATGATGCTTAAGTTCAAGACACCCCACAGAAAGACTCAGTCCACCCACCACTGAGTACACCTGGGCAAAAGGCCCCAAAACAGCCCAAAAATTGAAAATTCCAAAATTGTAGTTGCAGCAACTGTAATGCCCCAAACAAACTTACTTGTGAAATTTCTAATCCAAAAGTGATCCAAAAAAAGTCAAAAAGGCCTCAAATCCAAATATCCAGCAGCATCCACAAAAAGTAATCCTTCTAGCTCCAGATCCAAATGAAAAGTGACCAGGAGATGGACAAAGCACTGAGAGGAGCCTGCTGTACAGGAACAGGAAGTTGAAGACTGTTGGGCACTTCCTTCCTCCCACCCCCCCCTCCCCAAAATGGACTCCTCGCAAAAAAAGTGCAGGCAAATGTCAACCTAAGGAGTTATTCAGATAAAAATCATCATTTCAAGAAGGTTTATGCTGCTTGCTGGTGGATTTCTTGTGCAGAATTGCAAATTTTATATTTTCGCGTGTGCGAGATTGTTGCTGCTCGCCGCATCTCAAAGCTCGCAATTGCGAAGTACCGCGATACGTGATCACGGCGTACTCGCGTTAGTTGGCAAGCCGCGATTACGTAATCGCGCTTGCCAAATTCCCGCGGGATCTCGCAGCAAGATCCAAAATGGCGCAGCACTCGCAAAATATCAAGAAAAATAACTCGGCAAACGATGATAAACGCTGCGCGCCGCAAAATTGTATCACCAAGAAAAAAAAAATCCGCTGCGTGCGAATTTGCGGATTTTGCGGGAAATTCGCAAATCTCGCGGATTGCGAATTTACCGAAAATCCGCAAAATCCGCGAGCGTAACGGATTTTCCGCCCATACTTATTTGTAACGTGTTTATTGTACAGGCTTCGAATATGTGTGTAACACTCCTAAAATAAGGAACATTAGAACGGATACCCTGCCTAACGTACCTACCAAATAAGACATCACTAGGTTATCCTCCCCAACTCTTCCATCCCTTCATGATCACTCACCAACCCCTTAATGGATGGAACTAGACAACAAAAAGCCAGCATATCTCAAGGAAGTCTGGATCATTACCTGGATCAGAGCTATTTCTGCACTGATACAGGCCAGAATACTGGCAATGGCCAAACCAGTAGCCCCCAAGACAGGACATTCCGATTATACCACCACACACGCATGCCACATGAATCTCCACTGAAGAACTCAACCACCCATAGGCATGATTCACATAAGAGGTGGGACTGCCCAACTCCAATACAATTACAGCCACTTACTACTGAGCAGAGCATAAGCTGTTTATACACTATTCAAAATCAATTGGTTGACATTCAACAGAAGCCGGATCACCTGCCTGAGATGACATAAAGTCTGAAAACCAAATTCTACATCTATTTGATATATGCTCTCTCCTCCCAGGGACTCCCCTCATAATATCCTGTTCTTGTTATACTTCACTCATTACATCTAGTCCTGACAAGTCCAACCGTACCAAAAACCCCAGTTCTTCTGGGTATACCTCCATGTGTGGTAGCTCGAATGCACCCAACATACCAGAATATTCTGTGATCACAGGTCACACCCAGATACCCTATTCACACCATTTTCAGAGTTTGCTAGATGTCCTAGTTACAGACCATGATCAGTCTGCTGAAGTAATCTCAGGCAGTGATTTTTTTCCCTAGAAGATTTTGTAGAATGCCAGCAGTAACTGGTAGTTACTGACTGCACCTCAAGAACTCTGGGCGTTGTCTAGGAGACAGCTGCCATCAGAGGACAGAGAGGACATATCTGAGGCAACAGGTGATCTTCCCAACTCTACTGGATCTTGATAAAGAGCAAGATATATTCCACGTCCCTCCTGAAGCTACTGCAGTATGAAGCTGAAGCACGGACTGTAGGTACCACCTTGCCAACACTTGTTCAAAGTGGCTTTCTGTGATCGCAAGAGCCAATAAAGTGAGGGAAAAACCAAAACATTATTTCGGTAGAATCAGAACTCAAAACAAAAAGGGCTCCCAAGGATTCACTTGAAAAAAAACCTTTAATATATTTGCATCACTTATGGTACCCCACCCATATGGGACTGGACATTGGGTAGGCTTGAGTTAAGTATCCGAATATAATTTATTGGTTCATGCAATTGTTAAAAAGGATTCAATCAAACATTGCAGGGATCAAGCAACAAAGGTGTGATATAGCACAATTAATATTTGTTATCAAGTAAATACACAAGAGTAATTCAATTACAATTAGTAGTGGTGTCGAAATGCACAGTGACATAAGGTGCTCCAGTTAAAAAGTGTTTCAGTGCCACAAAAGGAGAGCCTGCAGGTTGAGTTAAAGGATTATTGCTGGAGTCTATTGTTATAGGCATTTCACTTCTGTATTCGAAAAAGAGGTGTATTCAATCCTCTAATTGTCTCTACATTCCGACACTGAGGGCAAGCGTTCGTGAGGTTCTTCAGGACACTGACCGTCGGACTAATCTGTCTCAAAGTAATTAGAGCAAAATCTTTTGGACCAAAAAGTTAGGGGATTGGTGATGGAAAAGCAAGAACAGTCGAGTCGATCATCAGTCCAATGTGCGCTAGTCAAAACTGGATTAAACCCAGAACAGTTGACTGGGGGTGAGTGTTTGATTTGCTCAAACGCTCCGTCCATCTTCCTCTTTGGTAACGCTTTGTTCGCCATAAATTGGCAGGGTAGGCCCAGAATTGGGTCCCTTGCTCACTTTGCTGGATTAAACCCAGATCAGTTGACTGGGGGTGAGTCTTTCATTTGCTCAAATGCTCCGTCCATCATCCCCTTTAGTATTGCTTTGTTTGCCCTAAGTTGGCAGGGTATGCCCAGATTTGGGTCCCTTGCTCACTTTGCCACTGGATTTAAGATAGCCTGGCTGATCAGGGTTATGAACCCGAAACCGGTCCTAGGATGCTTGTTTCCAGTCCAGGGCAGACATGGCTTGGCTGTTCCATGCCGGAGTGTTCACATGAGGCACAGGGTCAGACTGATTTGCATATGGCCATGTCTGAATTGGGGTGGTTGATTGAGCTAAAGAATGATGATGGATTAAACCAAGAACAGTTGACTGAAAAAAATGAAAATGAATGAATTTGTACTTGTAAAGCGCACTGCTGCCCCAGCAAAGGGGCATCCTGGCGCTGTACTCATATGGCTGTGGAACCCTTCCTGGCTTTTCCCTGTGAAATGTCCACTCCTGGGCACCCCCAAGGTGAAGCCAGGCATCCCAGCGCTGTTGGGGCCGTTGTGGAGATTAAGCAAGCTATTGCCCAGAGTTGTGGAGTGGGACCCATGATTAGAATTGGCACCGAGGCGAGAACGATCAGGTCCGAGGAAATTGAGCCCAAGACCTACCGAGGCGGGAATTGAACCCTGTTCCTTGGCCAGACCTCTGCATCAGGGTCTGCCACTCTAACCATTGAGCCACACTTCTCCACTGTGAGTGAGTGTTTGATTTGCTCAAGCGCTCCGTCCATCATCCCCTTTGGTATCAAAACAACAGCATCTCATCGGGGAGATGAACTGTCAGGGGCCCTAATTTTGCAGGTGCTTTGACTACCCATATATTGGACTGATGATCGACTTTACTCACTTTTATTTTGCTAATCACCTGACTTTTTGCAAAATCCCATGTTTCTTGCCTTGTCCCTGCTTTTTTCACCAAAAACGTATATGTACAATTTATTGAGATGCGAATATTTAACTCAAGACTCCCAAACATAGAGCTAAGTATGAATAGTTTACCAAATGTTAAGGAAATGTTATAATGTGTTTTGTTAGAATGAAACCTAGGTAAACATTATTGTGTACAGTTCTAGCATTACCAGGTACCAGTGAAAATGTTGGCATGCCCTCTTATACCATGACTTTTTGTGTTGAATCATGGAAGTCACCAAGACTCTCAAGTATATATTTGAAATGCATTAGTAGCCTGGAAAGTGGGCATACTTGTCCTTCACTCTCATTGAAGAACTCCCTTGTAGGATTTAGAAATCTCACTTGAGCATTTGACAGTCACCTGATGGTAATATCCACTGTCAAAGTGACATCAACCCATAAAGTAGGTGATAGTTTAAGACATGACAACACTACCTACCGATGCAAGAAGATCTTGTAGAATGTGATGGTGCTATAGATCCCACCCTGCAGCTAGATGTGATTCCTCAGTTTATCTTAATATAAAGAATCATACAATGAGGCTTCAACATAAGTAAATAAATGAGGTCTCAATATGCTGTTGATCCAGAGCACCATTACCAACCTCTCTCCCACCAACACCTGTGCAAATGGAAACTGACTCATGTGATGATCTCTCATTTATGCAAAATACATTTTGAAATCAGACCTATCCAGCAGCAGCAGCTGGATGCAGGGAAGGAGCCAAAGGAGTGATGTAGGCAAAGGAGGGGAGGAGACATGGAGTAAAATTCGTTGTCTATTGACGTAAACTACATTACTGAAAAATGCCATTTAAAGAGGAACCAGCCCTGCACCTAGGATGAAGGAGTGGCACTGTTTGGAGGAAAGCCTTACACAGAAGAAAAGAGACATTCTTACCACTTAACTAATAAACTATCCTCTTTTTTGGATATTCAAAAGGAGACTCTGTTAAGATTGGTACCTAGATAGCCACCTTGAATAGGATCCATCCAGTAGTGCCATCAAGTGCCGGAAATTCTCCGCCGACTGCCCCTCACTGTGCCAGAAAAGGTATTTTTGGCTTCTCCGATAACACACAAAGCAGTGCTTATAGACAATTGAGCTGTTGGTCCATTATTTTTAACTTTCTTTGTTTCTAGGAGGACATGTGAACTGATATCCCAATATTACGAAAGGTACAGTTTCTTTAAATTCCGTCTGAAAACGTAGTATTGGGTAAATACATGTTCTTTGCGATCAAGGCACCAGTTAGAGCAGGAAAGTGCACAGTTAGACACATTCTTTTGCAAAATGTCTCAATTTGACCTGTTTTTCCTGATTTTTCTCAATATTGGCTGGTTGATGGGCATCACCACCAACACATTTATGGCAGCTGTAATCCTGACTCAATGTGCCAGGAGTAGACGCCTGCCAATATCAAGTGATCTCCTCCTGCTGGGGGTGGCGTTGACCAATATTCCTGTGCAGAGTTGTTGCTCAGCAAGTTTCCTGATACGCTTCCTCTGGGAAGAGGTATACAATAGAGACAGTGTTTGGAAGAGTTTTTTTATGCTTTTTCCCTTCTTTGTTTCCTGCAACTTCTGGATCAACACCTGGCTATGTGTCTTCTACTGCATCAGAATTGTCAACTTCTCACATGTGCTCTTCACACGCCTAAAGCTAAGAATCTCTGCCATGGTTCCCTGGCTGCTCCTGGGTTCTGTACTGGCATCTTTAGTCATCAACCTACCTGGAATTTGGTACATGAGGAAGAAACATACAGATAATTCCACTACTACAAACACCACCTTTGGAGGCACAGTTCGTGAAAACAGCCTTTGGAACAGGATCTTCATTTCTTCGACAGCATGCGTTGTGCCTCTGATAGTGATATTAATTGCATCTGTGCTGATCCTCACATCTCTCTACAGACACACCCAACAGATGCGGCAACACATGTCAGGTTTCACCGGGGGTCCCAGCCTGGAGGCCCATGTCAATGCAGCAAAAACCACCTTATCCTTGCTGGTTCTCTACATTGTCTTCAACCTTGCTTTGATCATGGTTCTAACAGAAAATGGTGGAGATGTAGTGCCTTACAAATTATATGTTTCTGGATTTGGATGTAATCCATATCCCTTCATTAACTCCCTGATCCTCATCTTGGGGAATCCCAAGTTGAAAACAGCAGCAGTGAAAACTTTCTGTGCTCGTCAACATAGAGGACCTGATTCTCAAGGGTAACTTACACTTTTGAGTAAGTTTACACATCTCAGTAAGTTTACTTCTTTTTGGTATTCATAAACTGTGCTTTTGTAGTTACTTACACCTGGGAATTAACTTACATTTTTGTAGTAATTTACTTTTTTGTAGTAAGTCAAGCACTACACATGGCCTACAACTTTTAATGCAACATCCTCCTATTGAAATTAATGGAGATAGGGACTAAAAAAGTGTACATTACTAGAAAAGTGCAGTTTGTAAATCAAGTAAACTTACTATAAAGTTTAATTAATTACAAAAGTGGAGTTTGTGAATAGCACGTTGTAGTGAGTCTGGTGGTACTGCTGTAGTACTACAAAAATTGTTACCCACCAATTTATGCCACAGGTTATGGATTGAAGACATGGACCTGTTGATGCTTTCCTCACTGTAGATCCTTTGAGCCACCTACGAAAGACAAGAGCAGTGTTTACACAAAAAAGGCCCAGCCAGAATGGTCCTTGTAGAGTAACTTCATGCGCAAGAAAAATGTGGCAAATCTCCCCTTATTAAATGTATATTTCAACTTTGGAAACCTGGTTAAGTGAACTGATTCTCTCTCTAAAGACTGTAAATAACTGTATTTATTTTATCAAGTTGCTTTGGCTAAAATTAGCTTCGCTCTGTCTTTAGGATTTTTTAAATTAAGAAAATGATTAAGGTATTGTTTTCCGAGACTACTCTGGGACAAGTAAATAAATATATAGATGGGTGATAGTGAATAACATGGGTGTTTTTAACCAAGGGGGTGGAAGAGTGGGGTACCAGTCAAGAGCGTGTATGGATGTCCAATGCAAGGCCTGCACTGTGGACTTACCTGTGCTTATGCGATGCCGTGAAGAATCACTGCCTGCTGTTTTACCAGTCAATGACCCTTACAACTGGGACCGCCTCATCTTTCCAAGGCCCACTGACACAGCAATGTTTTTGGTGTCATCTCCCCTCTATTTGAGGTTATAGTCTGCAGGTGACAGCTGCTATACCCTGGGGGACACATAACATGAACAGTATGTGGGGAGTAGGTCCTTTTGGGGCATCCCAGACAGTCATAGTTCACACTCTATATGCCTATATATAGTTTTCACTAAGAGCAATGGATTAACATTCATTTGTTAGAAAACATGGGTGGGTTGTTCGTTCATTCTAAATTTTGTATACTATATATTTTGGCTTCTTTATGGTGAACATGTATGAATGCTCGTTTTTGGATTGCACTATATGGAAAAATATTAAGCAGTTATTTGTCAAAATAGTTTCGATTTTTTGTGTATTATTTATCGTTATGTAGTACAAAGGCTGCTTATTCAAACTAATAAAGTGATGTATAAACTGACTTGTGTGCTTTTTTAATTTGGGCATGTATGCTAAATCTATAAATTGCCATAAAACGTGCCAAACATTAGTGCAATATTTTGGTCCAAATTCATTTTTAGAATTAAAAGGCAAATGAAAATTGTTTTTCTTTTTCATATATCACATTATCTTTTTAGTTGTAATGACACTGATGTGCTCTTTTATTTCAAATTTAACTTCTTATCAGTCTTTGTGTTTCTGCCATTATGCCCATGTTGCTGGCTTTTTTCAGGGTATATTTCTTTATTCCACAGCTGTTTCTCTGGTACACTTTAACTAAGTAACATGATTTTGAATTCTATGGATTTGATGACCCTAATGGAGATTCTTCTTAGTACTTTGTGGATCATTTCAAAGGGGATTTGTTTGAAATGATGACAGACCTGAATTATCCTTGTCTTCTGGAAATCTTACTGCTGGCAAGCCCGGAAACCTTAATCACTGAAAAATTCCATAGTTTACCTACGACATACCTTTATGGCGCGATACTCTATGCTTTTTCTTCTGAGACTCAAAAACATACAAAGATCCCTTGTGGGAAAATCGTGCTAGGTCTGTTTACCATAACCAGAAATATGTGCTGCAAATCACTATGTATGAGCATGAAAAGATCATGTTTGACTCCTTGCAAGTCAACCTCAGTATCGTCATGACATTGTTTGATACCATGAAGGCCCTAAATGTTTCTACCTGTTGGGATCATATAATCGATTTTTCCTCAGAGTTGGTTCGATGCTCATTTGGTTCACCTCTAGACCGCCTTAATTCCGAATTTCTATGAAAGCACAGAAGCTTAAGGTGATCAAGCGAGGGAAGTATGGAAAAGATACAACAAGGAGGAGACCTGTAAAAGAAAAAGCAATATATGCTGTACCTCAGTGTTACACAAATTAGAATAAAAATCTCCAGATAATTCCTTCACCACCTGTAAAATAAAATAACATAACTCTAGGATAAATTCCAGATATTATTTAGCATATCTGTATAGTAGGAGACTTTGGTGTCTTTCTTTGCGGAGAAGGCTGAAAGATGAAAATACCCTTTTTATATTTCCAACTACCTTTTCCCTCACAGTTTAACTTATATAACTGATGATATTTTTAGTACCCACCAAAAGATATCATGGGTATAAAACAATATACAGGGCTCATATAACCCTGTTAGAAAACATGATTAAGTAATGATCAGGATTCAAGCAAGCCGGGCCGAAGACGGCTGAAATGCCAGAAACCGGTCCCCGGAAGCTTGTTTCCTTCCCAGTATAAGAATTGGCTCGGTAGTTTGGTCTGCCCTGTTCCCATGATGCACTGGGCCAGGGTCAGACTAATTTGCATATAGCCAAGTTCTGAGCTGGGATGGTGCAGTGAGCTAAAAAAAGGTGATGGATCCATCCCTGATCTTTGGACTGGGTAAGAGTGGTCTGCTTAATTCAGACACTCTGTTCATCACCACCCCCTTTTCTGAATCATTTTTGTCCACCATAAGCGTGGAAGGGTATACTCAGATGTGAGTCCCTTGCTCATTGCACCATCAGGATTCAAGCAAGCCGGGCTGAAGATGGCTGAAATGCCAGAAACCAGTCCCCGGAAGCTTGTTTCCTTCCCAGTATAAGAATTGGCTTGGTAGTTTGGTCTGCCCTGTTCCCATGATGCACTGGGCCAGGGTCAGACTAATTTGCATATAGCCAAGTTCTGAGCTGGGATGGTTCAGTAAGCTAAAAAATGGTGATGGATCAAGCCCTGATCTTTGGACTGGGTAAGAGTGGTCTGCTTAATTCAGACACTCTGTTCATCACCACCCCCTTTTCTGAATCATTTTTGTCCACCATAAGCATGGAAGGTTATACTCGGATGTGAGTCCCTTGCTCATTGCACCATCAGGATTCAAGCAAGCCGGGCTGAAGATGGCTGAAATGCCAGAAACCAGTCCCCGGAAGCTTGTTTCCTTCCCAGTATAAGAATTGGCTTGGTAGTTTGGTCTGCCCTGTTCCCATGATGCACTGGGCCAGGGTCAGACTAATTTGCATATAGCCAAGTTCTGAGCTGGGATGGTGCACTGAGCTAAAAACGGTGATGGATCAAGCCCTGATCTTTGGACTGGGTAAGAGTGGTCTGCTTAATTCAGACACTCTGTTCATCACCACCCCCTTTTCTGAATCATTTTTGTCCACCATAAGCGTGGAAGGGTATACTCAGATGTGAGTCCCTTGCTCATTGCACCATCAGGATTCAAGCAAGCCGGGCCGAAGATGGCTGAAATGCCAGAAACCGGTCCCCGGAAGCTTGTTTCCTTCCCAGTATAAGATTTGGCTTGGTAGTTTGGTTTGCCCTGTTCCCATGATGCACTGGGCCAGGGTCAGACTAATTTGCATATAGCCAAGTTCTGAGCTGGGATGGTGCAGTGAGCTAAAAAACGGTGATGGATCAAGCCCTGATCTTCGGACTTGGTAAGAGTGGTCTGCTTAATTCAGACACTCTGTTCATCACCACCCCCTTTTCTGAATCATAAGTAATGAAGAGCATACATGGCATATCATCTTGTCATGTAAAAAGATTTTCTCAACAATCCGAATTCAATGATATATTTGACAGAATAAGTATTCTTGAAGCATAGTTGTAATCCATAGAACACCCAAAGAATTCAAATATCTTCCTTGAATAAAAATAACTCTCAGTTTGTAATTCGCAAAACAGTTCTACCACGATCAAATTGATGGGCAAAGTCTCAGCCTTGTCATAGCAACTGTAGGTTACACCAGTATTGATTGTCTTGTGGGTATAAACACAGAGGATTGGTGAGACCGCACCCTTACAGAAATAGCACTCGCAGCTTCATCTGACATTTAGAAATTGGCTCGACTAACAAATATTCTGCCCCACACTGACCACAGAAGTTGTCTTCATTCCCTCTTCCGCGGGGCTCTAAACATACATGAACATCATATTACGAAGGACTCATGGGATTCGTAGTTCCCTGTATTTTTTCCACACTCCACTAACTTTCTAGGTCTTGGCACAGCACAACCAACGTGTCCCAGTTACTCAGAGGTACTGTGCCCTGTATTTGTAATGTCTTTATTGTACAGGCTTCGAATATGTGTGTAACACTCCTAAAATAAGGAACATTAGAATGGATACCCTGCCTAACGTACCTACCAAATAAGACATCACTAGGTTATCATCCCCAACTCCTCCATGATCACTCACCAACCCCTTAATGGATGGAACTAGACAACAAAAAGCCAGCATATCTCAAGGAAGCATGGATCATTACCTGGATCAGAGCTATTTCTGCACTGATACAGACCAGAATACTGGCAAGGGCAAAACCAGTAGCCCCCAAGAAAGGACATTCCGATTATACCACCACACACGCATGCCACATGAATCTCCACTGAAGAACTCAACCACCCATAGGCATGATTCACATAAGAGGTGTGACTGCCCAACTCCAATACAATTACAGCCACTTACTACTGAGCAGAGCATAAGCTGTTTATACACTATTCAAAATCAATTGGTTGATATTCAACGGAAAATGGATCACCTGCCTGAGATGATATAAAGTCTGCAAAGCACATTCTCCATCTATTTAATATGTGATCTCTCCTCCCAGGGACTTCCCTCATAATATCCTGTTCCTGTTATACTTCATTCATTACATCTAGTCCTGGCAAGTCTAACCATACCAAAAACCCCAGTTCTTCTCGGTATACCTCCATGCGTGGTAGCTCGAATGCACCCAACATACTAGAATGTTCTGTGATCACAGATCCCACCCAGATACCCTATTCACACCATTTTCAGAGTTTGCTAAATGTCCTAGTTACAGACCATGATCAGTCTGCTGAAGTAATCTCAGGCAGTGACTTTTTTCCCTAGAAGATTTTGTAGAATGCCAGCAGTAACTGGTAGTTACTGACTGCACCTCAAGAACTCTGGGCGTTGTCTAGGAGACAGCTGCCATCAGAGGACAGAGAGGATATATCTGAGGCAACAGGTGATCTTCCCAATTCTACTGGATTTTGATAAAGAGCAAGATATATTCCACGTCCCTCCTGAAGCTACTGCAGTATGAAGCTGAAGCACGGACTGTAGGCACCACCTTGCCAACTCTTGTTCAAAGTGGCTTTCTGTGATCGCAAGAGCCAATAAAGTGAGGGAAAAACCAAAACATTATTTCGGTAGAATCAGAACTCAAAACAAAAAGGGCTCCCAAGGATTCACTTGAAGAAAAACCTTTAATATATTTGCGTCACATATGGTACCCCACCCTTATGGGACTGGACACTGTGTGGGCTTGAGTTAAATATCCGAATATAATTTATTGGTTCATGCAATTGTTAAAAAGGATTCAATCAAACATTGCAGGGATCAAGCAACAAAGGTGTGATATAGCACAATTAATATTTGTTATCAAGTGAATACACAAGAGTAATTATTCACTGGAGTATTTCAATTACAATTAGTAGAGGTGTCGAAATGCACAGTGACATAAGGTGCTCCAGTTAAAAAGTGTGTCAGTGCCACAAAAGGAGAGCCTGCAGGTTGAGTTAAAGGATTATTGTTGAAGTCTAATGTTATAGGCATTTCACTTCTGTATTCGAAAGAGAGGTGTATTCAATCCTCTAATTGTCTCTACATTCCGGCACTGAGGGCAAGCGTTCGTGAGGTTCTTTAGGACACTGACCGTCAGACTAATCTGTCTCAAAGTAATTAGAGCAAAATCTTTTGGACCAAAAAGTTAGGGGATTGGTGATGGAAAAGCAAGAACAGTAGAGTCGATCATCAGTCCAATGTGCGCTAGTCAAAACTGGATTAAACCCAGATCAGTTGACTGGGGGTGAGTGTTTGATTTGCTCAAGTGCTCCGTCCATCATCCTCTTTGGTAACGCTTTGTTCGCCATAAATTGGCAGGGTATGCCCAGAATTGGGTCCCTTGCTCACTTTGCTGGATTAAACCCAGATCAGTTGACTGGGGGTGAGTGTTTCATTTGCTCAAATGCTCCGTCCATCATCCCCTTTAGTATTGCTATGTTTGCCCTAAGTTGGCATGGTATGCCCAGATTTGGGTCCCTTGCTCACTTTGCCACTGGATTTAAGATAGCCTGGCTGATGAGGGTTATGAACCCGAAACCGGTCCTAGGATGCTTGTTTCCAGTCCAGGGCAGATATGGCTTGGCTGTTCCATGCCGGACTGTTCACATGAGGCACAGGGTCAGACTGATTTGCATATGGCCATGTCTGAACTGGGGTGGTTGATTGAGCTAAAGAATGATGATGGATTAAACGGTACAGAGCAGGAATATCGTCGTAAAAATATCGACTAACCTAAATATCGCCGCAAAAATATCTACAGGAAAAAATATCGATGACAAAAATATAGTTTGACCAGAATATCGACAGACAGGTAAGTAATATCGATAACATTAATATAGTTGTAATAAATATCGTTTACAAAAACATAGTTTACAAAAATATCGTTTTTTAAATAATTATAAGTAATGTAGTGTTTTTAATGAGTATTTGTTGTCAAAGTAGTATTTTTTGTAGTATTTTATTAGTTAATAATGTATTTTATGTTGAATTTAGTGTTAATAGTTCCGTAGCGGGTTGTGGGTTTATAGGGGCGTAGGGTGGGATGTAATTTAAATATAATAAAATAATAGATTAATTAATGTTTTCAATGATTATAAATAGTGTAATAAATAATAAGTTAATTAATTTCAATTAGTTCATTTATTAATAATGATGTAATTGATTATTTTAATTGTTTAATTAATTTTAGGTGTGTGTACTGGAATTTTTTATTGAAAATGTAGTGAATTAATTACATTTTAATTGAATAATTATTTAATTAATGATTAATTAAATAAAAAAAACGATTTGTTATTTTATAAATGAGTAAATACATTTAGTAATGTTTACACCTACGCTATCCAACGCTTTCCCTACTGTTGCACCCTCTGGAGTGGGAATAGTAATTTTTACCCCGACGCTATCCAACGCTTTCCCTACTGTTGCACCCTCTGGAGTGGGAATAGTAATTTTTACCCCTACGCTATCCAACGCTTTCCCTACTGTTGCACCCTCTGGAGTGGGAATAGTACTTTTTACCCCTACGCTATCCAACGCTTTCCCTACTGTTGCACCCTCTGGAGTGGGAATAGTAATTTTTACCCCTACGTTATCCAACGCTTTCCCTACTGTTGCACCCTCTGGAGTGGGAATAGTAATTTTTACCCCTACGCTATCCAGCGCTTTCCCTTCTGTTGCACCCTCTGGAGTGGGAATAGTAATTATTACCCCTACGCTATCCAACGCTTTCCCTACTGTTGCACCCTCTGGAGTGGGAATAGTAAATTTTACTCCTACGCTATCCAACGCTTTCCCTACTGTTGCACCCTCTGGAGTGGGAATAGTAATTTTTACCCCTACGCTATCCAACGCTTTCCCTACTGTTGCACCCTCTGGAGTGGGAATAGTCATTTTAACACCTACGCTATCAAATGTTTTAACTAATAATATATTGTATATTTTAAATATATGTATGTATTATTGTTGTTATATAAAGTAATGTGTTAAATATATGTATATGTACACATTTATTAAGTTTATAATGAAAAAGTGTAGTTAATTTGTTTTCAATAGTTTAAAAATAAAAGTAATGTAATGTATTTTTTTAATATTACTTATATTTATTTATTATTTAATGTAAATTTAATTAATTTAAAAAGTCGATATTTTTTACATCTATATTTATTACAACGATATTTTTGAGTAGATATTCATGTACTTACCTGTTTAAGTATAGGGTGTCGATATTTTTGTAAACGATATTTTTACAACTATATTTATGTCAACTATGCTTTTGTAATCGATATTTCAACACCCTACCGATTAAACCAAGATCAGTTGACTGAAAAAAATGAAAATGAATGAATTTGTACTTGTAAAGCGCACTGCTGCCCCAGCAAAGGGGCATCCTGGCGCTGTACTCATATGGCAGTGGAACCCTTCCTGGCTTTTACCTGTGAAATGTCCACTCCTGGGCACCCCTAAGGTGAAGCCAGGCATCCCAGCGCTGTTGGGGCCGTTGTGGAGATTAAGCAAGCTATTGCCCAGAGTTGCGGAGTGGGACCCATGATTAGAATTGGCACCAAGGCGAGAACGATCAGGTCCGAGGAAATTGAGCCCAAGACCTACCGAGGCGGGAATTGAACCCTGTTCCTGGGCCAGACCTCTGCATCAGGGTTTGCCACTCTAACCATTGAGCCACACTTCTCCACTGTGAGTGAGTGTTTGATTTGCTCAAGCGCTCCGTCCATCATCCCCTTTGGTATCAAAACAACAGCATCTCATCGGGGAGATGAATTGTCAGGGGCCCTAATTTTGCAGGTGCTTTGACTACCCCTATATTCGACTGATGATCGACTTTACTCACTTTTATTTTGCTAATCACCTGACTTTTTGCAAAATCCCATGTTTCTTGCCTGGTCCCTGCTTTTGTCACCAAAAACGTATATGTACAATTTATTGAGATGCGAATATTTAACTCAAGACTCCCAAACATAGAGCTAAGTATGAATAGTTTACCAAATGTTAAGGAAATGTTATAATGTGTTTTGTTAGAATGAAACCTAGGTAAACATTATTGTGTACAGTTCTGGCATTACCAGGTACCAGTGAAAATGTTGGCATGCCCTCTTATACCATGAATATTTTGTGTGGAATCATGGAAGTCACCAAGACTCTCAAGTATATATTTGAAATGCATTAGTAGCCTGGAAAGTGGGCATACTTGTCCTTCACTCTCATTGAAGAACTCTCTTGTAGGATTTAGAAATCTCACTTGAGCATTTGACAGTCACCTGATGGTAATATCCACTGTCAAAGTGACATCAACCCATAAAGTAGGTGATAGTTTAAGACATGACAACACTACCTACAGATGCAAGAAGATCTTGTAGAATGAGATGGTGCTATAGATCCCACCCTGCAGCTAGATGTGATTCCTCAGTTTATCTTAATATAAAGAATCATACAATGAGGCTTCAACATAAGTAAATAAATGAGGTCTCAATATGCTGTTGATCCAGAGCACCATTACCAACCTCTCTCCCACCAACACCTGTGCAAATGGAAACTGACTCATGTGATGATCTCTCATTTATGCAAAATACATTTTGAAATCAGATCTATCCAGCAGTAGGAGCTAGATGCAGGGAAGGAGCCAAAGGAGCGATGTAGGCAAAGGAGGGGAGGAGACATGGAGTAAAATTCGTTGTCTATTGACGTAAACTACATTACTGAAAAATGCCATTTAAAGAGGAACCAGCCCTGCACCTAGGATGAAGGAGTGGCACTGTTTGGAGGAAAGCCTTACACAGAAGAAAAGAGACAGTCTTACCACTTAACTAATAAACTACTCTCTCTTTTTTGGATGTTCAAAAGGAGACTCTGTTAAGATTGGTACCTAGATAGCCACCTTGAATAGGATCCATCCAGTAGTGCCATCAAGTGCCGGAAATTCTCCGCCGACTGCCCCTCACTGTGCCAGAAAAGGTATTTTTGGCTTCTCCGATAACACACAAAGCAGTGCTTATAGACAATTGAGCTGTTGGTCCATTATTTTCGACTTTCTTTGTTTCTAGGAGGACATGTGAACTGATATCCCAATATTACGAAAGTGACAGTTTCTTTAAATTCCGCCTGAAAACGTAGTATTGGGTAAATACATGTTCTTTGCGATCAAGGCACCAGTTAGAGCAGGAAAGTGCACAGTTAGACACATTCTTTTGCAAAATGTCTCAATTTGACCTGTTTTTCCTGATTTTTCTCAATATTGGCTGGTTGATGGGCCTCACCACCAACACATTTATGGCAGCTGTAATCCTGACTCAATGTGCCCGGAGTAGACGCCTGCCAGTATCAAGTGATCTCCTCCTGCTGGGGGTGGCGTTGACCAATATTCCTGTGCAGAGTTGTTGCTCAGCAAGTTTCCTGATACGCTTCCTCTGGGAAGAGGTATACAATAGAGACAGTGTTTGGAAGAGTTTTTTTATGCTTTTTCCTTTCTTTGTTTCCTGCAACTTCTGGATCAACACCTGGCTATGTGTCTTCTACTGCATCAGAATTGTCAACTTCTCACATGTGCTCTTCACACGCCTAAAGCTAAGAATCTCTGCCATGGTTCCCTGGCTGCTCCTGTGTTCTGTACTGGCATCTTTAGTCATCAACCTACCTGGAATTTGGTACATGAGGAAGAAATATACAGATAATTCCACTACTACAAACACCACCTTTGGAGGCACAGTTCGTGAAAACAGCCTTTGGAACAGGATCTTCATTTCTTCCACAGCATGCGTTGTGCCTCTGATAGTGATAGTCATTGCATCTGTGCTGATCCTCACATCTCTCTACAGACACACCCAACAGATGCGGCAACACATGTCAGGTTTCACCGGGGGTTTCACCGGGGGTCCCAGCCTGGAGGCCCATGTCAATGCAGCAAAAACCACCTTATCCTTGCTGGTTCTCTACATTGTCTTCAACCTTGCTTTGATCATGGTTCTAACAGAAAATGGTGGAGATGTAGTGCCTTACAAATTATATGTTTCTGGATTTGGATGTAATCCATATCCCTTCATTAACTCCCTGATCCTCATCTTGGGGAATCCCAAGTTGAAAACAGCAGCAGTGAAAACTTTCTGTGCTCGTCAACATAGAGGACCTGATTCTCAAGGGTAACTTACACTTTTGAGTAAGTTTACACATCTCAGTAAGTTTACTTCTTTTTGGTATTCATAAACTGTGCTTTTGTAGTTACTTACACCTAGGAATTAACTTACATTTTTGTAGGAATTTACTTTTTTGTAGTAAGTCAAATACTACACATGGCCTACAACTTTTAATGCAACATCCTCCTATTGAAATTAATGGAGATAGGGCCTAAAAAAGTGTACATTACTAGAAAAGTGCAGTTTGTAAATCAAATAAACTTACTATAAAGTTTAATTAATTACAAAAGTGGAGTTTGTGAATAGCACTTTGTAGTGAGTCTGGTGGTACTACTGTAGTACTACAAAAATTGTTACCCACCAATTTATGCCATAGGTTACGGAATTGAAGACATGGACCTGTTGATGCTTTCCTCACTGTAGATCCTTTGAGCCACCAACGAAAGACAAGAGCAGTGTTTACACAAAAAAGGCCCAGCCAGAATGGTCCTTGTAGAGTAACTTCATGCGCAACAAAAATGTGGCAAATCTCCCCTTATTAAATGTATATTTAAATTTTGGAAACCTGGTTAAGTGAACTGATTCTCTCTCTAAAGACTGTAAATAACTGTATTTATTTTATTAAGTTGATTTGGCTAAAATTAGCTTCGCTCTGTCTTTAGGATTTTTTAAATTAAGAAAATGATTAAGGTATTGTTTTCCGAGACTACTCTGGGACAAGTAAATAAATATATAGATGGGTGATAGTGAATAACGTGGGTGTTTTTAACCAAGGGGGTGGAAGAGTGGGGTACCAGTCAAGAGCGTGTATGGATGTCCAATGCAAGGCCTGCACTGTGGACTTACCTGTGCTTATGCGATGCCGTGAAGAATCACTGCCTGCTGTTTTACCAGTCAGTGACCCTTACAACTGGGACCGCCTCATCTTTCCAAGGCCCACTGACACAGCAATGTTTTTTGTGTCATCTCCCCTCTATTTGAGGTTGTAGTCTGAAGGTGGCAGCTGCTATACCCTGGGGGACACATAACATGAGCAGTATGTGGGGAGTAGGTCCTTTTGGGGCATTCCAGACAGTCATAGTTCACACTCTATCTGCCTATATATAGTTTCACTAAGAGCAATGGATTAACATTCATTTGTTAGAAAACATGGGTGGTTTGTTCGTTCATTCTAAATTTTGTGTACTATATATTTTGGCTTCTTTATGGTGAACATGTATGAATACTCGTTTTTGGATTGCACTATATGAATAAATATTAAGCAGTTATTTGTTAAAATAGTTTCGATTTTTTGTGTATTATTTATCGTTATGTAGTACAAAGGCTGCTTTTTCAAACTAATAAAGTGATGTATAAACTGACTTGTATGCTTTTTTAATTTGGCCATGTATGCTAAATCTATAAATTCCCATAAAACATGCCAAACACTAGTGCAATATTTTGGTCCAAATTCATTTTTAGAATTAAAAGGCAAATGAAAAATGTTTTTCTTTTTCAGTTCAGTTCAGTTCGTTTTTTATTTCGATAATTAAAAATCATCATAAAAATACATGGTAAACAGTGCATAAAATGTTATTAAATTAAATTACATTTCTGAACATTACGCCTATTTGAAAAAGATTAAAACATTCACTGGGCACATTGTACATGGATCATGATTCAACGACAAAGTTTGTGCTAAGGTTAATTTCTTGTGTTTCTTAATCTAACAGCTATTTTTAGAAAACTTGAAATGGCGCACAGGGTATACGTATCATTTGCTTTTTGTAGAAACAACAGGGCTGCTTTTGCATGTCGTATTTTCTGGCTTTTAAGTATGTGGACCAGAAATCGACGCCTAGACAATTGATAAAATGGACATAAAAGTACAAAATGAAGGGTGTCCTGCGGAGACCTATTGTCGCAGCCGCAGGCACCCTTCTGCTCAATCGTTACAGTAAACCCCGAAGGATAGGCTAAAATATTAGGTGAAAGATTGAGCCTAAAACAACATATTAAAAATATGTCCTGTTGATTATACATTAAAAACAGATAGGGTTCCATGCCCATTCCGTTTTCTACTAGGCTATGCGCTGTTACTGATCTCTTAAGTATCCCCGCTTTTAGTCTGGCAGCTGCAAAGCTTTCTAATAACAGTTTCTTCACTGTCATTTTACAATTGTTTGTAATCAGCGCGTGATCAAGAAACAAATGAGACTGGTGAATAGTTGTCAGAGTAACATTAACATATTTCAACCAGGGGATTTGGAGTGCATTGTCTCTTAGCAGACAGTCTTTTGCAATTTCCCTGGTTAATTCAGCCTCTGGGTTGGTCCATATTCTAATCCAAGCAGTGATAGGCCTAATCTTCACCTCATCCGAGATGCATCCCATCCCCAATTCTTGGTGTACAATGACTGAGGGGGTAGATTGTGGAATTTTGAGGATTCTACGGAAGAACTTGTCTTCTTCAATTTGTAGTTTTGTCGGGTCCTTGAATCCCCACACCTCAGCTCCATATACTGCTTTTGACGTGGTGATCGAACCATAGAGGGTCATTATTTGTTCAGGACACCACCGGCCAAGTCTATTCACAAAACTTAAAATTGCCCCATTGGAGGATATAAGCTTTGAGCAATGTTCTTCCACTAGCGCTTTAAAGTGCATGTCATTATCCAACAAAAGGCCCAAATAGGGAAAGGTGTTAACCGTTTCAAGAGTATGTGTCCCTATCTTGAACACTGGTTTCTTGGCTGGTTTTTTGCCGGCCACCATGACAAAAGACTTTTTTAGATTCACTGCAGGGTCCAGGTTTGCCATAAACTCCACGAAGCCGTTTACCAGGTGTTGTAGACTCCTCGGTGTGCGGGCCAGCAACACCGCGTCGTCCGCGTACAAAAGTACTGGGATTTGCCGCGATCCTACTCTTGGGCAATCCTGGGCAAGGGAGATGAGGGAGCTTTCTAGTCCATTGATATATAACGAAAAAAGAAACGAAGCAAGGATGCAACCTTGCCTTACTCCTCCTAAGCAAGGGAAAGCTTCCGTGCGTCCCCCCTCTGGGCTAAATCTCACTTTAGCCGTAGTGTTCAAATTGAGCTCTTTTAGGATGTTGATGAGCTCCACTTCCATGCCCATCGTGACCATCATCGCCCATAGTTTACTTCTGTTGACATTGTCCAATGCGGCTGCCAGGTCCATAAACCCCATATAAACAGTGCCCTTGCTGGCTTTGGTATATTTAGCAGTTAGCAGATATAGGTTTAATCACTGGTCGCTAGTTGATCTACCACATCTAAAACCATACTGAGTGTCCACTAGGGTGTGGTGTTCCTCGGTCCACTCTGTTAGCGGATTTAATATCACCCTCCCTAGAATTTTTGCTGAAACATCGATTGGAGAAATCGGCCTGTAGCATTTAGGATCTTCTCGGCTCCCTTTCTTAAAAATGGGTACTATCAGTGCAGTGGACCAGGAGCGTGGGAGGCCAGACCTAACCGCCGCATTTAGGACCCTTGTTAGGATAGGTGCCCATAGGTCTATGTTGCTTCTATACAGATTCGGTGGTGTTCCATCGGGGCCTGGTGCTTTATTGGGAGTGAGCCCTTGTATCGCTAGTTTGAGTTCTTCAAGTGTAAAGGCTAGGTCTACACTCCTGTCACCTTCCCACAATCCCTCCTGTGTGGGCCCCTTCGTGTTAATATACAGGCCCTCAAAGTGTCTAACCCACTGGTCAGGGAGGATATTTGCACTAATAACTGGGGTAGTATTATCCTGAAAACAGGGCCTATTCACAATTCTCCAGAATTCAGAATAATCCCTGTTTTCACCTGCCTCTCTCAGGTCTGCCCATAACTCTGCCTGTAGTACCAGTTTCCTCTCCTTTGTTTTGACTTTGTAAATCTGTCTACAATTGGCCACTAGTACCGTGTCCCTTGGTTTGCATTTGAGGGCTTTTTTTAGGTTCCTTAGTGCTTTGGAACAACTTGTATCAAACCAACGTGGGTGAGTTGATTTCTTAATGGGGCCTTTTGTTTCCAGCAATTTATCCGCTAGTTTTGTTAGGGATTCAAAAGAGGCTAATAGGTCTGAGCCTTTTACTTGGAGATCTAAACACTCCTCCACATATTTCCCGCCTTCCACTATTAGTGTTTTATAGAATTCCTGCGGTTTTATTTTTGTCCACTTAAGGCGCCTTCCTTGGGCTACAGGGTGCAACCTGCCCTCCCTTTTGTTGCTATTAGTTCTACGGCCACCGTGGTTTAGATCTATGGTTAGTGGGTTGTGGTCACTAAAGGGGCTCCATTTTGTTATTACCTTCTTGACTTTGGACAGTACAAAAGAAGAGATGATTATGTAGTCAATCATTGAGGAACAACCTCTACCTTTGAATGTAGGAACATATAAATCCTCCCTCTCCTGCGCTACCATGTCCAGAGTGTGGGCTAGTGAGTAGGTTTCTAGCATAGTGGATAGTAACGTGCCCTCCTGTGTGTGCTCAAAATGCGACCCCTTTCGTAGAGGGCAAGCATCCCAATCCACTTGTGTAGTGGAGATGTTTGGACAAAGGTGACAATTAAAGTCACCCAATAATACAATGATTGAACTCCCCCCCTTGCTTCTCTGTTCCGTCTCTTCCCTTTATCTATTGCTTAATTCCAGTAGTGCTGCATGTTCCCCTTGTGAGGGCCCTGGGTTGTAAAAGTTGAACAACTGTATTTTCTGCCCTCTACTTTTGTAACTGAGTGCCTGCAGGGTATGCGACGTCCATGATGTGACTGTCCATTTACCTTCTAGAGTTATGTCAACATAAATGGATAACCCTCCTCTCGCTCTCCCTGCTCTGCTTTCCTGTGCTGGGACAGCAAAGCACTTGAAACCTTTTAGTTGGTACAGTTCTGGGTCCACTGCCCAGGTCTCTTGGAAGGCCAATATACTATAGCCCTGAAGTTCTTTTCTCCAATCTGGGTCTTCAAATTTACCCGCTATCCCTGCTATATTCCAAGAAGTAACTCTTATATTGCCATCCCGGGCATCACTTTCAATTGGACCCTGGTGCGGTGGACTAGCCTGTGACCCAATCCCCTCCCTTCTAGTATTAGGTTCAGAGCCCACTGAAACGTGCATTCTTAGGGCATTTCTTGGCTCCATAAGTGCCAGGTCCTTGGTCCTCCCCCTATTGTCTATGCCCACTTCAGCCCTGCATGTCAGCCCTAGTCATTCATTTCCATCTAGCGTGTAAAGGGGGGTAAATCTATTGGTCCACTGGGGGCCTACTGGGTGTGAGAGGTACTGTGCACTGCTATCTCTATGCCTTACCCAGTGGTCGTCCACAGTCCTTCCTCTAGTCCCCTGTTTGGGGTTTGGGGGATAGGCAACCAGTTTTCTAGGGTAGAAAAAACCTAATGGCATTGTCCTGATTGTACTCGTTGTGTTTCTATTGTGATTCTCCAGTATATACTGTACTAGGTTTGGATTCTTAAAATTTGCAATAACGCAGTTGCCTTCTCTATCTTTTCGTCTATTGCCCACCCAGCTTACCCTTCTGACATGTAGGATTTCCCCCTCCTCTTCATCCTGCAATGGTCTATCGAAGTTTAACCAATTAGCAATTTTCCCCTTCAGTTCCATCTGGGATTCTCTTTGCCCTATCCTGAGTTCAGGGACCCCTGTGAATATAACTGCAAACGGGCTAGCTTCCGGCGGGAGGTTGACATATGGAATATGGGCTTGGTGTCTATCATAGTGTTCAAAGTCATGGTTTACTGTAGGGAGGGGTCCTTGTGGCCTAGACACAGGGTTTCCCTGGCTTGGTGTTATGTCATTACCCCCAGTATCCTGCACTTTCCTTGCTTCCTTTTGACCCCCATTTGGTGATGTATTCGGTTCAGTATGTACCTGTGCGATGCTGCATTGGGCATTGCTCACGCAATTATTTATCTGTCGGGATTGTTGTGGTGGGGCAGTGGAGTCTAATCTGGAATTTACTGGTTGATTAGCGGTTTGTGTGTCCTTAGCCTTTCCCTGCTTCTGGATTTCATGTGTTATTTTATCCAGTCTACTAATCAAAGGTTTGATTTGATTAACTATGAAGGTTTCTAGGTGCTTTTGCAAATCTAGAACTATATCGTTCATCCAGCCTGCCGGAACAAAGGGGGCACTAGGTTCTGGAGTTGAGGGCACATCCTCCCTAACTCTTACTTTGCTACTCCTGGCAGGGAGCTTCCGGCGTCGACTTTGTATCTTTTTCGTCCCCCCTTTTCTAGCATCCTTCCTTGTTGATAAGATTTCCCCTGTGCTTAGCAGTGATACGTCCTCCCTGGGTAACTGGGCACATGGGATCTCATCACTTGGATCATTTTGTGTGTCCCTATTCGAAATCTGGCTGTAGTTCCCATCCCTCGACTGCGTGGGTGAGAGCGGCACTGTTATTAATGACATGGATATGCGTCTTTCCGTTCGCTCTATCTCCCCCGACACCTTTTTTAGCATTAAGTCTATTACAGTTGGGGTACTCTTGAGGGGTGCACGGTAGCATTTTCCACCCCGACCTTCTTGGGTCTCGCAGGTGTGCCTAGTTTGTTTTTAGTGGAACGGGTTTTGGGCTTTGTAGCCATGGTGGATTCTGTTGCTATTGTATGCGCTTTTCTGTTACAATGGTCTGATCGGTGTTTCACTAACCGCTTGCTGTTTTTCCGCCCTCTGTTAATCGCTTTGTCAGTACCTGGGGTGAGCTGGTTTTTTCAAGAAAGCCATGAATTTGTGGCCCGTCCCCTTCCCAGTCGTCCACGGACGGCCACAGACGGCCCGCCCTCTGCCCACCCTCTGCCCGCCCTCTGCCAGGGCTCAGCCCGGCAACGCCCGCGCGCGTCCCGCGATGCGAAGGTGGGGCTTTATGCGCCTCCGGGCGCCGATGGCTGTGCGCGGCTTCCGCTGCCAGCGCGGAGGGTTGTGGGGGGTGTAGTCCCCTCCTCCGCACTGCGGCCGCGAAGGTCTTGGCTGCGGCGGAGGGAGGGGGGATGCCAAACACCCGTGAGTTGTCAGTAGCCTTTGGTGTATTTCATGCAGGACCAGCAGTGCCTTCTACTGCTCCGGATTCGCCCCAGGTATGTTCCCGGTACTCCGCCCGCTCTGCCGAGGTGGAGGTGGGGTTTTATGCGCCTCCGGGCGCCGATGGCTTTGCGCGGCTACCGCTGCCGGCGCTGAGGATTGTGGGGGGTGTAGTCCCCTCCTCCGCTCTGCGGCCGCGAAGGTCTTGGCTGTGGCGGCGGGAGGGGGGATGCCAAACACCTGTGAGTTGTCAGTAGCCTTTAGTGTATTTCATGCAGGACCAGCAGCGCCTTCTACTGCTCCGGATTCGCCCCAGGTATGTTCCCGGTACTCCGCCCGCTCTGCCGAGGTGGAGGTGGGGCTTTATTCGCCTCCGGGCCGCTGCCGGCGCTGAGGGTTGTGGGGGGTGTAGTCCCCTCCTCCGCACTGCGGCCGCGAAGGTCTTGGCTGCTGCGGCGGGAGGGGGGATGCCAATCACACGTGAGTTGTCAGTAGCCTTTGGTGTATTTCATGCAGGACCAGCAGCGCCTTCTACTGCTCCGGATTTGCCCCAGGTATGTTCCCGGTACTCTGGCGTTTTTTTTGCCTCTCTTGCTTGCAGGCAGAGAGCTTTCGCCTTACGTATGTTCAGTAATTTCTCTATATTAAGAAACTGGGACTTCCAAATTTTTGAAGTGCTTAGTGAACAGATGTCAGCAAAAACAACTACGGCGGTTCTTAAGGCAGTTCTTATTGTAAATAGAAGTTCACTTGCGCCACAGATAAGAGATTTGGTAACAACCGTAGCCCTTTTAGTTTTTGAAAAGATCAAGTCCCCCTGGTTGTTGAGCCTGAATGGTGCAGGGAAAGGCGTGCTGTACTGTTTGTATTTTTACATCCCGCCTCCTCGCAAGACCCTCTGGCTTTTTTCAGGGTATATTTCTTTATTCCACAGCTGTTTCTCTGGTACACTTTAACTAAGTAACATGATTTTGAATTCTATGGATTTGATGACCCTAATGGAGATTCTTCTTAGTACTTTGTGGATCATTTCAAAGGGGAGTTGTTTGAAATGATTACAGACCTGAACTATCCTTGTCTTCTGGAAATCTTACTGCTGGCAAGCCCGGAAACCTTAATCACTGAAAAATTCCATAGTTTACCTACTACATACCTTTATGGAGCGATACTCTATGCTTTTTCTTCTGAGACTCAAAAACATACAAAGATCCCTTGTGGTAGAATTGTGCTAGGTCTGTTTACCATAACCAGAAATATGTGCTGCAAATCACTATGTATGAGCATGAAAAGATCATGTTTGACTCCTTGCAAGTCAACCTCAGGATCTTCATGACATTGTTTGATACCATGAAGGCCCTAAATGTTCCTACCTGTTGGGATCATGTGATCGATTTTTCCTCAGAGCTTGTTCGATGCTCATTTGGTCCACCTCTAGACCGCCTTAATTCCGAATTTCTATGAAAGCGCAAAAGCTTAAGGTGATCAAGCGAGGGAAGTATAGAAAAGGTACAACAAGGAGGAGACCTGTAAAAGAAACAGCAATATATGCTGTACCTCAGTGTTTCACAAATTGGAATAAAAATCTCCAGATAATTCCTTCACCACCTGTAAAAGAAAATAACATCACTCTAGGATAAATTCCAGATATTATTTAGCATATCTGTATGGTAGGAGACTTTGGTGTCTTTCTTTGGGGAGAAGGCTGAAAGATGAAAAGACCCTTTTTATATTTCCAACTACCTTTTCCCTCACAGTTTAACTTATATCACTGATGATATTTTAGTACCCACAAAAGATATCATGGGTATGAAACGATATACAGGGCTCATATAACCCTGTTAGAAAACATGATTAAGTAATGAAGAGCATACATGGCATATCATCTTGTCATGTAAAAAGAGTTTCTCAACAATCCGAATTCAATGATATATTTGACAGAATAAGTATTCTTGAAGCATAGTTGTAATCCATAGAACACCCAAAGAATTCACATATCTTCCTTGAATAAAAATAACTCTCAGTTTGTAATTCGCAAAACAGTTCTACCACGATCAAATTGATGGGCAAAGTCTCAGCCTTATCATAGCAACTGTAGGTTACACCAGTATTGATTGTCTTGTGGGTATAAACACAGAGGATTGGTGAGACCGCACCCTTACAGAAATAGCACTCGCAGCTTCATCTGACATTTAGAAATTGGCTCGACTAACAAATATTCTGCCCCACACTGACCACAAAAGTTGTCTTTATTCTCTCTTCCGCGGGGCTCTAAACATACATGAAGATCATATTACGAAGGACTCATGGGATTTGTAGTTCCCTGTATTTTTTCCACACTCCACTAACTTTCTAGGTCTTGGCACAGCACAACCAACGTGTCCCACTTACACAGAGGTACTGTGCCCTTTATTTGTAACGTGTTTATTGTACAGGCTTCGAATATGTGTGTAACACTCCTAAAATAAGGAACATTAGAACGGATACCCTGCCTAACGTACCTACCAAATAAGACATCACTAGGTTATCCTCCCCAACTCTTC
This sequence comes from Lissotriton vulgaris, assembly GCF_964263255.1. Classification (NCBI taxonomy): domain Eukaryota; kingdom Metazoa; phylum Chordata; class Amphibia; order Caudata; family Salamandridae; genus Lissotriton; species Lissotriton vulgaris. Next base: position 157,368 of record NW_028244065.1, read on the forward strand.
CATCCCTTCATGATCACTCACCAACCTCTTAATGGATGGAACTAGACAACAAAAAGCCAGCATATCTCAAGGAAGTCTGGATCATTACCTGGATCAGAGCTATTACTGCACTGATATAGACCAGAATACTGGCAATGGCCAAACCAGTAGCCCCCAAGAAAGGACATTCCGATTATACCACCACACACGCATGCCACATGAATCTCCACTGAAGAACTCAACCACCCATAGGCATGATTCACATAAGAGGTGTGACTGCCCAACTCCAATAAAATTACAGCCACTTACTACTGAGCAGAGCATAAGCTGTTTATACACTATTAAAAATCAATTGGTTGATATTCAACGGAAGATGGATCACCTGCCTGAGATGCTATAAAGTCTGAAAAGCACATTCTCCATCTATTTAATATATGATCTCTCCTCCCAGGGACTTCCCTAATAATATCCTGTTCCTGTTATACTTCATTCATTACATCTAGTCCTGGCAAGTCTAACCGTACCAAAAACCCCAGTTCTTCTCGATATACCTCCATGCGTGGTAGCTCGAATGCACCCAACATACTAGAATGTTCTGTTATCACAGATCACACCCAGATACCCTATTCACACCATTTTCAGAGTTTGCTAAATGATCTAGTTACAGACCATGATCAGTCTGCTGAAGTAATCTCAGGCAGTGAGTTTTTACCTTACAAGATTTTGTAGAATGTCAGCAGTAACTGGTAGTAGCTGACTGCACCTCAAGAACTCTGGGCGTTGTCTAGGAGACAGCTGCCATCAGAGCACAGAGGGGACATATCTGAGGCAACAGGTGATCTACCCAACTCTACTGGATCTTGATAAAGAGCAAGATATATTCCACGTCCTGAAGCTACTGCAGTATGAAAGCTGAAGCACGGACTGTAGGCACCACCTTGCCAACTCTTGTTCAAAGTGGCTTTCTGTGATCGCAGGAGCCAATAAAGTGAGGGAAAAACAAAATAATTATTTCTGTAGAATCAGAACTCAAAACAACAAGGGCTCCCAAGGATTCACTTGAAGAAAAACCTTTAGTATATTTGCATCACATATGGCACCCCACCCATATGGGACTGGACACTGGGTAGGCTTGAGTTAAATATCCGAATATAATTTATTGGTTCATGCAATTGTTAAAAAGGATTCAATCAAACATTGCAGGGATCAAGCAACAAATGTGTGATATAGCACAATTAATATTTGTTTTCAAGTGAATACACAAGAGTAATTTTTCACTGGAGTAATTCAATTACAATTAGTAGAGGTGTCGAAATGCACAGTGACATAAGGTGCTCCAGTTAAAAAGTGTGTCAGTGACACAAAAGGAGAGCCTGCAGGTTGAGTTAAAGGATTATTGTTGAAGTCTAATGTTATAGGCATTTCACTTCTGTATTTAAAAACGAGGTGTATTCAATCCTTTAATAGTCTCTACATTCCGACACTGAGGGCAAGCGTTTGTGAGTTTCTTAAGGACACTGACCGTCGGACTGACTGTCTCAAAGTAATTAGAGCAAAATCTCTTGGATCAAAAAGTTAGGGGATTGGTGAGGGAAAAGCAAGAACAGTAGAGTCGATCATCAGTCCAATGTACGCTAGTCAAAACTGGATTAAACCCAGATCAGTTGACTGGGGGTGAGTGTGTGATATGCTCAAGCCCTCTGTCCATCATCTCTTTTGGTATCGCTTTGTTCGCCCTAAGTTGGCAGGGTATGCCCAGATTTGGGTCCCTTGCTCACTTTGCCACTGGATTCAAGATAGACTGGCTGATGAGGGTTATGAACCCGAAACCGGTCCCAGGATGCTTGTTTCCGGTCCAGGAAAGGCATGGCTTGGCAGTTCTGCGCTGGATTGTTCCCATGAGGCCAGGGTCAGACTGATTTGCATATGGACATGTGTCAGGCCCAGGGGCGCTTGCGGTCTAGGGCCCGCCCCATTTGGCCTTCGGCCATGTCCCAAACGTTTATGTGGAAAGACTCGTGGGTCTTCCCCTGCTGGACATTGGTGGTTGCTTTGTTATAGGGCTAGGGCAGGCTAAACTTTGGAAATGTATTTTGCCCTAAAAATTCCATTGATTCCCTATGGTCCGCGAGATGAGTGAGGTTTGGCGGGGTACGCGAGATGAGTGAGGTTTGGCAGGGTAGGCGAGATGCGTGCACTTTGGCAACCGCGTACCGCGAGATGCGTGCAATTTGGCATGCTGTCGCATTTCAACGCCGCAAGCAGGGGAAATTACGCGGGTGTGGTTACGTTGATGTACGTGACCACACCCAAGGATCTGTGCTCACTATTCTGGAGATTTCTGAGATGGAGGTTGATTCCAGGCAGGCTCTGTGTTTTGGTATGCTGTTTAACCCTTTGATGCAGATTCGTGTGTGCCGCGCTGGAGCAGACCTTTCCGGAGGAGCTTCTTGAGTTGGTAACTTCTCCGGCAGTCTTTGAGAAGGTGGTTTTGGACCGGATTTCTTCGAGGAATTTCTTCCTTTGGGGTCCAGAGTTTGCAGATGAACCTATAATTAAGAGTAGGTCGTACTCTTTAGGTATGAAGGCGATTTAATGCACAAAAATGTTTTTATTTTTTGTATTTACAGAATCTAAAGAGCAAGAAAGATTTAAACGCTGTTTCAGTTTTTTATATCATGGTATTTAAGGAATTAGAAATCTTCAATGTTTTTGGTATGAAGTAAACCCAACATAATATTTCGAATAGAAAGTTATTGTTTTAGCACAGAAACAAGATAAATCTATTGCTTATGTTTTCTACATGTAACTTGATTATGAAGCTATAACAAGACAAAATTAGAGTGTTTTGCAATACACAGTTTCGTGCTATGTGAACAAGTTAAAAGGTTTTGATACTATCTAACAGTGAACAATTTACAGAAGATAATGTAAATCGTGTTATTTTTTCTGAGAGAGTTTTATCAGAAAAGTACAGATGTTTTATGTGCAAAGAAATATCAAGCATTTGGAGAATAATTAGTATAAAAGGTCAAATTGCAAGAGGTTTAATTGCGATATTATTCCACAGAATTTTGTGAAGTGAATCTAGTTTTACATGAAAACTCCATGCTTAGATTGCTGCTTGCATTAACCCCTTAAGTGCGGGGAACGTTCAGCGGTCGTCGCGTGCACTACCTCGCCAGTGCTGCGCACGTCCGCTGAACGTTCCAATCTCATTCGCACAATGGAACGTTCCGCACTAGCGCGGAATTTTCGGCGCAGGTAACGGGTTAAGGAAAACTTACTGAAATATAAGTAAATAGGTATTAGTGTGTGTCTAACTTTTTCCTTTTCAGATCTCCCTCCCAGCTGTTCCCTTCCCAACTCCCCTTTTACCCCTGCTTGATCACTTCAATATTCTGTGTAATAATTACAATCAGAATTGGAGGTATCGAGAGGTGGGCCCTTATATCATCGCATCAGATTCCGAGGAAGGCTTCGTCTGACAGAATAGTGAGCCCACAAATTATTTTCCTCCCGATCTGACTGTGTTGACATAATGGCCACCATGGATGATTTACTTGCGGCAATAGTTAAAATGCAGGCAGATTTAAATGAAACTATGGCTGCTACAGCATTGTTGTCTGATAAAGTAGATAATATTCAGATTTTGAACACTCCCCTTCCTGAGGAGGAGCAAGACACTAGAGCTTCCACAAATATATCAGTAACTGTTCCACCACAAATTCCTCTGGCTGCGCCAGAACGTTTTTCAGGAGACCCTTCTAAGGTTCAAATACTTTTAACACAAATAGAATTGCATTTCTCTTGTAGACCTGCAGCATTTCCCACCCCTCAATCCAGAATAGCTTTTCTAATTTCTTATCTGTCTGGAGATGCTGCAAATTGGGCAGTTCCGCTAGTACGTCAAGATAGCGCTCTATTGTATAACTGGCGGCGCTTTGTAGAAGAATTTGAGAAAGTATTCGACAGACGAACAGTAACTTTGTCTGCAGATCGAGAACTGTTACAATTAAGACAAGGAAATCGAGATCTCATTGCCTGCTTGTCACATTTTAATAGATTGGTCGCAGAAACCTCTTGGCCTGAAGAAAAAAGAGCAGCACTTTTCTATCAAGGGTTGAAAGACGATCTGAAAGATGTGTTAGCTCAAATTGACCCACAACCAACAACTTGTTCAGATTTAATTAATCTAACTTTGAGATTGGATCACAGACTATCAGAACGAAGGGGTGATAAAAAAAGAGGAGAGAAACCTAATTGGAAAAGTGAAACTAAACCCAGAACTCAGTTCACACATTCTGAATCTAGCTCTGAACCAATGGAAATTGGAACCCTTAGACAACCATTGTCAAAAGACGAGAAAGAGAATAGACGCAAAAATGGACAGTGTCTCTATTGTGGACGCAAAGGACACTTTGTGAAAGATTGTATGTTGAAACCTAAGAATAAAACTCCAACCACAGGTAAAGTGTCAGTTTTGGAAACAAAAGACTTTGAGTCGGGAAACTAACATGCCCAGGATTGGTAGAAGGGGATATCTTGGGAACCATTGCTTACCCTTCAATAAACTCTTGTGTAAGTAATTACAAAGCACATTTTGGACTAGCAGTTCAAATACAACTGATTCACAAAATCTGGCAAATGGAAGTTTTAATTGACTCTGGGGCGACAGGAAACTTTGTCGATTTAAAAACCGCCCAGCGATTGAGTATCATCTGTGAGAAAAAAGACACTCCTGAAATAGTCCAAGCCGTAGATGGAAAAGTTTTGTCCGGAGGTCCAGTCACCATGCAAACCTCAAAGGTAATAATGTGTTGTGAAGACTCAAAAAAGAGATATCATAGAGAGGAGGTTCAATTCGATGTAATCCAAGCACCTCAATACGGCTTTATTTTAGGAATGCCATGGCTCTGTCTACATAATCCAATTATTGACTGGCAAAAGAGAGAACTTGTATTCCAATCTGATTTTTGTCAATCATCTTGTATGGGAACTCTCACAAAAACAATCAGTCAAATTGCTACTGCAGAAGTAAAAGAGACAATTCTACCCAAATGTTACAAAATGTTTCAGGAGGTATTCAGTGAAGAGAAAGCAGCAGTCCTTCCTCCTCATCGCAGCTATGATTGCCAAATCGATCTCATGCCGGGTTCATGTGTACCGAACTGTAGGATTTATGCACTCTCTGAAACAGAAAATCAACACTTGAGAGAATACTTGGATCAATATCTTGAAAATGGGTTCATTCGTCCTTCAAAGTCACCAGCCGCCTCCCCTTTGTCCTTTATTCCAAAAGCAAATGGTGAATTAAGAACGTGCATTGACTATAGGGCTTTGAACAAAATCACCATCAAAAACAAATATCCCTTACCATTAATCCCAGTTCTTTTAGATCAAGTAAAAACAGCAGTAATTTACACCAAGCTTGATCTAAGAGGAGCATACCATCTGGTGAGCATCAGACAAGGAGATGAATGGAAAACTGCATTTAAAACTAGATATGGACTGTTCGAATATTTGGTAATGCCGTTTGGTCTTTGTAATGTGCCAGCAGCCTTCCAGTTTTTCCTCAATGATGTTCTACGGGAATTTCTAGATTTATTTGTTATTGTCTATATAGATGATATCTTAATTTATTCAGATTCAGAAGAAAAGCACAAAGGTCATGTCAAACAAGTTTTAAAGGCATTACAATCACACAATCTGTATTGCAAGTTATCCAAATGCGATTTTCATGTCTTTGAGGTCGAATTTCTTGGAGTACTGCTCACACCAACGGGCATGAAAATGACTGATAGAAAAATAAAGGCAGTAGCAGAATGGCCAATCCCAAAATCGGTTCGAGATGTGCAATGTTTTTTGGGTTTCGCAAACTTCTATCGACGATTTATCGATCACTTTTCAGCAGTCGTAGCTCCCATAACTCGTCTGTTACGAAAAAAGGTGAAGTTCGAATGGACTACAGAAGCAAATGAAGCATTCCAAAGTTTGAAAAAAGCTTTTACTGAAGCCCCAATTTTGATGCATCCTGATGTGAATGAACCTTTTATATTCGAAGCGGATGCCTCAGATGTTGCAATTGCAGCCATTTTATCTCAGAGACATCACAAAACTGGTCAAATGCATCCTGTCGCTTATATGTCTCGTAAATTGAATGCAGCTGAACAGAATTACATAATTGCAGAGAAAGAGTTGCTTGCAATACTTGAAGCATTCAAGGAATGGAGACATTATATTATGGGAGCGAAATTCACAGTAACAGTGTATACAGATCACAGAAACTTACAATTCATGAGTTCAGCCAGAATGTTAACTCCACGACAAATGAGATGGATGATTTTCTTTGCAGAATATGATTTCATAGTAACCTATCGACATGGACAAGACAACAAAAAGGCGGATGCTTTATCCAGGAAAGACTCAACATTACATAAGTGTGAAGGAACTCCACAAGCAATAATAGAACCTGACAAAGTGATCTGTTTGTTGAATGCTGATCAGTTCTTAGACAGTATACATGAGAATTTTCCTCCATCACAATGGGAGAAATGGAATAACAAGAAGAAAAACCAAACAATCAAAGAAGGAATACCATTTCATGGAAAACAAGTCTACCTTCCAACCAAGGAATTACATGAGACGGTCTTCAATTGGCTACATTCCCATCCTATGGCAGGACATCCAGGTCCAAAAAAGACTGTAGAAAAGATTCAAAATTTATTTTGGTGGCCAACTCTCAAAAAGGATGTTTCTTTGATGGCTCAAAACTGTGAAACATGCGCTAGATGTAAAACTGATCATAGCAAGCCAAAAGGTTTGTTACAAGTCTTACCAACACCAATCAAACCATGGGAACATGTTTCTTTAGATTTCATCACAAATTTACCACTAGTGAATCTTCATTCAGTAATTTTGGTAGTAGTGGACAGTTTAACAAAATATGCCCATTTCATTGCTAGTAAAAAATTGCCAACAGCAGGACATTAGCGCAAATACTACTAACAAACATTGTGCGATTACATGGTTTGCCTTCAGTGTTACTGTCGGATCGAGGGTCTCAGTTTTCATCTAAATTCTGGCAGCAATGGTGTCAAAGTCAACAAATCACATCTAATATGTCTACTAGTTAACATCCCCAAACTGATGGTCAAACTGAACGATTAAATCAGACATTAAAGCAATACTTAAGATATTACATAGAAGACTCCAAGAGATCTTGGTATGATTTGCTTTGGATTGCAGAAATGGCTTATAACACATGACCGCATTCTTCAACTGGGTCATCTCCATTTGAGGCTCTCTATGGCTATTTACCAAACACAATTCCTTTAGTATTGCCCAAACATGTAAGTGATACACCTGCAGTACAGGATGCTATACAACATATGCAAACTGTTCACCAACAAACTCACCAACGTTTACTACAAAGTAAGGAAAAGTACAGACAGCAGTATGATAAAGATCATAGACCTGGTCCAAGATATGTTGCTGGGGATAAAGTTTGGTTGTCTACCAAGAACTTAACCTTCAAAAGAAAAAGTATGTTTCATCCTAAGTTTATTGGACCATATTCAGTACTTCGTCAAGTCAATCCAGTAACATACAAATTGTTACTTCCAAAAACTTTGAGAATCCATCCAGTGTTCCATACATCCCTTTTGAAACCAGCTAGACAAAATGTTGCAACTAGGCCAGCGCCAGTTTTGGTTCAGGGTCACTGGGAATACGAGGTAAAGGACATACTGGATTCTAAACTAAGGAGAAGCAGATTGTGGTATCTTGTCTCCTGGAAAGGTTACAGAGCTGAGAACGATTCTTGGGAACCGGCAGAGAACATTCATGCCTCTCGCTTGGTGCGACGTTTCCACCTCCTTCATCCCTCGAAGCCGGGCCCTAGACCGCTCCAGGGAGGGGGGAATACTGTCAGGCCCAGGGGCGCTTGCGGTCTAGGGCCCGCCCCATTTGGCCTTCGGCCATGTCCCAAACGTTTATGTGGAAAGACTCATGGGTCTTCCCCTGCTGGACATTGGTGGTTGCTTTGTTATAGGGCTACGGCAGGCTAAACTTTGGAAATGTATTTTGCCCTAAAAATTCCATTGATTCCCTATGGTCCCCGAGATGAGTGAGGTTTGGCAGGGTACGTGAGATGAGTGAGGTTTGGCAGGGTACGCGAGATGCGTGCACTTTGGCAACCGCGTACCGCGAGATGCGTGCAATTTGGCATGCTGTCGCATTTCAACGCCGCAAGCAGGGGAAATTACGCGGGTGTGGTTACGTTGATGTACGTGACCACACCCAAGGATCTGTGCTCACTATTCTGGAGATTTCTGAGAAGGAGGTTGATTCCAGGCAGGCTCTGTGTTTTGGTATGCTGTTTAACCCTTTGATGCAGATTTGTGTGTGCCGCGCTGGAGCAGACCTTTCCGGAGGAGCTTCTTGAGTTGGTAACTTCTCCGGCAGTCTTTGAGAAGGTGGTTTTGGACCGGATTTCTTTGAGGAATTTCTTCCTTTGGGGTCCAGAGTTTGCAGATGAACCTATAATTGAGAGTAGGTCGTACTCTTTAGGTATGAAGGCGATTTAATGCACAAAAAGGTTTTTATTTTTTGTATTTACAGAATCTAAAGAGCAAGAAAGATTTAAACGCTGTTTCAGTTTTTTATATCATGTTATTTAAGGAATTAGAAATCTTCAATGTTTTTGGTATGAAGTAATCCCAACATAATATTTTGAATAGAAAGTTATTGTTTTAGCACAGAAACAAGATAAATCTCTTGCTTATGTTTTCTACATGTAACTTGATTATGAAGCTATAACAAGACAAAATTAGAGTGTTTTGCAATACACAGTTTCGTGCTATGTGAACAAGTTAAAAGGTTTTGATACTATCTAACAGTGAACAATTTACAGAAGATAATGTAAATCGTGTTATTTTTTCTGAGAGAGTTTTATCAGAAAAGTACAGATGTTTTATGTGCAAAGAAATATCAAGCATTTGGAGAATAATTAGTATAAAAGGTCAAATTGCAGGAGGTTTAATTGCGATATTATTCCACAGAATTTTGTGAAGTGAATCTAGTTTTACATGAAAACTCCATGCTTAGATTGCTGCTTGCATTAAGGAAAAGTTACTGAAATATAAGTAAATAGGTATTAGTGTGTGTCTAACTTTTTCCTTTTCAGATCTCCCTCCCGGCTGTTCCCTTCCCAACTCCCCTTTTCCCCCCGCTTGATCACTTCAATATTCTGTGTAATAATTACAATCAGAATTGGAGGTATCGAGAGGTGGGCCCTTATATCATCGCATCAGATTCCGAGGAAGACTTCGTCTGACAACATGTCTGAACTGGGGTGGTGGAGTGAGCTAAAGAATGATGATGGATTACACCCAGATCAGTTGACTGGGGGTGAGTGTTTGATTTGCTCAATCGCTCCGTCCATCATCCCCTTTGGTATCACTTGGTTCGCTTTATGTTGGCAGGGTGTGCCCAGATGTGGGTCCCTTGCTCACTTTGCCACTGGATTCAAGATAGCCTGGCTGATGAGGGTTATGAACCCGAAACAGGTCCTAGGATGCTTGTTTCCAGTCCAGGGAAGACATGGCTTGGCAGTTCGGCGCTGGACTGCTCACATGAGGCACAGGGTGAGACTGATTTGCATATGGCAATGTCTGAACTGGGGTGGTTGAGGGAGCTAAAGAATGATGATGGATTAAACCCAGATCCATTGACTGGGGGTGAGTGATTGATTTGCTCAAGCGCTCCGTCCATCATCCCCTTTGGTATCAAAACAACAGCATCTCAACTGGGAGATGAACTGTCAGGGGCCCTACTTTTGCTGGTGCTTTGACTACCCATATATTGGACTGATGATCGACTTTACTCACTTTTCTATTGCTAATCACCTGACTTTTTGCAAAATCCCATGTTTTTTGCCTGGTCCCTGCTTTTTTCACCTCAAACTTATATGCACAATTTATTGATATGCGGATATTTAACTCAAGACGCCCAAACATAGAGCTACGTATGAATAGGTTACCAAATGTTAAGGAAATGTTATAACGTGTTTTGTTAGAATGATACCTAGGTAAAAATTATTGTGCACCGTTCTAGCATTACCTGGTACCAGTGGAAATGTTGATCATGCCCTCTTATACCATGACTTTTTGGGTGGAATCACGGAGGTCACCAAGACTCTCAAGTATATATTTGAAATGCATTAGTAGCCTGGAAAGTGGGCATACTTGTCCTTCACTCTCATTGAAGAACTCTCTTGTAGGATTTAGAAATCTCACTTGAGCATTTGACAGTCACCTGATGGTAATATCCACTGTCAAAGTCACATCAACCCATAAAGTAGGTGATAGTTTAATACATGACAACACTACCTACTGATGCAAAAAGATCTTGTAGAATGTGATGGTGCTATAGATCCCACCCTGCAGCTAGATGTGATTCCTCAGTTTACCTTAATATAAAGAATCATACAATGAGGCTTCAACATAAGTAAATAAATGAGGTCTCAATATGCTGTTGATCCAGAGCACCATTGCCAACATCTCTCGCACCAACACCTGTGCAAATGTAAACTGACTCATGTGATGATCTCTCATTTCTGCAAAATACATTTTGAAATCAGATCTATCCAGCAGCATCAGCTAGATGCATGGAAGGAGCCAAAGGAGCGGTGTAGGCAAAGGAGGGGAGGAGACATGGAGTAAAATTCGTTGTCTATTGACGTAAACTACATTACTGAAAGATGCTATTTAAAGAGGAACCAGCCCTGCATCTAGGATGAAGGAGTGGCACTGTTTGGAGGAAAGCCTTACACAGAAGAAAAGAGACATTCTTACCACTTAACTAATAAACTATCCTCTTTTTTTGGATGTTCAAAAGGAGACTCTGTTAAGATTGGTACCTAGATAGCCACCTTGAATAGGATCCATCCAGTAGTGACATCAAGTGCCGGAAAGTCATCGCCGACTGCCCCTCACTGTGCCAGAGAAGGTATTTTTGGCTTCTCTGATAACACACAAAGCAGTGCTTATAGACAATTGAGCTGTTGGTCCATTATTTTCAACTTTCTTTGTTTCTAGGAGGACATGTGAACTGATATCCCAATATTACGAAAGGTGCAGTTTTTTTAAATTCCGTCTGAAAACGTAGTATTGGGTAAATACATGTTCTTTGCGATCAAGGCACCAGTTAGAGCAGGAAAGTGCACAGTTAGACTCATTCTTTTGCAAGAATGTCTCAATTTGACCTGTTTTTCCTGATTTTTCTCAATATTGGCTGTTTGATGGGCCTCACCACCAACACATTTATGGCAGCTGTAATCCTGACTCAATGTGCCCGGAGTAGACGCCTGCCAATATCAAGTGATCTCCTCCTGCTGGGGGTGGCGTTGACCAATATTCCTCTGCAGAGTTGTTTCTCAGCAAGTTTCCTGATACGCTTCCTCTGGGAAGAGGTATACAATAGAGACAGTGTTTGGAAGAGTTTTTTTATGCTTTTTCCCTTCTTTGTTTCCTGCAACTTCTGAATCAACACCTGGCTATGTGTCTTCTACTGCATCAGAATTGTCAACTTCTCACATGTGCTCTTCACACGCCTAAAGATAAGAATCTCTGCCATGGTTCCCTGGCTGCTCCTGGGTTCTGTACTGGCATCTTTAGTCATCAACCTCCCTGGAATTTGGTACATGAGGAAGAAACATACAAATAAGTCCACTACTACAAACACCACCTTTGGAGGCACAGCTCGTGAAAACAGCCTTTGGAACAGGATCTTCATTTCTTCCACAACATGCGTTGTGCCTCTGATAGTGATAGTCATTGCATCTGTGCTGATCCTCACATCTCTCTACAGACACACCCAACAGATGCGGCAACACATGTCAGGATTCACCGGGGGTCCCAGCTTGGAGGCCCATGTCAATGCAGCAAAAACCACCTTATCCTTGCTGGTTCTCTACATTGCCTTCGACCTTGCTTTGATCACGGTTCTAACAGAAAATGGTGGAGATGTAATGTCTTACAAATTATATGTTTCTGGATTTGGATGTAATCCATATCCCTTCATTAACTCCCTGATCCTCATCTTGGGGAATCACAAGTTGAAAACAGCAGCAGTGAAAACTTTCTGTGCTCGTCAACATAGAGGACCTGATTCTCAAGGGTAACTTACACTTTTGAGTAAGTTTACACATCTCAGTAAGTTTACTTCTTTTTGGTATTCATTAACTGTGCTTTTGTAGTTACTTACACCTAGGAATTAACTTACATGTTTGTGGTAATTTACTTTTTTGTAGTAAGTCAAGCACTGCACATGGCCTACAACTTTTACTGCAACATCCTCCTATTGAAATTAATGGAGATAGGGACTAAAAAAGTGTACATTACTAGAAAAGTGCAGTTTGTAAATCAAATAAACTTACTATGAAGTTTATTTAATTACAAAAGTGGAGTTTGTGAATAGCACTTTGTAGTGAGTCTGGTGGTACTGCTGTAGTACTACAAAAATTGTTACCCACCAATTTATGCCACAGGTTATGGATTGAAGACATGGACCTGTTGATGCTTTCCTCACTGTAGATCCTTTGAGCCACCTACGAAAGACAAGAGCAGTGTTTACACAAAAAAGGCCCAGCCAGAATGGTCCTTGTAGAGTAACTTCATGCGCAACAAAAATGTGGCAAATCTCCCCTTATTAAATGTATATTTCAACTTTGGAAACCTGGTTAAGTGAACTGATTCTCTCTCTAAAAGACTGTAAATAACTGTATTTATTGTATTAAGTTGATTTGGCTAAAATTAGCTTCGCTCTGTCTTTAGGATTTTTTAAATTAAGAAAATGATTAAGGTATTGTTTTCCGAGACTACTCTGGGACAAGTAAATAAATATATAGATGGGTGATAGTGAATAACGTGGGTGTTTTTAACCAAGGGGGTGGAAGAGTGGGCTACCAGTCAAGAGCGCGTATGGATGTCCAATGCAAGGCCTGCACTGTGGACTTACCTGTGCTTATGCGATGCCGTGAAGAATCACTGCCTGCTGTTTTACCAGTCAATGACCCTTACAACGGGGACCGCCTCATCTTTCCAAGGCCCACTGACACAGCAATGTTTTTGGTGTCATCTCCCCTCTATTTGAGGTTATAGTCTGCAGGTGACAGCTGCTACAACCTGGGGGACACATAACGTGAGCAGTATGTGGGGAGTAGGTCCTTTTGGGCCATCCCAGACAGTCATAGTTCACACTCTATCTGCCTATATATAGTTTTCACTAAGAGCAATGGATTAACATTCATTTGTTAGAAAACATGGGTGGTTTGTTTGTTCATTCTAAATTTTGTGTACTATATATTTTGGCTTCTTTATGGTGAACATGTATGAATACTCGTTTTTGGATTGCACTATATGAATAAATATTAAGCAGTTATTTGTTAAAATAGTTTCGAGTTTTTTGTGTATTATTTATCGTTATGTAGTACAAAGGCTGCTTTTTCAAACTAATAAAGTGATGTAGAAACTGACTTGTATGCTTTTTTAATTTGGCCATGTATGCTAAATCTATAAATTGTCATAAAACATGCCAAACATTAGTGCATATTTTGGTGCAAATTCATTTTTAGAATTAAAAGGCAAATGAAAAATGTTTTTCTTTTTCATATATCACATTATCTTTTTAGTTGTAATGACACTGATGTGCTCTTTTAGTTCAAATGTAACTTCTTATCAGTCTTTGTGTTTCTGCCATTATGCCCATGTTGCTGGCTTTTTTCAGGGTATATTTCTTTATTCCACAGCTGTTTCTCGGGTACACTTTAACTAAGTAACATGATTTTGAATTCTATGGATTTAATTACCCTAATGGAGATTCTTCTTAGTACTTTGTGGATCATTTCAAAGGGGATTTGTTTGAAATGATGACAGACCTGAATTATCCTTGTCTTCTGGAAATCTTACTGCTGGCAAGCCCGGAAACCTTAATCACTGAAAAATTCCATAGTTTACCTACGACATACCTTTATGGAGCGATACTCTATGCTTTTTCTTCTGAGACTCAAAAACATACAAAGATCCCTTGTGGGAGAATCGTGCTAGGTCTGTTAACCATAACCAGAAATATGTGCTGCAAATCACTATGTATGAGCATGAAAAGATCATGTTTGACTTCTTGCAAGTCAACCTCAGTATCTTCATGACATTGTTTGATACCATGAAGGCCCTAAATGTTTCTACCTGTTGGGATCATGTGATCGACTTTTCCTCAGAGCTTGTTCGATGCTCATTTGATCCACCTCTAGACCGCCTTAATTCCGAATTTCTATGAAAACACAGAAGCTTAAGGTGATCAAGCGAGGGAAGTATAGAAAAGGTACAACAAGGAGGAGACCTGTAAAAGAAAAAGCAATATATGCTGTACCTCACTGTTACACAAATTAGAATAAAAATCTCCAGATAATTCCTTCACCACCTGTAAAAGAAAATAACATCACTCTAGGATAAATTCCAGATATTATTTAGCATATCTGCATAGTAGGAGACTTTCGTGTCTTTCTTTGGGGAGAAGGCTGAAAGATGAAAAGCCCCTTTTTATATTTCCAACTACCTTTTCCCTCACAGTTTAACTTATATCACTGATGATATTTTTAGAACCCACCAAAAGATATCATGGGTATGAAACAATATAGGGCTTATATAACCCTGTTAGAAAACATGATGAAGTAATGAAGAGCATACATGGCATATCATCTTGTCATGTAAAAAGAGTTTCTCAACAATCCAAATTCAATTATATATTTGACAGAATAAGTATTCTTGAAGCATAGTTGTAATCCATAGAACACCCAAAGAATTCACATATCTTCCTTGAATAAAAATAACTCTCAGTTTGTAATTCGCAAAACAGTTCTACCACGATCAAATTGATGGGCAAAGTCTCAGCCTTATCATAGCAACTGTAGGTTAAACCAGTATTGTTTGTCTTGTGGGTATAAACACAGAGGATTGGTGAGACCGCACCCTTACAGAAATAGCACTCGCAGCTTCATCTGACATTTAGAAATTGGCTCGACTAACAAATTTTCTGCCCCACACTGACCACAGAAGTTGTCTTTATTCCCTCTTCCGCGGGGCTCTAAACATACATGAACATCATATCACAAAGGATTCATGGGATTTGTAGTTCCCTGTTCTTTTTCGACACTCTACTAACTTTCTAGGGCTTGGCACAACCAACGTGTCCCAGTTACACAGAGGTACTGTGCCCTGTATTTGCAACGTCTTTATTGTACGAGCTTAGAATACGTGTGTAACACTCCTAAAATAAGGAACATTAGAACGGGTACCAACCAAATAAGACAGCATTAGGTTATCCTCCCCAACTCCTCCATCCCTCCATTATCACTCAACAACCCCTTAATGGATGAAACTAGACAACAAAATGCCAGCATA
Source organism: Lissotriton vulgaris (assembly GCF_964263255.1). Lineage (NCBI taxonomy): Eukaryota > Metazoa > Chordata > Amphibia > Caudata > Salamandridae > Lissotriton > Lissotriton vulgaris. The sequence goes on from NW_028244065.1 coordinate 172,808, forward strand.
TCTCAAAGAATTCTGGATCATTACCAGAGCTATTTCTGCACTGATACAGACCGAAATACTAACAATGGCCAAACCCATAGCCCCCAAGAAAGGACATTCCGATTACATCACAACACACATGCCACATGAATCTCCACTGAAGAACTCAACCACCCATAGGCATGATTCACACATAAGAGGTGTGACTGCCCAACTCCAATACAATTACAGCCACTTACTACTGAGCAGAGCATAAGCTGTTTATACACTATTCAAAATCAATTGGTTGACATTCAACAGAAGCCGGATCACCTGCCTGAGATGACATAAAGTCTGAAAACCACATTCTCCATCTATTTGATATATGCTCTCTCCTCCCAGGGATTCCCCCCATAATATCCTGTTCTTGTCATACTTCACTCATTACATCTAGTCTTGACAAGTCCAACCGTACCAAAAACCCCAGTTCTTCTCGGTATACTTCCATGCGTGGTAGCTCGAATGCACCCAACATACCAGAATATTCTGTGATCACAGGTCACACCCAGATACCCTATTCACACCATTTTCAGAGTTTGCTAGATGTCCTAGTTACAGACCATGATCAGTCTGCTGAAGTAATCTCAGGCAGTGACTTTTTTCCCTAGAAGATTTTGTAGAATGCCAGCAGTAACTGGTAGTTACTGACTGCACCTCAAGAACTCTGGGCGTTGCCACTGGATTTAAGATAGCCTGGCTGATGAGGGTTATGAACCCGAAACCGGTCCTAGGTTGCTTGTTTCCAGTCCAGGGCAGGCATGGCTTGGCTGTTCCATGCCGGACTGTTCACATGAGGCACAGGGTCAGACTGATTTGCATATGGCCATGTCTGAACTGGGGTTGTTGATTGAGCTAAAGAATGATGATGGATTAAACCAAGATCAGTTGACTGAAAAAAATGAAAATGAATGAATTTGTACTTGTAAAGCGCACTGCTGCCCCAGCAAAGGGGCATCCTGGCGCTGTACTCATATGGCTGTGGAACCCTTCCTGGCTTTTCCCTGTGAAATGTCCACTCCTGAGCACCCCCAAGGTGAAGACAGGCATCCCAGCGCTGTTGGGGCCGTTGTGGAGATTAAGCAAGCTATTGCCCAGAGTTGCGGAGTGGGACCCATGATTAGAATTGGCACCGAGGCGAGAACGATCAGGTCCAAGGAAATTGAGCCCAAGACCTATCGAGGCGGGAATTGAACCCTGTTCCTGGGCCAGACCTCTGCATCAGGGTCTGCCGCTCTAACCATTCAGCCACACTTCTCCACTGTGAGTGAGTGTTTGATTTGCTCAAGCGCTCCGTCCATCATCCCCTTTGGTATCAAAACAACAGCATCTCATCGGGGAGATGAACTGTCAGGGGCCCTAATTTTGCAGGTGCTTTGACTACCCATATATTGGACTGATGATCGACTTTACTCACTTTTATTTTGCTAATCACCTGACTTTTTGCAAAATCCCATGTTTCTTGCCTGGTCCCTGCTTTTTTCACCAAAAACGTATATGTACAATTTATTGAGATGCGAATATTTAACTCAAGACTCCCAAACATAGAGCTAAGTATGAATAGTTTACCAAATGTTAAGGAAATGTTATAATGTGTTTTGTTAGAATGAAACCTAGGTAAACATTATTGTGTACAGTTCTAGCATTACCAGGTACCAGTGAAAATGTTGGCATGCCCTCTTATACCAAGACTTTTTGTGTGGAATCATGGAAGTCACCAAGACTCTCAAGTATATATTTGAAATGCATTAGTAGCCTGGAAAGTGGGCATACTTGTCCTTCACTCTCATTGAAGAACTCTCTTGTAGAGTTTAGAAATCTCACTTGAGCATTTGACAGTCACCTGATGGTAATATCCACTGTCAAAGTGACATCAACCCATAAAGTAGGTGATAGTTTAAGACATGACAACACTACCTACTGATGCAAGAAGATCTTGTAGAATGTGATGGTGCTATAGATCCCACCCTGCAGCTAGATGTGATTCCTCAGTTTATCTTAATACTAGCAGCCCGTCCCGACGTTGTCCGGGTATGAATTGCTGCCGGCCAGTAGTATATTGTTTTGTAAGATTTCGTTTTGATAGCATTTTATTATCTGTGAAAGGCCTGTGAAACGCTCCGATTCACAGTGCACTGCAGATGCACTTAAGAGTGCGCGTTCAGTAATGTGTGAACTCGAGTTTCCCGAATTTATTTTTCCTTGCAATATTATGTAGCGCGAACTCGACAACATGGCATGATCACAATTTGTGGTAAGCATGGGGAGACAAAGCGATTTGCCTGGAATCACAGGATGTTGAGCTGATGCCGAGATTCGAACGTATCTCCCCAGCTCTAAAGTTCGCAATTCTAGAACTTGTGGTGGGAGATGTGTCTAAAAGTGTATGTCGGTGCTGGCCATCAATGAGAGAGACCTGTGCATTTTTGAAATGGGTGGTGAATAAAATATGAGTATGTTGCTGGAGATGTGGGCCGCCGTGCCACCAATGTACTTACCGGGGGAGGGTAAACACCCATTATTCCGCAACTTTCTTTCCGCATACCATCACTCCGCATACTTTCATTACGAAAGTACCATGACTTCGCAATACCATTATAACGCATGGCATTACATTTGATATGCTTTTACCACGCATACATTTACAACGAAATTCATTGTACATGCATGAATGGTAAAAGCATCTTTTTTTTTAATGTTTGGATAAGGTATGTATGGGTATAGGGGTATATGTTTTGGGGTACTGAGGTATATGTTTTGGGGTGTTTGGGTATTTTAAGGGTTCAGATATAGTTTTGGGTTTTGGGGTACAGGGGTAGTTTTAGGGTTTAGGGATAGGTATGGGTTTTGGGGTACAGGGGTATTTTTAGGGTTCATGGCTAGGTTTGGGTTTTGGGGTATAGGGGTATTTTTTGGGTTAAGGGGTAGGTTTGGGTTTTGGGGTACAGGGTATTTTAAGGGTTCAGGGCTAGGTTTGGGTTTTGAGGTACAGGGGTATTTTATTTTTCAGGGGTAGGTTTGGGTTTTGGGGTACATGGTTATTTTTAGGGTTCAGGGCTAGGTTTGGGTTTTGGGGTACAGGGGTATTTTTAGGGTTCAGGGGTAGGTTTGGGTTTGGGGGTATAGGGGTATTTTTAGGGTTAAGGGGTAGGTTTGGGTTTTGGGGTACAGGAGTATTTTAAGGCTTCAGGGCTAGGTTTGGGTTTTGGAGTACAGGAGTATTTTAGGTTTCAGGGGTAGGTTTGGGTTTTGGGGTACATGGTTTTTTTTAGGGTTCAGGGCTAGGTTTGGGTTTTGGGGTACAGGGTATTTTTAGGTTTCTGGGGTAGGTTTGGGTTTGGGGGTACAGGGGTATTTTAAGGGTTCAGGGCCAGGTTTGGGTTTTGGGGTACAGGGGTATTTTAGGGTTCAGGGGTGGTTTTGGGGTACAGTGGTATTTTTAGGGTTCAGGGCTAGGTTTGGGTTTTGGGGTACAGGGGTATTTTTAGGGTTTAGGGATAGGTTTGGGTTTTGGGGTACAGGATATATTTATAGGGTTAAGATAGGTTAGTGTTTAAGGGTGTTGGGGTATTTTAAGAAGTAAGGGTGGGTTAATATTATGTGGTGCAGGGGTATTTAAAGGGAGCAGGTTGGGATTAGCACACGATATGAGACATGGCATGAAGGGCGCAACGTATCACACGCCTCCAGCGTTTGTCACGCCCCCAGGACACGCCCACAGCACAACGCAGACACGCCCACAAGGGACTACTTTTCTGGCACGGTTCTTTAACCTTTTATTGTATATGGTGGGCATCTGCATAGCCTATGTCCTTCTGCTGCAACTGCCCTTTCCAACGCTGTATTGGGTGTTGTGATTGGTGCTGTGGTTCCTGAGATTACCCGCCTCAAAGGTTTGGGCTCTCTCTTTGTTACATTAGTATAGATTGTAACACATTAGCATCTCACTAATATTACTGCAAACAATCTCTGTGACACCCTTCCATTTCTCATATGTGAGGTCAAGTTTTGATCTAAAGGAAACCTTTTTTATGGATGTTGAAACACAAATATTTCTCTGCCAAATACCTGTGATAGACTCCCATACATCACCAACATTAAAAATAAATTAAAAGAAAACGATATTTAAAACAATCTGTTCAAGAATTATTCAAGTCGTCAGGGCAAGAAACTCTGCAGAATAGGGGAGCCCCTTGAGAGGCTGGGACCCTGGGCTAGGGCCCACTTTTCCCATGCCTTAAAACGTCTCTGCGCTTCTGTGCTCTCCAGATGCGTGTGGTACCCTGGGTAGGACATTTCCAGTCTGCCCATGTGATGGGTAGTCAGTGCAAACACTGGTGCACTCCATGCTCTTGTGCAAATGTTATATTCCACCTTTTAAGTTATTTATCGAGTGGTTTTTAAAGCCCCCCGAGTCTCAGGAAGCGTAGGGATGCACTGTTTTATCTTCAGCTCCTATACAGCACCGATGTTTGTTTTAGACTTTGTTCCTTTCTCAAAGCAGCTGTGAGATGCAGAAAATCGATGGAGGGCAAGATGTCAGGGTGCACTGGATCCCAGGCCCCCGAAAGTGGGCCAGTGTTGTACCTCGAACAGTGCTTGAGGCTGTGGGGGGTCTGTGATCATTTAGAGGTTCATGGTGTGGGTAGGGGTCACCGTACATTGATCGGGTTATCTCATTTTTATGCCGCCACATGGTTTGCATCATATTGTTGTCGGCAGAGATTCGATTGCACTGTATCGCTCCCTGTGTTGTTTTGCAAGAAGTATTTATTCATTTTGCGATTCTCTTCCTCTGCATGTTTTTCTTATGTATGCATCTTTTATGGCTCTACTGATGCCGAATAAAGATGAAATGAAAGGAGTACTGTATCATTTTATCCGTGAATAGCAGTCCGGCCCGACGTTGTCCGGGGCAGAAGGGGGCTGGGGGCAGCACCGCTGCAGGAGACGCGCAGCAGAGCGGCCAGCAGCGGGAGCAGCAGAGCGTACTCACCAGCATCACATGCGCAGGGTGTTGTTTCCTTGCTCCTGGCCGCTTCTGCCCACACTTCTGTCCACTCTTGGCGTGTCGGACTCCGGAGGCTGTCGGTTCGGCGCTCCTGTCCTGGCTGCTTCTGGCCACGCTCCTGTCCACTTCTGGCCACGCTCCTGTCCGCTCTTGGCTCCTCGCCGACCACTTTACTACTTTACTAAAAAGGCGGACCCGTGATTGTGATGTCAGCACGCATAAAACGCACACGCCCACCTCAGACATGGCGCTACTTCCAAGGGACTACTTTGTGAAAGAACGTACTTTGCCCTTCTAAGGTATATCTTTTTATGGTATATAGCCTATGTCCATCTGCTTACCCTGACGTTTCCAATGATGTATTGGGTGTGTTGATTGGCGCTGTGGTTCCTGAGTTTACCCGCCTCAAAGTTTCCCAGTTCTCTCTTTATAATAGTAGTATAGATAAAGAATCATACAATGAGGCTTCAACATAAGTAAATAAATGAGGTCTCAATATGCTGTTGATCCAGAGCACCATTACCAACCTCTTTCCCACCAACACCTGTGCAAATGGAAACTGACTCATGTGATGATCTCTCATTTATGCAAAATACATTTTGAAATCAGATCTATCCAGCACTAGGAGCTGGATGCAGGGAAGGAGCCAAAGGAGCGATGTAAGCAAAGGAGGGGAGGAGACATGGAGTAAAATTCGTTGTCTATTGACGTAAACTACATTACTGAAAGATGCCATTTAAAGAGGAACTAGCCCTGGACCTAGGATGAAGGAGTGGCACTGTTTGGAGGAAAGCCTTACACAGAAGAAAAGAGACATTCTTACCACTTAACTAATAAACTATCCTCTTTTTTTGGATGTTCAAAAGGAGACTCTGTTAAGATTGGTACCTAGATAGCCACCTTGAATAGGATCCATCCAGTAGTGCCATCAAGTGCCGGAAATTCTCTGCCGACTGCCCCTCACTGTGCCAGAGAAGGTATTTTTGGCTTCTCCGATAACACACAAAGCAGTGCTTATAGACAATTGAGCTGTTGGTCCATTATTTTCAACTTTCTTTGTTTCTAGGAGGACATGTGAACTGATATCCCAATATTACGAAAGGTACAGTTTCTTTAAATTCCGTCTGAAAACGTAGTATTGGGTAAATACATGTTCTTTGCGCTCAAGGCACCAGTTAGAGCAGGAAAGTGCACAGTTAGACTCATTCTTTTGCAAGAATGTCTCAATTTGACCTGTTTTTCCTGATTTTTCTCAATATTGGCTGTTTGATGGGCCTCACCACCAACACATTTATGGCAGCTGTAATCCTGACTCAATGTGCCAGGAGTAGACGCCTGCCAATATCAAGTGATCTCCTCCTGCTGGGGGTGGCGTTGACCAATATTCCTCTGCAGAGTTGTTGCTCAGCAAGTTTCCTGATACGCTTCCTCTGGGAAGAGGTATACAACAGAGACAGTGTTTGGAAGAGTTTTTTTATGCTTTTTCCCTTCTTTGTTTCCTGCAACTTCTGGATCAACACCTGGCTATGTGTCTTCTACTGCATCAGAATTGTCAACTTCTCACATGTGCTCTTCACACGCCTAAAGCTAAGAATCTCTGCCATGGTTCCCTGGCTGCTCCTGGGTTCTGTACTGGCATCTTTAGTCATCAACCTACCTGGAATTTGGTACATGAGGAAGAAACATACAGATAATTCCACTACTACAAACACCACCTTTGGAGGCACAGTTCGTGAAAACAGCCTTTGGAACAGGATCTTCATTTCTTCCACAACATGCGTTGTGCCTCTGATAGTGATAGTCATTGCATCTGTGCTGATCCTCACATCTCTCTACAGACACACCCAACAGATGCGGCAACACATGTCAGGATTCACCGGGGGTCCCAGCCTGGAGGCCCATGTCAATGCAGCAAAAACCACCTTATCCTTGCTGGTTCTCTACATTGTCTTCGACCTTGCTTTGATCACGGTTCTAGCAGAAAATGGTGGAGATGTAATGTCTTACAAATTATATGTTTCTGGATTTGGATGTAATCCATATCCCTTCATTAACTCCCTGATCCTCATCTTGGGGAATCCCAAGTTGAAAACAGCAGCAGTGAAAACTTTCGGTGTTCGTCAACATAGAGGACCTGATTCTTAAGGGTAACTTACACTTTTGAGTAAGTTTACACATCTCAGTAAGTTTACTTCTTTTTGGTATTCATAAACTGTGCTTTTGTAGTTACTTACACCTAGGAATTAACTTACATTTTTGTAGGAATTTACATTTTTGTAGTAAGTCAAGCACTACACATGGCCTACAACTTTTAATGCAACATCCTCCTATTGAAATTAATGGAGATAGGGACTAAAAAAGTGTACATTACTAGAAAAGTGCAGTTTGTAAATCAAATAAACTTACTATAAAGTTTAATTAATTACAAAAGTGGAGTTTGTGAATAGCACTTTGTAGTGAGTCTGGTGGTACTGCTGTAGTACTACAAAAATTGTTACCCACCAATTTATGCCACAGGTTACGGAATTGAAGACATGACCTGTTGATGCTTTCCTCACTGTAGATCCTTTGAACCACCTACGAAAGACAAGAGCAGTGTTTACACAAAAAAGGCCCAGCCAGAATGGTCCTTGTAGAGTAACTTCATGTGCAAGAAAAATGTGGCAAATCTCCCCTTATTAAATGTATATTTCAACTTTGGAAACCTGGTTAAGTGAACTGATTCTCTCTCTAAAAGACTGTAAATAACTGTATTTATTTTATCAAGTTGCTTTGGCTAAAATTAGCTTCGCTCTGTCTTTAGGATTTTTTAAATTAAGAAAATGATTAAGGTATTATTTTCCGAGACTACTCTGGGACAAGTAAATAAATATATAGATGGGTGATAGTGAATAACGTGGGTGTTTTTAACCAAGGGGGTGGAAGAGTGGGGTACCAGTCAAGAGCGTGTATGGATGTCCAATGCAAGGCCTGCACTGTGGACTTACCTGTGCTTATGCGATGCCGTGAAGAATCACTGCCTGCTGTTTTACCAGTCAATGACCCTTACAACTGGGACCGCCTCATCTTTCCAAGGCCCACTGACACAGCAATGTTTTTGGTGTCATCTCCCCTCTATTTGAGGTTATAGTCTGCAGGTGACAGCTGCTATAACCTGGGGGACACATAACGTGAGCAGCATGTGGGGAGTAGGTCCTTTTGGGCCATCCCAGACAGTCATAGTTCACACTCTATCTGCCTATATATAGTATTCACTAAGAGCAATGGATTAACATTCATTTGTTAGAAAACATGGGTGGTTTGTTCGTTCATTCTAAATTTTGTGTACTATATATTTTGGCTTCTTTATGGTGAGCATGTATGAATACTCGTTTTTGGATTGCACTATATGAATAAATATTAAGCAGTTATTTGTTAAAATAGTTTCGATTTTTTGTGTATTATTTATCGTTATGTAGTACAAAGGCTGCTTTTTCAAACTAGTAAAGTGATGTATAAACTGACTTGTATGCTTTTTTAATTTGGCCATGTATGCTAAATCTATAAATTCCCATAAAACATGCCAAACATTAGTGCAATATTTTGGTCCAAATTCATTTTTAGAATTAAAAGGCAAATGAAAAATGTTTTTCTTTTTCAGTTCAGTTCAGTTCGTTTTTTATTTCGATAATTAAAAATCATCATAAAAATACATGGTAAACAGTGCATAAAATGTTATTAAATTAAATTACATTTCTGAACATTACGCCTATTTGAAAAAGATTAAAACATTGACTGGGCACATTGTACATGGATCATGATTCAACGACAAAGTTTGTGCTAAGGTTAATTTCTTGTGTTTCTTAATCTAACAGCTATTTTTAGAAAACTTGAAATGGCGCACAGGGTATACGTATCATTTGCTTTTTGTAGAAACAACAGGGCTGCTTTTGCATGTCGTATTTTCTGGCTTTTAAGTATGTGGACCAGAAATCGACGCCTAGACAATTGATAAAATGGACATAAAAGTACAAAATGAAGGGTGTCCTGCGGAGACCTATTGTCGCAGCCGCAGGCACCCTTCTGCTCAATCGTTACAGTAAACCCCGAAGGATAGGCTAAAATATTAGGTGAAAGATTGAGCCTAAAACAACATATTAAAAATATGTCCTGTTGATTTTACATTAAAAACAGACAGGGTTCCATGCCCATTCCGTTTTCTACTAGGCTATGCGCTGTTACTGATCTCTTAAGTATCCCCGCTTTTAGTCTGGCAGCTGCAAAGCTTTCTAATAACAGTTTCTTCACTGTCATTTTACAATTGTTTGTAATCAGCGCGTGATCAAGAAACAAATGAGACTGGTGAATAGTTGTCAGAGTAACATTAACATATTTCAACCAGGGGATTTGGAGTGCATTGTCCCTTAGCAGACAGTCTTTTGCAATTTCCCTGGTTAATTCAGCCTCTGGGTTGGTCCATATTCTAATCCAAGCAGTGATAGGCCTAATCTTCACCTCATCCGAGATGCATCCCATCCCCAATTCTTGGTGTACAATGACTGAGGGGGTAGATTGTGGAATTTTGAGGATTATACGGAAGAACTTGTCTTCTTCAATTTGTAGTTTTGTCGGGTCCTTGAATCCCCACACCTCAGCTCCATATACTGCTTTTGACGTGGTGATCGAACCATAGAGGGTCATTATTTGTTCAGGACACCACCGGCCAAGTCTATTCACAAAACTTAAAATTGCCCCATTGGAGAATATAAGCTTTGAGCAATGTTCTTCCACTAGCGCTTTAAAGTGCATGTCACTATCCAACAAAAGGCCCAAATAGGGAAAGGTGTTAACCGTTTCAAGAGTATGTGTCCCTATCTTGAACACTGGTTTCTTGGCTGGTTTTTTGCCGGCCACCATAACAAAAGACTTTTTTAGATTCACTGCAAGGTCCAGGTTTGCCATAAACTCCACGAAGCCGTTTACCAGGTGTTGTAGACTCCTCGGTGTGCGGGCCAGCAACACCGCGTCGTCCGCGTACAAAAGTACTGGGATTTGCCGCGATCCTACTCTTGGGCAATCCTGGGCAAGGGAGATGAGGGAGCTTTCTAGTCCATTGATATATAACGAAAAAAGAAACGAAGCAAGGATGCAACCTTGCCTTACTCCTCCTAAGCAAGGGAAAGCTTCCGTGCGTCCCCCCTCTGGGCTAAATCTCACTTTAGCCGTAGTGTTCAAATGGAGCACTTTTAGGATGTTGATGAGCTCAACTTCCATGCCCATCGTGACCATCATCGCCCATAGTTTACTTCTGTTGACATTGTCGAATGCGGCTGCCAGGTCCATAAACCCCATATAAACAGTGCCCTTGCTGGCTTTGGTATATTTAGCAGTTAGCAGATATAGGTTTAAACACTGGTCGCTAGTTGATCTACCACATCTAAAACCATACTGAGTGTCCACTAGGGTGTGGTGTTCCTCGGTCCACTCTGTTAGCCGATTTAATATCACCCTCCCTAGAATTTTTGCTGAAACATCGATTGGAGAAATCGGCCTGTAGCATTTAGGATCTTCTCGGCTCCCTTTCTTAAAAATGGGTACTATCAGTGCAGTGGACCAGGAGCGTGGGAGTCCAGACCTAACCGCCGCATTTAGGACCCTTGTTAGGATAGGTGCCCATAGGTCTATGTTGCTTCTATACAGATTCGGTGGTGTTCCATCGGGGCCTGGTGCTTTATTGGGTGTGAGCCCTTGTATCGCTAGTTTGGAAAGGGGCGACCACTCGGTCCCCCCGAACGTATGGCGGAGTGCCTCGATCCCCCGGGAAGCCATTTTTGGGCGGGAGGCGCGTCTCGGCTGGTATGCCCGAAGCGGCGTAGCCGGGGCGCGCTTTTTCCCGCCCTAGAGTGGGCTGGCCTAGACACCGACGCAGCCAGCCACGCCCTCAGGGCAGGCAGGGGCGGGTTTTCGCCCGCCCTGAAGACGGATAAAAAGGGACGCAAGACCGAAGACGTCCTCTTGTTCTTGTGCTCTGAAGCTGCACCTCCTCGCTACACGTGAGCTCGGGACAGAACGAAGAGCCAATTTTGAGCGTTTTGATCTTTTCTTTTGTCTTCTAGATACTTTGTCGGAGAGATGCCCAAGAAAGGCGCGAAGAGAATGACGACTGATCAGATGGTTCGGGTCCTCGTCAAGGAGATGTCCGAGATAAAGAAGCGACTGGCGGAGCGAGACGGGGAGGAGGGATCGGGGCGTCCACCGGCTGGAGGGAAACCCAAGAGGCCAAGAAGGGGTCCGGCCGGGGGAGACGTCCCGGTTCCCTCTGCCCCGCTCGAGGCGCCGACCCCGGTACCGATGGAGGGGAATCCGATCCCCGTCGTCGTCACCCCGACTTCTAACGAGGATATGCCCCCCGAGCTGGCGGCACAGCTAGCAGCGTGGTTGGGCGATAGTAGTGAGGGCGCCACGGCTGCCGAGGCACAGGCGCTGATGAAACAGTTGCGTGAAAAAAGAGACGCAGCCAAGGTGCCCGCACCGGCGGCAGTGATAGACAAGCCACAAGTGACGGAAGCAGCGTCCGGTGCAGGTAAGCGGCCATTGCCGATCGCAAGGGATGAGTCAGCACCCTCTCGTAGAGAGAAATTGGGTCAACATGTTCCTTTGGCAATAAAGGAAAAGATCTGGGCGGGGGATTACGTGAACATTTTCTCCTTGCTTGTCGATCATTATGAAGTGGAGCATGTTAAGAGTCAGAAGGACCTAATGCATCCGAGTGTTTGGCGCGCAAAAATGGCCGCCTTTAAGGTAAATGAGAATATTGGCAACTGGGGCAATGCTTGGGGTATTTTTACATCGATTTTGGGAGAACGTAGGCCTGAGTTGCTACCTGAGTTTCCAATTTATCAGTCACGAATTATGGGTTACTCGACATCGTATCAAGGTAACCACTGGTTCTGTTATGACAACCTTTTCAGGAAAGAGAAGGAGCATAACAAAAGTTTAACTTGGGACTGTTATGATTCTTTGACATGGGATAAAATGAAAGAGTCAGGGATGTTGAAAATGCCATTGGTGGGGAGCAATGTTGGTGAATACTCCCGCCAAAATGCGGGGACGCCCTTTCGGTCAGGTACGAGTACCGACGATTACTCGAGACCTGCCGGCAATACAGGGAAAAGGGGTTTCTGCTTCAATTTCAACAAAGGTAAATGTACTAGGCCTCCGGGATCCTGTAAGTTCAAACACGAATGTAGTAATTGTGGGTCGTCCCATCCTGAGTCCTCGTGCAGAGCCAGAACGGGTGAGAATGGGGGTAGAGGAGGCGCCAAACAGGTCTAATATAGTCCGAGGGGCGCCTCTACCAACCCCGATTGATACCTTGGCGATGATTCCCTGGCTCAGTGAATACCCAGATCGTACTTCTGCTGGGGTGCTGCGGAACGGTTTTTCATATGGTTTCCGCATCCCGGTAGGGGACTTTCAGGGCGTCGGGACGTGCAGAAATCAACTTTCCGTCTTGCAGCATACAACTATAGTGCAGGATAAGATCCGGAAAGAGGTTAACCGGGGTCGGGTCGCCGGCCCGTTTAGTGTACCCCCGGTACCGTATTTTGTATGTTCTCCGTTAGGGGTGGTCCCGAAGAAGGACCCAGGTGAGTTTCGATTAATTCATAATCTGTCAGCTCCACATGGTCTTTCGGTGAACGATGCAATTGATCCAGAGGTATGTTCGGTGCGGTACGCATCATTTGATGAGGCAGTAGCCATTTTGAATCGCCTGGGGCCCGGGACGTTGATGGCGAAATCAGATATCGAGTCAGCGTTCCGGTTGCTCCCGGTACACCCAGACGACCAGCGTCTTCTGGGATTCATGTTTCAGGGATCATATTATTTGGATAGGTGTATGCCGATGGGATGCTCTATATCCTGTGCATATTTCGAGAAATTCAGTACTTTTCTGCAATGGGTATTCACAAAGAAGACGGGTTTCCGAAATGTAATGCATTACCTTGATGACTTTCTGTTCCTTGGGCCTGCCGGAAATAACGAATGCGCCCAGGCCTTGGCTGAATTTTGTGTGTTAATGGGTCAATTTGGCGTGCCATTGGCACCGGGTAAAACTATGGGTCCCACGACTTGCCTCGAGTTTTTGGGGATCGAGTTGGACTCTAGTGAGGGTTGTTTTCGTCTACCAGCTACCAAAGTGTCGAAATTCAGGGCAGCCCTGCAAGTTTGTATAAATGCATCTAAGGTTACGCTGAATCAGTTGCAACAATTGGTGGGGAAGTTGAATTTTGCCCTAAGGGTGATCCCAATGGCTCGCCCCTTTTCCCGTTCAATTGCCCAAGCGATGGTTGGCCTAAAGGAGGGTCATCATCGCACGAGATTATCGGCTGAGGTCCGCCAAGACATGCGTATTTGGTTAGCATTTTTGGCGGACTTCAATGGTCGAGTTGTCTGGAACAAGCCAGCCGTGTCCTCTGAAGAGCTGGGTCTATGGACAGATTCGGCGGGGAGCATGGGCTTTGGCGCCATCTTCGGCACGAAATGGTCGGCACAAAGGTGGCCCCCATGGTGGCACGAAGAGGGGCTGACGAGTAATATTGCTTTCCTTGAACTGTTTCCCATTCTGGTGGCCCTCAGAACCTGGCCCGAAGGGTTCAAAGATCATTCTGTCGTGTTTTGGTCTGACAATATGACCGTTGTAGAATGCATCAATAGTCAGGCAGCCCGTTGTAAACTGATTTTAAGGCTGCTCAAAGAAATTGTCTTACTGTGTATGCAACTGAACGTGATATTCAGAGCAAAACATGTCCCAGGGGTAATGAATCAGGCTGCTGATGCACTGTCTCGTTTTCAAATGCAGGCTTTCTCGGGTTTCCTTCCCTCAGCGGACCCAGAGCCGGCACCCTTCCCCGAAGCTCTATGGTCTCTCGGTGCCCCGAACTTCGTCACCTCGTGGGAGAGAGTCTAGCACCAAGGACGAGGAAGGCATATGAAGGGGCGTTCCGGGCCTATTTAGCCTTTTTGGGGACTGAGAGAGATGGGCTTTGGGGTCAGGAGGAATGGGTAGTACATTTTCTGATGTCTTTGCATAGGGCTGGGAAGTCGGTGGCTACGGCCCAAAGGCATCGTGCTGCCATTTCCTTTGTTGCCAGGGCCCATAATATCCAGGACCCGACGGCGTCTTTTGTGGTACAAAAGGCGCTGCGTGGGTAGCAACGCCTAGAGGGTCGCAGAGTAGATGAGAGGCGACCGATAGGTCTGGATAGGTTGTCCCAGTTGCTGGCCACACTCCCCGCCACATGCTCGTCTCAGTTCGAGGCATGTTTGTTCCGAGCTGCATTTACGCTGGCATTTCACGGGGCGATGAGAATAAGTGAGCTGGTTGCAGGGAACAAACAGGATGTGGTGGGGGGTTTGTGCCGGGAACACGTTCAGATCAGGGGTGAAGCAATGATTGTCTCCTTTGTCAGGTCCAAGACCGATCAAGACGGGATGGGGGACTGCACGATCATTCACAGGATCCCCGGGTCCTCCATGTGTCCGGTACAGTGTTTAGAAGATTACCTAGCACGAAGGGTGGCATCATGGGGGGGGACATTGTTGAGACACGCGGACGCCACCCCACTGACGAAGTTTCAGTTTCAGCGGGTGCTTGCGATGTCTATTACCGCAGCGGGCTTAGACCCGGGCGAATTCGGGACCCATTCCTTTCGAATAGGGGCTGCCACTGAAGCTACAGCCAGGGGTCTTAATGTTGAACAAGTAAAACGAGTGGGGCGTTGGTCCTCCAATTGTTATAAGAGATATGTGCGGTTGCACATGTTGTGAAGCTATAATAATGCACTCACGCTTCTTGTCTTTTGTTTGGTTTTCAGTTGCGCAAGCCTACGAGGCAGGGCGGACTATGCAGTCGACCCAACACCAGGCCAGCGGTCAGACATCACCGGCTGTGAGAAAGGAGGTGTGGGTCGTGGGCCACTCATACGTGAGGCGTGCCGCAGACGTATTCGAAGCAGGTGACATGATTCACGTACCTGGGGAATACGGGTACAGAGTGTCCTTCTACGGAAGAGGCGGTCTCTGTATTGACCAGTTTCAAGCATTCTTTGAGGGTTTGTTAGGGCGGACGAGGTCACCGCCGTCTATAGTCATAGTACATTTAGGGGGCAATGATTTGGTCACCACCGGTAGACGACTTCTCCTAGAGGCGATGCTTTCCACTGTAAGTTGGTTGGCAAGGAAAGTTCCGGGGTGCATAATTGCGTGGTCTCATATGATCCCACGAAAAGTGTGGCGGGGGGCTATCTCGATTCCTGCTTTGAACCATTCAGTTAGAAAACTTAATAACAAAATGAGTAGGTTGTTCCGTTCCAAGACATTGCATTCTATCTCGCATAGTTGTATTAATGATGACAGTATGTATTTGGGGGATGGTGTGCATTTGTCACGGGTGGGGAATGAGTTACTCATAGGAGACTTCTTAGCTTGGTTAAAGACGTTAAAACATGACCTTTAGGTAGGAGTTTTGTGGGGGGTCCGGATAGCCGGTCAACTATCCGGACCTGTGGCGGTAAGGTCATGATCGGTGAGCACTAATTAGAAGATCCCTATGAGTGGGCGTCACCCAACACGGATGGGAGCGCTCGGGTGAGGTGGCCATTGGCCCCTCAATGGGGAGGCGGTCCCTTCTAAGGATGGGTCGCCGGAAGTAAAGGAAAGGCGGTCAAGGCCCCTTCCTGTGTAGGAGGGGTTACAGCCCCCTCCTGGGGAATTTCCCGGGGCCAGTGACATCTGCGACGGCAGATGCGGTAAGTTGTGTGGGGTTGGGGGGAGGTCTACGGTACCTTCTAGATACCTCACACGAGTATTCGAACGACCTTTAACTGGCGTCGAGTTCTTAAGTGCCCCCGTCAAGTCAAGGGAAATTGGTAGTAGTTGCACTTGAGGTAAGCCTCCGTGCTGTCGCCCCTCCCAAGTGGGAGGGGTAAGTCTGGTTAGGGATCTTGACACCGGTTATGACCTTGCCGTTGGCCCTTAAACGTTAGGATGTACAATTTCAATATTTCTAGAGAATGTTTTGTAGGATGCTAGTTCGGCTAGGAGAACCTCTGTATTAGAGAATATGTTAAAGTTAGCCAAACAACGCAATGTGGTAATGAAATTGTACATAACATGAAACGTTTAATGTTTTAAATTTTTTTTTAATAAATACGGCCGGGAGGGTCACTCCCTCCCACTTCCAAAAACTTCAAGAACTGTTTCCGGTTTCCCTCCTTTTGGGGATTGTGTTGAGAGGGGGTGGCGGGTATCTCAGCCATATGGAAAGGGGCGACCACTCGGTCCCCCCGAACGTATGGCGGAGTGCCTCGATCCCCCCGGGAAGCCATTTTTGGGCGGGAGGCGCGTCTCGGCTGGTATGCCCGAAGCGGCGTAGCCGGGGCGCGCTTTTTCCCGCCCTAGAGTGGGCTGGCCTAGACACCGACGCAGCCAGCCACGCCCTCAGGGCAGGCAGGGGCGGGTTTTCGCCCGCCCTGAAGACGGATAAAAAGGGACGCAAGACCGAAGACGTCCTCTTGTTCTTGTGCTCTGAAGCTGCACCTCCTCGCTACACGTGAGCTCGGGACAGAACGAAGAGCCAATTTTGACCCACCCACCAGCCCCTGAGGACAGCCAGTTGTTTATAATAAAGTTGATCGATAATTATGTTTCTGTTTCGTTTACAGGTTGTGATAGTATCATGTTGATGTTGATTATAATAAAGATTGGTGTATGTTGTGTAGGTTTTACGATTAAAATGATTCGATATAGTGTGAATTTTAAAGCATGCTCTTTCGGTCGTACCGACCAATGTTTTCGTAGGTTTTATTAGCATTGTCGTATTTATTTCTGGTAGGCGGTAAGGTCATGATCGGTGAGCACTAATTAGAAGATCCCTATGAGTGGGCGTCACCCAACACGGATGGGAGCGCTCGGGTGAGGTGGCCATTGGCCCCTCAATGGGGAGGCGGTCCCTTCTAAGGATGGGTCGCCGGAAGTAAAGGAAAGGCGGTCAAGGCCCCTTCCTGTGTAGGAGGGGTTACAGCCCCCTCCTGGGGAATTTCCCGGGGCCAGTGACATCTGCGACGGCAGATGCGGTAAGTTGTGTGGGGTTGGGGGGAGGTCTACGGTACCTTCTAGATACCTCACACGAGTATTCGAACGACCTTTAACTGGCGTCGAGTTCTTAAGTGCCCCCGTCAAGTCAAGGGAAATTGGTAGTAGTTGCACTTGAGGTAAGCCTCCGTGCTGTCGCCCCTCCCAAGTGGGAGGGGTAAGTCTGGTTAGGGATCTTGACACCGGTTATGACCTTGCCGTTGGCCCTTAAACGTTAGGATGTACAATTTCAATATTTCTAGAGAATGTTTTGTAGGATGCTAGTTCGGCTAGGAGAACCTCTGTATTAGAGAATATGTTAAAGTTAGCCAAACAACGCAATATGGTAATGAAATTGTACATAACATGAAACGTTTAATGTTTTTAATTTTGTTTTAATAAATACGGCCGGGAGGGTCACTCCCTCCCACTTCCAAAAACTTCAAGAACTGTTTCCGGTTTCCCTCCTTTTGGGGATTGTGTTGAGAGGGGGTGGCGGGTATCTCAGCCATATGAGTTCTTCAAGTGTAAAGGCTAGGTCTACACTCCTGTCACCTTCCCACAATCCCTCCTGTGTGGGCCCCTTGGTGTTATTATACAGGCCCTCAAAGTGTCTAACCCACTGGTCAGGGAGGATATTTGCACTAATAACTGGGGTAGTGTTATCCTGAAAACAGGGCCTATTCACAATTCTCCAGAATTCAGAATAATCCCTGTTTTCACCTGCCTCTCTCAGGTCTGCCCATAACTCTGCCTGTAGTACCAGTTTCCTCTCCTTTGTTTTGACTTTGTAAATCTGTCTACAATTGGCCACTAGTACCGTGTCCCTTGGTTTGCATTTGAGGGCTTTTTTTAGGTTCCTTAGTGCTTTGGAACAACTTGTATCAAACCAATGTGGGTGAGTTGATTTCTTAATGGGGCCTTTTGTTTCCAGCAATTTATCCGCTAGTTTTGTTAGGGATTCAAAAGAGGCTAATAGGTCTGAGCCTTTTACTTGGAGATCTAAACACTCCTCCACATATTTCCCGCCTTCCACTATTAGTGTGTTATAGAATTCCTGCGGTTTTATTTTTATCCACTTAAGGCGCCTTCCTTGGGCTACAGGGTGCAACCTGCCCTCCCTTTTGTTGCTATTAGTTCTACGGCCCCCGTGGTTTAGATCTATGGTTAGTGGGTTGTGGTCACTAAAGGGGCTCCATTTTGTTATTACCTTCTTGACTTTGGACAGAGCAAAAGAAGAGATGATTATGTAGTCAATCGTTGAGGAGCAACCTCTACCTTTGAATGTAGGAACATATAAATCCTCCCTCTCCTGGGCTACCATGTCCAGAGTGTGGGCTAGTGAGTAGGTATCTAGCATAGTGGATAGTAACGTGCCCTCCTATTTGTGCTCAAAATGCGACCCCTTTCGTAGAGGGCAAGCATCCCAATCCACTTGTGTAGTGGAGATGTTTGGACAAAGGTGACAATTAAAGTCACCCAATAATACAATGATTGAACTCCCCCCCTTGCTTCTCTGTTCCGTCTCTTCACTTAGGCCCACATGCATCAAGCATTTTTGGAGTCGCAAACGGTGCGATTCCTTAAAATCGGCCGTTTGCGATTCCAAAAATGCTTTTTGGAATGCATCAAGCATTTTTTGAAATCGCAACATTTTTGCGATTTCCAAAAATGCGATTGCTTTTAGGAAATCGCAAATTTGCGATTTCCTAAAAGCAATGCATGAATACTTTTGAAATTGCGAATTCGCAATTAGAGGGGCAAATTTACCGAGTAGTTGAACTACTCGGTAAATTT
Source organism: Lissotriton vulgaris (assembly GCF_964263255.1). Taxonomy (NCBI): domain Eukaryota; kingdom Metazoa; phylum Chordata; class Amphibia; order Caudata; family Salamandridae; genus Lissotriton; species Lissotriton vulgaris. The sequence goes on from NW_028244065.1 coordinate 191,745, forward strand.
GCAAAAAGTGTAATTAACACTTTTAACGCATTTTAAAAGCATTCATGTTACGGACACACATGTCCTTAGGACATGTGTGTTTGCAACATGATGCGAAAAATACATTTCAGGGGTGCAGGGGGGGTTCATTTGAACCCCCCTCACCACCCTTGAAATGCAATCAGGATTTGCGATTTTGAAATTGCGAATTCGCAATTCCCATTCATTCCTATGGGCCTTTTGGCCCATAGGAATGAATGGGAATTGCGATTTCGCAATTTCAAAATCGCATTTTTTATGCGATTCGGTAGAAATTGCGATTTCTACCGAATTGCATAAATATTTAAAAAATAATCATGCATAGGCTTTTGCGAATTCTAAATTGCGATTCGCTTTTTATCGCAATTTAGAAGTCGCAAAAGCCGAGACTGATGCATGTGGGCCTTAATCTATTGCTTAATTCCAGTAGTGCTACGTGTTCCCCTTGTGAGGGCCCTGGGTTGTAAAAGTTGAACAACTGTATTTTCTGCCCTCTACTTTTGTAACTGAGTGCCTGCAGGGTATGCGACGTCCATGATGTGACTGTCCATTTACCTTCTAGAGTTATGTCAACATAAATGGATAACCCTCCTCTCGCTCTCCCTGCTCTGCTTTCCTGTGCTGGGACAGCAAAGCACTTGAAACCTTTTAGTTGGTACAGTTCCGGGTCCACTGCCCAGGTCTCTTGGAAGGCTAATATACTATAGCCCTGAAGTTCTTTTCTCCAATCTGGGTCTTCAAATTTACCCGCTATCCCTGCTATATTCCAAGAAATAACTCTTATATTGCCATCCCGGGCATCACTTTCAATTGGACCCTGGTGCGGTGGACTAACCTGTGACCCAATCCCCTCCCTTCTAGTATTAGGTTCAGAGCCCACTGAAACTTGCATTCTTAGGGCATTTCTTGGCTCCATAAGTGCGCTGAACTGACCCTCGGATCTTCGTCTTAATCCAGCGAATCCCTGATTCCAAGGTAGCCGTTGAGGAAAGCGATCACCACCTCGCCGGACCCGCTTGCAGAGGCGGCTGGTCGTGTGGGAGTGTTCCTGGAGAGGCGCGGGCAGGTGATAGCGTCGGCGGGGCTGCGAGCACACAGGCAGGGACTCCAGTGTCCAGGAGCCCCTGCGCGCCCAATCCACCACACCTGGGCTGCTCTCCCCGCTGGCCACGCCCCCGCCAAACGGACAGAAATTCAGCCTCTCTCTCCAGTTCTTTGGGACCATATTGCGCTGAACTGACCCTTGGATTTTCGTCTTAATCCAGCAAATCCCTGCTTCCAAGGTAGCCATTGAGGAAAGCGATCACCACCTCGCCGGACCCGCTTTGCGGGTCCCGCAGCGCTTTGCCTTGCAGAGGCGGCTGGTCGTGTGGGAGTGTTCCTGGAGAGGCGCGGGCAGGTGATAGCGCCGGCGGGGCTGCGAGCACACAGGCAGGGACTCCAGTGTCCAGGAGCCCCTGCGCGCCCAATCCACCACACCTGGGCTGCTCTCCACGCTGGCCACACCCCCTGCCCATCAGCCTATTAGCCAGCTGCATTTGTGTTTAAAGACGACCTTTGCCACCGCTTCGCGGGAGCGCGCAGGGAGAAGCCCGGGACAAGGGCGGGACCGTCTGTGGCCGTCCGGGGCCGAAGGAGGCCGGGCTGGGCCAGGTCTCTAACTCTTATTCAGTAACTGTGTGTTATTCCATCCCCTGTTACATAGCTCATGTGCATGCTGTCAGAGGGTCTAGTCTCTTGTGGTTATCTTGTGTCCTATTGCAAATATGATTAGTTCCCTTCCACCAAGTGTGGGTGTCTCATTTCAGGGGCCCCTTGATAAATATTTTGACAAGGTAACTAAGGAGATTGATAAAGAACTTCTCCTAGCAGAAAAGCGAGCTGATCGTTGCCGTTCTATTGAACTTCTGAAACAATCATTGCTGACCACTCAGCCTGCACCTAACAATTCCCAAGATTTGGCAGTACAAGGGAAAACGATTATCGATTTGGACCTAACAAGCACTGACCAAATACCGAGTATTTTTCGTGTACCCAATTGTTCTCCTGTTTGCTCTCTTATGAATAGCGAGGGTCGACATAATAGTCCAAATCCTGTCCGGAGTAGTTTTATTGATTCTACTGATCATGTTGAGCAGATTGCTGCCCCAGAGTTACAGTCAACCTTTACTAATCACTCATGTTTAAGTGAAGCTCAGGGAAGGAATTTGCTGCCCCATTCTAATATTGTCCCTGAATCTAAATCCTCTAGAAAAGTACGATTTGTCTGCCCCCCACCCAGGAAGAAAAGGAAAAAGGGTGGTGTAAAAAGAAAAGGTATAGATCAACAAACTTGTCCCTCCTCCCCAATCACGCAGTTAACCGATTTTTCGGTACTTCCTGTAATTGAGGTTCCCGCTGGGTCTCCCCATCTACCAACGCCCTTGGTGGATACCTCAACTGGGTTTAACAAGGAGTGTTATGATATCTTTGAGAAACTCCTGAAATCTTACATGTTACCCATCCTGGAACGGGTAAGGCTATTAGGTGAAAAGTTGGATCAACTTTTACTCACTGGGGTTCCACCTTTACCCACGAGCATGGTCGGCCAGCTTGCCTCTCAACCAAAGCCTAGTGTTACTGCTGCTCCCTCGAATATTCAACCTGGAGCCACCAGTAACAGTACAACACATAGTAAACCAAAATCACAGCAAGTGCCAATCGCTCCAAAAAGTGTCTCCAATTCTGTTAAAGATAAGCCGAGCGTACCAAGTACTAAGCCATCGGCTGTGGGAAGTAAGGCAACCCACAACACAGGAGTAGCCAAGTCGGACAATTCCACTTCCAGACCCAATCTAAATCGCAGGAATATGGTAGATCTTCCACCCGAGTCTGCTAATTATGTTATTATGATGACGGGTGTGCCTCCACTCCTAAATGGTAATAGGGAAAGTAATGTTAATCTAAAGAATAAGGTCATCTTTTGGTTGAAGACCAACAGACCACTTCCGGCCCATCTTAATGGTGATATTATTTCAGTTCGTAGATGTAAGTGGGTGGGTCCTCGCCCAAAAGATATTGAGGGAGATATTGTGATTATTAACTTCAGGGATCACAGGGTAGTTTCCCACCTCACCGACTGGTATGTGGGAAACTACGATGGTGGAATTTCCACGAGGAATCTAAGTTATTTCTACCCTGAGTCCCTGGTTAAACCACAAGGTCAATTACAAGGACAATCACGTCCGATAAGTAACTCTTACCCCCTCAAATGGACCAACTTCACCGACAGATTCTATGGGCCCCAGATCAACCCAGAAGCCATGTATCATGCCTATTCACAATCAGCATACAACAGTTCTACTTATACACCGTCTTGGGCTAACCATAATGCAAACCCCCAGTTCTCGGGTTATCCCGCACCACATGTTTTCCCTAATCCGAGTTTTGGAACATCCCGCTGAGGAATTTGTATGAGCCCCTATCAGACTTGAATCATATTGATTGACAAACTACCCTTACAAGGGCTGGGGTGGGCAGTCTGGAAAGTCCATGGGTTGCAGTTTCTAAATTGAATGATTTCTGTAAAGTTTTAGACCCCAGGGGTTATCCTGCTCAAAATGTAACTGTTGCTTCTGTCGAATTGTATGGGTCCGGGGACTCAATGGTGGTGCTGGAGCCCGTAGATCCATTAATTGCAACTATAGAGTCTGGAACCCTAGCAGTAAGTACTTTGGGTGAGCTCTCTGGCTCTGGTACAGTTGATGAACTGGGTGACAGTGTTGCTAAAATGGGAGTTGCTAGATTGCAGGCAGCTGCTATCCCAACTGAAGATGCTGAGTGTTCTCCCGACAAGGGGATATCTAGTGCTCTATCAGGCGGACATGGTACTATTCTGTGTAGCTGGAATATAGCAGGTCTGGAGTCTAGATTGTCTATACCGGATTGGGTTAGTTTTATACGTAGAGGGGATGTTTGGTCCTTCCAAGAGACCTGGGCACTCCAACCACTGTTTCTTACTGTTTCTTACTGGCTACTTGTCCTTTAGCAAATTGGCTGTTAAGGGACTAAAAGGTCGTGCCATGGGGGACCTGACAGTGTGGGTTAGGCAGAAAGCGGGTATCATAGTTGAAGAAGTCTTTATTGATAGTCCGGACATACTACTTGTTAGTATAAAATCCACAAGTGGCCTGGATATTTTGGTGATTAACATTTATGCCAGGGGTATTCAGGGAGGTAAGATCTCTCCATCCCTTATTACCCTGGATGACTATTTAAGTACAGCTTCATATCCAGGGCTAAAGGTAGTAATGGGTGATTTAAACTCTTGTTTTGAACCCCTGAGCCAGGATGACGACTCTTTTACTGAGCCTGAAGACCAGGCCTGGGGGATTCCACAATTGGATCTAGCCCGATTAAAAGGTGGTCTCTGGTGGCTATCTTGATTAAAGGTATGTGCTTGAACCAAGGCTTGCGTGCCCTCAACAGTAGAACAACCTCTGATAGGATAGGCAAGGATACTTTTAGTAATGGTAGACATAGTAGTAGAATCGACTATGTTCTACTGGATGTTAAATTGTGGCACTTGTTGGTGGACATGGAGGTAACATCACGCCCTGAAAGTGATCATGATCCCCTAGTGGTAGAATTAAGGGACACAAGTTTCTCAGGCCAAGATAATCATGCTCTTAATGTCGTACAGGATAATGTTACTCTCACTAATGACACAAGAAGAGTACGTTGGCCAAAAATTAGTGTGGATCCTGAAGCCTGTAAAACTATCAGAGCTTTGGTTTCCGATTCCCTGGATAACATTTCCAAATGTGAGTCTCAGGAGGCAATTAACTCTATGATCACCGATACTCACACTCTCATGTTTGGGTCTTTAAAGAAACTTTTCATTAAATCCCTCACTAGATGGGGGTGCACAAAAAGGTTAAATTGGTTCGATGATGAGTGTTGTCAAACCCATGCCGAATTGTTTAAGGCCCTCAAACTTAAGGATTTGTGCCTCATAAGGGATTGTAGGAAGGATTTTAACGCAGCGAAACATAGAGCCAGGGTGAAATGGGATGAAGAAAGGTGGTCCACACTGGCTGATGCATGTAGTTCCAAGAATTTCCAGCAGTTCTGGCATTTACTTAGATGGGGCCTGGCTCAGGATGATCGGCCGAGCCCTTCATCGGTGGGTGAACAACAGTGGGTTAGCTTTTTTGGGAACCATTTTAAGGGTCCGGATTGTTCTGTAAATAACATCTGTTGGCCATTATCAGCAGACCCTCTAGTGTTTACCTCTATAGAAGTGAATTCTGTCTTGAACTCTATCCCGAGAGGGAAGGCTCCTGGACCAGATTGCATCCCAGCCGACTTATTCCTCCAGGATCAAGATCTATGGGTTCCATATCTGGTACAGTTGGTTAAGGCTCTGGCCTCTGGTGCCAGAGTTCTTGACTCCTGGGCTGGGGCTGAAATATTGCCTATATATAAGAAAGGTGATAGGTCGATTCCTTCTAACTATCGGCCTATCAGCCTAATAGATGCAGTACAAAAAATTATAGCCCGTCTTGTCCTTGCTAGGATTCATGATTGGATAGATTCAGAAAATATTCTAACTCCACTACAGGCTGGATTTAGGTCTCATGTAAGCACTCTAGACCAGGCCTATCATTTTATGTTACTTTTTTGGAAGACGGTCTTTTTAGGCAAGGGCAACCTATATGCAGCATTTGTAGATCTCAGGTCTGCTTTTGACCTTGTACCGAGGGCTGGTTTATGGAAGTGCCTTTTAGATATGGGCATGCCAGCCCCTATTGTCAATCTGTTAATTAGCTTACATAGGAATGCCTATGCCCCGGTGCGTTGGGGCAAACCTGGGGAGGTGACTGATAGGTTTTCCGTGGCTAAAGGTGTTAGGCAAGGCTGTGTTTTAGCCCCTACCCTTTTTTCTTTATATATTAATAGGGTTGTCAACTACTTTGCTAAACACCCCACAGATGCCCCTTCATTAGCAGGAATGAAAATACCTCTACTCATGTTCGCTGACAATACCCTTTTAATATCTAAAACCAGACAGGGTCTTCAGCAGGCCCTCTCTAGGTTTGAGCTATTCTGTCACAAACATGAGTTGGAGGTAAACGTTTCTAAGACTAAATTTATGGTCTTAAGATGCCACAATCAGATTTCCGCAAGGGTCACAATGGGGGGTTTGCCCTTAGAACAATTGAAGTTGTTTACATATTTAGGAGTTACATTTAGCGACTCCCTAAGCTGGACCCCCCAGATTGAGCTTATGGCCTTGAAACATCTGCAGATTGGAGGTGCGCTGATTAAAGAGCACAAACGCTCTTTTACTCGGCCTATCTCGCCCCTTATTAAGATCTATGGATCCAAGGTTCTTCCCTCTGTTCTTTATGGGGCGGAACTTTGTGGGTATAGTAACTTGGACCCGCTGAGATTAGCCCAAAATAAATTTCTCAGGGTGGCCTCAGGTCTGCCGCAGTCAACCCCAAGGATCCCACTTATGTATGATCTAGGGTGTCTTCCGGTTGAGGAGCAGGCTAGATTTCGCCCATTGGCATTCTGGAGGCGCCTATGGACGACGCCGGAACTCAACCTGTATGCCAGGGCCTGTCTAGGTGTTAGAACTACCTCTGGTTCATCGAACATAGGTTGGTTTAGAGATCTTAAATCGTCACTTTATGCATTGGGGTTAAGTAATCTTTGGGTGGCCCCTGATTCGGCAGTCTTCCCCACAAAGAAAATATTAAAAGCACTGTATTGGGCTGGGTGACCTCAAATCGTCATCAGAGATTGCCTGCCAATAACCTTTCTAGTAGGTTCATTGACCTCAAAGATGCCCCCAAGCTTGAAAAATATTGGGACCAAATCACCAAACCAATGGATCGTAAATTGTTCCATCAACTTAGATGTGGCACGCTGCCTTTAAGGGTATTTACCAACAAATGGTGTTCAAGTGGGTCTGAATGTTGTCCTCATTGTCAAGTTCTGAAAGAAAGTGTTGATCACTTTTTGTTTGTTTGCCCACTGTATGCTGCTCCAAGGTCCAAATGGCTTAGTCCAGTTTGCAGATCCCTGGGTACTCGCTCAGCTATTGAGGCTAGCAGAATCTTAAGAACCAACCTAACCCCTCTTATTGTCATTGGTGTGGCAAAATTCCTCGGATGGGCGTGGGTGATTAGAACTAGGTATTTAAAAACAGCCAGTGCTAGGCTTGCCTTTGAACATTTAAATGTGACTTTTAATTGTAGATCTAGGTCTTCCAGGTTTTTACATTGTATTACTAATTATTGTTATGTACCCATTATAAGAATGTCTGTTATAACTGATTTAATTCTTTTTTAATGTCACAATGAATTCATGTTTTGTACCCATTATAAGAATGTTGGTTACAACTGATTTTATATGAATTTGTTATTTTATTATGTATATTTTGTATGTACGTCTTTTAAGATGAAATAATCGAATAAAGACTTCTTAAATGGTAAATGGCTCCATAAGTGCCAGGTCCTTGGTCCTCCCCCTATTGTCTATGCCCACTTCAGCCCTGCATGTCAGCCCTAGTCATTCATTTCCATCTAGCGTGTAAAGGGGGGTAAATCTATTGGTCCACTGGGGGCCTACTGGGTGTGAGAGGTACTGTGCACTGTTATCTCTATGCCTTACCCAGTGGTCGTCCACAGTCAATCAATCAATGACACTTGTAAAGCGCGCTACATACCCGTAGTGTCTCAAGGCGCTGGGGGGGGGGGGGTGCCGCTACTGCTCGAACAGCCAGGTCTTCAGCTTCTTCCTGAAGGAGAGGTGGTCTTGGGTCAGGCGCAGGTCGGTCGGAAGGGAGTTCCAGGTCTTGGCGGCCAGGTAGGAGAAGGACCTTCCTCCTGTAGTCGCTCTTCGGATGCGGGGGACGGCGGCGAGGGCGTGGTTGGCTGATCGGAGGTGGCGTTTGGGAGCGTAGAAGTTGACTCGGCTGTTGAGGTAGCTCGGGCCTTGGTCGTGTAGGGCTTTGTGTGCGTGGGTGAGGAGGCGGAAGGTGATTCTTTTGTTGACGGGGAGCCAGTGAAGGTCTCTCAGATGTCCGGAGATGTGGCTGGTTCGTGGGATGTCGAGGATGAGTCTGGCTGAGGCGTTCTGGATCCGCTGGAGTCTCTTCTGGAGCTTGGCGGTGGTACCGGCGTAGAGGGCGTTGCCGTAGTCCAGTCGGCTGGTGACGAGGGCCTGGGTGACGGTCTTCCTGGTCTCGGTGGGGATCCACCAGAAGATCTTCCGTAGCATGCGTAGGGTGTTGAAGCACGCCGAGGAGACGTTGTTGACTTGCCTGGTCATGGAGAGGGAGGAGTCCAGGATGAAGCCCAGGTTGCGTGCATGGTCTGTCGGTTTGGGTGCGGTGCCCAGGGCGGGAGGCCACCAGGAGTCGTCCCAGGCGGAGGGTGAGGGGCCCAGGATGAGGACCTCCGTCTTGTCCGAGTTCAGTTTCAGGCGGCTGGTCGTCATCCACTCGGCTACCTCTTTCATCCCTTCGTGCAGGTTGGCTCTGGCGGCGGTGGGGTCGTTGGTCAGGGAGAGGATCAGCTGGGTGTCGTCGGCGTAGGAGATTATGCTGAGGTTGTGTTTGCGTACGATGGCCGCGAGGGGGCTCATGTAGACGTTGAAGAGGGTGGGGCTCAGAGATGATCCTTGAGGGACGCCGCAGATGACTTCGGAGGCCTCTGACTTGTACGGTGGTAGGCGGACTCTCTGAGTTCTTCATTCCAGCGCCTTGTCCTGGATTCCGATGTTGCTGAGGCGCTGTACTAGGGTGCGGTGGCAGACCGTGTCGAATGCCGCGGAGAGGTCTAGGAGGATGAGGGCCGCTGTTTCTCCATTGTCCATCAGGGCTCGGATGTCATCGGTGGCGGCGATGAGGGCGGTCTCGGTGCTGTGATTGGCTCGGAAGCCGGACTGTGAGGGGTCGAGGGATCCGTTCGTCTCGAGGAAGGCGGCCATCTGCTTGTTGACGGTCTTCTCGATGACTTTGGCTGGAAACGGGAGGAGCGAGATGGGGCGGTAGTTCTTGAGGTCGGTGGGGTCCGCTGTTGGTTTCTTGAGTAGAGCGCTGAGTTCGGCGTGTTTCCAGCTCTCAGGGAAGATGGTGGTGTCGAAGGATGTGTTGATGATGTCTCGCAGGTGGGGTGCGATGACAGCGTCGGCCTTGTTGAAGACGTGGTGAGGGCAGGGGTCGGTCGGTGATCCGGAGTGGATGGAGTTCATCGTGCGGATGGTGTCTTCGGTGCTGATCGGGGTCCAGGCGTGGAGGGTGGTGGTGGGGTGTGGTTGTTCGGTCATGGTGTGCGTTGGTTGGTTGTAGAAGCTGTTGTGTATGTCCGCGATCTTGTTGTGGAAGTATGAAGCAAGGGAGTTGCAGAGGTCTTGCGATGGGGTGATGTTGTTGTTTCCTGCGCTGGGGTTGGAAAGCTCTTTCACAATGTTGAAGAGTTCCTAGCAGTTGTGTGCGTTGTTGTCCAACCGGTCCTTGAATGCTGTTTTCTTGGCGGGGCGGATCAGCTGGTTGTGTTTCCGGGTGGCAAGTTTGAAGGAGGTCCTGTTGTCCGGTGTCGGTTCCTTTCTCCAGACTTTCTCGAGGGCTCGGCAGTTCTTCTTGGAGCTCTTGAGTTCGTCTGTGAACCATGGTCCTTCCTCTAGTCCCCTGTTTGGGGTTTGGGGGATAGGCAACTAGTTTTCTAGGGTAGAAAAAACCTAATGGCATTGTCCTGATTGTACTTGTGGTGTTTCTATTGTGATTCTCCAGTATATACTGTACTAGGTTTGGATTCTTAAAATTTGCAATAACGCAGTTGCCTTCTCTATCTTTTCGTCTACTGCCCACCCAGCTTACCCTTCTGACATGTAGGATTTCCCCCTCCTCTTCAGCCTGCAATGGTCTATGGAAGTTTAACCAATTAGCAATTTTCCCCTTCAGTTCCATCTGGGATTCTCTTTGGCCTATCCTGAGTTCAGGGACCCCTGTGAATATAAATGCAAACGGGCTAGCTTCCGGCGGGAGGTTGACATATGGAATATGGGCTTGGTGTCTATCATAGTGTTCAAAGTCATGGTTTACTGTAGGGAGGGGTCCTTGTGGCCTATACACAGGGTTTCCCTGGCTTGGTGTTATGTCATTACCCCCAGTATCCTGCACTTTCCTTGCTTCCTTTTGACCCCCATTTGGTGATGTATTCGGTTCAGTATGTACCTGTGCGATGCTGCATTGGGCATTGCTCACGCAATTATTTATCTGTCGGGATTGTTGTGGTGGGGCAGTGGAGTCTAATCTGGAATTTACTGGTTGATTAGCGGTCTGTGTGTCCTTAGCCTTTCCCTGCTTCTGGATTTCATGTGTTATTTTATTCAGTCTACTAATCAAAGGTTTGATTTGATTAACTATGAAGGTTTCTAGGCGCTTTTGCAAATCTAGAACTATATCGTTCATCCAGCCTGGTGGAACAAAGTGGACACTAGGTTCTGGAGTAGAGGGCACATCCTCCCTAACTCTTACTTTGCTACTCCTGGCAGGGAGCTTCCGGCGTCGACTTTGTATTTTTTTCGTCCCCCCTTTTCTAGCATCCTTCCTTGTTGATAAGATTTCCCCTGTGCTTAGCAGTGATACGTCCTCCCTGGGTAACTGGGCACATGGGATCTCGTCACTTGGATCATTTTGTGTGTCCCTATTAGAAATCTGGCTGTAGTTCCCATCCCTCGACTGCGTGGGTGAGAGCGGCACTGTTAATAATGACATGGATATGCGTCTTTCCATTCGCTCTATCTCCCCCGCCACCTTTTTTACCATTAAGTCTATTACAGTTGGGGTACTCTTGAGGGGTGCACGGTAGCATTTTCCACCCCTACCTTCTTGGGTCTCGCAGGTGTGCCTAGTTTGTTTTTAGTGGAACGGGTTTTGGGCTTTGTAGCCATGGTGGATTCTGTTGCTATTGTATGCGCCTTTCTGTTACAATGGTCTGATCAGTGTTTCACTAACCGCTTGCTGTTTTTCCGCCCTCTGTTAATCGCTTTGTCAGTACCTGGGGTGAGCTTGTTTTTTCAAGAAAGCCATGAATTTGTGGCCCGTCCCCTTCCCAGTCGTCCATGGACGGCCACAGACGGCCCGCCCTCTGCCCGCCTTCTGCCCGGGCTCAGCCCGGCAACGCCCACGCGCGTCCCACGACGCGGAGGTGGAGGTGGGGCTTTATGCGCCTCCGGGCGCCGATGGCTGTGCGCGGCTTCCGCTGCCCGCGCTGAGGGTTGTGGGGGGTGTAGTCCCCTCCTCCGCACTGCGGCCGCGAAGGTCTTGGCTGCGGCGGCGGGAGGGGGGGATGCCAAACACCCGTGAGTTGTCAGTAGCCTTTGGTGTATTTCCTGCAGGACCAGCAGTGCCTTCTACTGCTCCGGATTCGCCCCAGGTATGTTCCCGGTACTCCGCCCGCTCTGCCGAGGTGGAGGTGGGGCTTTATGCGCCTCCGGGCGCCGATGGCTGTGCGCGGCTTCCGCTGCCGGCGCTGAGGGTTGTGGGGGATGTAGTCCCCTTCTCCGCACTGCGGCCGCGAAGGTCTTGGCTGCGGCGGCGGGAGGGGGGATGCCAAACACCCGTGAGTTGTCAGTAGCCTTTGGTGTATTTCATGCAGGACCTGCAGCGCCTTCTACTGCTCCGGATTCACCCCAGGTATGTTCCCGGTACTCCGCCCGCTCTGCCGAGGTGGAGGTGGGGCTTTATGCACCTCTGGGCGCCGATGGCTGTGCGCGGCTTCCGCTGGCGGCGCTGAGGGTTGTGGGGGTTGTAGTCCCCTCCTCCGCACTGCGGCCGCGAAGGTCTTGGCTGCGGCGGCGGGAGGGGGGATGCCAATCACACGTGAGTTGTCAGCAGCCTTTGGTGTATTTCATGCAGGACCAGCAGCGCCTTCTACTGCTCCGGATTCGCCCCAGGTATGTTCCCGGTACTCCAGCGTTTTTTTTGCCTCTCTTGCTTGCAGGCGGAGAGCTTTCGCCTTACGTGTGTTCAGTAATTTCTCTATATTAAGAAACTGGGACTTCCAAATATTTGAAGTGCTTAGCGAACAGATGTCAGCAAAAACAACTACGGCGGTTCTTAAGGCAGTACTTATTGTGAATAGAAGTTCACTTGCGCCACAGATAAGAGATTTGGTAACAACCGTAGCCCTTTTAGTTTTTGAAAAGATCAAGTCCCCCTGGTTGTTGAGCCTGAATGGTGCAGGGAAAGGCGTGCTGTACTGTTTGTATTTTTACATCCCGCCTCCTCGCAAGACCCTCAGAGCGTCTGCACAGTCTGTACACAGTGCTGGCCACAAAGCAAAAAGACTCACCGAGCACCGTCCCAGCCACTGCTGCTGAAAAAAAATCAAAAGAAACTCCGGAGTCCGTGGGCTCAGTGCAGGGTTCTATACAAGTGCCTGTCAGACTAACTCCGACTCCTAAGCACTAGATCCTCGGCTACATACAAGAGAGTCAATGCAGCGAGTGAAAATCCTGAATTATGTCGGAAAGTTTATATTCAAAAGCACTCCAGGGCTGTGCTGTGCTGTGACCTGCAGGAAAATATCGCTGGAAGAAAATCGCTGTTGTCCCGTTGGTTTTCGTAGGTCAGAGGAGCAGAGCTCAGGCAGCAAGACGCCAACTACCTTCCGCCGCCATCAGCCTTGTGGGTGGGAGGAGCACCGTGCAGCTTTAGGCCCCGTACAAGGGTGCTAGGCGGAATGTGAAGGGGCCGGCGCTGTAGGGGTGTTTCTTTTTCATATATCACATTATCTTTTTAGTTGTAATGACACTGATGTGCTCTTTTATTTCAAATTTAACTTCTTATCAGTCTTTGTGTTTCTGCCATTATGCCCATGTTGCTGGCTTTTTTCAGGGTATATTTCTTTATTCCACAGCTGTTTCTCTGGTACACTTTAACTAAGTAACATGATTTTGAATTCTATGGATTTGATGACCCTAATGGAGATTCTTCTTAGTACTTTGTGGATCATTTCAAAGGGGATTTGTTTGAAATGATGACAGACCTGAATTATCCTTGTCTTCTGGAAATCTTACTGCTGGCAAGCCCGGAAACCTTAATCACTGAAAAATTCCATAGTTTACCTACGACATACCTTTATGGAGCGATACTCTATGCTTTTTCTTCTGAGACTCAAAAACTTACAAAGATCCCTTGTGGGAGAATCGTGCTAAGTCTGTTTACCATAACCAGAAATATGTGCTGCAAATCACTATGTATGAGCATGAAAAGATCACGTTTGACTCCTTGCAAGTCAACCTCAGTATCTTCATGACATTGTTTGATACCATGAAGGCCCTAAATGTTTCTACCTGTTGGGATCATGTGATCGATTTTTCCTCAGAGTTGGTTCGATGCTCATTTGGTCCACCTCTAGACCGCCTTAATTCCGAATTTCTATGAAAGCACAGAAGCTTAAGGTGATCAAGCGAGGGAAGTATGGAAAAGGTACAACAAGGAGGAGACCTGTAAAAGAAAAGGCAATATATGCTGTACCTCAGTGTTACACAAATTAGAATAAAAATCTCCAGATAATTTCTTCACCACCTGTAAAAGAAAATAACATCACTCTAGGATAAATTCCAGATATTATTTAGCATATCTGTATAGTAGTAGACTTTGGTGTCTTTCTTTGGGGAGAAGGCTGAAAGATGAAAAGACCCTTTTTATATTTCCAACTACCTTTTCCCTCACAGTTTAACTTATATCACTGATGATATTTTTAGTACCCACCAAAAGATATCATGGGTATGAAACAATATACAGGGCTCATATAACCCTGTTAGAAAACATGATTAAGTAATGATCAGGATTCAAGCAAGCCGGGCCGAAGACGGCTGAAATGCCAGAAACCGGTCCCCGGAAGCTTGTTTCCTTCCCAGTATAAGAATTGGCTTGGTAGTTTGGTCTGCCCTGTTCCCATGATGCACTGGGCCAGGGTCAGACTAATTTGCATATAGCCAAGTTCTGAGCTGGGATGGTGCAGTGAGCTAAAAAACGGTGATGGATCAAGCCCTGATCTTTGGACTGGGTAAGAGTGGTCTGCTTAATTCAGACACTCTGTTCATCACCACCCCCTTTTCTGAATCATTTTTGTCCACCATAAGCGTGAAAGGGTATACTCAGATGTGAGTCCCTTGCTCATTGCACCATCAGGATTCAAGCAAGCCGGGCCGAAGACGGCTGAAATGCCAAAAACCGGTCCCCGGAAGCTTGTTTCCTTCCCAGTATAAGAATTGGCTTGGTAGTTTGGTCTGCCCTGTTCCCATGATGCACTGGGCCAGGGTCAGACTAATTTGCATATAGCCAAATTCTGAGCTGGGATGGTGCAGTGAGCTAAAAAACGGTGATGGATCAAGCCCTGATCTTTGGACTGGGTAAGAGTGGTCTGCTTAATTCAGACACTCTGTTCATCACCACCCCCTTTTCTGAATCATTTTTGTCCACCATAAGCGTGGAAGGGTATACTCAGATGTGAGTTCCTTGCTCATTGCACCATCAGGATTCAAGCAAGCCGGGCCGAAGACGGCTGAAATGCCAGAAACCGGTACCCGGAAGCTTGTTTCCTTTCCCAGTATAAGAATTGGCTTGGTAGTTTGGTCTGCCCTGTTTCCATGATGCACTGGGCCAGGGTCAGACTAATTTGCATATAGCCAAGTTCTGAGCTGGGATGGTGCAGTGAGCTAAAAAACGGTGATGGATCAAGCCCTGATCTTTGGACTGGGTAAGAGTGGTCTGCTTAATCCAGACACTCTGTTCATCACCACCCCCATTTCTGAATCATTTTTGTCCACCATAAGCGTGGAAGGATATACTCATATGTGAGTCCCTTGCTTATTGCACCATCAGGATTCAAGCAAGCCGGGCCGAAGACGGCTGAAATGCCAGAAACCGGTCCCCGGAAGCTTGTTTCCTTCCCACTATAAGAATTGGCTTGGTAGTTTGGTCTGCCCTGTTCCCATGATGCACTGGGCCAGGGTCAGACTAATTTGCATATAGCCAAGTTCTGAGCTGGGATGGTGCAGTGAGCTAAAAAACGGTGATGGATCAAGCCCTGATCTTTGGACTGTGTAGGAGTGGTCTGCTTAATTCAGACACTCTGTTCATCACCACCCCCTTTTCTGAATCATTTTTTTCCACCATAAGCGTGGAAGGGTATACTCAGATGTGAGTCCCTTGCTCATTGCACCATCAGGATTCAAGCAAGCCGGGCCAAAGACGGCTGAAATGCCAGAAACCGGTCCCCCGAAGCTTGTTTCCTTCCCAGTATAAGAATTGGCTTGGTAGTTTGGTCTGCCCTGTTCCCATGATGCACTGGGCCAGGGTCAGACTAATTTGCATATAGCCACGTTCTGAGTTTCTCAACAATCCGAATTCAATGATATATTTGACAGAATAAGTATTCTTGAAGCATAGTTGTAATCCATAGAACACCCAAAGAATTCACATATCTTCCTTGAATAAAAATAACTCAGTTTGTAATTCACAAAACAGTTCTACCACAATCAAATTGATGGGCAAAGTCTCAGCCTTGTCATAGCAACTGTAGGTTACACCAGTATTGATTGTCTTGTGGGTATAAACACAGAGGATTGGTGAGGCCGCACCCTTACAGAAATAGCACTCGCAGCTTCATCTGACATTTAGAAATTGGCTCGACTAACAAATATTCTGCCCCACACTGACCACAGAAGTTGTCTTTATTCCCTCTTCCGCGGGGCTCTAAACATACATGAACATCATATTACGAAGGACTCATGGGATTTGTAGTTCCCTGTATTTTTTCCACACTCCACTAACTTTCTAGGTCTTGGCACAGCACAACCAACGTGTCCCAGTTACTCAGAGGTACTGTGCCCTGTATTTGTAACGTCTTTATTGTACAGGCTTTGAATATGTGTGTAACACTCCTAAAATAAGGAACATTAGAACGGATACCCTGCCTAACGTACCTACTAAATAAGACATCACTAGGTTATCATCCCCAACTCCTCCATGATCACTCACCAACCCCTTAATGGATGGAACTAGACAACAAAAAGCCAGCATATCTCAAGGAAGTCTGGATCATTACCTGGATCAGAGCTATTTCTGCACTGATACAGACCAGAATACTGGCAATGGCCAAACCAGTAGCCCCCAAGAAAGGACATTCCGATTACACCACCACACACGCATGCCACATGAATCTCCACTGAAGAACTCAACCACCCATAGGCATGATTCACGTAAGAGGTGTGACTGCCCAACTCCAATACAATTACAGCCACTTACTACTGAGCAGAGCATAAGCTGTTTATACACTATTAAAAATCAATTGGTTGATATTCAACGGAAGATGGATCACCTGCCTGAGATGATATAAAGTCTGCAAAGCACATTCTCCATCTATTTAATATATGATCTCTCCTCCCAGGGACTTCCCTCATAATATCCTGTTCCTGTTATACTTCACTCATTACATCTAGTCCTGACAAGTCCAACCGTACCAAAAACCCCAGGTCTTCTCGATATACCTCCATGCGTGGTAGCTCGAATGCACCCAACATACTAGAATGTTCTGTGATCACAGATCACACCCAGATACCCTATTCACGCCATTTTCAGAGTTTGCTAAATGTCCTAGTTACAGACCATGATCAGTCTGCTGAAGTAATCTCAGGCAGTGAGTTTTTACCTTAGAAGATTTTGTAGAATGTCAGCAGTAACTGGTAGTTACTGACTGCACCTCAAGAACTTTGGGCGTTGTCTAGGAGGCAGCTGCCATCAGAGGACAGAGAGGACATATCTGAGGCAACAGGTGATCTTCCCAACTCTACTGGATCTTGATAAAGAGCAAGATATATTCCACGTCCCTCCTGAAGCTACTGCAGTATGAAGCTGAAGCACGGACTGTAGGCACCACCTTGCCAACACTTGTTCAAAGTGGCTTTCTGTGATCGCATGAGCCAATGAAGTGAGGGAAAAACAAAAACATTATTTCGGTAGAATCAGAACTCAAAACAACAAGGGCTCCCAAGGATTCACTTGAAGAAAAACCTTTAGTATATTTGCATCACATATGGTACCCCACACATATGGGACTAGACATTGTGTGGGCTTGAGTTAAATATCCGAATATAATTTATTGCTTCATGCAATTGTTAAAAAGGATTCAATCAAACATTGCAGGGATCAAGCAACAAAGGTGTGATATAGCACAATTATTATGTGTTATCAAGTGAATACACAAGAGTAATTATTCGCTGGAGTCATTCAATTACAATTAGTAGAGGTGTCGAAATGCACATTGACATAAGGTGCTCCAGTTAAAAAGTGTGTCAGTGCCACAAAAGGAGAGCCTGCAGGTTGAGATAAAGGATTATTGCTGAAGTCTAATGTTATAGGCATTTCACTTCTGTATTTGAAAACGAGGTGTATTCAATCCTTTAATAGTCTCTACATTCCGAACCGAGGGCAAGCATTCGTGAGGTTCTTCAGGACACTGACCATCAGACTAATCTGTCTCAAAGTAATTAAAGCAAAATCTCTTGGACCAAAAAGTTAGGGGATTGGTGATGGAAAAGCAAGAACAGTAGAGTCGATCATCAGTCCAATGTGCACTAGTCAAAACTGGATTAAACCCAGATCAGTTGACTGGGGGTGAGTGTTTGATTTGCTCAAGCCCTCCGTCCATCATCCCCTTTGGTATCGCTTTGTTCGCCTTAAATTGGCAGGGTATGCCCAGATTTGGGTCCCTTGCTCACTTTGCCACTGGATTCAAGATAGTCTGGCTGATGAGGGTTATGAACACGAAACTGATCCCAGGATGCTTGTTTCCGGTCCAGGAAAGGCATGGCTTGGCAGTTCTGCGCTGGACTGTTCCCATGAGGCACAGGGTCAGGCTGATTTGCATATGGCCATGTCTGAACTGGGGTGGTGGAGTGAGCTAAAGAATGATGATGGATTACACCCAGATCAGTTGACTGGGGGTGAGTGTTTGATATGCTCAAGCGCTCCGTCCATCATCCCCTTTGGTATCGCTTGGTTCGCTTTATGTTGGCAGGGTATGCCCAGGCGTGGGTCCCTTGCTCACTTTGCCACTGGATTCAAGATACCCTGCCTGATGAGGGTTATGAACCCGAAACTGGTCCTAGGATGCTTGTTTCCGGTCCAGGAAAGTCATGGCTTGGCAGTTCGGCGCTGGACTGTTCACATGAGGCACAGTGTCTGACTGATTTGCATATGGCCATGTCTGAACTGAGGTGGTGGAGTGAGCTAGAAAATGATGGTGGATTAAACCCAGATCAGTTGACTGGGGTGAGTGTTTGATTTGCTCAAGCGCTCCGTCCATCATCCCCTTTGGTATCAAAACAACAGCATCTCATCTGGGAGATGAACTGTCAGGGGCCCTAATTGTGCTGGTGTTTTGACTACCCACATATTGGACTAATGATCAACTCTACTCACTTTTATATTGCTAATCACCTGACTTTTTGAAAAATCCCATGTTTTTTGCCTGGTCCCTGCTTTTTTCATTTAAAACTTATATGTACAATTAATTGAGATGCAGATATTTAACTCAAGTCGCCCAAACATAGAGCCACATATGAATAGTTTACCAAATGTTAAGGAAATGTTATAATGTGTTTTGTTAGAATGATACGTAGGTAAACATTATTGTGTACAGTTCTAGCATTACCAGGTACCAGTGAAAATATTGGCATGTCCTCTTATACCATGGCTTTTTGGGTGGAATCATGGGAGTCACCAAGACTCTCAAGTATATATTTGAAATGCATTAGTAGCCTGGAAAGTGGGCATACTTGTCCTTCACTCTCATTGAAGAACTCTCTTGTAGGATTTAGAAATCTCACTTGAGCATTTGACAGTCACCTGATGGTAATATCCACTGTCAAAGTCACATCAACCCATAAAGTAGGTGATAGTTTAAGACTTGACAACACTGCCTACTGATGCAAGAAGATCTTGTAGAATGTGATGGTGCTATAGATCCCACCCTGCAGCTAGATGTGATTCCTCAGTTTATCTTAATATAAAGAATCATACAATGAGGCTTCAACATAAGTAAATAAATGAGGTCTCACAATGCTGTTGATCCAGAGCACCATTGCCAACCTCTCTCCCAACAACACCTGTGCAAATGGAAACTGACTCATGTGATGATCTCTCATTTATGCAAAATACATTTTGAAATCAGATCTATCCAGCAGCAGCAGCTAGATGCAGGGAAGGAGCCAAAGGAGCGGTGTAGGCAAAGGAGGGGAGGAGACATGGAGTAAAATTCGTTGTCTATTGACGTAAACTACATCACTGAAAGATGCCTTTTAAAGAGGAACCAGCCCTGCACCTAGGATGAAGGAGTGGCACTGTTTGGAGGAAAGCCTTACACAGAAGAAAAGAGACATTCTGACCACCTTGAAAAGGATCCATCCAGTAGTGCCATCAAGTGCCGGGAATTCTCCGCCAACTGGCCCTCACTGTGCCAGAAAAGGTATTGTTGGCTTCTCCGATAACACACAAAGCAGTTCCTATGGACAATCGAGCTGTTGGTCCATTATTTTCAACTTTCTTTGTTTCTAAGAGGACATGTGAACTGATATCCCAATATTTGTAAAGATACAGTTTCTTTAAAAGCTGTCTTAAATCGTAGTATTGGATGAAAACATGTTCTTTGCGATCAGGGCACCAGTTTGAGCAGGAAAGTGCACAGTTAGACACATTCTTTTGCAAGAATGTCTCAATTTGACCTGTTTTTCCTGATTTTTCTCAATGTTGGCTTTTTGATGGGCGTCACCACCAACACATTTATGGCAGCTGTAATCCTGACTCAATGTGCCCGGAGTAGACGCCTGCCAGTATCAAGTGATCTCCTCCTGATGGGGGTGGCGTTGACCAATATTCCTCTGCAGAGTTGTTTCTCAGCAAGTTTCCTGATACGCTTCCTCTGGGAAGAGGTATATAATAGAGACAGTGTTTGGAAGAGTTTTTTTATGCTTTTTCCCTTCTTTGTTTCCTGCAACTTCTGGATCAACACCTGGCTATGTGTCTTCTACTGCATCAGAATTGTGAACTTCTCACATGTGCTCTTCACACGCCTAAAGCTAAGAATCTCTGCCATGGTTCCCTGGCTGGTCCTGGGTTCTGTACTGGCATCTTTAGTCATCAACCTACCTGGAATTTGGTACATGAGGAAGAAACATACAGATAATTCCAGTACTACAAACACCACCTTTGGACGCACTGTTCGTGAAAACAGCCTTTGGAACAGGATCTTGATGTGTACCACAATATGCGTTGTGCCTCTGATAGTGATATTAATTGCATCTGTGCTGATCCTCACATCTCTATACAGACACACCCAACAGATGCGGCAACACATGTCAGGTTTCACCAGGGGTCCCAGCCTGGAGGCCCATGTCAATGCAGCAAAAACCACCTTATCCTTGCTGGTTCTCTACATTGTCTTCGACCTTGCTTTGATCACGGTTTTAACAGAAGACAGTGGAGATGTAATGTCTTTTAAATTATATGTTTCTGGATTTGGATATAATCCATATCCCTTCATTAACTCCCTGATCCTCATCTTGGGGAATCCCAAGTTGAAAACAGCAGCAGTGAAAACTTTCGGTGTTCGTCAACATAGAGGACCTGATTCTCAAGGGTAAATTACACTTTTGAGTAAGTTTACACATCTCAGTAAGTTTACTTCTTTTTGGTATTCATAAACTGTGCTTTTGTAGTTACTTACACCTAGGAATTAACTTACATGTTTGTGGTAATTTACTTTTTTGTAGTAAATCAAATACTACACGTGGCCTACAACTTTTACTGCAACATCCTCCTATTGAAATTAATGGAGATAGGAACTAAAAAAGTGTACATTACTAGAAAAGTGCAGTTTGTAAATCAAGTAAACTTACTATAAAGTTTAATTAATTACAAAAGTGGAGTTTGTGAATAGCACTTTGTAGTGAGTCTGGTGGTACTGCTGTAGTACTACAAAAATTGTTACCCACCAATTTATGCCACAGGTTATGGAATTGAAGACATGGACCTGTTGATGCTTTCCTCACTGTAGATCCTTTGAGCCACCTACGAAAGACAAGAGCAGTGTTTACACAAAAAAGGCCCAGCCAGAATGGTCCTTGTAGAGTAACTTCATGTGCAAGAAAAATGTGGCAAATCTCCCCTTATTAAATGTATATTTCAACTTTGGAAACCTGGTTAAGTGACTGATTCTCTCTCTGAAAGACTGTAAATAACTGTTTTTATTTTATCAAGTTGATTTGGCTAAAATTAGCTTCGCTCTGTCTTTAGGTCATTTTAAATTGAGAAAATGATTACGGTTTGGAGATTTGGGCTCCAGTTTTAGAGTGGAAACAGAGGATGGAGACAAACTAGAGGGGAAAAGTCAAATGTAGTGTATCCACAGGGTGAGAAAGGATGGAAGATTGATAGGAGGAAGAAGAGGGTTTGGAGGGGTGGATTTTACACTAAAAATAATCATATGGTTTATGAGCTCCTCTGTATATCAGGAAGGTTTATGATTATACTTGTATATTTATTTATTTATCTATTTATTTTCAGAGTTTTGAGTAGCGCGAACAAGATTCTTACAGATATCAGAGAGCTTTACATACATATGAAAGGAGGACAAAAGGATAGAAAAGTGGGGTACCAGTCAAGAGCTTGTATGGATGTCCAATGCAAGGCCTTCACTGTGGACCCTCACAATAAGGGACCGCCTCATCTTTCCAAGGCCCACTGACACAGCAATGTTTTTGTGTCATCTCCCCTTTATTTGAGGTTGTAGTCTGCAGGTGATAGCTGCTATACCCTGGGGGATACATAACGTGAGCAGTATATGGGGAATAGGTCCTTTTGGGGCATCCCAGACAGTCATAGTTCACACTCTATCTGCCTATATATAGTTTTCACTAAAAGCAATGGATTAACATTCATTTGTTAGAAAACATGGGTGGTTTGTTCTTTCATTCTACATTTTGTAAACTATATATTTCGTCTTCTTTATAGTTAACATGTATGTTGTTAAAATACTTTCGATTTTTTGTGTATTATTTATTGTTCTGTAGTACAAAGGCTGCTTTTTCAAACTAATAAAGTGATGTATAAATTGACTTGTATGCTTTTTTAATTTGGAAATGTATGCTAAATCTATAAATTACCATAAAACATGCCAAACATTAGTGCAATATTTTGGTCCAAACTCATTTTTAGAATTAAAAGGCAAATGAAAAATGTCAAGGTTTTTCCTTTTCATATATCACATTATCTTTTTAGTGGTAATGACACTGATGTGCTCTTTTAATTCAAATGTAACTTCTTATTAGTCTTTGTGTTTCTGCCATTTTGACCATGTTGCTGGCTTTTGTCAGGGTATATTTCTTTATTCCCCAGCTGTTTCTCTGGTACATAGGTAAGCCGGAGACTTTGACTAAGTAACATGATTTTGAATTCTATGGATTTGGTGACCCTAATGGAGATTCTTCTTAGTACTTGTGGATCATTTCAAAAGGGATTTGTTTGAAATGATGACAGACCTGAATTATCCTTGTCTTCTGGAAATCTGACTTCTTGGGTGTTCTTTAATACTACAGCTTGAATACTCCTTTGCTGGAATTCAGAAGGTAGTGTTGCTATTTTTCTGTATGTGTCATTCTCTATTGCTCTGCGGTACACACTTATGGCAATAAAAAAAGTTTTAAAGGCCACAGCCGCTGCAAGGAAAAGCGGTGGGGCCGGCTGGGAGTGATTTCGAGAGATGACCGCAAGGAAAAAGTAATTATTTATTTAATTTTCCCTTCTGGTCGTCTCTCGAAATCCTCCAGGCTGGTTTTTAGATGAAGAATTTGAAGCTGATCACAGTGTTCTCATTCCAGTCCCCTGAGCACACTTGAACCACACACTGCTGTTGTCTGTCTCCCCCGCTGCCTGTACATGGTATGTGCCCGTTTTCTCCCTCCTTTCCCCTCGCTGCCCCCGTGTCTCTCTGCCCGGTTTCCCTTCTGCTCCCCTCGCTGCCCCAGTGTCTCTCTGCCCGGCTTTTCCTTCTGCTCCCCTTGCTGACCCCGTGTCTCTCTGCCCGTTTTTGCCTTCTGTTGCTTAGCTGCCCCTGCATTTCTGTAACCTTTCTGCCCTTTCTTGTGACCTTTGTGCCCTCTGTGCCGCTCGTACCCCCCATTTTTTTGTGACCTTTCTGCCCTTTCCTGGGACCTTTGTGCCTCTGTGCCACTCGTTTCCCCCCGTTTTTTGTGACCTTT
The DNA here is from genome assembly GCF_964263255.1 of Lissotriton vulgaris. Classification (NCBI taxonomy): domain Eukaryota; kingdom Metazoa; phylum Chordata; class Amphibia; order Caudata; family Salamandridae; genus Lissotriton; species Lissotriton vulgaris. The sequence continues at coordinate 215,088 of NW_028244065.1, forward strand.
TCTGCCCTTTCATGTGACTTTTATGCCTCTGTGAAAAATGGTGAGACAGCGGGCAGTCCCATTGTCTAGGTGGTAATGTTCTGCACACTTTTACTTGAACCAATTGGTTCTCTTCAGGTATACTCATAAACAATAATGATCCAAGAAATAATCCTTATTTCAAACTTTTGTGTTTATTTCATCATTTTAGTTAATGTGATCCTTTTATTTCCAGGACATCTCATATTAACATCTCCCATTTACCCAATGCATTTCGGGTCTATGGTGACCCTTCCTCGGGGGTCTCTATTAGAAAAATCAAGAAAAAATTGCAATCAGCCTCATAACCATCTTAGTCTGTACATTTACATTCAGATGCATTTATATCCACTCTGTGATTATATGCAAACAAGCAACAAAAAATCATGGCGTGTAATCACAAAACGATCCCCAAATAGCCAAACTATTAGTGTTCATCCTGTTGCCAAAAATATATGAGCAAAGATGTCCATTTTAAAAAATTAGCGCTAAAAACGTGACAAACACGGAATTCCAAATGCACGCTCCATGCCAGTCTCCCTTAACCTAATCTAACAGAAATAATAATCTTTAACAAAAATGAAAACTAGTTGAACCCAAGCAAACGCCCTATTCCTCCATAGCGCTTCACTTACTAGGAAATGCAAACGTCCCTCTCATCCTGAGAAAGATTCACATAAACTAAGATTGAGATCGGAATACTTTTGGATAAAGAAGATGGGCAGCTTACAACCGAATGGACTGAATGACAGGATAGAATTATCCTGCTTTTTATAAATAGACTTTTGGGAAGCCGAGAATATTTCCATGCATGACGTTATTAGTGTTAATTACCCTATCCAAAATGGCCGACACCATTTCTTTTAGCAAATGTTCATTGTTGTAGATATGCGCTATTGCATTTGTGTTCAACATGATGCAGTGTGTCAGAGTAACAGACTTCATGTAATTACAATTATTAATAATATGCAGCCTGTTTTATATTGAAAATGTAGATGCATTGATTTACGCATTGAAATTCATTTATGCATTAGGTATTTCTTGATATCACAGTTTCACTTCTATTAGGTATTCCTTTATATTATTTTACCAACTTCTAAGTTTGTTTTAGGTAAACCAGATGAGGACTGTACTTCAGTCCGTCGTCGCGATCACGTGATCGCATGTTGAGCCAATCAGAGCGCGCGTAGCTTTAAATAGCTTAACATTGACAGTCAGGGAGCAGCAGATTGGTGGACATCGCGTAAACGAGGGACGTTTGCATTTCCTAGTAAGTGAAGCGCTATGGAGGAATAGGGCGTTTGCTTGGGTTCAACTAGTTTTCATTTTTGTTAAAGATTATTATTTCTGTTAGATTAGGTTAAGGGAGACTGGCATGGAGCGTGCATTTGGAATTCCGTGTTTGTCACATTTTTAGCGCTAATTTTTTAAAATGGACATCTTTGCTCATATATTTTTGGCAACAGGATGAACACTAATAGTTTGGCTATTTGGGGATTGTTTTGTGATTACACGCCATGATTTTTTGTTGCTTGTTTGCATATAATCACAGAGTGGATATAAATGCATCTGAATGTAAATGTACAGACTAAGATGGTTATGAGGCTGATTGCAATTTTTTCTTGATTTTTCTAATAGAGACCCCCGAGGAAGGGTCACCATAGACCCGAAATGCATTGGGTAAATGGGAGATGTTAATATGAGATGTCCTGGAAATAAAAGGATTCACATTAACTAAAATGATGAAATAAACACAAAAGTTTGAAATAAGGATTATTTCTTGGATCATTATTGTTTATGAGTATACCTGAAGAGAACCAATTGGTTCAAGTAAAAGTGTGCAGAACATTACCACCTAGACAACGGGACTGCCCGCTGTCTCACCATTTTTCATATACTTACAAAGTGTTTTTAGACTAAAACACTGGGTTAATGTTGCACAACAATGAATGGATTAAATTGAAGAGAACACTAAAAACCTGAGTGCTGGTTGGACTCTATCAAAATGTATTCACAGTTATAGTCTACCCTCCATCTAAGCACCGCAAAGATGAATCTAGAAGAGATAGCACAGATCACAACTAACAAGGCTGAAACCCTAGCATATACTGCAGAAGAAGCAGAAGGAATTTACAGTCTGATCAAGGAAACTAGAGCCTTCAGCCCACAACCAAGTACAGTGAATCAACTGTTAAAACAACTTGAATATGCAAGCAAACGTGAAATAAATCAAAGATTGCACGCGACAACTTTAATACATTATCACAGGCACCAACGAATCCCTAGGGGCTTAAGAATAGCGCTTAAACCAATGTTATGCAGGAATAACAAGGCTTTCCTTACAAAATGGTATCAAATCTTGAACAAATGTAGTTTGGATCTTATTTTGCTGATTGTGGAAGAGTTGTCAAAAGAACTAAGAATAATCGAAGAAGAACTGGCCAATGTAAAAACGGAGTTGAACCAATTTGAAGATTTATCAGCCACACTGGAAGAGTTCAATAAAAAACTGGAAAGATATGCAAAAGAAATTGAGGAGAGAAAGATTAAAAAATACCGGAGAGACACAATAGATTATAAACTTGAAGAAGTATACAGTTGGGCAGAAGTTTATAACCAAAGGAAGTGGCAACAACCGCAAACCAATGTTAGTTCATCACAAGAAAGCGTAGTATCCGATTCGGATACAGCACAGAACAGGAGACCCATACAAAAAGATAGACGTAAAGATCAACAAAATAAAGTTCCTTTTTTAGATATCAGCCCGGCAGCAAACAATGCTCCATCAACAAGCATAACAACAACAGAGCCCTCAAAACAAGGAGGGGAAAAGGAAAAAGAAAAAACACAAGTGAAAGAAACAGTAGCAGAGAGAGAATTGAGATCAAAAAAGCCGAAACCGACTTAGTCATCAACATATCTGATAAACAACTAACGGAAGCTCAAATTAAGGTATTGAACAAGGGTCTTACATTTGTTCCAAGATATAAATCCAATGCCCAAGAAACGGAAATATCAATTTACAAATTCCTACGGAACTTGAGACTAAAGAACTTCTTCAACAATCTACCACCAAGTGAAAGCCCAGATATAGAGTTGAAGGAATTTAGACCTAAAAGCACATTTTGTGCTCCCACCTCACACAAAACCATTGACGCATATGAACGGATTATAACATCTGAGATCCAAAAAATCAACTATTCCAGTGGCACAACCAGTAACTTCTCTAGAAAAGAATGGCAAGTCTTACAAACTTTGAGAGAAGCCAACGACATCACTATAATAAAGGCGGATAAAGGGGGAGCGATAGTGGTAATGAACACCACCTACTACAAAGAGAGTGTACAGGCCCATCTTCAAGATGAAAATATTTACCATAGGTTGGAACAAGATCCGACTGAAACATTTGGAATGACACTCAAAATAATTCTAGACAAAGCCTTAGAGATGAAGTGGATCACTTTGAAAACATACCAATTTTTACACATGAAATATCCTAGGAGACCTCAATTTTACATGCTCCCGAAGATACACAAGGATCCCAAGAGACCTCCTTTTAGACCTATAGTTTCAGCTTGTGGATCATTGTCTGAACCACTGGGTCAATACCTGGACTGGTTGCTACAGCCTTTAGTCCAAAAATGGAGCACACATATAAAGGACACCACCGCATTTCTCAACATGTTATCCACAATAGACATTCCTACCGATGAAGAAATATGGTTATGTTCTATTGACGTGACAGCGCTGTACACTTCAATCCCACACAGTGAGGGAATTGAAGCCATGGAGTGGTGTTTACTGAACAATGAAGTGAGTGGAGGAGAAAAAACACTGATGTTGGAATTGTTACAGTTTGCTCTACTACATAGTTACTTCAACTGGGAAGGCAACTTCTATGAACAGTGCAGTGGGACCTCCATGGGTTTTGCGGGGGGCGCCGTCCTACGCAAATACCTTCATGGCAAAATTCGAGCATGACCATATAATTCAAAACACAAATTGGACAACAGGTCTAATGGTATTCAAAAGATACATTGACGACATCTTCCTCATATGGAAGGGCAAGAAGGAAGAACTAACCAACAATATTCAAAGATTGAATAGCGTTCATGATAGTATCAAATTCACTCATCAAATGGATCAGAAAGAATTGGCTTTTTTAGACGTAAAAATTCATCTTGAACAGAACAAGATAAGAACGAGCGTGTACACTAAAGAAACGGATAGAAACAGTGGTCTACACTATGAAAGCTTCCATCATTTTTCTTTGAAGAAACATCTTCCAACATCTCAATTTATTCGCCAGAAAAGGATTACCTCTGATCCTCAAGATCTACTCTCCACCATTGACAAACAGATCCTAAAGTACCAACAACGAGGCTATCCCATACCTTTATTGGAAGAATCAAAAACCAAAGTCTTGAATATGAAGAGAGAATCTTTACTTGTTACCAAAGTGAGAGATGAAACAAAAAAGACAGTATGTGTTCTAAAACATTCTATACAATCAGTAAAAATAGCCAACATCATGAGAAAACATTGGGCACTCATAGCACGAGAACCGGATCTAGAACCACTTTTTGCCGATCGGATAACGTTTGCATACAACAGATCCAAGAACCTGAAAGAACTGTTAAAGAAGAAAAATAAATCAAAGGAAACGAACCATAAAGGTATGCAAAGATGCGAAAATTGCATCCATTGTAACAATGCGATAGTAGGACAAATGTTTACACATCCAATGACTGGCAAGAAGGTGACTCTGTTACATTCAGGAACCTGTGACACCAAAAATGTTATCTATGGAATTAAGTGTCCATGTGGAAAATTGTATATAGGACAAACTGAACGAAAAATAAAAGTAAGAATAACAGAGCACAAGAGTAACATCCGCCTGAAAAACTTGAAATCTACATTGGCTGCACATTGGTTGGAAGCAGGACATAATGTGGCACAATTACGCTTCACCATACTGGAAGTTATCAAATACCATCCTGAGAAAGATTCACATAAACTAAGATTGAGATCGGAATACTTTTGGATAAAGAAGATGGGCAGCTTACAACCGAATGGACTGAATGACAGGATAGAATTATCCTGCTTTTTATAAATAGACTTTTGGGAAGCCAAGAATATTTCCATGCATGACGTTATTAGTGTTAATTACCCTATCCAAAATGGCCAACACCATTTCTTTTAGCAAATGTTCATTGTTGTAGATATGCGCTATTGCATTTGTGTTCAACATGATGCAGTGTGTCAGAGTAACAGACTTCATGTAATTACAATTATTAATAATATGCAGCCTGTTTTATATTGAAAATGTAGATGCATTGATTTACGCATTGAAATTCATTTATGCATTAGGTATTTCTTGATATCACAGTTTCACTTCTATTAGGTATTCCTTTATATTATTTTACCGACTTCTAAGTTTGTTTTAGGTAAACCAGATGAGGACTGTACTTCAGTCCGTCGTCGCGATCACGTGATCGCATGTTGAGCCAATCAGAGCGCGCGTAGCTTTAAATAGCTTAACATTGACAGTCAGGGAGCAGCAGATTGGTGGACATCGCGTAAACGAGGGACGTTTGCATTTCCTAGTAAGTGAAGCGCTATGGAGGAATAGGGCGTTTGCTTGGGTTCAACTAGTTTTCATTTTTGTTAAAGATTATTATTTCTGTTAGATTAGGTTAAGGGAGACTGGCATGGAGCGTGCATTTGGAATTCCGTGTTTGTCACATTTTTAGCGCTAATTTTTTAAAATGGACATCTTTGCTCATATATTTTTGGCAACAGGATGAACACTAATAGTTTGGCTATTTGGGGATCGTTTTGTGATTACACGCCATGATTTTTTGTTGCTTGTTTGCATATAATCACAGAGTGGATATAAATGCATCTGAATGTAAATGTACAGACTAAGATGGTTATGAGGCTGATTGCAATTTTTTCTTGATTTTTCTAATAGAGACCCCCGAGGAAGGGTCACCATAGACCCGAAATGCATTGGGTAAATGGGAGATGTTAATATGAGATGTCCTGGAAATAAAAGGATTCACATTAACTAAAATGATTAAATAAACACGAAAGTTTGAAATAAGGATTATTTCTTGGATCATTATTGTTTATGAGTATACCTGAAGAGAACCAATTGGTTCAAGTAAAAGTGTGCAGAACATTACCACCTAGACAACGGGACTGCCCGCTGTCTCACCATTTTTCATATACTTACAAAGTGTTTTTAGACTAAAACACTGGGTTAATGTTGCACAACAATGAATGGATTAAATTGAAGAGAACACTAAAAACCTGAGTGCTGGTTGGACTCTATCAAAATGTATTCACAGTTATAGTCTACCCTCCATCTAAGCACCGCAAAGATGAATCTAGAAGAGATAGCACAGATCACAACTAACAAGGCTGAAACCCTAGCATATACTGCAGAAGAAGCAGAAGGAATTTACAGTCTGATCAAGGAAACTAGAGCCTTCAGCCCACAACCAAGTACAGTGAATCAACTGTTAAAACAACTTGAATATGCAAGCAAACGTGAAATAAATCAAAGATTGCACGCGACAACTTTAATACATTATCACAGGCACCAACGAATCCCTAGGGGCTTAAGAATAGCGCTTAAACCAATGTTATGCAGGAATAACAAGGCTTTCCTTACAAAATGGTATCAAATCTTGAACAAATGTAGTTTGGATCTTATTTTGCTGATTGTGGAAGAGTTGTCAAAAGAACTAAGAATAATCGAAGAAGAACTGGCCAATGTAAAAACGGAGTTGAACCAATTTGAAGATTTATCAGCCACACTGGAAGAGGTCAATAAAAAACTGGAAAGATATGCAAAAGAAATTGAGGAGAGAAAGATTAAAAAATACCGGAGAGACACAATAGATTATAAACTTGAAGAAGTATACAGTTGGGCAGAAGTTTATAACCAAAGGAAGTGGCAACAACCGCAAACCAATGTTAGTTCATCACAAGAAAGCGTAGTATCCGATTCGGATACAGCACAGAACAGGAGACCCATACAAAAAGATAGACGTAAAGATCAACAAAATAAAGTTCCTTTTTTAGATATCAGCCCGGCAGCAAACAATGCTCCATCAACAAGCATAACAACAACAGAGCCCTCAAAACAAGGAGGGGAAAAGGAAAAAGAAAAAACACAAGTGAAAGAAACAGTAGCAGAGAGAGAATTGAGATCAAAAAAGCCGAAACCGACTTAGTCATCAACATATCTGATAAACAACTAACGGAAGCTCAAATTAAGGTATTGAACAAGGGTCTTACATTTGTTCCAAGATATAAATCCAATGCCCAAGAAACGGAAATATCAATTTACAAATTCCTACGGAACTTGAGACTAAAGAACTTCTTCAACAATCTACCACCAAGTGAAAGCCCAGATATAGAGTTGAAGGAATTTAGACCTAAAAGCACATTTTGTGCTCCCACCTCACACAAAACCATTGACGCATATGAACGGATTATAACATCTGAGATCCAAAAAATCAACTATTCCAGTGGCACAACCAGTAACTTCTCTAGAAAAGAATGGCAAGTCTTACAAACTTTGAGAGAAGCCAACGACATCACTATAATAAAGGCGGATAAAGGGGGAGCGATAGTGGTAATGAACACCACCTACTACAAAGAGAGTGTACAGGCCCATCTTCAAGATGAAAATATTTACCATAGGTTGGAACAAGATCCGACTGAAACATTTGGAATGACACTCAAAATAATTCTAGACAAAGCCTTAGAGATGAAGTGGATCACTTTGAAAACATACCAATTTTTACACATGAAATATCCTAGGAGACCTCAATTTTACATGCTCCCGAAGATACACAAGGATCCCAAGAGACCTCCTTTTAGACCTATAGTTTCAGCTTGTGGATCATTGTCTGAACCACTGGGTCAATACCTGGACTGGTTGCTACAGCCTTTAGTCCAAAAATGGAGCACACATATAAAGGACACCACCGCATTTCTCAACATGTTATCCACAATAGACATTCCTACCGATGAAGAAATATGGTTATGTTCTATTGACGTGACAGCGCTGTACACTTCAATCCCACACAGTGAGGGAATTGAAGCCATGGAGTGGTGTTTACTGAACAATGAAGTGAGTGGAGGAGAAAAAACACTGATGTTGGAATTGTTACAGTTTGCTCTACTACATAGTTACTTCAACTGGGAAGGCAACTTCTATGAACAGTGCAGTGGGACCTCCATGGGTTTTGCGGGGGCGCCGTCCTACGCAAATACCTTCATGGCAAAATTCGAGCATGACCATATAATTCAAAACACAAATTGGACAACAGGTCTAATGGTATTCAAAAGATACATTGACGACATCTTCCTCATATGGAAGGGCAAGAAGGAAGAACTAACCAACAATATTCAAAGATTGAATAGCGTTCATGATAGTATCAAATTCACTCATCAAATGGATCAGAAAGAATTGGCTTTTTTAGACGTAAAAATTCATCTTGAACAGAACAAGATAAGAACGAGCGTGTACACTAAAGAAACGGATAGAAACAGTGGTCTACACTATGAAAGCTTCCATCATTTTTCTTTGAAGAAACATCTTCCAACATCTCAATTTATTCGCCAGAAAAGGATTACCTCTGATCCTCAAGATCTACTCTCCACCATTGACAAACAGATCCTAAAGTACCAACAACGAGGCTATCCCATACCTTTATTGGAAGAATCAAAAACCAAAGTCTTGAATATGAAGAGAGAATCTTTACTTGTTACCAAAGTGAGAGATGAAACAAAAAAGACAGTATGTGTTCTAAAACATTCTATACAATCAGTAAAAATAGCCAACATCATGAGAAAACATTGGGCACTCATAGCACGAGAACCGGATCTAGAACCACTTTTTGCCGATCGGATAACGTTTGCATACAACAGATCCAAGAACCTGAAAGAACTGTTAAAGAAGAAAAATAAATCAAAGGAAACGAACCATAAAGGTATGCAAAGATGCGAAAATTGCATCCATTGTAACAATGCGATAGTAGGACAAATGTTTACACATCCAATGACTGGCAAGAAGGTGACTCTGTTACATTCAGGAACCTGTGACACCAAAAATGTTATCTATGGAATTAAGTGTCCATGTGGAAAATTGTATATAGGACAAACTGAACGAAAAATAAAAGTAAGAATAACAGAGCACAAGAGTAACATCCGCCTGAAAAACTTGAAATCTACATTGGCTGCACATTGGTTGGAAGCAGGACATAATGTGGCACAATTACGCTTCACCATACTGGAAGTTATCAAATACCATCCTGAGAAAGATTCACATAAACTAAGATTGAGATCGGAATACTTTTGGATAAAGAAGATGGGCAGCTTACAACCGAATGGACTGAATGACAGGATAGAATTATCCTGCTTTTTATAAATAGACTTTTGGGAAGCCAAGAATATTTCCATGCATGACGTTATTAGTGTTAATTACCCTATCCAAAATGGCCAACACCATTTCTTTTAGCAAATGTTCATTGTTGTAGATATGCGCTATTGCATTTGTGTTCAACATGATGCAGTGTGTCAGAGTAACAGACTTCATGTAATTACAATTATTAATAATATGCAGCCTGTTTTATATTGAAAATGTAGATACATTGATTTACGCATTGAAATTCATTTATGCATTAGGTATTTCTTGATATCACAGTTTCACTTCTATTAGGTATTCCTTTATATTATTTTACCGACTTCTAAGTTTGTTTTAGGTAAACCAGATGAGGACTGTACTTCAGTCCGTCGTCGCGATCACGTGATCGCATGTTGAGCCAATCAGAGCGCGCGTAGCTTTAAATAGCTTAACATTGACAGTCAGGGAGCAGCAGATTGGTGGACATCGCGTAAACGAGGGACGTTTGCATTTCCTAGTAAGTGAAGCGCTATGGAGGAATAGGGCGTTTGCTTGGGTTCAACTAGTTTTCATTTTTGTTAAAGATTATTATTTCTGTTAGATTAGGTTAAGGGAGACTGGCATGGAGCGTGCATTTGGAATTCCGTGTTTGTCACGTTTTTAGCGCTAATTTTTTAAAATGGACATCTTTGCTCATATATTTTTGGCAACAGGATGAACACTAATAGTTTGGCTATTTGGGGATCGTTTTGTGATTACACGCCATGATTTTTTGTTGCTTGTTTGCATATAATCACAGAGTGGATATAAATGCATCTGAATGTAAATGTACAGACTAAGATGGTTATGAGGCTGATTGCAATTTTTTCTTGATTTTTCTAATAGAGACCCCCGAGGAAGGGTCACCATAGACCCGAAATGCATTGGGTAAATGGGAGATGTTAATATGAGATGTCCTGGAAATAAAAGGATTCACATTAACTAAAATGATGAAATAAACACGAAAGTTTGAAATAAGGACTATTTCTTGGATCATTATTGTTGATGAGTATACCTGAAGAGAACCAATTGGTTCAAGTAAAAGTGTGCAGAACATTACCACCTAGACAACGGGACTGCCCGCTGTCTCACCATTTTTCATATACTTACAAAGTGTTTTTAGACTAAAACACTAGGTTAATGTTGCACAACAATGAATGGATTAAATTGAAGAGAACACTAAAAACCTGAGTGCTGGATGGACTCTATCAAACTTTATGCCTCTGTGCCACTCATTTCCCCCTGTTTTTTGCGACCTTTCTGCCCATTCTTGGGACCTTTCTGCCTTCTGTGCCACTTGTTTCCCCCGTTTTTGTGACCTTTTGGCCCTTCTTGTGACCTTTTTGCCTTCTGTGCCACTCGTTTCCCCCTGTATTCTTGTGACCCTTTTACCCTTTTGTGACCTTTCTGCCCTCTGTGCCACTCATTTCCCCCTCAATTGTTGTGCCCTTTTGCCTTCTGTTTCCTTCGTCGCCCCTCACCGCCCACGCCGCTGCATCCCCTGGGGCTCCGTCCCCCTGACTGCCCAGCCTCCCGCCTCCCAGCTGCTCCCACCTCCCCATACATGACGGCTGCTGCGCAGTCGCACCGCTGGCATGCGGCAGGCCCGTCTGCGCCCGTCCGTGCCTGGACCGCGCCCAGCGCCAAAATCCCTGGCCCCGCACCCACCACGATAACCGCCGCCACTACGACACCAGCACTCTGCACGCTCTCAACCCCGGACGGACCCACAACTGCTTCAAGGCCACCCCGAAACGCACACACAGTCCTTTCACCTGCCGGAACTGCAGCTACACCTGCCACAGAGCCGACGAACCACCCACCAAGAAAGACCTCAACCACCTCCGATGCATACTACTGAACACCCCCTCTGCATGCCGTCGACCTCTGGGACCTGGTCAACACAACCTCCACGGACGTCGCCTTCCTGACAGAGACCTGGTTGAACAACTCCTCCACACCCGACATCACCATAGCCATCCCAGACGGCTACAAGATCAACCGCAGAGACCACACCAACGGAGTCGGAGGAGAAATCGCCATCATTCACAAGAACAGCATCAGAGTCTGAACTAGCACCGACGACGCACTCAGCACCGCCGAACACATGCATTTCCAGATCCACACTGACCCCAACTCCACCCTCAGAGGCACCCTCGTCGACCGACCCCCCGTACCCTGCCCCCAGTTCAGCGACTCCATCGCCGACTTCATCAGCACGCAAGCCCTGACCTCCACCGACTATATCCTCCTCAGAGACCTGAACTTTCACCTTGAGAACAACAACAACAGCAACTCCCCCACCCTGATCGACAACCTCGCCAACCTCGGACTGAGGCAACTCGTCACAACGCCCACCCACTCCGCCGGCCACACGCTCAACCCCGTCTTCTCCTCAAGCCCGCACTTCTCTGTCAGCCACACCACCGAACTCCTCTGGACCGACCACCGCTGCATCCACTTCACCTTCCAGAAACCCACCACACACCAACCCTGGAGCAAAATCACTGAAGACCAACTACATAAAAAACCTCGCTCTCAGCCCACCCACCGAACCCTCCAACACCGACGTCGCTGCCCACAACCTCAGACTCTGGATCGAGGACTGCGCCAACACCCTCTCCCCGCTGAAGAAACCCCCCACAGAGACACCAGCAAGAGGGCAAGCTGGTTCACCCCAGATCTCCTACATTCCAAGCAAGCCTGCCGGAAACTAGAGAAGAAATGGCACAGTGAACCAACTCCGGACAGCCACGCAGCACACAAGGACGCCATCTGCAACCACCACCACCTAATCAGGGCTGCCAAGAAGATCTCATTCAAAGACCGCCTCGACAACAACACACACGACAGCAAGGAGCTCTTCAACATCATGAAGGATTTCTCCAACCCCAGCTCCAACACCAACGACATCCCGCCGTCGCAAGCCCTGTGCGACTCCCTCACCACCTTCTTCCACCGCAAGATAGCAGACATCCACGACAACTTCAACTCCCAGACAGCCCCAACAGACAGCAACACAACAGACCCTCTGCACACCATCGACCATGTCCCCTTGTTAACCTCAGTGTGAGCGTCGATGACACCATCAAGACCATGAGCACAATCCATTCCGGCTCTCCGTCAGACCCATTCCAGCACCACGTCTTCAACAAACCAAGCAGCTCCATCGCACCTCACCTACTTAACGTCATCACTCCCTTGAGACCGCGACCTTCCCAGAGAGCTGGAAACACGCCGAGATCAACACCCTACTCAAAAAACTCTAGGCAGACCCAAGAGACCTCAAGAATTTCCGACCCATCTCTCTGCTCCCCTTCCCGGCCAAGGTCATCGAGAAAATCGATAACAGACAGTTAACCCAATACCTCGAAGAGAACAGAATCCTGGACCCTTCCCAGTCAGGGTTGCGCAGCAACCAAAGCACTGAGACCGAGACCGCCCTCATCGCCTCCACTGATGAGATCAGGACCCTGCTAGACAACGGGGAGACTGCAGCACTCAACCTCCTAGACCTCTCCGCCGCCTTCGACACCGTCTGCCACTGCACACTACGCGCACGCCTCCATGCCGCAGGGATCCGAGACAGTTCTCTGGAATGGACCACCTCCTTCCTCTCCGGCAGAACCCAGAGCATCTGCCTCCCCGTTCTATTCCAAAGCCTCCTAGATCATCCGCGGCATACCCCAAGGATCCTCCCTCAGCCCGACACTGTTCAACATTTACATGGCCCCGCTTGCACACGTCACCCGACAGCACGACCTCAACATGATCTCCTACGCCGACGACACTCAACTGATCCTCTCCCTCACCAAGGACCCCATCACCTGTCAGAGCCACCCTCCATGAACGAATGAAGGCCGTCGCCGACTGGATGAAGATCAGGCATCTGAAACTGAACTCGGACAAGACTGAGGTCCTCATCCTCGGCTCCAACCCGTCAGTCTGGGATGACTCCTGGTGGACAACGGCATTGGGGGCAGCCCCGACCCCCTCCGACCATGCACGCAACCTAGGAATCATCCTCGACCAGCCAGGTCCAGTAGTAGGTGTAACTGCAGGGCGGTGATGTAGGGAAGGGAGGGGCCGGGTGGGGAGTTGTAATGTATGGATTACAGACTTTAACAGGTAAGTAAACATATAAATAAATAAAACAAACTTCGTTGCGTGCACTGCATCGCATTTGGTGATGGAGTGCACACTACGAAATTCGTTTTATTTATTTATATGTTTACTTACCTGTTAAAGTCCGTAATCCATACATGACTACCCCCACCCTGGCCCTCCCCTTCCCTACGTCACCGCCCTGCAGTTACACCTACTACCGGCGGTGGCTGTCCTCGACTCAACGTTCTCAATGACCAAGCAAGCCAACGCTGTCTCCTCCTCCTGCTTCAACACCCTCCGCATGCATCTAATGATGGATCCCGACAGATACAAGAAAGACAGTCACCCAGGCCCTCGTCAGCAGCAGACTCAACAACCGAAACGCCATCTACGCAAGAGCCCCGAAAAAGCTCATCAACTCACTACAACACATCCAAAACGCCTCGGCACGACTGATCCTCGATGTACCACGACATGGCCACATCACCCCCCACCTGAGAAACCTGCACTGGCTCCCCGTCAACAAGAGGATATCCTTCAAGCTCCTCATTAACACACACAAGGCACTCCACATGACCGGCCCAGCCTACCTCAACAGACTGCTCCCCTTCTACACCCCCAACTGCCAGCTACACTCTGCTAACCTCTCACTCGCTACCATCCCGCGCATCCGAAGAACAACTACCAGCGGGAGATCCTTCTCCCACCTAGCCGCTAATACATGGAACACCCTCCCACTGAACCTACAACAGACCCAAGACTTGCTGACCTTCAGGAGGATACTAAAGACCTGGCTGTTCGATCAGTAGCGGCCCCCACATCCCCCCCCTACGCCTCGAGACCCTCGTGGGTATGTAGTACGCTTAGCAAATAACTGATTGAATGATTGATGCTAAATTTGCCATACCACCTTCTGATTTAGAGTAAGAGAACCACTGAGTTTCGGGTAGTGTGACATGACTCCACTCTGAGAAACTTCCGGCCTGGTGTCTTATCCACCACAGGGCTGCCATGTCACAGTTGCATCATGCTGTTATGGTGGGGAGACCAACTGTGGATTTTTCCAGCCATCCACCCATGCAATATATGATGGACAAGTGCGGAGAATTGAAACAGTGGTCTTGACACTCAGATAAAAAACTCCCTGCACTTCACGGTAATTGTTTTATTTTTTTTCATGGAAACAGACTACACTTTAAGAATTCGCAACAGTTACTAAAAAGAATGCCTAACTGGGAAGAAAATGAAGGGATCGCTCTCCACTCAACTGCGTCTTCCAAGCATACACCTCGTCGGTGGATAAACGTAAGCCAAATATATGCCCCTGAGCTGGGCTTTGACTTCTAGATATGGTCGGCAGTCCTTTCCTAGGGAAGTGGAGGCTCGGACATCCATTGACAGTCTGCAAGCCAAGAAAGAATGAACAAACCCCAGTGTAGCTGCAGCTGTCCGCTCAATCACCCGTAAAATGAGAGCACTGGGGTCTATAGCATAATATTTACAGAACAATTTTCCAACTGGCATGTCTTTTAGATGATATTAAAGGGTACATGACTGTGATAAGTAACATGTATGTCCTAGACCTCGTTATATCTGCATACATACACTGCGGTGGAGGGAATACATGTCTTGTAGCAGCCAGCAATCAGCTCTGAGGGCCTGTGTCATGTGTGCAATCACCATCAGCAACAGACAGACTTCCCTAAGACCTATCAGCTTCTTTCCTGTCCAGACCAGTGCCTGATGGCTGTACACCAAATTTTGGTCCACTTTCAGAACATTAGCCATGCCAGGCCATACTGCAAAAGAAGGGGTGATGTACAAATGACACCATTCTAATGCTTCCTCTAGAGAAGAAAGGAAAACATCATTTCCTCCACCACAGAGACTGGAAATTCAGCTAATGATCATCCAGACAATATTTGGCTACCTGTGAAAATAGTATTCACTGAATATTCTTGCAATTTATGTGCAAAGGTGTATTGCTTATGCAATACTTTTGCTAATCCAGTTTAAAATAAACAGACTTCAGAAGGGCAGTGAGGGGCCCATCACTTCTTGAGGGCTCTACACTGTGCTTCAGTATATGTATTTAGAGATGTTAAAATCAAAGCAGGCACCTTTATTGATGAGCCAGTAGCTAAAAAAGGTCCATTCACCCAGACTGTGCTGGTTCATATCTGCTGTGATTTTTTAATTTCTAAACAGGCTCTCCTCCTGTGAGGGACCCCGATTTGATGACTTAAGTCCTGCAAGAACGTTGGACAGGAAAGAGACAACATATTCAGGCATGTCCCACAACTGTGGTGGTGGGGACTATGTTCTTACACATGTCACGTTGGCAGCCTGGTATTGGCAAGGCAGTGATTGGCCACCAGCTGATGAGCCTGTGGTTTTAGGCAAGTTGTTGTGATATTTTTATTGGTGCAGGTCACAATAAGGTCAGGCTGCTACATTGTGAGAGGCAGAATGACAATTTGCTGCCCTGTCACAGCATGAGGTGTGCCTGCCCTAAGAGACCCTCCAGGTGTGACAGAGGCCTCAAGGATCTGCCGATGGGAAGCCATTAGCACTTACTTTGCGGGGTACTGGGGCAGGGGAGAGGGCTAGAGTGGTTGGTGAGGGCCAGCAAGGGCTCTCTTTATTTATGTTTCCGTCCCCTGCATGGAACAGGCGTTTACTTGCAAATTAGTGTCTGCTGTTCTCCTTTGCATGCCATAAAACCAGATTTGAGTTCCAGCATCAGCTCAACATCGTGTGACTCTGGGCAAATCCCTAATCTACAGGATACAAATAAAATGAGTCTGATCATCTGCAGTGTTATCTGGTGCTCACGTAAAGGAATACAACGTCTCTGGGCCAATTTTGTGCTATATAAAGCTGCATCTATTTGAGGAAAGTGTCACTATTTTTTAGGTTGAGCCTAGACAGCACTTAGACTGTCTCTTTGAGACATGCTGTATATACTTTGTGGGCCCAATGCTTTTAATTTGTTTGCTTCAGTGTCTGTCAACCCCTTGAATGCTCATGACGAGCTCAGCTCGTCATGAGCCACGGTGCTCCGGTGCTCATGACGAGCTCAGCTCGTCATGAGCCGTGGAACGCTCGCATGCCGGGATAATTCCCCTGCTGTGCTGAACGTTCCACGGGAACGGGTGTGGCCGTGACAAGCTGAGCTCGTCATGAGCACAGAAGCGCCGTGCCTTATGACGAGCTCATCTCTTCATGAGCATATGAGCGCTGCGCGCGCCCCCCTCCCCCCCAGCACAGCGGGGGGGTATCCCCCGCAGCGAAGGGGTTAAAAATTCTTGCTTCTAAGTGGCTGTTTTTTTCTGTGTCCCTCCTTTTTCGTTGTTTTCCCCTCTCATTTGGGGAGTCCCTCATTACTTGTAGTCTTCCACTTGCGCCTATAGCAACTGTACTGTAAAAGGGACTACTTGTTCCTTTGTCTAAGAGCAATGCACAAAAGTGCTGGATTTTTCAGTTGCCCTAAGCTCTAATGTCATACAGCTGCTTTTTTCCCGTATGTCATAACCCGCTCATGAGTCATCTTACTTGTTGCACAACCTTCTCTGCACTTCCACATTGTTTGTTTTATTTATTTTTGCATTTACCCACTAGCATCATTCCCTTTATTGGAAATTACACGTGATGTTTGCAGTAAAATTAGAAAAAAAAAGGATACACTTTCCACAAGTCTCCGAGCATTGGAGGGCCTCTCTTAAGTACTGTAAAAAATAAATATCTAAAAGCCCAGGGTGAGTTTAAAAGGAAATCTTGGTCTGTGCCATTTCCTGTTTCCCAGTTGGCATTAATAAAAAACATCCATAGAAAACTTATAGATAGATAAGCAATTAAACATGAGTTCCTAGTATTTTCATAATTCTGAGCTTCCACCATATATTTTTTCTGTTGGGGTGTTAGTTTTCAATCAAAGTACAGGCCATATAAGCCTTAGAATACTTTAATTACCATACGTTTGCCAGTACTTAGCTTCATGATCGTAACAAAGCAGTTTTTTTCAAAATATTACTCTCTGTGAATGTGGACCACTTGTCTTTTTTGTCTGCTGAGGCCATTGATGCACCAACCCAACCCTGCATGTTTGTGGACCTGTATGCGGAGATACTTGCTGGAAGTAACTGGCAAATGCATGAAGTAGTAGTAGTAATAAATCTTTATTCGATTAGACATCAAAATGACAATCACAAAAGATAAAACATAACAAGCATTTACAATGCAATGGTCTCGGCAATCTTATAGTTAGAGCTATTGGCATTGCTCATTATTTTTTTTTTTTGTATCCCTAAAATGGCATTGTCATTTATATTGGCAATAGCTTAATTGCTTGCATATGCGAGACCTATTGCATTAGCAGAGAGAGAGTGAGATAGTGAGATAGAGAGAGTGAAGTAGTGAGATAGAGAGAGAGTGAGGTGGTGAAAAAGAGAGAGTGTGAGGTAGTGAGAGAGAGAGTGAGGTAGATAGAGAGTGAGGTAGATAGAGAGTGAGGTAGATAGAGAGGGAGGTAGTGAGAGACCGAGAGAGTCAGGTAGTGAAAGAGTGAGGTAGTGAGGGAGAGGGATGTTCTGAGGTAGTAAGATAGAAACAGAGAGTGAGGTTGTGATGTAGTGAGATAGAGAGAGAGTGAGGTAGTGAAAGAGAGTGAAAGTGAGTTAGAATAGTCGAGGAATAGATGGCGGGGAAGCAATGGACGAAGTTGGGGGGAAAGATGAGGGAGTAACAAGGAGTGCATGGGTGCAGTGTGTGTTTTGAGGAGGGGAGCATTGAAGCAGGACATGAGAGAAAGAAATCACAAGTCTTTCCAGACTTTCCAGAAACCAATCAAATCTATCCCATTTTGTGTTGAATTTCTAGAAAAGGCGTCAACGATGGTAACCGAGTGCTAGGTCACATAGAGATGAATAAACCAATCCTGATTCAGACGGGAAACTCCCAAACCTATCCCTGTAACGTATACTAAGAGTCTGACGAGTACGAACGAGCTACCAGAAGCTGTAGCAGTAAGCAAAATGTGTGAGTGCATACCAGATCCGGAGGGCAATCGCAATGGGACCAACTCTTTGCTAATTCTGAAACTGCGATCGAAAATGCAAATCATAGTAGGTGTTCATTGTGGATGCTAAATAGAACAAACACTGACAGTAATAGGCGGTCTCAATGCACGTCACCCTCGGAGAGCAGTGAGCAGTGCAGTGTACAATGACACACCATCCTGCTCGGAGCACCGCGTGCCACTGGGCCCCAACAAGGGGGACATGGCTGCGCCTCTCAGGGCTGCTCACCTTAACGAGCCACACAAAAACAACATCCAAACCTTTATGAGAGCAATGTTAGAGTTGTCACTCCATTAAAATGCTCATTTTATATTAAAGCAAAATAATTGTGACTATTAGAAACATATATGGATCTGCATTCTATGATTCATGATAGTATGTGAATCTAAGCACACATTATGGTTTCGAGTTTCATAAGCATATTCCCTTATGTGCCATATTGCGCATCACTGCGGACATTTTGTTCACCACCATATCATTAAAGTTGTTAATAGTTAGACATTTGGAGTATAGAACGCTGTACAGGGCATCACTTTTTCGTTATAACTGCAACGTGAGTTTTTTTAACTTCCGGTGAAGAGGACTACTGCTTAGGACGCAAACTATATCAAACTACTGTAAACTCAGATAGTAAATTATTGTTTTAAGAAGGTGTTGTAATAAATCCGAGCTGTTTATGCTTACCAACACAATCTATTGTTCCCGTATTTTTTCAGCGACTACAGATCAATTGTTCACGATCAGAACTAGAAGAATATATATACTGTGGTCTACTGTGGATTCTTAAGTACCTCGTCTGTGTTTAAAGTACTCGGAGCTATTGGTGCACGTCATGTTTTGTTGGAGCACTTACAAAAGAGGGACCCGTGTTTAGTCATTCAATATGCTATCTGCTGGCAGTGTCCAACTCTTACATGGAGGACGGGAAGGCTCCAGATTACTGTTGCCATGGCAAAGGTGCCACCTGGTGAAGAATCGGATACACGAACAGCGGGAGGGGGGCGGGAGGAAGGACAGCGGGAGCCATGAACAGTGGGAGGGTGCGGGAGGGGGGACAGCGGTAGCCAAGAACAGCGGGGGGGGGACAGCGGGAGCCACGAACAGCGGGAGGGGGCAGGAGCCACGAACAGCGGGAGGGGGCGGGAGCTACGAGCAGCGAGAGCAGGCGACCTACCTCATCTTACTGTGCAGAGAAATGGCGCCCATAAGCTTCCGATATTTTTCGGATTTGGGGGCGTGGTTTTGCTGTCCTGAGTGACGGGCTACGTCACGAGCTACAGAACAGCAAAAATGACGCCCCCAAATCCGAAAAAGACGGAGCCTATTCGGAGGGACGGCTCTCTCCTCCAATGACTGGCCTCCATTTAGGAAGCCAGCCAATGGAGGGAGAGCCAAAAAGAGGGAGGGATAAAGCAGCCCTCTTACTGACATTAATTCTTGGACTTCCGGTCTGCCGAAGCAGTCTGCCTTCGGCAGACCGGATATTACCGAGACCTAAAAATGGGCCCAGGGATATGCGCTGTGGGAAAGTCATTAAGCATGGCTACAGTCTACAGACGCCTAAAGCTCTTTGTATGTAGCTACACACAAACAAGTGTTAGCAGAGTCAACAGGTCTTGCCTTTTGCTTTCGCCAGTGTTTTGTTTTCAATGCAGTTTAGCATCAGCAAAATAAAAAAATACATTATTTTGCTGTTGTTGAGCAGCATCTGCTAACAACCCCGCCCCCCCTCCCACCGCCAACAGCACCATCGTGTATACAGGCGCCTGTGTCATCACCCATGCGGGTTACGATGGTGCAGCCAAGTTTTTCTGTTTTATTTATTGCTAATCTTGGACCACCCTAATGAGAACAGTGAAGCCTACAGATGCATTATGGCTGCCGGGCCCTTAAAAAAACGGGAAAATTAAATTTGTGATAGCGCTGCCAATGAGGTATTGGGTGCTTAAAAAACCCAGGCCGTGGAGGAGGGATGCAGAAAGCAATGGAAATGTTGGGGGGGGGGCAAGAAGACATACGCTCCCACGAAGTACATAAAGAATAGGTTTCACACTGGTGCTGCATGCTATTAGCGTGATCCATGCCAGTTTCTATACTGAGGCGAAGGCACTGCTTAAAGCATCCGAAAATGATGCACTGAAAGAAGTCCGCCAGTAGGAATAGAGTGAGACTGAAAGGCTCGTCGCGGCTGAGCCGAGGTGTTAGTGACAGTGTCACAGACAGGTCGCTGAAGGTTCTGAAGCACCGGAAGTCAAAGGCTGAAGGAGGCAACCCAGCGGGACGACACCTTATGCAGTCAGTACCTGCACCGAGTCATCGCACGTTCAGACGATTCGGATTCCATGCCTCCCCACCGTACCCCGATGATCCGCTGCTAAAGCCACGTGCGGTGCAACACAGTGCAAATCTTCATAGATACTGATGGAATGTTTGATCGTGTGCAAACGATTGGAACCAAAGTGCAAGGCTCGGAATGTAGTCTAGCCATGACAGGACATGACATTGCCCGGTTTAAAGAACAAAGAGCACGTGACTACCACAGCGGGAGCCACGAACAGCGGGAGGGGGCGGAAGGGGGGACAGCGGTAGGCAAGAACAGCGGGAGGGGGACAGCGGGATCCACGAACAGCAGGAGGGGGCGGGAGCTACAAACAGCGGGAGCAGGCGACCTACCACAAGGGGGGACAGCGGGAGCCACGAACAGGGATCACCCTAATGAGAACAGTGAAGCCTACAGATGCATTAGGGCTGCCGGGCCCTTAAAAAAAACGGGAAAATTAAATTTGTGATAGCGCTGCCGATGAGGTATTGGGTGCTTAAAAAACCCAGGCCGTGGAAGAGGGATGAAGAAAGCAATGGAAATGTTGGGGAGGGGGGGGCAAGAAGACATACGCTCCCACGAAGTACATAAAGAATAGGTTTCACACTGGTGCTGCATGCTATTAGCATGGTCCATGCCAGTTTCTATACTGAGGTGAAGGCACTGCTAAAAGCATCCGAAAATGATGCACTGAAAGAAGTCCGCCAGTGGGAACAGAGTGAGCCTGAAAGGCTCGTTGCGGCTGAGCCGAGGTGTTAGTGACAGTGTCACAGACAGGTCGCTGAAGGTTCTGAAGCGACGGAAGTCAAAGGCTGAAGGAGGCAACCCAGCGGGACGACACCTTATGCAGTCAGTACCTGCACCGAGTCATCGCACGTGCAGACGATTCGGATTCCATGCCTCCCCACTGTACCCCGATCATCCGCTGCTAAAGCTGCGTGCGGTGCAACACAGTGCAAATCTTCATAGATACTCATGGAATGTGTGATCGTGTGCAAACGATTGGAACCAAAGTGCAAGGCTCGGAATGTAGTCTAGCCATGACAGGACATGACATTGCCCGGTTTAAAGAACAAAGAGCACGTGACTACCACAGCGGGAGCCACGAACAGCGGGAGGGGGCGGGAGGGGGGACAGCGGTAGGCAAGAACAGCGGGAGGGGGGACAGCGGGAGCCATGAACAGCGGGAGGGGGCGGGAGCTACAAACAGCGGGAGCAGGCGACCTACCTCATCTTACTGTGCAGAGAAAATGACGCCCATAAGCTTCCGATATTTTTCGGATTTGGGGGCGTGGTTTTGCTGTCCTGAGTGACGGGCTACGTCACGAGCTAAAGAACAGCAAAAATGACGCCCCCAAATCCGAAAAAGACGGAGCCTATTCGGAGGGATGGCTCTCTCCTCCAATGACTGGCCTCCGTTTAGGAAGCCAGCCAATGGAGGGAGAGCCAAAAAGAGGGAGGGATAAAGCAGCCCTCTTACTGACATTAATTCTCGGACTTCCGGTCCTCCGAAGGCAGACCGGATATTACAGAGACCTAAAAACTACATTAATACATAAAAAATATTAAAACATACAGGCCACCGCATTGAGCTCAGATCACACATTCTGTAGGCGGTAGGTACAGCCTAGAGGAAAGCAGGGCACCCTTAATATCAAATCATTGCGAATTGGCTGCTCAGAATTTTATTCCAATATAGAGAACCTTTTAAATAGGAAGAGACGACCAGCATCACAGCGTGAGCAGGTAATAGTTGTAAGTGTAAGAAGGCAGGCCGAAATTGGCAAAGCCCCCCGGATTTTAAAAGTGGTGTTAATAACTTTTTTGCGCAAAAATTCATCGAATTTACTGAATAAAACCAGATGTATCAGGGTTTAAGGGTAGCAACCGTCACAGGGGCAAACTAAAAGTTCATGGGGATCAAACTGACCCGGATAGAAACAGATCAGTATGCAGATAGAGCCCCTGAAAATAATGATCTGTCGCAAGGATGTCTCACAGCTGTAAGGTAGGGTTAAATGCCAGGGTCTCGATTCAAAGAACTAACTTAAGACAAAATCCTAAACTTACTACCTTTGGTATTCACAGAAGTTAGGATGTTGTCTTAAGTTTATCTTAAGACAGACTTAAGACAAAATCCTAACTTAAGTCTGTCCTAAATCTGTTTTAAGACAAAATTAAGACAAAATCCTAACTTCTGTGAATACCAAACGTAGTAAGTTTAGGATTTTGTCTTAAATTGGTTCTGTGAATCGGGCCCCAAGTTCCATGGCTTCCCTCTCATCCTATAGATGCTTTAAAATGTGTTCTCTAAAGAGCTTCTGATCTCCATTTATTAGAAAGTGCGGCATATAAAAAGGTCTAGGGATTGAACAGTTTTAATATAATTTTAATAATACAGGCCTGCTGGTTACTTCAACATCAGACACATCCCCCCCACCTCAAAAATGTCCAAATGAGAAAGAGGACCGCTCTGCTCATGTTGGTCTGGCCAGACGAGGATTGCTATAAAATTGATGAGTAATGGGCTACCCACGATTAAAGGATGACTCGCAGAGGTAGGAAATGTAGTAGGGATTAGTTTAAAACCTTGAGTGCTCATGACGAGCTCAGCTCTTCATGATCCACGGCGCTCCGGTGCTCATGACAAGCTGAGCTCGTCATGACCGCGCCTGTTAAATGGAACGCTCGCATGCTGGGCTGATTCCCCTGCTGTGCTGAGCGTTCCATTGGAACGGGCGTGATCATGACGAGCTCAGCTCATCATGAGCACCGGAGCACCGTGACTCATGACGAACTGAGCTCGTCATTAGCACCTAGGGGGGCCTTGCGCATCCCCGCCCCCAGCACAGCGGGGGGAAACAGCCCCGCACGGAAGGGGTTAAGAAGGATTGGACATTAGTGAGCCCCGCACGGAAGGGGTTAAGAAGGATTGGACATTAGATTGACTCGACCGGAATGTATGCATCAGTTATCTCCCGCAATGCCTTCTTGAGTTTTTTATAAACCCCAGGCATCGGTATGTGGAATAGAAGGGTGGCACAATGATATGCCTGGAATACACGCTAATACTGGAACTAGTTTAAACATCCTAGGAATGTCAGATCTCTTGCTCCACACTAATAGAGTTTAACGTCTACACGAAGATCTCTACATTAAAGAACACCTTATGCATTTTGCTATGAATGTTCTCAACACCACCTGACTTTATTGAAGAAATATAAGTGCCTATCAGGATCTTTGTAGTGTTGTCTAAAAACATGTTTACTTATGATTGTGATACAACAAAAATATAAAAATGCAAAATACATTTGACTAAAAACTACAGTACAGACAAAAAATCCCAACAGTGCACGATTAAGAGTTTATTTTTATACCAAACTGGTTCAATGACACATCATGATACTGCTCTAGTTATGAAAGAGGCTGTGTCAGGGGGGACAGGGCACCCCCAGAGAAAGGATTGAGTGGTTGTCTTCAGCAAAACATTTTGACTGTTTGCTTCCTTACAAATTAGGCACTCAATTTATCATTTCTCTAAACAAATCCCTAAATAAATAGTTAATTAAACAACTTCACTTTTGCAAAAATTTGTTAAAAAAGACAAGAAGGCAGACATGTTTCTGCCACCTGTTATAGACAGATCGAATGCACCAGCATCCTATGAAGAGAGAGAGTCTTAGGGAATTTACGAAATGACAGATGATCCGTCTGGAGAGTGAAGGCCGTGGCCCCTGTTGCTAAACATCTTTTATCAGTCACTCCACCATGGACTTCATTTGGGGGTCTGCATGGTCACAGCTTGCCACTTGCTAACCATGGCACTACTTTTGCGAGCTCTGGCCTCAGAGGTGGCAAGATCAGTGCCTGGAACACAGGGGCAGCTCTTCCCAATGGATGTTGGTTGGAGATCCACTTGCCTGGCTTCTGTCAAATTGTTTAGCATAGAAATTGTGAAGAATATATTTTACTATTAGTGCAATAAGGAATGGGGTATATTATCGGAATATGACCCTATCTGGAAGTTAAGGTAAGTAAGAAATGCTGTTCAATGCATGTTGTAGGCATGATTGAGGGTGAGAGTGTGTTTATATGCGTGAGAGTGTGTGAAGGTGTTAGTATTTGTAAGCATGTGTGTGTGAGTCAAAGTATAGTTCAAATGGAGTGTGATGTCACTTCCGCTACACTAGGCATTTCGGTGAATTGACGTCCATGCACTGCACACTCCACCTGCTCCCTGTCTGCAAAGAGGGCCTTTGAGGACTTTCTACCAACCATCCATATGACTAGTGTAATGGCTGTGAAAAATGAGCTACTGACGTTTGACGACTCTGAGCACAGGGCGGACAAACTGACAGGGTAAATCTTCGACAAGCTGCTAAAATGATTTGGTTGTAGACAATCCTTCTTGGGGTACAATCACAGCATGGGTTGTCAACAAACTTTTCCATGTGAGAGTAATTGAACCAGCTACTGGGCAGTGGTGTGGGGAGGCGCTGGGAGTGCGGTGTGGGGGTTCTCTCTGTGAAAACCTTCTGGGGAAGATTTACAATAACTGGCGCATCCCTGCATATCAGCAGGGATGCAATTTGTTGGTAACAAGGACCCCCTGGTACGGATAAGTATCCTGGGACAGGGTAAACAATATGTGAAAAATAACACTCCCAGGCGTACACTGCAGAGATTACACAATAGATTTAACAAACAAACTAGTTCGGTTTAGAAAAAATACATTTTTTAATTTAAATTTAAAAATGTATTTTTTCTAAACCGAACTAGTTTGTTTGTTAAATCTATTGTGTAATCTCTGCAGTGTACGCCTGGGAGTGTTATTTTTCACATATCAGCAGGGATGCGCCAGTTATTGTGCGCCGCAGCTGCACCACACTAAATGCACCGCATTCACAATACGGCGCACCATGGGGCAAAAAAGGCACAGAAGCGTCATGCATCTGTGCCGTAAAAGCGGCGCATTGATGGAGTTGCCTCGCAAGCGTGATGCAGCTCCAGCAAGGTTGTGGGGCCACCTTATCTCCACAATGCTGCGTCAATCTTTACGCCTGCTTCAAGCAGGCGCAGGGTTTTGACGCAGCATGGGCCTAAAAGTGACTGACTGAAATCTTGTAGATTTCACTCAGCCACTTTTGGGAGGCGTTCCTGCGCCGGAACGCGCCCCCCCCCCCCCCCCCCCCCCCCCTGCGCAGGAACACCTACTTCTGATGCAGGCTTTACAACGTGATGCATCTGGGAGATGCATCACGTTGGTAATACCCCGCACCATGGTGCATCTTTTGTGCCACCGCTGCGTCACAGAAGTGACGCAACCACGGCGTAAAAGAGGCGCAATGGGCTTGTAAATCTGCGCCTCAGATGCCAGACAAACTGCTCTTGCCTAAAAAAAGTCACTTTGTGTTTCCACCCACTGCAGACAGACTCAGCGGTTTTGGAAGTTTCATACAGTATGAAATGTGTGTGATCTCACAGTACTGTGTCAGGTGATCGTTTGGTGACACACTAGCAAAAGATAAAGGCGACATTCTTGCTCGCTTTGGGCAAGACTAATAATATTTGAATAAATACAATTTTAAGAACATTAGCTGCAGAGAATGGCAGAAAAAAAACCAAATTGTAGATAACAGATATTGTCCGAATGAGGCAGAAGCGGTTAATTACTATCGAATAAAAAATGCCAGGATGTAGGTCTAAACATGAGACAGATTTATAAGACTCCTGCCTCACGTTTGTGCCACGGTTGCATCACTTTTTCTGACACAGCGGCGGCGTGAACAATGCACCACGTAGCGGCCCATTTACAATGTGGCACATCTAGGGAGATGCGTGACGTTGTAAAGTCATTCGCCACATTATAACTGCGTCAGGTATAATGCATGCTGGGTGAGCGTTCTCACTCAAGAAGTCTCATAGAAGTGACACAGTGAAATCTACAAGATTTCACTGTGCCACTTCTAGGATGCTACTACGTCAAAACCGTACGCCTGCTTGGAGAAGGCATAAGGAGCGACCCAGCACAATAAGTATAGGCCTCCCAATGCTATTGCTGGGGTGGCATCGTGCTTGCGACACAATTCCAGCAATGCGTGACTTTTGCACCAACAGACGTGTCAGAATTTCGGACGCATCTGTCAATTCTTGCACCATGGTGGGTCGTATTGTAAAGTTGATGCATCCATGGTGGCTCAAGGGTTTTGCACGCAGGTGCAGGGAAACTGACGCATCTCTGCTCTAACGCAGAGATGCATCAGTTTCTTGTAAATCTGCCCCAAGATGAGAAATGTATTATGTACAACTAACAAGGAAGCAAATAAAAATGTATAAATAATTACACAAAGGAAAGAAGAAATGTATTTATTTTCTACATTTGCTGCGGACATTTTGAGAAATGTTAATAGTGTAGTACTGTGGAACTATCGTGTCAACTTGATTGGGAAAAGCACCTATAAATATTAATCCGCATAAGAAGCCCTTGCAGTCATCATTCTGTGAATTTCTAAAAAGTTTCCAGGGATGCTTGGGAACAGGTAAGGGTTAACGTCTGGGACTGGGTCACAGAAATAACTTAAGACAAAATCCTAAACTTACTACTTTTGGCATTCACAGAAGGCATTTAGTAGTAGTAAAATTAGGACTTTATCTTAAGTCTGTCTTAAGTCTGTACTAAGTTTGTGTTAAGTTTGTCTTAAGACTGTCTTAAGTCTGTCTTAAGTCTGTCTTAAGTTTGTCTTAAGTTTGTCTGAAGTCTGTCTTAAGTTTTTCTTAAGTCTGCCTTAAGTCAGTCTTAAGTCTTTCTTAAGTCTGTCTTAAGTCAAAATCCTAACTTTACTACTTCTAAATGCCCTCTGTGAATACCAAAAGTAGTAGGACAGACTTAATACAGACTTAAGACAAACGTAAGACAGACTTAAGACAAACTTAAGACAAACTTAGGACAAACTTAAGACAAACGTAAGACAGACTTAAGACAGACTTAAGACAAACTTAGAACAGACTTAAGACAGAATTAAGACAGACTTAAGACAAAATCCTAACTTTACTACTGTAGCGATTTCCTGGCGCTGTAAGAATCATCATCACTGTTATTCCGTGAAAAACCCAATATTGGGGAAAAAGCGCACAAAACTACATGTCCCAGCATCCCTAGGCTTGACACCGGCGAAAAATGAAGGCGGTGCACATTTAAGGGCTGCCCAGAGACCAGGAGAGTGCTTGTCAATTTTCCCTCGAGGTATTGGAATGGCGGATGGTGCTCGCCGCCGGAGTTCAGCTTGAAGAAGGAAGAAAAGCTGTGTTCCATTAAATGTCACCTTGTTGAACTGTGTTTCCTGGAGGACTTCGTAGAACTTGTTTATATTGCCAGGTATTCGAGTCGGAGGAAGCTTCATTGAAGAAGCAATCATTTTTTAATTAGTCTTGCGACTGAAAACTGTGTCAAGCAGCCGCTGTGCCTTTGAACGCAAGAGACGCGTTTTGAAAGGGCATGCGAGAAAATAGTGAAAGTGTTTATTCGAGGCACGTCTGAGGTAAAGACGCCTTCTGTAGTAACGCTTTCCTTAGTGGCAACAAATAGATACAGAATTGCAAGGCAATTAGTACCGTGGTAGACTTTGTTTGTTTAGTTAACTAAACTTCTATTCCGGAATGAAGAAAATTGTGAATTGAGAAAGGCTTTCGCGAAACCGTAAACTGTTTAGTGTGGTATGAAGGAATACCATTCATGAAGAAAGGAATGCTGCTAGCATATTATGCAGATAAATGACTGTTCATGTTTTTGACTTATCCGAGGAGTACATGTCTAAAGTTGGATTAAGCTGTGAAAGTATTCTGTTCCTGATTTACAAAATATATAGATTAAGAGAACATTATTCAAGAGACAGTTTGTGAGCTATGGATGAGTAGTGAGAGGAGAAATAGAAATAATAAGAGTCCAGGTATTTTCCTTCGCATTACTTATACCCATTCATTGTCATCCTACTGTAGTGTGCACAACTTTGGGATCTTCGCTGAAGGTTGGCCAGGACTACAAGTGATACACCGAGACCACAGCTGCTTTATTATTTTATCCCTTTTCCTTCTTCCTTGGGGGCACGAATTCACGCAGAGGTAGTTATTTGCCCTTTGTTGGAGGTCGTGTTTCTGGGGATTAGGGGACTTACATCACCCATCGTCTCTGCTTGGCGTTTGGTAAAGGTTAGTGGCTATATTTTTATTCTTGAGCTACAGCCAATCCTGATAACTACTAATAAATGCTTTCTGTGAATACCAAAAGTAGTAAGTTTAGGATTTTGTCTTAAGTTAGTTCGGTGAATTGGGCCCTGTGGTTGCAATTTTTCACACTGACTTTTTGTAGCCCATTTTCAATTTTGTGATGAACCAATGTACTAGCAAATCCGTGTGGGGTTGTAGAACAACATGCCTAATTGATATTAATTGCAAGGTAGCTATTTGTGACCCCCCTAGAATGGGCTTCTAACACAGTTGTTGTGGCCCGAAATCCCCAGATTTGTATTCCCATAAGTAAGGTATTTATTTAATTTTTTTATGGTATACCATGCAGTGGTCGAAGTGGGGAATAAAAAGTAGAGGAACTATGGGCAGTGAATCAGAGGACGGGAATAACCTGAATATTGGGTCCATTGGTGGAGTCAGAGGTGTGGCCAGAAAGAGGAAAACATCCCAATTTTTAATATCTGTAAAGTTCACTGAACAAGTATTGCTTATTAGACTATTTAATTCAACCAATGGATACACTAGTTTATTTAAAGTTTAAGATGAGTTATTGACACTAAAATACATTCACAAAGTGAGATATATTTCCAATCACACAATGTCCCAAATACACCTAAAATTGGAATCAGAAGCCATTTGTTTAAGAGTCATGCAGTTTCTGTCATCAGCACTTCCCCTTTTTCAACAAGAGCAGTTCAAACATGAATTGCAAAATATCCTAGTTTGCACATATTTCCCACATAATTATAGCTCTGATATATTTGCCACATAATACTCTGCTGCATAATGTGACGATTTTAACAAAACAAAAAAATTGTTTGTAGCTCTAACTGATCACAAATTACAAAAATATTTAAAATGTGTTACTGCAAAGTGGAGGTCCCTGTGCAAAGGATGCACGGTTACCTTTCTTGCTGCTGCAATTGTATGTTACACTCGTACTAATGAGGCCAAATCTTTGCAGCGAATGTTAGTATGTGTAAAAATGTCAAAATAGTAAAGTATCAGCACTGTGATATAATTTTGTTCTCCATTGCTGAGAAATTCCTTTGCCCCCAAAGCAGGCAGTACATGTTAAAAATATTTGTGCATGAAGCAGAGAGACTGTGAAGTTTGAGAACTTAGGGGCCGATTATGATAGCGGATAATCCGAATCCTCTGGGCCGGCAGAAGCCACCACCGGCCCGGAGGATGCGGATTATCCGCTGCGGACTGAGAAAAGACCCCCCGCCAGATTAGGATGGCTGGGGCATCTTTTTTCAGTCCGCCACTTTTTCGCCGCGGTCGCCTTCTGACTGCAGCGGAAAAGCTCTAACATGGCTGGCGGTGTCTATCAGACACCGCCAGCCATATTAGGATGGATGTGCTCCTATGCCTTTCCACGGCGGCATTTCCGCCGTGGAAAGGCATACCGTGTTTTCTTTGGGGGCCTTTGCGGCCCCCAGGGGTGAAGGGGGGGTGTGGGGTGCACAAGGGGGGTACCTATGGTACCCCCCTGCCTTTGCGTGCATGAAGCGGCAGGTACCACGCGGTGCCTGCAGCTTCGTGCATTCAAAGGTAAACATGCTTTTTTTAACATTGCGGCATGTGCTGCTTCAAGCAGCACCCGCTGCAATGTTAAAAATACAGGATGTGACCGCCAGGGTGGCACTCAAGTCCTAATTAGCACGGAGGGACCGCCGCTGCCCCTGCGGACGGTCCCTCCTCCTCTGGGGTGGCGGACAGACGGAGGTCCATCCGCCATCCTAATAGGCCCCTTAGTTTGGTGTGCGAGCAAATACTGCATTACTGATCCCTGGTGAGTTGCACTACTACTGCTGAAACAAGGCCCATGAAGGTACCAACGAGTGAGGCGGACAGAGCTCAAGGGTCCTGTGACCTCAGTGACACAGTCACTGTCAATCTGCGGTGTGCCTCTTGGTAGGCCTGGCCACAAGACTGGAGGTGAACTTCAGTATGGATAGTGGTGGACAGGCCTTCAAGGTTAACCCACACTTGGCACAGCTAGGGTCCACCTGCTGGTGTTAAGACACCAGGGCTTCTAAGGTCTAGCAAGGCCTTCTAAGGTCTAGCATGAAAATGCGATCCCTCAGGAGAGTGGTCTGGTAGACTAGTCATGAATGCTGGACCTGGTTCCCCAGTTCCAAATTCGGCAGCTCTTGCCCTAGTGCAACTTCCTCTCCCCACTGAACATCATACTGCCCCACTGAAAGAAACTTGCACTCCCTTCATCTACAACACAATTGTGCACTGCTGTAAACACCTGGATGTGACTCGATTCAAATTATGCACTAGACAAGAGCAGTATGCTGCCTGAAAAAACGTAATAACATCCTGAAAAAAGCAAACACTTATAGGGAATGCAAGA
The DNA here is from genome assembly GCF_964263255.1 of Lissotriton vulgaris. Classification (NCBI taxonomy): domain Eukaryota; kingdom Metazoa; phylum Chordata; class Amphibia; order Caudata; family Salamandridae; genus Lissotriton; species Lissotriton vulgaris. Next base: position 246,686 of record NW_028244065.1, read on the forward strand.
TTATGTAAAGTGTGTGAAATGTAAGCAGGCACAACATGGTTACCTTAATTTATTCAATCCTTTTTCAGAAATCAGTGTGTTTTTTTGCATGGTAAAAGTAAGGACATGAATACAGGTCCCGGAAGGGACCCTTTCTAATGTCCATTGCTTTTATCCTTACAAAATGTAAGCAGTATGGTTTAAAACGACCACATCCCTAAACACAGAGCCACGGTACACATTTTATAAATTAAAATAAGGAAAACAGCTGATAAGGATCACATTAAATGTTTTCTACTCCACACAGCAGCCAGGTATTGCAGTACCTCCAGGAGTGGTGCACTTCCTCTCCCAGGGAAAACAAGGTTGTTCAAAGAAAGATGAGAAAGCGAAAGTATGACTTCACTGGCAAACTCTGTAAAGTGGCGCTAATGTGTTTGGGTGTGAATAAAACCAATCTGGCCACCTTCCACCACTGTCTTAATTTATTTAGTTATTTAACTATTCTTTGTATTTTTAACCTGTTTTTCTCTCCATCTCAACGCTGCACTGGATTCGGAAAATTATCAGAAAAGGACAACATTTCCAACAAGAGTGTATCTTTCTTGGAACGAATGAAGGAAAGAAGAGGACAGAGAGGGAAGAGACGTTTCTTGAAGTCACGGTTTCCATTCAACAAGTGAGGAAGAGCAAGACAGAGACAGAAAGAGACGGAATTAGAGGAAGAGGAAGAAAAAGAGGGGAGGTAGCTGACAGCGGTATACTTGTAGAAGTGGACACTGTCCTTGTCTTCTCTGGGCAGGAAGGAAGAGACAAAGTCCTTTTTCTTCTCTGTCCACCTTGTCCGTCCCTGAATGGCCACGAACGGTCCAGCCTTATCTATAGCCCTTGCCTACTTCTGCCATCCTAGGACACATTTTTAAACACAAAGTTGGAGAACAGATTCTATTAAATGCCCTGCCATTCCAGACCCTTAAAGGAACCAGTGCTGCGTTAAAAAATTTAACATTTACTGTTTGGGAAAGCTTTGGGCGGGGCATGCGGTGGTCTACTGGACCATGCTAATTTTCCAGAGGCTGCCAACGCCATTCACAATAGGCTCGTCCCCTTTGCAAATGAATCAGCTCCTCCTTTACGGTGTTGGAAACTGATCAATGCTTTGCTACCGCAGTTGTAGTCTCTCACCATTTTTGCAAGCCATACCAAACCGCAATTTAGAAGGAACACCGTTTTCATACACCCTTCCTAATTGGGAGTTTGAATAAGTAGTTAAACCGATTTTACAAGTTGGAAATGCTTTCCTGACTCAAAAAACGTGTTTCAAACATTTCAGTCATTTTGCAACTGCACACCCTATGAGTCTGTAAACTGCAGGGTCTACTGCTCTTGAACCCACAAGGCTCAGAAATAACACAGTCTCTTATTGATCACACACAAAGACTGCTACCTCCAGAGCCTTTCACTGAAATGCTTTAATCTAGGGTAAAAAGCATTTACAATGCAACGGTTTTGCCTTTGCAAAAGTTAGAGCTATTGGCATTGTAAATTACAAAAGTTTTATTTATTTGTTGGCTTTGAAAACAGATAAATAAATGGCATTGTCATTTACAATGCCAATAGCTTAATCTCTTGCAAATGCCACACACAAACACTCAGACCCCCCACACATACAGACCCCCCCCCACACACACAGAGCCCCACAAACACACAGAGCCCCCCCACACACAGAGCCCCCCCCACACACACACACAGCCCCCCCACACACACAGAGCCACACAAACACAGACCCAAACACACACAGAGCCACACACACACACAAACCCCCCACACACACAGACCCCTCCACACACACAGAGTGTGTAGTAGAGAGTAGTAGCGTGAGTAGTAGGGAGTGTGTAGTAGAGTAGTAGAGAGTATGTAGTAGAGAGTGTGTAGTAGAGAGTAGTAGAGTGAGTAGTAGAGTAGTAGAGAGTGTGTAGTAGAGTGTGTAGTAGAGAGTGAGTAGCAGAGAGTGTGTAGTAGAGAGTAGTGAGTGTGTAGTAGAGAGTGTGTTGTATAGAGTGAGTAGTAGAGAATAGCAGAGAGTGTGTAGTAGAGTAGTGAGTGTGTAGTAGTGGGTGTAGTAGAGTGAGTAATAGAGATTGTGTAGTAGAGTAGTAGAGAGTGTGTAGTAGAGAGTAGTAGAGATTGTGTAGTAGAGTAGTAGAGAGTGTGTAGTAAAGAGTGTGTAGTAGAGTGTGTAGTAGAGAGTAGTAGAGTGAGTAGTAGATATTTAGAAGTAGATTAGTAGAGAGTGTGTAGTAGAGAGTGTGTAGTAGAAAGTGTGTAGTAGAATGTGTAGTAGAGTGGGTAGTAGAGTGTGTAGTAGAGATTGAGTAGTAGAGTGTGTAGTAGAGTTTGTAGTAGAGAGTAGTAGAGAATGTGTAGTAAAAAGTGTGTAGTAGAGAGTGTAGTAGAGTAGTAGTGTGTAGTAGAGAGTGAGTAGTAGAGAGTGAGTAGTAGAGTAGTAGAGAGTGAGTAGTAGAGAGTGTGTAGTAGAGAGTAGCTTGGGCGTCTGCAGGGGGGGCAAGGAGGGGCACTTCCCCCCCCTTGGAGCGCCCCTCCTTTTCCCCCTGCCAGGGCTGACTCTAGGGCTGTGCGGCCAGTGCCATCACACCGGGTGCTGGCTTCCTGGAGGCGCCGTGTTTACAACTTAATTATGATTTTAAAAGCACCTGCTGCGCGTTCCTTTCCTCCTGTAATTACGGGGCCCTCACAAAAATGTCAAGATAACTCCTGTGAATAATGTTCTTCATGGCCAGAGATCACAATTTTGTGTAGCTGAGGTTTTCGACTTATGTGAAGGTAGTACAGAGGGTTAATATGCCTACTGCAAAGAAGGTGTACCAAGTATATTACATAGTGCATTTAATGTAAATAGATCAGCAGGTTACTGCTTTTAAAAGAGCCATCCTTTTGTTACTTGCAATTTATAACTTAAAGTCCTAATATAGAACAGGGAGGTATTAGAAGTGCATACACTCTGCTAAGTACAGAACCTTGATTAATGTTGCAAAAATTGTTAATTTGGGTAGAAATGGATTCTTATTATTAAAGAAAACTCCCAACTTTGCTGTTTCTTTTTCGACTCTGAGTTTGTGCTTCTTCACACCAATCACTCCTAAACTATACTGCCTACCAGTATGGATGACATGTGACTCCTACACTTTTAGTCCTGTGGCTTATGTAACATTTCCTATACACTGATTTACACAAGTATGATTGTCTGTGTAATGTGTGCGTGTGATGCAAAGTCCTCTCACATACTTTAATGGTATGAGTAGCGCTATATAATGAATTCAATGCATCTGAGAGAGAGTGGTTATGGAGACTTGGTCACTGTTAAAGGGTGCTAGTGAGAGAATCCGTGGTGGAGGTGGTCATGGGGGGCGCCAACTAACATTGTCGCACTGGTTGCCAGTAGCGCTAAAGCCCTGCCCCCTGCCCCCTGTGGATGCCCATGCCACTATGCATTACACATGGTGCTCCAGCCACGGTTCCTCTCCAGCTCGTACTTTCTGTTCTAGTCCGAAGCTCCTCTGCGTCCCAGGGCTCAGTAGGACAAGACGCGGGCTTCATTTCCCTTTGGCACTCTCTTCTAGGTGAACTCCTGTGCATCTCATCGCATGTCACATCTAGACAACACCTGGAGACTCTGCCCTTTTCTAGATCCTTTTGAGTACCCTCTGCCCCCCCTCCATCTTATAATTTAGTCAGAAGCGCCAGGAGACCTCAGACTTTACAGCGCGCTCTGACACAATAACAAGATCGAGGCAAAGTGCTTTCAAATAATCATTAGATTATAGTGATGGAATGCCTAGAACATTTGCTGTTAAGTAAATTACTAAGCAGAAAGAAAAGTCACATTTGAATAAAAGAGTATATTTTAATGTAGACACCGCTCTGACATAGAATGTTGGACATGAATGGATGATTTTTGATTTAATATGTTGCATTTATCAAGAAAGATAACACAAACAGAAAACAAATGTAAATGAAGTGTTAGACATAAGTCAGTACAGAGGGGGATATCCAGATGAGCTGGGAAGAGTGGATGCTGAGAGGAGAGGGGCTAAGTCCATGTGTAGTCACCACTGTAGTCCAGAGCCGGGAGGAGGCGCAACGAGCAGGCATATGTAAGATGCATCCATGAGTAGAAATTATAATACAGCCCTTCCGAGTCTTACTCATTGAGGGTTAGAGCATCTCATTCTGGGCACTTGCCCGCATTGCCGCAACATTTCAGATTTCTCATGCAAATCAGGGATGTATTCTTTAAAAATAATTTTTGGGTCCCTTAACGTTTTCTTCCGCCCAATGGTTTAGATAGCCAAACAGCAGAAAGTTTACATCCATGTGACTGATAGGCAGGGCCACTAGAATTATGCAATTGTGCCGGCGATTTTCGCATAATTGTATATTTGCTGCTTTTGTTGCTTAATCCAACATATGCCGCATAATCTGCAGAGTTTAAGAAAACAATTGTTTCTAGCTCAAACTTTTCAAAAGTTAGTAAAAACGCAGCGACACATGTTGCCAGGCAGTTGAAAGTCCTTTGCAAAGGTTGACTGATTAACTTTCAGTAGCTTGATGCTATATTTGGGTCTTTTACTAGTACTAACGAGGTGCAACTAATGCCCAAACAGTGTTCACAAGTTTAAAAAAGACAAAATGAAGTTATACTGTCACAAAATGTGCCACATAATTTGCTTTTTCTTGACACACAATTCACTCAACCCTGCTGCTTTATGTGACCCTCCCAGCCTCATAATTACAGTGGCCCTGCTGCTGGGGTATCCCTGTGGGAAACATCCGTTACAACGCGGATGTTTCAACGCAGTGCTGTTACGACGCGTCCGTAACAACGCAAGTCGTTACCACGACTTGCGCTGGAGGGCGCTAGAAGATTAAAAATAGTAAATTTACTATTCCAACACCTTCCCTAGTGTCCACGGGGACTGGTGTTAGAATAGTAAATTATACTATTCGATATCCGCGCCCCCAACGCAAGTCGTGGTAACGACTTGCGTTGTAAGGGACGCGTTGTAACAGCACGCGTTGTGACGGTACGCGTTGTACCGTCACCCATCCATCCCTGCTGAGTGCCTCATATTCCACTCACAGCATAGAGTGTGATTGGTGGAGTAAGGCTGGGCCTCCCTTACCCATGTGCTCTAGACTAAGATGCAGTGGCTAGGCTTGTGTGGTGAAGGGTGTGGTGAATGTGGCCTCAGGGAGTTCAGACCTCTGTGATGACCGTAAACAGACAAAGTGAGGAAAGCACCTGGCTGCCGATCGCAGAGCCACTTTTCACAGCTACCTCTCACCACTGACGGGTCCCAAAACTAGGGCAGTGCCTCATACACACTTAAGGGTCTCTCAACCTGTGCACTAGAGTCTGAGCTCGCACTGTTGTCATAATGAGACGGTCAGAGAGAGAAAACAGTAAAACTCGGGGAGTCCTGCAATGACACAGAAATGAGTATGAAAACATAACACAAACTCAGCGTAGCAGGTGCTCTTGAGTAGACTGGGGAAGATATTTCCGTAGCATCCTGCCAAAAAGATGTCTGCATTCCTCACCTGCACTAAGTTACTATCTGGTGACATAAGAAACAAGGGGTTAGTGAGGCAGTGATGACCAAGCAGTTCGAACTTCCACTCTGACCTAATTTTAGAATTGCCATACGTGCTCCAAGACTGCTTGAGCTTGATAAAGGTAACCAAGTTAAGTAACACCAGTACAAGGGGTAATTTGTGAGGTATAGAGTAAAAATGGTTGTAGATACATCTGTTTCATTTTCATGTATCATCCCCTTCCCAAATTACCAAAAATATAGTACAGAAGGTCGAGAATCCATAATTAGGTACATTGTAACGCGACAAAAAAAGCCATCCTTCCATCCTTTATCAACTTTGGGCTGAATCTCTTTTTCTGTTCACAGTTGTTCCTAATCACAGTAAAGCGTTGTAAATGGCCATAACACATGTTTTTATTTGTGTATACATTTGACACAGGCAGCCAACTAAATAGCCAGTAGGTGCTTAGAAGAATGTAGGGTCTAAATGTAGTGGTTGTGAGATTTGCATAATTGAGGACCCCTATTCCAAGATCCTTCGCATACATAGACCTTCTAGGCAGGGGGCGCCACAAGTTGAAACTAATACCCCAAACCTCAGGACAGGAATATTTCCAGGATAGCACAGGCACTGGTCCAGTACCCGAAGCAAAGAGCAGCACAATGGACTACTTATTAACCCTACATTGGTGCCCTTATGATAGGAAATGTTGTGCCTTGATCCCTGTTAGAAGCCTCTGGCAAGCTAGTCGGTTTGTACCGCTTAATATTCAGCCTGTTCCTTCACCACTTGAAATGCCCTGGTTGGGAAATATGCGCTCCTCAGGGGCTGACTTTCTTCAACTGGCCCCTCCGCTGCCTTCTGCTTGTCGAATCCAAAATTAAGTTAACCTAGAAGCGCAGCAGGTGCTTCAAGTACCTCATGTCTGTGAGGGAACCAATCAGACATTCCAGGGTCAGTGTCGTGCACAAAAAACATTTCCCAGTGTAGCTGGAAACCGAGGAACCAGCTGATCACAACATGTAAAAAGGCTGTTGCATACTGGAGCGCTGGTGGTTGCCGGGTCGAGGAGAGGATAGCTTTGCAGGAAGAGGGTGTGGGTGCGCACACTCCATATCATCCTTGTGGAAGGAAACCACCCTTTTTCTCTGGGAGAAACTTACGAGGACAATAGCAGCATAACGTAAAACACCGCTTTTAAAAAATATTTTTTATTTTGTCCGACAAAACATATTAGTCTACACAAGACGGTGAGGGACATGGGGGCGGTCAGAGTAGCAATCAATAAGGAATTCTTCTGGGCTGGAGTGACTGGTGACATAGTAAGCATCAATAGGCACAGTACAAGAGGACCAGCATAGTGTCTGTCAGTCACTGCCTTAGTTTGCTGCTCATTTTTTTATTCACTCTCAGGTGTGCATTGATGGGAGATTTATATATTTTTAAAGTGTTCTGGGATGTGGTGCTTGCATCAGGAATTGCCTTTTGTTAAAGGTGTAAGTTGTACTTCCAGGTTTCGGCGGCAGTCGTCTATCACTCTGTCCTTTGTTGTTTTTGTTGTTTTCATGACCCCGCTGGTTTCTCCAGTGGCTGCTGTTTGTTCATGATGGGTCAGGTTCTTGGCTCTAGTGAAAAGCACCCTTCGGCTGCTTTGTAGTGCTAAGAAGTGTACGTTTCTTCAGTTTACACTAGGCTCCACGCGGAGCATCTGCCTCTTGCTCTGGTGTTGTTTTTGTCCTTGTTGCGTGTTTATCTAGGTTCCTGATCGATACTGTGACCTTATGCCCCTATTCGGCTATAAATCCATTTATTCCCTATATTGGCATAACCGTTCAAGTGCGATATTCAGAAAGACATCTCTGGCCTCACACGAACAGAGCCACATTCCAGAATAGTTCTCTGCCACTTCCTTTGCAACCAATTAGTGCAATGACAGAGCAGAAGTCACTATCTGATATTCCTAGATTAACACTCCGAGTTCTTCAACAAGATAAAAACTCAGCAAACCTGGAAATCCCCGCTTGCTGTGTTTTGATTAGTAATGGAACTCTAATGAGCAACTGATAGCTATCACTTCCTAGTGACATCTTTAATTGACGTCTTATGTCCAGCAAACTTGCGTCAAACAAGGCACCTTTCAGGTATAAATACTACCAACGTTGCCTTAAGCAATTGCTGGTGTCCCATTGCTGTTGTATGCTGTATGCAGTACGCTGATGCTGCTGCTGTCCCGTTGGTGGTGAAGCTACTGATACCATAATCGCTGCTAAAGCGCGAACGATGGTGTGGTGAGCTTAGGAGCTGAACAGCCGTCCCTCTGCGAAGAAGCCCAGCAGATGCCAACTGCCCGCGGACGCTGTCCCCCCTCCTCCTCCTCGACGCGCTGAAGAGAGACGCTGCCTTTCTCCTGCTGAGAAATCCCGCTCCAGCGTTTCTGGTGTACCCTTGCGGGTGACTGGAATACCGAGACCCCCCGAAGGAGATACCAGACCTCCATCATTCTATTCAGAGGTATGGTGTTGACTAAACCCTTAGAAGAGAATTCTTGAAGCAAACCTTGGCAAAACCAACTTAACTAAAAGCTACTTACTTACTCCCCTTCCACGTGTTAGGCTTAGGTCAGGCACACCGGGGTAGGCTTAGCTAGAAGCACCAGTTGAGTATTTTAGCCTAATGTATATATGACTGTATATATGTTTTATTACTTTTAAATCATTGTATGGCTAAGAAACCATATCAATGCTTTTACAGTATTATCTCGCAATACTTATCTTACTGTACGTACTTCTTATAATAACAAGTCTTGCAATTGTGGCAATACATTTCTCTTGTACGAGAAGAAAGACTGTTCAATAAATGTTAACCCTTTATTGACAAACGCCCGTCTCTCTATTCTCTACATATTGTGAAAGTAATCTGCACTAATCTGACTGAGTGAAATACCTGTCTATTGTTTCACACGACCCTAGAGATTGACTCTTAATCTGAGGAGCAAAGTTGTCATGTTGCACGGTTGTTGGAAAACTGAATCCCTTCTTGTCTGTGCCAGGGAAGCTGATCACTTCCTATGCAGAGAAGAAAGTTTCCAGTGACCTCTGAGCTAGTTGGTAACACACCCAATTAAGTTTAGCATAGTCAGTAGAGGCCTGGAAGATCCGCACTTCTACGTCGATACTACTGTTTATGTTATTCCAATGCGCAGGGCCTAGTGGAAACTAGGAACTACACTACATGGCGCCCAACGTTTGGTAAGGCGATAAACTAACGCAAGACGTTAGAGTAACTCAGTCGTGCATATTTCACACCCCTTTCTCCCGTAAATACTCCAATAGACGTCTGGAGTGGGTGAAAGGTTAAAATCCGCCCGACCTTAGTAGGAAGAGATTCCTATGTAAAGCTCTGGTTTATTCAACGTTGAAGGATACAGTGTTCCAAAATATTGTGCACCTAATCTTTGTCTCCTTGGAGACCAACTCTGCAAAACCTGCATTTATAAAAAATGACAGACAGTGAAGAAGAAAGGGAAGCAGTTAGACTGGCAACCCTACTAATAGAGGAAGACTCGAGTCTCCTACACACAGACCCGGATGCAATTATCATCCTGGTCCACTTAAGAAAGTCTATAACGTTAAAACTTACAGAAAACGGACTGACACCACAAGGTGGTACAGTAATTTTCGTGATAGAGGCTCACGAATATCGGCAGACAGAGGTATTCTATTCATGGATAAACTTTCCAGCGGCAAACGCTACAACAAAAGAGTTTCACTATTACAAAATAGAGGAACCTCCGGAAGAGTACGCTCCTTTCGAGGAGATTGAAATTCCACTTAAATTCCAAGAGCACCTGCTCTGGTTTAATGGCGCCCTAAAACATAATGATCATATAACCAGGCTCGGTCCACTAGGTAGACCAGGAGCAACGTGGCCGGTTCTAGCCGTCTACACACAACATCCTGACATTGCAAAAATGTCCAGAGAAGAGCTGTTGGTACAGCTTAAAACACTAATTAAAATACATAGGCAATTAGTCCAATATGTAATGCGGACTGCAACAGTCCAACCAGCTGTTAATGTACCACAGCTGACCCCTCATCAGGGGCACACTAATAAAATTACACCACAGAACATACAATCATGTCTTGGTAAAACACCCGTGAAACGGGAACAAATTCCTTTCTGGTTAGCACAGAAAATCACTCATATAGAGGCAGTATTTCCTGATACTACCCCTATTGAGAAACACAGAATCTTGACAATCTGCCTTCCTTGGAAAGTCAAACAAATTGAAACAGCTGAAAAAATACGAGAAATTGATCGTATTAATTTGGAGAAATCACTTTCTGTAGTGGATAATGGGTTAATGACTCTGTCCTCCAGAATATATTCGTTGGACAATATTGTATCCTCTGCCTTTGATGTGATAGACAGAGATTTGCTAATGTTACAACATGGCCAATCTCAATTACGTTCTATTATACAATTAGGCTGGACGCTGCAAAATCTTCGTTCAGGCTATGTGCCTTGGCGTTTAATCAACACAACGTCATTATTTTCCATTTTTAACCTTACTGATACACAGATCAGTTTGGCACAGAAAGGAGCAGACTATACAATCCTGAGCATCGAAAAACTTGAGAGATTACCATTGACAATATCAGAGAGTCCTGTCATTGAATGGATAATACACGGAATGATCACTATTCCGATAACAACTTTCCGATTTAAAAAGTGCCTTGAGTACATACCTACTGGCCAGTATGAACAATTGGGTAAAGGATATGTAAAATCTGAATGGAAATTACCATACACCCATTCTTGCTATAGTGACAGCGACAAAAATGTATTTCTTAGTGGTGACAACTGTAAACATTCACTGAGCGGTACACTTTTGTGCCAGGGTATTAATTTACACGGAGCTTGTGATGGAAATTCAAACAACCTTTCATGCCACCAGCTAGTCACACCTGCAACTCAGATAGAGCCCTTCTTTATGCAACTTGCAAACGGGAGTTACATTCTTAGAATGGATCACAGATGTTGTGGCCTTGTGCCAGGGAAAAGTTATCTAGTAAGCGTAACATCCATGGTCAAATGTTGTATGCAGGCATTGTTTCCGAGTGGTCCTGCAGACACAGTGACTCCCATATGGCCTCATCTGAATCTCTATTCTATACGAATTGATACTTTAAGCAAAATGAAGTCTGTGCTTTTACAGACAACAGTGCCTATAACGTCATCAAAAGAGACGTAGGATCTTCTAGTTGCAAGGACAGCTACTGAAGTTCATGAACTTTTATCAACAAATTGCCCCGTGCATTTCGTAGAAATGCTTAGCCAACTCTTTAACATGTCTAGTGCTACATGCATCCCAGGCATATTTAAGACGATTTTTACGGGACTGCTAACACCTTTTCAAGCAATTTTGGGAATCGTTCCTAATTTTGTCCACTCTGTTTTTGGCGGCATACCCCTATTTTTGGGACTTGTAGCAGGGATTTTATTTTAGACCGTCCTGCTTCGTTATGGCAAGCCAACACTCAGACATAGCTCCCATGGGAATGGAAGAGCCAATCCTAGCAATGCGCTACCGGGACAGGATAACTAACATCCTTGGATTGGCCAGGCTGAGAGATCTAAACATGACCTGGTACCTTTCATTCAGACCTATATGGCAGAACTGTATCTTACCGGTACTTCGATGTATGCTATGCGGAGATGAGTGCGTGTTGGACATCTGTCTTTCACTTCCATCAGCAGTACCAATGGACGTCGATACTTTGCTCAGTCCGATAACGGCTCACGCATTGTGTTGTCCCCAGCGGCTACCAATCCTGATGACGGCATTCGTTGAGACTCCTGTGCTACGACTAGGTGGTAACAGTGGAGCGAGTGACAAAAGCAACATCACCCAGGTACGACCTTCTGTGAGCATTGCTGCTCCCGACTATGATGACAGCAATCATTCTCACACCTGCCAAGTTACAGCACTATCGAATTTGGTTGAACTGTCACCTGATTTTGTAGACCAATTCTTTGAGAACCTGTCTGATACGATGTTCTCACCCGTACAGAAACAATAACTTTAGAGAAGCTTTCCGACACACAGCGTTCCCATGAACTCTGAATTCGGCCTTCAGTTTTGATCAACAAAAACTGCTAAAAGCGTTGGAACTCTATTTCCCCGTTCAAGCAATAATTCTTTTGAATTGAGCATTTTTTAATATTGACCTTTTTTTTGGCACGAACAATTCTTTGCTTAAAGTAAAAACTATTCTTAGAGAACAGAAGCTTCAAACTTCTATTTCTAAACACATCTAGAGACATAACAAACTTACATCAGCCTCTAGCACATTTATTGCAATGCATTTATATGTGATGATTTATCTCGCCCTTCTTCTGTTTCAGAGATATTTCATGTGTAATTCTTTTTGCATAATTGTTCATTGATTTCATATGCAATAATTTTTGAATGATTTCTATGCTTCAAAAACGTACAGTACCTAAATTTCACGTATTACAATATACGCCTATTTCGAATGCATTTATGTATTTTGGGGTGGGCAATGTTACACATGCATCCTATTGCTCTAGTTTTAGTAATTTGATGGACATGAACCCGTGGAGTGGGTGTTGCGTGTTTATCTAGGTTCCTGATCGATACTGTGACCTTATGCCCCTATTCGGCTATAAATCCATTTATTCCCTATATTGGCATAACCGTTCAAGTGCGATATTCAGAAAGTCATCTCTGGCCTCACACGAACAGAGCCACATTCCAGAATAGTCCTCTGCCACTTCCTTTGCAACCAATAAGTGCAATGACAGAGCAGAAGTCACTATCTGATATTCCTAGATTAACACTCCGAGTTCTTCAACAAGATAAAAACTCAGCAAACCTGGAAATCCCCGCTTGCTGTGTTTTGATTAGTAATGGAACTCTAATGAGCAACTGATAGCTATCACTTCCTAGTGACATCTTTAATTGACGTCTTATGTCCAGCAAACTTGCGTCAAACAAGGCACCTTTCAGGTATAAATACTACCAACGTTGCCTTAAGCAATTGCTGGTGTCCCATTGCTGTTGTATGCTGTATGCAGTACGCTGATGCCGCTGCTGTCCCGTTGGTGGTGAAGCAACTGATACCATTACCGCTGCTGAAGCGCGAACGATGGTGTGGTGAGCTTAGGAGCTGAACAGCCGTCCCTCTGCAAAGAAGCCCAGCAGATGCCAACTGCCCACGGACGCTGTCTCCCCTCCTCCTCCTCGACGCGCTGAAGAGAGTCGCTGCCTTTCTCCTGCTGAGAAATCCAGCTCCAGCGTTTCTGGTGTACCCTTGCGGGTGACTGGAATACCGAGACCCCCTGAAGGAGATACCAGAACTCCATCATTCTATTCAGAAGTATGGTGTTGACTAAACCCTTAGAAGAGAATTCTTGAAGCAAACCTTGGCAAAACCAACTTAACTTAAAGCTACTTACTTACTCCCCTTCCACGTGTTAGGCTTAGGTCAGGCACACAGGGGTAGGCTTAGCTAGAAGCACCAGTTGAGTATTTTAGCCTAATGTATATATGACTGTATATATGTTTTATTACTTTTAAATCATTGTATGGCTAAGAAACCATATCAATGCTTTTACAGTATTATCTCGCAATACTTATCTTACTGTACGTACTTCTTATAATAACAAGTCTTGCAATTGTGGCAATACATTTCTCTTGTACGAGAAGAAAGACTGTTCAATAAATGTTAACCCTTTATTGACAAACGCCCGTCTCTCTATTCTCTACATATTGTGAAAGTAATCTGCACTAATCTGACTGAGTGAAATACCTGTCTATTGTTTCACACGACCCTAGAGATTGACTCTTAATCTGAGGAGCAAAGTTGTCATGTTGCACGGTTGTTGGAAAACTGAATCCCTTCTTGTCTGTGCCAGGGAAGCTGATCACTTCCTATGCAGAGAAGAAAGTTTCCAGTGGCCTCTGAGCTAGTTGGTAACACACCCAATTAAGTTTAGCATAGTCAGTAGAGGCCTGGAAGATCCGCACTTCTACGTCGATACTACTGTTTATGTTATTCCAATGCGCAGGGCCTAGTGGGAAACTAGGAACTACACTACACCTTCCCCGCCTCTTCTCCCGGTTCTCACCTTGGTGCTTTCACACTTAACGTCACCTCCAGCTCGCATTTTCAGAGAGGGGTCCGGGCTCCCTATCACCGACATGAGGAGGAGGAAGAGAGAGGGGGGACAGAGGAAGACTTGATGGGGTCGGGGAGACGGATACGGTGGGGGTGAGAGTGAACAAAGACGGGGGAGAGAAAGAGAGAGAGAAGCAGTGGGGAAAGAGAGACCGAGAAGAAGGGACGAAGGAAGGTGAGAGAGCAAGTGGAGAGGGAGTGGAGGTCTGGGTGAGAGAGAGCAGCTTCAGAGAAGTAAGACCTGTGTCCTAACTCCGCCAGTGAAGACGGCGGGTTCAAAGGAGAAAGAACCAGGCTAGACAGAGTAGGTCCAGGCAGTGTGCACAGAGGCCGGCTCGGTGGGTCATAAGAGGGACAGGGCAGGCAGAACAGCTCCAAAGAAGGGCGAGCAGAACCGGACCAGGGTGAGCCAATCCGGACCAGCAGATCCTCCATGAGCAGGGAGACAGCACGATACACTATCAGAATGTAGTGTTCAGCTTTTGGGGTGCCAGAGGGTAACTTTAGGGATCAGGGTGGGTGTGGGTTTTAAGGTGCCAGGGAGTAATTTTAAGGTTCACCGTGGGTGAGGGATTGAGGTGCCAGGGGGATAATTTTAGGGTTCAGAGTGGATATGGGTTTTGGGGTACCAGGGGGGTAATTTTAGGGTTCAGTGCAGCTATGGGTTTTGAGGTGCAATGGGGGGAAATTTTAGGGTTCAGGGCGGTTATTGGTTTTGGGGTGCCAGGGGGAAGATTTTAGGGTTCAGGGTGGGTATGGGTTTTGGGGTGCCAGGGGGAAAATTTTAGGGGTCAGGGTGGGTATGGGTTATGGGTGCTAGGTGGGTAATTTAGGGTTCAGGGCGGGTATGAGTTTTGGGGTGGCAGGGTTAATTTTAGGGTTCAGGGTGGGTTTGGGTTTTGGGGTGCTAGGGGGTAATTTTAGGGTACAGGTTGAGTATGGGTTTTGGGGTGCCAGGGGTGTAATTTTAGGGTTCGGGGAGGGTATGAGTTTTGGTGGATGGGGTAATTTTAGGGTTCAGGTTGGATATGGGTTTTGGGGTGCTAATGGGTAATTTTAAGGACCAGGGCAGGTATGGATTTTGGGGTGCCACAAAAGAAAGAGATGGCTGTGGCACAACAACCCTATGGTGTATGAGATCATATGCAGCCTGCTTCCTGCCCCCCATGGCTCCTCCTGCGCCCCAGTGTTTCTTGTGCCCCACCTGGCACACATCATGTCGGAGGATGGTGATGACGTTAACATTTTGCCCCCCCCACCCCCCGGAAAAATTTCTGCGGACGCCCATGGAGAGTAGTGAGTGTGTAGTATAGAGTGAGTAGTAAAGAATAGTAGAGAGTAGTGATTGTGTATTAATGAGTGTGTAGTAGAGTGTTTAGTAGAGTGTAGTAGAGTGTGTAGTAGAGAGTAGTAGAGTGAGTAGTAGAGAGTGTGTAGTAGAGAGTAGTGAGTTTGTAGTAGAGAGTGTGTACTATAGAGTGGGTAGTAGAGTAGTAGAGAGTAGTAGTGTGTAGTCGAGTAGTGAGTATGTCGTAGTGAGTGTGTAGTAGTGAATGTGTAGTAGACAGTGTGTAGTAGAGAATAGTAGAGTGAGTAGTAGAGAGTGTGTAGTCGAGTAGTGGAGAGTGTGTAGTAGAAAGTATGTAGTAGAGAGTGTGTAGTAGAGAGCAGTGAGTGTGTAGTAGAGAGTGTGTAGTATAGAGTGAGTAGTAGAGAATAGTAGAGAGTAGTATAGAGTGTGTAGTAGAGTAGTGAGTGTGTAGTAGTGAGTGTGTAGTAGAGAGTAGTGAGTGTGTAGTAGCAAGTGTGCAAAGAGAATAGTAGAGAGTAGTATAGAGTGTGTAGTATAGTGAATGTGTAGTAGTGAGTGTGTAGTAGCGAGTGTGTAATAGAGAGTGTAGTAGAGTGTGATCGGACTCCCTAAAGTTATCTGACAAACTATGGACTTCCTGTTTTTGTTGTGAGTATAATCGTAGGGAGTAAAATTGCCCAAAACGGTTGTTATATAAACTTCTTTGTAGGCCATTTACACAAATTGAGATCTCAAGTTTCTTGAGTTCTTGCATGACTAGATGAGCGAATCCCGGAGTTTGCTTTGCATTGGGGGACTCGTAGTCTTGATTTTAATTGTAGGGGAAACAGGACTACAAATCCCAGAATGCGAAAATAAAAAAATCCGGACTAGATGAGCTATTTTAGCATTGTACTGGAAAACGTGAGACCTCTGTTTGAATCTGCATCAACTAATGCATTCCTTAGTTCCTGTTCCACATCCTCATAAGCCGACTGACTCACTCTAGCAGTAGTTTGCCACATATTCCATGCATATCTGTGGGTCTCACCCCCCCTCCCCCTTTGTATACATAAGCAGACTGCACACTGCAAGGCAGCGAGCGCAATGTTTCCCATGATAGGAGCCAATGACCTCTATTTACTTTTCATGGCTTTCCTGCAATTAAGACAGCAACATTGACAAGCGTGGAGAATCACGATGCGCGCACTTAGGACCCGTCCTCTCCGGACCCCGTCCGCTCTTGGTCTCTGTTGGTTGGTCGGGCGGACGGCCCAATCGGCGTCCGGCCGACCCATTTCCGCTCTGGCAATATCGCGTGACCCGAGGGTCAGGGGGTGGAGACTCTGGGCCTATATAGGGTCAACTCCCTGTGACTGGGGTCTCTGTTCCCGCTATCACTCTTGGATACCTGACTGCTCAGGCCGGCTCCTGGCCATTCTCGAGATCCAGGCCGGCTTTCCAAAATTCTAGAAGCAGAAGGACTGAGCATCGTTCGTGTAGCCAGGTAAGGGGTCGAGTGCCTCGGGGGCCTCGTGGGCAGCCGTGAGTCACGGTGGGTGCAGGGAAGGGATTGGAGTGTCGCTGCCTTACGGGGCTTACGGCTGTGTGCGAGGGTTTTCGTGGTGCGGGCTCCTGCCGGGTGGCGTGAACGGTGCTTAGGGGTGTGGCAACAGGGAACTCAGGGCGCGTTAGGTGCTATAGCGAGGCAGTGCGAAGCGCGCAATAGTTAGAATGGCGCCAAAAAAGGGTGGACAAAAGCGAAAGGACTCTGAACCTGAATTAGCGCAGATTATGAAATTGCTGCTAAAAAAGTTGAGCAAGGAGACCCCCGATAGCGGGGACGAGAGTGATTCTTCCCGGGGGGAGCAGCCCGAAGTAGTAGAGCGGCCGCGCAGGGGGATGCGACAGAAGGCTGCTTGTCCGCCGTTGAAGAAGGCCAAGGCGCAGCCAAAAAGGAAAGGGACGTAGAGTAGGCCTAGCCCTGCCGGGGGAAACAGGACGAGGGATCAGTAGGTCCCGTCCCCACTCCTCCTTTAGATGCAGAGCGGGTTCTTCCTTCTGATCCTGAACCAGGAGTGGTCACACCAGTAAACCCAGTGGGATCAGTTTTGTCTGAGATTAGGGAGGCGCTGAGGGCGTTGGCTCCGGGAGGCGCGGTACCATTAGTCACGGTCCCTCCGGCACCACTCCCACCGCAGCCGGTGGCCGCAGTGGCAGCCGCTGGCAATCCGTTTGATAGCTTGCTGGCATCAGTTTCCACTCTAGTGGGCCAATTATCAGCCCCAGAAAGGGTATTAGAGAGAGGGAGCACTGGGGCGGCAGCACCGTGGGTGCCCCCACAGGTCACAGAACAGGGCGCGTTGCAGGATATTCATAGGCAGTTGGCGCTTTAAGTCGAGTCGCGCAGAGCATTGCCCAGCGTAGCGATTGGAGCACAGCCCCCCGCGACAGCGATAGCGGTGCCACCTACAGGAGGTAAGCCTGTTGACACTACGCCAAGGAGCAGCGAGTTGGGACCTAGTCAGGGGAACGTGTTGTCCTAGTCAGGGATGTTAGCTACGCATGTTAGTACGGAAATGCGAGAGAAGATCTGAAGAGGTGCCTACGTAGATATATTCTCCCTTATCAGGCAGAAGAGGCGGGAGGAGGATTACAAGGACAGGGATGGGAAGATCATTCCTTCCGAGATCGGAGACCTAGGATAGAAGAGACTATAACCAATTGGTTGGTCGGCTTTCACGTCTATGTGACGGTGTTGTTGGAAAAAAGGCAAGAGTTGGCGATTCCTCTGGTGTTTTATGCTAATAAGATTGTAAAGGCGCACGCCACTCAAGGCGGTTCTGCCTGGCTGACATACGATAGGGAGTTTCACTGGGCGAAGGAAGAAAACCCCTCCATTTGTTGGGATCAGGTTGAAGTCAACGCTTGGTTAGAGAGCGTAAGCAATAGGGAACAACCGGCTAGGCAGCCCTTTCGGACTTCCCAGGGAGGGCCGGGCGAGAAGAAAGGTACATGCTGGGCGTTCAATGGTAAAGGGTGCACGTGGCCCCCTGGGCAGTGCAAGTTCAAGCACACATGCGCCTACTGCGGTCACCAGTCCCATCCTGAGTCAAAGTGCAACAAGAAATCCAAGGAACGGGGGGGCAACGCCCCTAAGGATATCAAGCCACCCCACGTCTAATCTGCCTACTCCTGTTGACATTGAGAAACTGATCTTTTGGTTGGGCAGGTATCCGGATAGGGCAGTTGCCAGGATGTTGTTTGAACGTTTTTCCAGCGGGTTTCGTATACCAGCATCGCATGTCCCTCCTATTACTCAGTGTAGGAACCAAGTTTCAGCAAGAACCCATTCCTCAGTAGTGGCCACAAAGGTAGAGAAAGAGCGGGACTTAGGCCGAGTAGCAGGCCCGTTCCCGGCTCCTCCCTGGGAGAACTTTGTGTGCTCCCCTTTAGGAGTGGTGCCCAAAAAGGAGCCGGGACAGTTCAGAATGATCCATAACTTATCCGCACCGAAAGGTGCATTGGTAAACGATGCCATCGACTCGGCGGTTTGCTCAGTGACGTACTCATCCTTTGATGCCGCTGTTCAGAAAGTGAGGGAGCTAGGCCGAGGGGCGTTACTGGCAAAAACCGACATTGAGTCAGCATTCCGCTTGTTACCGGTACACCCTGAGGATTACCATTTGTTAGGCTTTCAGGTCCAACAGCAATTTTACTACGACAGATGTATGCCTATGGGTTTGTGCGGTCTCCTGCAAATACTTTGAGACCTTTAGCTCCATGCTGCAATGGGTGTTTTCGCAAAAGTCAGGAGGTACGGATGTGGTGCATTACTTAGATGATTTCATGGTAATGGGTCCCGCATCGTCGGATGCCTGCACGTTGGCCCTAAGCCAGCTGGTGGCGATTTTAAAGGAATTTGGGGTGCCGCTGGCACCGAGCAAGACAGTCGGCCCTGACACATGCATGTCCTTCCTGGGCATTGAAATTGACACAGTAGCGGGGGAATGTAGATTGCCAATGGATAAAGTGAAGGCCTTTTCCCTAGCCATTGAGGTAGCATTGGCGTGTCCAAAGGTGACGTTGCACCAGTTACAAGTGCTTGTGGGTCAGCTAAACTTTGCTTTGCGGATCATTCCCATGGGACGCCCTTTCTCAAGGTCTATAGCCAGAGCGATGGTGGGTCTTACCCAGAAGCATCACCGGGTGAGGTTAAAAGCAGGGGTGAAGGAGGACCTCAAGGTGTGGCGGGATTTCCTGGCAGATTTCAACGGGCGGGTAGTGTGGCCCGCGCCGCCGGTGTCCAGTAAGGAGCTAGGATTATACACAGATTCAGCTGGTAGCGTTGGTTTTGGGGCAATCTTGGGCCCTGCCTGGTGTGGGGCGGTCTGGCCAGCGGAGTGGCACTTAGCAGGCTTGACTAAGAATTTAGCCTTTTTAGAGCTCTTTCCCATCTGGGTTGCGGTTACGGTGTGGGCAGAGCGCTTCAGGGACAGGGTCGTGACCTTCTGGTTGGATAACATGGCAGTGGTTCAGGTTATCAATCGGCAAGGGGCGACGTGCCCACACGTGCTGAGGTTGCTGAAGTTGTTGGTGTTGGCATGCTTGAAACTAAATCTGACTTTTAAAGCTGCGCATATACCTGGTGTTGATAACCATGCTGCTGACGCTTTGTCTCGTTCCAAGTTGCAGGACTTCCGGAGGTTCCACCCGCAGGCGGGAGAGCGCATGACGACGTTCGCTACGTCACTGTGGAAAATTGGAGCCCCGCTTTAGCGGGGCTGGTAGGTGCCGCTCTGAGTGATCGCACCAAACGCGCCTATCAGTCGCAGTTTAATGTTTACAAATCATTTGTTGAAAAATCGGGTGGGGAGAGGGTCTTCTCAACTGAGACGATGTACGCCTTTTTACAGGTTCTGCGGGATCAGGGCAAAACAGTGTCCTATGCTAGGGCTTCACTGGCGGCCATAGGCTTCTTTGTTAAACTGGCGGGGGAGTGGGATCCTGGGGCTTCATTCTTGATCAGGAAGGCCTTAGCGGGATGGGCCCGACTAGACGGGACTCGGCGGGACTGTCGTAGGCCTTTGGATCTCCCGACCCTGATTGATATTTTGGGGGTACTGCCTGTTATTTGCCTGTCTCCATTCGAGGGAATCATGCTGGGGGCGGCCTCCTGCCTGGCCTTTTACGGGGCCTTCCGCCTGGGTGAGATTGTGGGGGCTTCCAGAGTAGACCACGGGGGGGGGGGCCTGCAGCTCGAGGATATCTCCATTTCCCCGGGGGGCCTAGTAGTGCGGTTGAGACGGTCCAAAACAGACCAAACAGGGAAGGGGGCCAACATCCCGTTGCGGCCTGCCCCAGGGATAGCTGCCGGCCCCGTATGCCGTATGCAGGCGTACCTAGCCCGACGCCCAGCAGGGGGGGTCGGCTCTTTTCATCCACGAAAACGGGGATTGCCTGTCTCAATGCCAATTTAAGGCAGTCTTTGGGTTGGCCCTGGGGAACCTAGGATTGGGAGCAGTGGGCTATTCTTCTCATTCCTTTAGGATTGGCGCCGCAACTTTAGCAGCAGGGGCGGGTCTGCCTCCCATCATGGTGAAAGGTGTAGGTCGCTGGACCTTTGATTGCTACAAACGATATGTAAGGCCTGAATTATGGTAGTGCATATGTGTGCAGTGTCTAACGGTTCCATCACTCTCCTTTTGATTAGTATGCCCTCTTCCGTGGTATGGGTAATCGGGCACTGTTTTGTGCGTTGCGCGGTGGTGCGCTTGCAGCAAAGAGAGGTGGTGAAACCGGCCGCATTGGGCGAGGCCGAATTCGTATGGCATGGAGTTGGAGGGATGCGGATCCGACACTTGAGGCGGATCGTCGAGGAGCTCAGGGCACGAGAGCATAAATTGCCAGATTGGATTATCCTGCATTTGGGAGGCAACGACATGGTCGACAGGGGGCGCTTGGCTGTCAAGGAAGCCCTACTAGCAGAGTGTGCCTGGCTGGGACATGTGTTCCCATCAACGAAACTAGTCTGGTCTGGCATGATATCGCGCAGGGCATGGGGCCCATGAGTGCGTCCTTGATCTTTGAACGTCTCGGTGAGGCGATTGAACGGCGAACTAGCAAGGTTGTGCTCAGTGAAGGGCCGCTTGCGCTACCTCCAGCACCGGATGATTTCTGGAGAAGCAATGTACCACCAGGATGGGGTGCATTTGTCGGACAATGGAACTGATATGTTTATCCAAGAACTCTGGTCATTTATTCTAAATGCAGGTGGGGAGGGTAACAGACCTTTGGGCCTTGGCCACCCTTGTGGCGGAGAAGAGACCTGCGATCAGTAAATAGTGGCTAAACAAGATGGATGGGAGCCCGCTTGCCGGGCTCCATAGGCCAGCTCTGAGGGGGGATATGGCAAGCTCTCCACTGGGAGGAAGTGATCACCGGCTGGGGAGCCTAGGGCGACAGATTTCAAGCCTCCCGGCGACCCTGGGCAGCCTGGTGGTCGAGAGGTGGGCCCCGGTAATGGCAGACAAGGATAGAAGGGCGGGACCCACCACTCTAAGGGGCAGGTGCACGGCAGTTGGCGTAGGAGACCAGGTTGCGAGATGCGAACCAGATGGTGTTCCTCCCTTAGGGTTGGGAAGGTGATGGAGCTGATATGCTCATGGAGCTGATATGCTCAAAATGTAGTTATGTTATAACTTGTGATTTTGATATGCATGTTATTGCTTGTCATGTTTATACAATGTGTGAATAAACATGGCCTTTTAACCCCACCTGAATCTCTGGTGATTTCAAATGTGGGGATCTTGCATGTCTAGGGTAGTTGGGCGGCGGGGGCATATCTGGAGGGTACGGGTCCTATGACAAGCGTGGAGAATCACGACGCGCGCACTTAGGACCCGGCCTCTCTGGACCCCGCCCGCTCTTGGTCTCTGTTGGTTGGTTGGGCGGACGGCCCAATCGGCGTCCGGCTGACCCATTTCCGCTCTGGCGATATCGCGTGACCCGAGGGTCAGGGGGTGGAGACTCTGGGCCTATTTAAGGTCAACTCCCTGTGACTGGGGTCTCTGTTCCCGCTATCACTCTTGGATACCTGACTGCTCACGCCGGCTCCTGGCCATTCTCGAGATCCAGGCCGACTTTCGAAATTCTCACCCACCCGTCCCTTAGATTAATGGTTTGAGGGGCGTTCTGCGGAGAAGAGACCTGCGATCAGTAAATAGTGGCTATACAAGATGGATGGGAGCCCGCTTGCCGGGCTCCATAGGCCAGCTCTGAGGGGGGATATGACAAGCTCTCCACTGGGAGGAAGTGACCACCGGCTGGGGAGGCTAGGGCGACAGATTTCGAGCCTCCCGGGAGACCCTGGGCAGCCTGGTGGTCGAGAGGTGGGCCCCGGTAATGGCGGACAAGGATAAAAGGGCGGGCCCCACCACTCTAAGGGGCAGGTGCACGGCACTTGGCTTAGGAGACCCAGTTGCGAGATGCGAACCAGATGATGTTCCTCCCTTAGGGTTGGGAAGGTGATGGAGCTGATATGCTCATGGAGCTGATATGCTCAAAATGTAGTTATGTTATAACTTGTGATTTTGATATGCATGTTATTGCTTGTCATGTTTATACAATGTGTGAATAAACATGGCCTTTTAACACCACCTGAATCTCTGGTGATTTCAAATGTGGGGATCTTGCATGTCTAGGGTAGTTGGGCGGCGGGGGCATATCTGGAGGGTACGGGTCCTATAAATTTACCACAATCCAATGAATAAAGTTGGAACATGAACAATATAAGAGCTCTGCTGTAAGGAACAACTGTAAATGAACAGTTCAGAAACAGACACTCTGAATCACGTCTACTTCCAACACCAGCAGAAAGACTCGAAGGCCACGAGAGGGCAGCAGTGGACCGTTAATCACCTCTGCACGGCACCTGCGTGAGACGTGTGAAATGATAAGTGCTCTGTATTTTTTTAAGCGCTCTGTATTTTTTTAAGAGCTAGGTATTTTTTTTCTGTGGCTGTTGTAAACACTGGTGGCATATTTCTCGTGAGTACTTGTCTGTTCATTCGCATTTTCGAAGAGAAGTCAGCGGCAGCAGCCACATAAATACTCCAGTGTTTGACACCTTCACACCAAATACAAAGGCCAGACAGCAATGAATAGAACCACACAAAATTTCAGATAAAGTGATGTACAAAATTTGTCAATATGTGACAATCACACACGGAGCCAGGGCTTTGCTTTAGAAGCACAGTCTGCTTTCATTTCCTCCCGACATGAAAGCTTTCTCATCTTTATGGGGCCATGTGTTTGAAGCACATGGCCTCATAAAGATAAGGATCCTTTTGCGATGGGAGGAAGTCAAGGAACCCAGTCTGAAAAGGACAGGGCTTAAAGAGAAAGTAGTACATCACTGGGACCTCTTCTCCAATGGCTGGCCACCGTTTAGCATGAACGGTGATGCCAGCCAATGGAAAAGAGGGCGGGGCTTAACCTCGCTAGTGAAAATACCTCTGTCTCATTTAGTCTCGCCAGCGAGACTGCGCATGTCTGCACAGCCATCGCAGTCCGAGACCTAAAAAGTGGATCTTCTCAGCTATAAAGATGCAACTTATTTCAAGTAATCAAGCATATTACTGGAAAATATGCAAACCAGTAGAGGCTCTACAACATACAGGACTTCTGAGAGTTCTACAAATCAGTCAATACAAGAAAAGTCCTGGCACCTTCAATTCCTTCAGCCAAAATGTTCTAAGGGCAGTGCATTTCTCTTCTGCTGCCATTTTTAATGCCCTGAGACTATATGCCATTCTGGCTCTGCTGCCAGGTGTCAAGTAGATTTTAGGATGAAGTTTATTAGAAGATAAAAGTCTCAGGAACAGGTTACAGATGTCATGTAATGTCAATATAACACCAGGGCAGTGCCCTCTATGCTACTACTGTCTTCTGGTCTAGTATCTGTGTCTGGAACCCCTTGTTTAGTTAGGGACTGTAGCCTCTTTTTTGCAGTCACATACTTTATTATCGCAGTGTGGAATTCTGCATAGCACCATTGTCTGACACTCTTGTAAAATTCGATTTAAAGTTTGTGAAATAGGGGTTGCAGCATCAGGTCAGGAAAGACCCATCCACATGTTAAAACCTGTGACAGCTCTACAGTAATTGCCAGCATTCGAGCAACCATGTTTTCTCAGGCCCTGGGTCTGGTGAGCTTAATTCATGAGAGACAGCAACCACTTGCTTCTCTGAAAGAGCTGTGTAACATCTTCAATGTCATTCCTCAAAATTCTATGAAATCTAAAAGTGAACATTATCATGCACAATGTGAGAGATCCCTTCCTCAATGTCCATGCAATCTTCCATACCAGCTCTGGTGTTCATGGCATGTGGTTGTAAGACACAGATCTGGTTCATGCTTCTTTGAACAAGATAAGAATCCATTGCAGAACCCATTTAACCCACTTTTACAAGTATCCTGCCTGTGTTGGGGCTGTATGAGGACTTTGGGCACAATTATCAGAACTGTTCACTTAAAACATGCTGCAAAGCATGAACTTTTTTTAATACAACAACTGTAAAAGAAAATTGAGTATTGCGGAAGTGACATTTAGGGGGTTTGTAAGAAGAGTAAAGCGGGAGAGGGAGTGAGGCGTTTTACAAGAAGGAGGTAAAGAAGTTTAAAAATTAGAGTAAAAATGGAAAGGGTGTTAATCTTTTGAAAAAAAGGGAATAAAGCAGCAGTTTAAGTAGGGATTGTAAAAAGGGAGTAAAGAGGGAGAGGGAGTAAGGAATTTTAAAATGGAAGTAAAACCGAAGGAGGAATAAGGGGATTCTGAAAAATGGAAGTATAGCTGGAGGGGGAGTAAGGGGTTTCAGAAAAGGGAGTAAAGGTGGAGTGCTATTAGGAGGTCTGTAGAAAAAGGTAGCAAAGCGGAGCTGGAGTGAGATCAAGGTTTTAAAAAAAGAGAGAAGCAGGAAGAGAATAAGGTGTCTGTAAAATGGAAGGAACCCAGTAGGAAGAATAAGGGGGTTGTAAAGTATACAGTGAGCAGAAAAATTGAGTAAGTCGTCTATAAAAAAAAACCTGGTATGAACTGTGAAAGAAGTAATGTAGTGTAGTTCCTAGTTTCCCACTAGGCCCTGTGCATTGGAATAACATAAACAGTAGTATTGACGTGGAACTGCGTATATTCCAGGCCTCCACTGACTATGCTAAACTTAATTGGGTGTGTTACCAACTAGCTCAGAGGTCACTGGAAACTTTCTTCTCTGCATGGGAAGTGATCAGCTTCCCTGGCACAAACAAGAAGGGATTCAGCTTTCCAACAACCGTGCAACATGACAACTTTGCTCCTCAGATCAAGAGTCAATCTCTAGGGTCATGTGAAACAATAGACAGGTATTTCACTCAGTCAGGTTAGTGCAGTTTACTTTCACGAGATGTAGAGAATAGAGAGACGGGCGTTTGTCAATAAAGGGTTAACATTTATTGAACAGTCTTTCTTCTCGTACAAGAGAAATGTATTGCCACAATTGCAAGACTTGTTATGATAAAAAGTACGTACAGTAAGATAAGTATTGCGAAATAGAACTGTAAAAGCATTGATAAGGTTTCTTAGCCATACAATGGTGTAAAAGTAATAAAACATATATACATTCATATATACATTAGGCTAACATACTCAACTGGTGCTTCAAACTAAGCCTACACCAGTGTGCCTGACCTAAGCCTAACACGTGGAAGGGGAGTAAGTAAGTAGCTTTAAGTTAAGTTGGTTTTGCCAAGGTTTGCTTCAAGAATTCTCGTCTAAGAGTTTAGTCAACACCATACCTCTGAATAGAATGATGGAAGTCTGGTATTTCCTTCAGGGGGCACTCAATATCCCAGTCACCCGCGAGGGCAGACCGGAAACGCTGGAGCTGGATTTCTCTGCAGGAGAAAGGCAGCGGCTCTCTTCAGCGCGTCGGGAGGAGGAGGGGGGACAGCGTCCGCGGCAGCTGGAATCTGCTGGGCTCTTCGCAGAGGGACGGCTGTTCAGCTCCTAAGCGTACTGCACCATCGTTCAAGCTTTAGCAGCGATAATGGTATCAGTAGCTTCACCACCAAGGGACAACAGCAGCAGCGTACTGCCTGCAGCAGCAATGGGATGCACAACAGGGTGCACGGCAGCTTACAACAGCACGACAGCTCTCATTGCTTAAGGCAACGTTGGTAATATTTATACCTGACAGGTGCTGGGTTTGACGCAAGTTTGCTGGACATAAGACGTCAATTAAAGATGTCACTAGGAAGTGATAGTTATCAGTTGCTCATTAGAGTTCCATTACTAATCAAAACACAGCAAGCGGGGATTTCCAGGTTTGCTGAGTTTTTATCTTGTTGAAGAACTCGGATTGTTAATCTAGGAATATCAGATAGTGACTTCTGCTCTGTCATTGCACTAATTGGTTGCAAAGGAAGTGGCAGAGAACTATGCTGGAATGTGGCTCTGTTCGTGTGAGGCCAGAGATGACTTTCTGAAAATCGCACTTGAACGGTTATGACAATATAGGGAATAAATGGATTTATAGCCGAATAGGGGCATAAGGTCACAGTATCGATCAGGAACCTAGATAAACACGCAACAGTAACACAAGGGCAAAGTCATTACTGCTTGGAGGACAGGTTGTGGGGGGTTACTCAATAGCAAATGTTCTCAGAGACTTCTGCCCTTTGACCTTGTTGGGGAACCCTCAATTTCAAATGCATCCAATGTCTGGTTTCAACAGCAGTTCAGATCACTCATTTTTATACTGATGCATACAATATCTAAACACAAAAATATTGAAAAATAAATATTGTTAGCACAAATATCACCTTCTTATGCTTAGCTAATAAATCCATAAATATTGAGAACACAAATATCATTGTTAAAATATTGATCTTTTTCAAAAGTTTTTTTTAATATATCTATCTTTACTTTACACAAATATCAGAAATCAAAACATTGTCACCTTTAAATAAACATATGATATGTCAAAAATTTTGACTACAAAACCTACTTTTTCACATTAATCAAATAATTGCAATAAGCATTAAACAGTCTATACAGGTTTGAATATAAAACAATATTATAGCTCCAAAATAATTATAATTCACTGCATTATATATAACTGAAAACATAGCAACATAAGCACAAGAATATATACATAAACTGCAAATATTCAGATAGATAGATAGAATGATAGATAGATAGATAGATAGATAGATAGATAGATAGATAGATAGATAGATAGATAGATAGATAGATAATATCCCAAACTATCGAATAACATTATAAGCATTATGAATAAATCCAAATGTGGAAGGCCATAACTTATCCAATAAAGCAAATACACCTAACCAAACAAATTAAATAAATATATAAGCAAACTAATCCAAAACATATCCCGATTTGTTAAGTTTATCTTTATAGCTGAAAAGAAATGTTGTGATATTGACAATTGAAGTGAAGATATTTATGATACAAAAATTATTTATAATGCTGCAATGTATTTCTTGGGTTATGCACAGTCTTTAAAACATAGTTGTTAAGGTCTGGTAGCCCAAGTGTACTGTTGCTGTTTGTTATATTGCTATTAAATGTCTTTTGGGGTAGTGCTGGCATCCTTTAAATTAAAACAGTTAAAGTCTGCTTAGCGGAAACACAAACCATCTCTGAGATTTGAACCATTGTATTTTACTTTAACGACTTCTTTCTCATCCCTGCTTATCCTGTTATAAAGCACTTTTTAGACTGACGTATGGTATATCGCAAAATAAAGTTGCCAGCACTAATCATTTCATTGTATTTGATTTTTTGCTAAAGCCTATCAGTACAAATGCCCTTTACTGCTAAATTTCGGTCCTAATGCAATTTTACTATGGTGGATTTTTTATGTATCTTTCACTGTTCTAATGTTTTTGGGTATATGGCCAAACCTTAGCTGCTAACACAAGGTACCTTAGTTTTTGCTGCTAAAACTTTACTAGTACAATTGCACTTTATTGCTCAAATAGCTTTAAATGTTATTGTATTGGGCGTTTTTTTTATCTTTGCAGTTCTCATTGTCTTAAAGTTTCTCCTAGAGGAATGTACTGTATATTGTAAACTATAGCTGCTGGCACAATGCACTTTATTTTTGCTTGCTGTTCATTTGCAGTCAAATAATCTATGTTAGGACTCAGTTGTAGATTTTGCTTGCTATAAATGTACACTGTAGCGGCATACTTTTAATTTAATTTATTTTTGTAAATGTATTTTGCTGATTGTAATGATTTTAAGTAATCAACAAATAAATACATACTTATTAATCCAAAAAAATCACACAATGAAGTAAACAATATAAAAGGCCATCACCAAATAAATACTTCAAAAATAGGAAAGCTGCGAGATAAGGAAACTTTGCTGGATTCTCTGACCATACCCTTAGAAAACAAAAACTACTTTGCAAAGTAAGTAAAACTAAAATGTTCTCAAAATATATATGTAAAATATGCAAATATGCAATAGTAGTAAGTAATAAACAAAACACTCTCCAACTTCTATCTCTTCATAGGTACTGACTGCAAAAAAATACGACAACTTCGAAAACATTTAACCTGTGGAAAAACAACACCAATCACAAACCAGATAAAAGGCATAAAAGACATAAAAAGTAAGTATATATAAATTATTATAAAATAGAAGCCCCAGGACTGACAAAAAAGCTTAGCCTCTGCAAACTACCAACAAATACACATTTAAAATAAAACTGATAGTCTTTTTATCCTCTAACGGAAATGTAAGCACCTGCTTGACATTACTAAGCATGAGCGAATTTTGCGAATCTGGCGTTCGCGAATTTGCGTATTTGCGAACTCGCAATCCGCAAAATCCGCGAATTCTCGCGAATTTGCAGATTTTTTTTTTGTGTTCGCAAGGGTTTCTGCCAGTTCGCGAGAGTTTTGTACCAGTTCGCAATTGCGAACTTACTTGTCAGCTCGCAACGGTCGCGACTATGTTGTTTCTACGTCTGGTTCATCATCACAGGTTCCCAGCACCCTCTGTTTCACCACTGCCACACTCTGTTTCACCCATGCCACCCTCTGGTACTTCAATGCCACCCTCTGGTTCATCATCACTGTAGATTATGGGGGGGGAAAGCAAGCACACCTGCCCTGCTTCAACTGACATGAATTAATTTGGGGTTGATTTATTAATGTGTCACTGTTTTAAAATTCCTGTCTGGCACCTGCTTCCTTATCTGTAATTTGCTTTCTGTTGCAGTGCAATTTTTTTTTCCAGGACCTTTGTGGCCTACTTGTAGCTATTCTATGAGCCTGCTGTGAGGGTCAGAGCAGGGTCATACAATTGTTGCAACTAGCAACTGAACTCTGGAGGGGCCCCAGTCAGGAAGCACTACAGGGAATGGTTACTATTACTAATGATGAGTTTGAACTTTTGCACCTGCTGAGTGCTTTCAGTTTTGCAAAATTCGTTTTTCTGAAGAACAGCAACTGTAATGCCCCAAACAAACATAGGCAACTGAACTCTGGAGGGGGCCCTCAGGAAGTACTACAGGGAATGGTTACTAATGATGAGTGAACTTTTGCACCTGCTGAGTGCTTTCTGCAGAACAGCAACTGTAATGCCCCAAACAAACTTACTTATGAAAGTTGATTTCTAATCCAAAAGTGATCCAAAGAGAGTCAAAAGGCCTCAAATCCAAAAAAGTGCAGGCAGATGTCAACCTGAGGAGTTATTCTGATAAAAATCATCATTTTCAGAAGGTCTATGCTGCTTGCTCGTGGATTTCTTGTGCAGAATTGCAAATTTTGTAATTTCGCGAGTGCGAGATTGTTGCTGCCCGCTGCACCTACATGTTCGCAATTGCGAACTCTCGCGATGCGTCGCCAAACTCCCCCGGGATCCCGCAGCCCGATCCAAAATGGCGCAGCACTCGCAAAATATCGAGAAAAACAACTCGGCAAACGCTGAATGACAGTAAGTGAACGCCGCACGCCGCAAAATTGTATCACCAAGAAAAAGAAATCCGCTGCGTGCGAATTTGCGGATTTTTGGTAAATTCGCGAGCGTTCGCGGATTGCGAATTTACTGAAAATCCGCAAAATCCGCGAGCGGAGCGGATTTTCCGCCCATGCTTAGACATTACAACCCCCCAACAGAAAACTGAAAAAAAGTGTGAAATGTCTAAGTATAAAATACATGTAAGTATACATTATAAAAGTAGTTGCATAATTTTATTGGTCACTAGCAACTAATAAAGATCTTAACATTTGCATTATCTTTACTATTACACTACTTTTAGACACTATGACAGAAAGAGCAATATACACAAAATTCCAGAAAAGAAAGCAATTCAATTCAATAATTCTTTATTCAGTGGAACAGGCGATAAAAGGCAAACAAAAAATGCAACATTATTCAACAGCCTAAAACAACATCATTAAAAAGACAGGACAACAATTCAGACATCAAAAAAATCTAAGATCAGTGGTGCAGCAATATATTTCATCAATAAATATCAGCAGGCAAAGGTAAATATATAAGGTACTCATATAAATGATTAAATGTACACAATTTCAACTCACTAGAAACAACAAAAGAAAAGTGAACAGATAACAAGAAATCACACAAATCAGGCGTATCAAACATAAATAAAGCAATTACTTAGAACCTGAATCCGTTGGCGGTCGGATCGGCTTCCTCTGTCCTGTCAGAGATGGTTTGATCGCTACAGTCTCGTCAGAAGCAGTCAGTCGAACCACCAGATTAACATTCATGCATCCTGTACTCCGACTGACCGCTGAAAGACTGCAGACTCCAACAGCTTTTCTAAATAGCAGCCATATGGCAACACACGGATAACCGACCGCCCTCCGGCTTCCGATGTTGGTTTCTGATGACCCGATTATGTCTGTCCTTCCAACCCAACCAAGGATTTGGGATGCATACTCACCAAAATCTTCTTCTCTCCTCCATGGATCGATTCCCCCAGGTACTCCCTACATCTGGGCAGCAGCACCCTGATGACTACGATCCCGTGGGCTCCTGCAATCCAGGTAAATATTTATTGGTTATGTATGCCCATTGACTGGACAGGACAAAATCTGCCACACTCCAGTAATGGGGTATATGGTGCCCCACATATGTTATGCATATGTGTACAATTCACATGATCTCTGTGAGTTTTGTATGCATTAGCAGTGACATATTTGGGGACATGTGCATCACCGTAGATGCAGTAGCAGCAGTTGCATCGCAACACAGTTGTCAGACTGGCATCGTAATGAGGCCCTAAATCACATGGGCCACACCTACAACCAAGAAAGTACATTGATGGAAAATGCGAATTTGAAATGTACCAAATATTAGTCTAATGTATGCTATACAAGGCCACTACAGAAGATGATGTTGCAATTAGGGGAACACAACCACTCCATCATGTAATCCTCCAAATTACATGATGTGCCCAGAATCACAGGCTGTGGATGGGAGCCCAAGGCTCGAACCTTGGTTTCCAGCACCAAAGTCAGCAGCTCTAGCCATCAGACCACATCCTCTCCCCATTGCTCTGGGCGCAGGTACACTCTACAAAGTTAACAGTGTTTACTCAATAATTTATTTTTTCCCTTCAGCCTTCCACATGGATCCCTTCCTCCCAAGCCCCCATGCACAGTAACAATGTGACACTAAAGAAAATTAACCTGTTATTGCCAAAATACAGGTATGTTTGTTTTGCACTTGCCACTGGACGGCCACTTAAGGTCCAGACCCAAGCAATGGCAAAGTATTTGTGCTAGGTATTTTTTCACGTGTCATGCATATGTGTACAAGTACCACTTGTGCTGTCGAAATGTACAAGGCAAACATAAGGAGATGATGGACGGAGCGCTGAATCTTTTCAGGCACTCACCCCCAGTCACAGATCTGAGTTAAATCCATCATCGTTCTTTAGCTCAATATGCCACCCCAGTTAGGACCCAGCTATATGGAAATCAGTCTCGACCCTGTGCCTCAAGGCTGATGAGGTGTGTTATCTCGAAACCGTTCACAGGATGCTCATTTCCGGTCCAGTGAAGACTGGCTTGGCAGTTCGGGCTGGACTGTACCCATGGGGCAAAGAGTCAAGACTGATTTGCACATAGCTCGGTCTGGTCTGGCAATGTGAGCTAAAGAATGATGATGGATTCAACCCAGATCTGTGACTCGAGATGAGTGTTTAAAAAGTTTCAGCACTCCATCCATCACCTCCTTGTGTTTGCTTGTTCTCCATAACATTGCAGGGTATGCCCAGACGAGGGTCCCTTGCTTACTTTGTCTCTGGATTCAAGCTAGCTTGGCTGATGAGCGGGGTTTCCCTGAAACCGGTCACAGGATGCTTAACTCGTCTAGAGAAGACCTGCCTTGCAGTTCGGGCTGGACTGTACCCATGAGGCACAGGGTCAAGACTGATTTATATAGAGCTGATTCAGAACTGGAGTGGTTATCTGAGCTAAAGAATGATGAAGGATTCAACCCAGATCTGTGACTAGGGGTGAGTGTCTTAAAAGTTTCAATACTCATTCCATCATCTCCTTGTGTTTGCTTTGCCCAGTCGTGGGTCCCTTGCTCACTTTGCCACTGGATTCACGCTAGCCTGGCTGATATGGGGTGTTAACCCAAAACCAGTCCCAGGATGATTGTTTCCGGTCCAGGAAAGACCTAGCTTGGCAGTTTGGGCTGGACTCTACCCATGAGGCACAAGGTCAAGACTGATTTGCATATAGCTGCGTTTGAACTTTGGTGGCGAAGTAAACTAAAAAAAGATGATGGACTCAACCCAGATCTGTGACTGAGGATGAATGTCTGAAAAGTTTCAGCACTACGTCCAACATCTCCTTGTGTTTGCTTTGTCAAAATGTACAGACCTGCATCAACACATATGGAAAATTATTCCACGCCTTCAGAAACACCGCCTTTGGGCCAGCAGTAATTTTGCAATGTGGCCCGCGTGATACCGTCAACTCTGCGGTGCATTTGGGACCGCTGCCACGGGGTATGGCAGTAAGAGCATCAAACGCATATTAAGGCCCTTAGGGAAAATTGAAAAGGATGATATTTGTGAGGGGTGATGGAAAATCTGGTATTGTAAAATTCAGTAGCAAAGATTTTTGAGGAGGTTGTGAGTGAGGTAATCATCAGTTTGTGCCCTAACTTACTACAGACCATGGTATCACTTGGTCCCCACTTCATCCTTATATTTCTGATTTCTAAGTGAGATGCACTGAGTACGACTGATATGTCCTGGTGTGAGTAATGTGAATAGGTCTGCCTATACCCGCATTGCATGCTTACTTTAAATTTGGATTCAATCAGCATTTTACAGACAGGGCCCAAAAGGACTGAAGCTATTCTTGGGTATCCCATATTCCCGTCTAGAGCAGACCTGGCTTAGCAGGTTGGACTGGACCATTCCTATTTAACAGGACCAAGTTTGATTTGCTTATGGCTGGGTATAAAAAATGGCAAAGTGGGGAAAAAACAATGGATTGGAATGGTATCCCCAAGTAAATACCTATTGCAGAGAATAAGTCAAGCGTTCCACCAATAACCTGTGTGTTGTTCTACATTAGAACAACAATACAACATTTCCTTTTTTTACTGCAGTTTCATCAAACTGCTTAGACAACGATCAGATTGATCTCTGATAGACCCAAATAAAAGTGAAGAAAGATTAGAGGTATTGGGGTGGCTAGGCTGAGGCTTTTGGCAAATGGTTGAAACACCTGTTCACCTGTTAAGCCAGGAATTTCCCTTTTACTACTGAGGATCCAAAAAGCACACAATTTAAGTTCTAAAAGATCAGTAATACATCTGTCTTTGGAGCTTTGCTGCAAAGCAAGAGCAAGAAAACAGCTCAGTGGCCATGCGTCTACTGCCTATAAGACCTGTTACACATACACATACTGTAGATGAAAGCCCAATTTATTTGGATGGGAAACACAGATGACAACACAACATACCGCTGTCCATTAACACCTGTGAGGGTCTACCCTGTCTTGCCACAGATGGAGAGAAGCAAGACTTTCAGAGCCAGGATCACTGCTTTCAATCCCAACTCATTGATTTAGTGAGAAACATCTGAATTAGAAACAGCACCTTCAGATTCTGACTTCCATTGGGCGGCAAGGTGGAGATGGAGACTTCTTTTCTTGGTAGGGACCACATGGACAATTTGGATGATTCACAACAATGTGCTTATTATTCCTTTGGGAGTGAGTTGTGGATAACTTTCCCACATTTAGTGAGAGTCCAACCGGACCTGTGGCACAGATTCTCTCAGCTATCAGAGACTTTTGGTCTGTTGTAAGCGCAAATGTGTATCAAATGTAGTGATATTCCTGGGATCCTTGATGAGATATACCTGGGATAGTTATTGATTGTGGTGCCCTACATTAAGGTCAAATTTGGAAAACTGGCACACTCCATTGAGGTCTCCAATGATGTCGTCAGAGGAGCATGGTATACAAGGCTCTCACCAGCGCTGATCATTTTGGATTCCTTGTGACAACTATCAGACACCCACAGAATGGGACCCTGCTTATCCTCATGAAGTTGCAGTCTCCTGTTAGTTTGAGTTTGAGTTTGAATTTGCATAGCGCATAAATCACCCGTAGGTCTCATAGCGCTTGCAGAAATTCAGTGAGAAGACAGAGGTGGGCAGACCTAAAAGAGCCAGGTTTTTAAGTTTCTTCGGAATGTGTTATGATTGGGTTCTGTTCTAATCTGCAGGGGTAGAGTGTTCCAAGTTTCTTGGGCTATTTTATAAAAACATCTATCACCATTAAAACATTCATCTTCCCTCCTGGCCCATAAGAGCTATTCCTTTTTTGCTTTCTGTTTAGTTATGTATTGGTATTTTCCTTCTGCCAGGTAAAAAGCGCCGGGACGCCCCTTTGCTGGGGCAGCTGTGCGCTATAAAAATCACAATAACATAACATAACATTTCTAACCGTACTGATTTACGGGACAGTTAGGAGGTGGTTGTGCGAGGAGCGGAGGGTTCTAGTGGGGCAGTAGTCAGAAAGTTTTTTTTCCAGATATTTAGGTCCTTGGCCATTGATAGCTTTTGTGAACTAGGCAACATAGTTTAAAATGTATGCGTTTTTTTATGGGAAGCCAGTGTAGCGTTCTGAGACAGGGGGCCGATGAAGTGCGGGGAGGGAGATTGAGAACCATCCTGGCAGCTGTATTTTGCAGCATCTGAAGTTTTGTTAGAAGACTTTCGTTGATGGAGGCAAGTAATGCATTGCCGTAGTCCAGGCGGCTTATGATTAAGCCCTGGATTAAAGGCATGCGAGATGATAGAGGGATACACTTAAAAATGTTCCTAAGACTGCACATCAGTCCAAAGCTGGTATGTACTACTTTGTTGATGTGGTCAGACATGGACAGTTTATTGTCGATAATGACTCCCAAATTCCGTACTGAGTTCTTGGGGGCAGGGCAGGGACCTAATGTCGGTGGCCACCATTCATCTGACCAGTGTTTGTGTGCATTTCCAAACAGCATTATCTCGGTCTTACTGGGGTTAAGCATCAAATAGTTGTTGGTCATCTATTCCTTTATAGAGTTCATGCAGTGTTGGAATCTTGATTTAGTGTCCCTGAGGTTTGGACCTAGGGTGGTTAACAGTTGTGTGTCATCAGCATAGGACACTGTTTCAAAGCGGTGAGCTCTGATTACTTTGGCCAGTGGAGATAGGTATACATTGAAGAGTGTAGGGCTCAGTATTGATCCCTGGGGTACTCCCTTATCGTTTTCCAGGTGTATTGAGGAAAAAGACCCAAGTCGGACCTTAGACAGCCTTCTGGTCAGGTAGCTTTGGATCCAAAGTAGGGCTGAGCCTTCAACACCAATCTCTGCTAGGCGTTCTAGAAGAATGTTGTGTGAGATGGTGTCGAAGGCAGCTGATAAGTCAAGCAGGATCAGGATGGCGGATTGTCTAGCATCGAGGTTTAGCCGAATATTATCCACTATCTCGAGCAAGGCAGTTTCAGTCCCATGGAATGCTCTGAATCCTGATTGCGATGGATCCAGTAGCTTGTTATGTTCCAGATGTTTAATTAATTGTTTATTTATTAAGGATTCCATGACCTTCCCGAAGAGTGGTAGGAGGGAGATCGGGCGGTAGTTTAGGGGCTGTTTTGGGTCAGCGTTATTCTTTTTTAATATTGGTCTAAATATGGCCTCTTTCCATTGGGCAGAGACTGTTGAGTGGGACAGTGATAAGTTAAGGGTTGTGGTCAGGACGGGGATCAAAACCGGTGCAATTCTGGCTAAGATTTGGGAGGAGGCGGGTCAGCTAGAGACCCTGATTTGATTTTATTGATTGTGATGGCTACTTCCTCCTCTGAAAATGTATGATACCTCTCTCTTGGACAGTTATGCAATAGAGTTCAATGGTAACACAATACTATTTCTTACACTGTTGAATCAATGCTTTGATTACATCCCTTGTGCAAAGGACAGGCCAGGCATTTAAAAAGCACTCACACACATAAATAATGTCCTTTAGTACACATGTGCATAGACTTATTTCAACACAAAGAACCTGATGTGCTTTGGATTGTTTACAGCCGAGCAGCATGACACTGCCAGTTCCAGTGTAAAGCATGTTCACAGTGTCTCCTGTCTTTCCATGATGTATCTGAGTGAGGTGTACTCTGGGGGCTGACTCATATGTAAAGATTATATTTATGTGGGAATAGAGCAAGGGTGTTTGCTTAAACCTGCTGACTTGCAAGGGAATTTGTCACTTGAAATGCGAGTGGGGAGTGTTACCATAAATTAGAGCATTGGAATGTTGAGCGCTAATTTGAAAATTATGGAGTGCTCCTGGCTTCTAAAGGCAGGTCGAAGCCTGAAGCATCAACAGTCAACCCGCCCCCCAACACCCTCCAGCCCCATAAGGCCTTTGTTTTACTAATTAGAACATTATGCCCTCTAGGGGCAGTCAGTTCCATTAGCACTAAAGCCCTCTGTAGTGGGCTATACAGGCCATTAAAGGCCTTCTATATTGTTAAACATTGTTGCAGCCTTTAATGGCTGGCATAGCCCACTATGGAAGGCTTCAAGCTTATAGTAAAGCATGGGAATGCTGAGAGCTTCCTTGAAGACATAGGAGTTCTCCGGGCCTCGAATGGCTGTTAAAAGCCCTGAGCTCCAACATTCCTATATTGTCCTTTACAGCTGTTGCAGTGAAAAATGGCCTCACAGAGCCAAAGGCGATTTTAATGCCCTTGGGCTCACTGATGGCTTTGTTTTATTTGTTGGACCATTCTGCCTTCTAGTGTCGGAATGTTCCGATAGTCTTATATCCCTCCGTAGCTGGGTTATACCGGCTATTAAAGGCCCGATTCCTTGTTAAAGCCCTCGCCTTTGGCTCGGGCCTTTAATGCTGGAGCGGGCCCTTAATGGCTGGTATGGCCCGTGACTGTGGGCTAGAAGGCTATAGTAGTTTACCTGTGGTACCAAATGTGTAACATGGCAGGAAGCAGCATAGCCAGTAATGCAGGTTGATGCTTGGCACGGCTGCTACTTCATTCCTTGGCATGTATGTGTAAAGAGGAGTCTGAAATGAAGAGGAAGACGTATAAGGTATTTCCAATCCAGCTTTATTCTGTTTCTTTAGCAACTACACGGGAGTACAGAAGTCCACTACGAAGCGCAACTGTTGAATGAAGTATTCCACAGTTGAAGCCCCGCAGTAGAAATAAACATATGCTGGGCTGCACACGCTAAAGTGATGGCACAAAGTATAGAATACAAGAACAGTAATAGACATGAAAGAGGTATATACAATAAAGAACAAGAACAGTCACATGTTAAAGTAAGTATAACACTTTACAGTATGTTAATGTAGACAGAGCCTTCTGAGACCAACCCATCACCCTTAGGATGGTGCACAGAGACAGGCAGTGCACACACCATCCAGCACCAATAGAGGACATTCTACAGGTGATCTAGTGTAAAGTGTCCTCCTGTGTTCAGTGGGCCACTCCACCTCTATTAGGGTCATTCATATAAGCAAGAATATTGAGCATTAATGAAAGGAAGCAGCAAAATCCCTGTTTCAGGAAGTCATAGTGGTTTCTCACTGCATGGGAAACAGATGTTAGGGGCCTTGAAAATCCAGGCATACTGCAGCCCCTTGGTTAAAAAGCTGATCTACCAATTTGAAACCTGCCATGAGTTCTTTGGAACATGATATTAGGAGAAATACACCCACATACAGAATCTGGAACGGTAGGTAGGGATTTATGACAAGGGTCATCACTTAGGGTGCAGAATCTCCATATTCAGAATTGTGTAACTCCTCTAGCGAGTGGGCGAGGGGCCTTTTTGAAAATCAGGGATACTCGTTTCTTAGCAATACCCACAGGTGCTGTCCTTCTCTGATAGTGAACATGGGCCCTTCTCCTGCCTGATGCCAATCTTGGAGCAATGCAAAGCTGAGAGGGATTCTGTTACCAGCAGATGGTAGTGCAAGTCATGGTCTCACACAAATGAGCAGAGCACTCACCAGTAGCCTTTCGCTTTTAGATTTGGATCGCAAATTTAATACAGTTTTTATCATTTTGAATTTTGTTTGTCAGTGCGATATTTTGTAGAATGGTGCCTCTTTTTCTTTCCCAGTGCTGTCAATAATCTCTAACATTTACTTCCTCCTTTTTTCAACTTTTCTCCATAAGACAAGAAAAAATATTGAATAAAGTCAGAGGCGCTACTGTACTATATACAAGAACCATGTCTGTTAATTCACAATTTTTTTTTGTAATAAATTGAACAGAAATAGATGTATTGTAAGAAAAACCTGCATTACATACATTTTGTGGTGTGAGAAACTGCAAACTGCTTTGCATCACAATATTGTGAAGCAATTATGTTTTCTAAAGGCTCCAGTGTTCGATAGGTTTGCGTAGGCTGCAAAGTGGTAAGTAATATTT
Organism: Lissotriton vulgaris; assembly: GCF_964263255.1. NCBI lineage: Eukaryota > Metazoa > Chordata > Amphibia > Caudata > Salamandridae > Lissotriton > Lissotriton vulgaris. The sequence continues at coordinate 285,795 of NW_028244065.1, forward strand.
ATAAAGGAATACCTCATGCATTAAATGTAAGTGTGCAAGAGAAAACACGCGTTCGAGGGATCGCTTGGGCAGCAGAAGTCGGGAGAACTTGAGAAACTCTACAACTTTGCAACCTTCGCCAAGTGCAACGTTTTCCCAGTTTACATTCTCAGTTAAAACGTCACACACTCTTGCCCAAGTTCAAGAGACCATTCCTATGATTGTACAACATCCGTCTCCTCGCTGAACAATTGTGGGTCACTTCACATGCCCAAATATTAAGCCACTCATTGGGTTTAGGGACGTGTGACACGCTTTTTCTGGGTACGCATATCCCTGGGACCACTGCCTGCCCCTAAAAAATATTTTCCTCTGCATTTCATAGAGGACCCCTTCCTATTTGCGAGTGCATTATCACCCTCTTGCGAGTCGCAATTAGGAAGGGACGTCCTTGGAATGCCCCTTTCTAATTACGAGCCGCAAATCCTATTTAGCGAGTAGCAAATAAATTGCAACTCACTAAACAGGGTTTGTACATGACCCTGTAGGTTTTTGCATGCGCAAATGGGTCACAAACCCGTTAGGATTTTTCTAAAGTTAGGAGTCCCAACTTTACTACTCCTAAACTGAGAAGAATCCTAACTTTAAGACTTTCGGTATTCACAGAAGACAATTAGGAGTACTAAAGTTAGGAGTCCTAACTTTACTATTTCTAAACTGAGAAAAATCCTAACTTCAAGACTTTCGGTATTCACAGAAGGCATTTAGGAGTCCTAAAGTTAGGGCTCCTAACTTCTGTGAATACCGAAATGAGTAAGTGCCTTCTGTGAATACCAAAATGAGTAAGTGCCTTCTGTAAATACCAAAATGGTAGTAAGTTTAGGATTTTATCTTAAGTTAGTTCTGTGAATCGGGCCCAGGATGTATTTCCAAAGAATCATCATAAACCTAAAGACCTGGTCTATTGTGCCTACCTTAGCTTTTAACCCAGCCTGGAAGGGGGAAAGAATGTTACCTTCTCGAACTCAGTGCTGCAATTTGGCTAAGACCTGCTGGCACAATACCTTCTTGAAGATGTCATTTGAACTAATGGGTCTGCAGTTACACTGAGAGGATCTTGCACCCTTTTTATAGATAGGAACAATTACAGCATATCACCAAGTGTCAGGGAGATGAGCACCAGACATAATAGCATTAGACAGGATGTTAATGCACAAGCACAGATTTCTATTTCCAAGCAGTACAGGTCTCCTGGAATTAGATCAAGGCCTGGTATTTTACCAGGCTTCTGGGACATTATCACTTCTCTGATATCATCCGGTTAGAAAGACATCTGATCAGACACAGCAAGGCTACTAATAGCCATGGTGCATGAAACAAAAACACAAGATGTTTTTTCAGAAGAAAAAATAGAATAAAGATTGGAAACGGCTGAACCAGTGCCTGATGTTGTTGAATATAGTGGATGGCTGCAGTGCACCCTTTCACACTACCATGGGCGATTATATGCCAGAAGTAAGACATTGTTCCTTCGGGAGGCCTGGGCAAGTCCTGCCAACAGTATCATCTCAGTTCTTTTTACTCACTGCCAGAGCACTTTCAAAATGGCATCTAAGCTCATGAATCAGTGAAGGGTACAAGGACTTTATAGAGCAGAACAAGGTTTTTTTTTGCCTGTCTGCATTCCCTGGTAAACCAAAGGGAAGACTTAGTGAGGACTCCACTAAAAGTGCCATCTCCAACCTCAACCTCAAAAAGATGCCTTAGAGAATCAAACAGATGGCCATGAATGCCAACAATAGGGATTGCATACAAAGGATTCCCCTCATGGGGAGAAAGAGATGAAACAAAAAGATCATATATTAAAGTGATCCTCTCTGAGGCAGAGCCTGATTCTGCCCATTTAAGGACCCTCTTGAAATGCAACCCATCATGGTCGCTCTCTGATCTAATTGCACAAAAGTCCACCATCCAGCTCCAAAATATAAGGGACAACATTATATAGTCGATTCCGCTCCGTCAGATGAGTCCCTGCAAAATGTGAGGGCCCTGTCCGCATCAGAAACGGATCTTCCATTGCATGCACTTGACCTGTGAGCAATGGTAAGTAATATTAGCTGTGCAGCCAAAGCAGAACTAGATTTTATGGGGGACCGCTCAATTCTGGGATAGCCATCATGTTCAGTGATAGGTGTGGCGAAATCCAACGGTTCATAAGTAGTGTTGAAATCGCCCGCCAGAATTAGCTTGTAATTGTGAGGCAAGGGCTCCAACTAGTTCTCTAAAATGTTTAATATTTAAGATATAGGTTGTGATCCCAATGTTAGCCTGCATAGATATCTCCAAAATAGGAATCAACCATTACAAAGCAACTAAAACAACGCACTACCATTACAACAAAACTTTTACAATGCAGGATCCATTACAACACATGCCATTACAACGCAGCTGCTATTACAACGCATGCCATTACAACGTAAGTATTGGTATGTATTTAATTAAATTGTAACCCCTACACCATCCAACACTTACCCTACTATTATGCCCCCTTGGATTTAGAATAGTAATTTTAACCCCTACACTATCCAACACTTACCCTACTATTACGCCCCCCTGGAGGTAGAATAGTAATTTTAACCCCTACACTTACACCACTGTTACATTGCCATTAATTAAAAAAAATACTTACCCATACTTACGTTGTAATGGCATGCGTTGTAATAGCAGCTGCGCTGTAATGGCATGCGTTGTAATGGCATGCGTTGTAATGGATCCTGTGTTGTAAAAGTTTTGTTGTAATGGTATGCGTTGTGAATGTATGCGTTGTAATGTCATACATCCCTCCAAAATATCAGATGACTCAGTATCAAGCTGCACAATAATCCAATTATGTGAAATGTTAGCCCACATTAAAATGCTCTTTATTAGGCTGACCAGAGAAGGAGGAAAGGCCATTCACTTAATAAGTAATAAGTTACAAAGCCAGACCTAAGTACCAGTTCTAGAACTCAGGTCCCTTGAAAAGGGTAAAGATTCAATAAAATCACCCCATAAGTGATCAGCCCATTTATGACCTATCGCAACAAGATTCCAAGAAGGGATCTGCAATTAACCAGCGGTGCCAGGTTATTGAAGCTCATTACAACCGGGATCAACAAATGCCTGGTTTGTCCGAGAGGCAGTGTTAGCTACACCTTAACCCCTTCCACGCTGATAACGAGCTGGGCTCGTCATGGCGTAGCCTCCTCGCACGCTGATGACGAGCCCAGCTCGTCACGTAAAGTGCGTTTTCGCAAATCCCAGCGTGTGAGCGGAATTCCGCTAGCGCGCATGGTGTTAAGGTGGGAAGGAGAACCCTGGAGCAACTGAGAAACCTGGGCAACACAGTCCATCTAGCCCACTCAAACGCCGTTCCCTCCTCTTCTCGAACAGCATATAGTCCTGAACCACCAGCACAACCTTTCCTGTTACAAAAGGCTCGTTGAAGCCCTGTACAGGTGGTGCAGATATCGCGTGCTTCAATTGCCCGTCCCCCATCTGTGGTTTCCCTGGAGCCCACGGCAACAACTATGGTGTCACATAGGTCAGGCTCCAATGTTTTTCTGTGGCCACTCAATATAGCCTGCATTACAATAGACTTGCACCCATACTTAAATGGGGACATATAATTTGATTATTATATTATTGTGTCTTTCACTATAGGTAAATACAGCCACTCACTAACATTTTAAATAATATAGTGCACACAGACTAACATGGTTATCACATGGTGTATATATTTAATGTATAACTGTATGGAGAACTAAATTACAGAGCTCCACCACCTCAAGATGGATGGATGCGAGGTAGCCTGGGAAATAATTTGAATAGATAATACTTTTATAAATTCAACAAACAAGTTTTCAAAAAAAGATCAATTCAAATTTCTGTTCCCTAGTTGGGATTTATTTTTTTAAATGTTTACAATTTGGGAAAGGTTGTATTTCTGATGGTTATTGCACACGTTAATGATCTGTTTTATCTTATTCTGTCAGACTGTTTTGAACTGTGCCCTAAAGTAAAGAGTGCATTTATATTGCCTCATAATAATGCAATATGTGCACAAAGCAGCTGTCACATAACATAGGCATTTCCAGTTTGATGTATTGAATTAAAAGCATACTTGTCAATCCTTGTGTGCCACTTTACTTTTCCAACTAGTAACTTGTTAAATATAAAAGGAAATTATCGCCAAGAAGCCAGGGGTCACTGGAACGAAGCCAGTAATTGCAAAAAGAAGCACAGGGGGGTACAGATCCCACCCCTAACTGTTAATTTAAGACCATCCAGCCTACTATGTGATCCTAATTTTGACAGCCATCCTTTATTCTATGCATCTTCTACCATGGAATCCACCTACCGGTGATTTCTCTTCTGAATCTAATGCTTTCTCCAGAAATTAGAAGATTTTCCCTTACCATCCAACCTATTGGTTCCTGATAATTACATGCCATTAGAGGCACAATAATCCAGTTGAGTCTTTCCTCCTATCAATTGATTGTAATTTAGAACTTTACTCCAGTATGTTGAACGGAGCCAAAGACGAACAACATCTCCCGGAGTCCATAGAGTCCATTGTTCTGTTAAAGGACAGGCCAAGACTAGTGCATGACTCCTCCAATGACGTGAAATTGTTGTGCAATAATAAATCAACTCAAAATTGCATTGGTGCTTACCCAGTGAGCTTGCTCTCTGCATCCCTTCTCTTGGCCTTCTTCCTGTACACCTGTACTGCAGACTGGTAGTGTCAATCAATCAATCACAGACATTTATAGAGCGCACTACCTACCCGGAGGGTCTCAAGGCGCTTGGGGGGGGGGGGGGGGGGGTGCTGCTACTGCTCGAACAGCCAGGTCTTGAGCTTCTTCCTGAAGGAGAGGTGGTCTTGGGTCAGGAGCAGGTCGGGAGGGAGGGAGTTCCAGGTCTTGGCGGCCAGGTAGGAGAAGGACCTTCCTCCTGTTGTCGTTCTTCGGATGCGGGGGACGGCGGCGAGGGCGTGACTGGTTGATCGGAGATGGCGTTTGGGAGCGTAGAAGTTGATGCGGTTGTTGAGGTAGCTCGGGCCTTGATCGTGTAGGGCTTTGTGTGCGTGGGTGAGGAGACGGAAGGTGATTCTTTTGTTGGTGGGGAGCCAATGCAGGTCTCTCAGATGTCCGGAGATGTGGCTGTGTCGTGGGATGTCGAGGATGAGTCTGGCTGAGGTGTTCTGGATCCGCTGGAGTCTCTTCTGGAGCTTGGCGGTGGTTCCGGCGTAGAGGGCGTTGCCGTAGTCCAGTCGGCTGGTGACGAGGGCCTGGGTGACCGTCTTCCTGGTCTCGGTGGGGATCCATCCGAAGATCTTCCGTAGCATGCGCAGGATGTTGAAGCACGACGAGGAGACGGCGTTGACTTGTCTGGTCATGGAGAGGGAGGAGTCCAGGATGAAGCCCAGGTTGCGTGCGTGGTCTGTCGGTTTGGGTGCGGTGCCCAGGGCGGGGGGCCACCAGGAGTCGTCCCAGGCGGAGGGTGAGGAGCCCAGGATGAGGACTTCCGTCTTGTCTGAGTTCAGTTTCAGGCGGCTGGTCGTCATCCACTCGGCTACGTCTTTCATCCCTTCGTGAAGGTTGGCTCTGGCGGCGGCGGGGTCGTTGGTCAGGGAGAGGATCATCTGGGTGTTTCCAGCGTAGGAGATGATGTTGAGGTTGTGTTGGCGTGCGATGGCCGCGAGGGGGCTCATGTAGACATTGAAGAGGGTGGGGCTGAGCAAGGAGCCTTGAGGAACGCCGCAGATAACTTCGGTGGCCTCTGACTTGTACGGTGGTAGGCGGACTCTCTGTGTTCTTCCGTCGAGGAAGGAGATGATCCATTCCAGTGCCTTCTCCTGGATTCCGATGTTGCTGAGGCGCTGCACTAGGGTGCGGTGGCAGACATTGTCGAATGCCGCGGAGAGGTCTAGGAGGATGAGGGCCGCTGTTTCTCCGTTGTCCATCAGGGCTGGACCTGTGACCCATTAGTGGACAGATGGATGGACCTGGATGGTCTACTAAAAAGGGGTAACTCTGTAGACCTGCTGCTTGACTTTTGGCGATAGCTGTTGGCAGTTATTTCTTTCCTGGAGACCGGATCCCCCCGCCTGCCTCCCGCCGTCCCGCTGGTGTTACCATCTAACCGGCGCGACCGCCGAGCGGAGGCCGGGCCGGGGACTACACCTACCGGCAACCTTTGCGGCCCCTGCATCACTCAACAGCGCCAGGAGGCGCATAAAAATGCTGTAAGCCCCGCCTCGCGGGACGCCGGGCGAAGCCCAGGCAAAGGGCGGGCCCTCTGTAGCCCTCAGGAGCCGAAGGAGGCCGGGCTGGGCCAACTTTCTGTCATTCTGTCTACTATCCCAAAGCAATGTGTCATATTAGTAAGTAAGTGCAAACATAGTGGGTCTGTGCTTCTACCTATTATAGGCGCTTATATGTTGTTGTGCCCTACATTGCTTTAGGCTCTATTTGTAATACATCATGAGTTCGAGCTCAACAAAAGGGTTATTGCCTTTGGCTAATGGTGTTAATAAAGGGACATTGGACGACTATGTGTTTAGGGTAGTTCCAGATACTGAGAGGGAAAGTCTGCTCGCAGAGCGACGTGCTGAGCGATGCCGCTCTGTTGAATCACTTAAAAATAAACGCCCCTCCCTTGGTCTGTCGCAGTTAGGTACATCATTACATATTAGTTGTCCCGACGTAAATGAGGATTCTGATACAATATATAACAGTATCCCAATCCCAATCCTCCTGCGAGATGTAACTTCTACTACAGATATGGTTAACATAGTGCACAGCCTTGTTTCATCTTCTCCCTGTGATTCATTTCCTGTAGTGGAAGTTATATCTGACAAACCCTTACCAGTGGCAGAGGTTATGCGGAAAAAGCCTATTAACACAAAGCAACCTAGAACACAAGGCTCACCGCCAAGAAAAAGAAGGAGAAGGGGAACTGACCCACAGAGGAAAAAGATCAGCCATACTGACTTTGGTAAACCTGCTAAAGGTTTGCTACCAAAGACATCCACTTTACCAGCACAAGGAACCCCAGTACAAGGGTTGATACGAGATCCTTCCGATATGGATTTGAAGGGAACCATGGAACAGTTAATTAGATGCTCAACTTTGTTGTTGAAAGAGAGACTAACAAGATTAGAAGATCACCTTAAATCACTAGAGGAAGCACTAGCTGTAAATTCAGGGGTACCTAAGCATAATGTGATGCCAGTATTGGCACCTCCACCTATGGTACAAGCTCCAAACATTATTTCCAAAAAAAATCCAAATACCATTGAGTCGGGGATACCAAAATCCCCAAGGTTAGTCACCCATAAACCTATGCTCCAAACTGTACAACATGTTCCCAGAAAGGCACAGGCGGGAGTGAAACCACCTGATAAATCCACTGCTCCAAACAAGCAGAGGAGAATAAGTCCAACTAGGTCCATAAAGTCAAAGGGTCTCCAAGTGGATTTGCCACCCAAGGCAGTTCCGCTGGTGGTGGTCCTTACTGGAGTCCCGATATTAGAGGTTGGTAAGAGGGAAAATTATGCCCAGTTAAAAAACAAAACTACGCATTGGCTCAGGCAGAATCGTCCCCTTCCTCCTCATTTAAACGGCGAGATATTACATGTTCGCCGTCTCCCATGGCTTGGAAGTAGAGCAAAGGACAAAAAGAGTGACATAATTGTCATAAACTTTAGGGATCATAGAGCAGTAAGCTATATTCTAAACTGGTTTCCAGAAAATGGTAATAGTTCCATCATACCCTATGATCTGACCTATTTTTACCCGAGATCCTCATTGGTTGCTATGCCCAATCTCAGGGTCTCAACTTATTCTCAGGACAATCACTTTATATCCCTCCAAAATCGTTACAAGGCTCTTTCAGGCTTAGAGGGGGTGGATTGACTCTATCATACGTTTGTTGCTCACGACTCTGACAGCAGAGTGTTGGCCAGGTCTGCTAAAAATATCGAGCCAAATTGCACGCATGACTCCCCCGAGCCTCAGTTAAATAATGTTGTATCTCAGGTCCCTGATGGCCTTTTTGCTTCCAATCTTGGGGACCCGATCATGCACCTAAATCCAGGCGACTCCGCCCCTGTTGCCCCCAACCAGCAGATACTAGGGAGTGCTGTTTCAATTAACTCTTTGCCTGGGGATGGTTTTCTTGCACAGAGTTCTTCTCTTACACTGGCTATGGCAGAGGATGAGACGCTGAAAATAGTTAGCTGAAATATAGCGGGCATATCGCGTAATTTGGATATACCCGAATGGAACTCCTTTATTGAGGCTTTTGAAATATGCTTATTCCAGGAAACTTGGTGCGTGGAACCTCAATATAAGGTCGGATATACTACTTATTTTGTTCCCGCAATCCCTCCCCCCTCGGGAAGAGGCCGCCCCTCAGGCGGGTTAATGATCTGGATAAGTATTTCACTGGGTTATCAAATAACGAGCAGAGTCACCAGGTCCCCGGATTTACAGAGATTAATAATTAGAGGGCCCTAAGGGGGGGAGGTCCCTAGAGATTTGCAATGTTTATGTTAGACCCTTAAAAGGAAGCAAGCCCTCATCGACTCTATCAGCTCTCGAAGGCGAACTCAGATCTGGTTGCGTCGATCATATATAATGATAGCAGGGGATTTCAACTGCACCTTTGAACCCCTAGCGGTGGATGACATTTTGGGCTGCCAAGAGGACGATGCTAGGAGAGGTATCCCATTCCTCTCAATACTACCAATCAAGAGTTGGACCCCAAGAGCTATCCACTTAAATGCCCTGGCTCTGGAACATGGTGTCAGGGCAGCTAATGGACGGACAAAGTCAGATATTGGTGGGGCCCATACTTTTAACAGGGTAGGTCATTCATCTCGAATTGACTACATCCTGTTGAACTTTAGTTTTTGGGAGTTCTTGCTGGACATGGCAGTTATACCCTCAACTGACAGTGATCACAACCCACTATCTCTGTCACTGTCCTCTAATTGGATGGGTGGGAAAAATCCCCAAGTACCCCAGGCCTGGAAGTCATCGTCCGAAGTTCGCCCCTCAAACTGTGGGAGACGTTTGAAATGGGAAAAGTTTGCTCTGGATGATGGAAAGATACTGGAAATAGGATCTATTATGGCGGTAAACAGACAAAATATTGATTCCAAAATATCGATTGGACAAAATATCGAGTAAAAAATATAGACTGGACAAAATATAGACTAGACAAAATATAGACAACAAAAATATCGACTAGAATAGCCAAAATAGCGAATCAAAAATATAGACTAGACATAATATAGACTAGATAAAATATAGACAACAAAAATATCGAAAATAAGGTAAGTAATTAATAATTAATAATATTTGTGTAATATAAATCTGTAGCGGGTTGTGGGTTTATAGGGGAATAGGGTGGGAAGTAATTTAATTATAAATAATGAATTATGTACATTTAATCTAATTGTTAATTAAATAATAATTGGTAATTAATTAAAACATAATTGTTAATTAATTTAAAATGAATAATTGATAAAGAATTAATTTTTAGTAATTGATTTTCTGTAGCGGGTTGTGTGTTTACAGGGGAATAGGGTGGGAAGTAATTTAATTATAATTAATTAATTATGTAAATTTAATCTAATTGTTAAATTAATAATAATTGGTAATTAATGAAAATATAATTGGCAATTTATTGAAAATTAATAATTGATAAATAATTAAATTTTTGTAATTTATTTTCTGTAGCGGGGTGTGTGTTTATAGGGGAATAGGGTGGGAAGTAATATAATTATAATTAATTAATTATGTAAATGTAATCTAATTGTTAATTAAATAATAATTGGTAATTAATGAAAATATAATTGGTAATTAATTAAAAATAAATACTTGATAAATAGTAAAATTTTTGTAATTTATTTTCTGTAGCGGGTTGTGTGTTTATAGGGGAATAGGGTGGGAAGTAATATAATTTTAAATAAATAATTATGTAAATTATTTATAGTTATAAATTAATTATTAATTGGTAAATAATTAAAATATCATTGGTAATTATTTTAAAATAATTAATTGGGAATAGTAATTTTCACCCCTTTGCTATCCAACGCTTTCCCTACTGTAGCACCCACTGGAGTGGGAATAGTAATTTTTACCTCTACGCTATCCAACGCTTTCCCTACTGTAGCACCCACTGGAGTGGGAATAGTAATTTTTACCCCTACGCTATCCAACGCTTTCCCTACTGTTGCACCCACTGGAGTGGGAATAGTCATTTTTACCCCTACGCTATCCAACGCTTTCCATACTGTAGCACCCACTGGAGTGAAAATAGTAATTTTTACCCCTACACTATCCAACGCTTTCCCTACTGTAGCACCCCCTGGAGTGGGAATAGTAATTTTTACCCCTACGCTATCCAGCGCTTTCCCTACTGTTGCACTCTTTGGAGTGGGAATAGTAATTTTTACCCCTACGCTATCCAACGATCTCTTTAATGTAGTACCCACTGGAGTGGTTACATTAAATTTAAACCTTTTGCTATGCTAAGGTAAATATAATCTATATGTTTTATTAATAACATGTATTTAAATATATATATATATGTGTTATTATTATTAATTTTGAAAGTTACATTAATTATGTAATAATGTTACATTTATTTAATAATTTTAACTATGTTTATATTAAATATATTTAATATTATAATAGTTTTAACTTATTTTTAAGACATTAAAAAAACGATATTTTGACAGTCTATATTTTTAACACTCGATATTTTAAACTCAATATTTTTGTACTTACCTTAGTGAAGATAGAAAGTCGATATTATGTCCCTCGATATTTTGGCATCGATATTATGGCAACTCGATATTTTGGCTGTAGATATTATTTCAGTGATCCATCATGGCCAGTGCTCTGACTAGTTTGAATACTGTCGCAGCAAATCCCCACTAGGTTTCTACTTTATTTAGCAACACTACTAAAGCATTGGGTGACCTTTTCATCATACAGAATCCAGGACACAGGGCCAACAGGTTGGGGCGCCCCAAAGGCAACCCAGGCTGGTATTCTGCCTCTTGCCGAAGCGCCAAAAGAGATGTAATTAAGGCGGTTAAAACTAGGGACAGTAGTCTAATAAGTACTGCCAGGAAGACGTATGGGCGCGCTATCCGTACAGCGAAGAAAGAGTGGGAGGATCAATATTGGTGTAACCTAAAACTGGCGAGTGCTGGGAGGGACTCTAGGAGTTTCTGGGATTTGGTCAGAGCCAAGGACAACCCCATGGACTCCCTTGTAACATGTGATATCCCAGAGGTTTAATCACTTTTCTAAATTGTATACTGTGGCCTCGGGCGAGGGGGACGATTGTACTGAGAATTATTCTTTGGACTTCCTTGAGTTATATGAGAAATGTTTGTTTACAGGGAAGGAAGTAGAGGTTGCAATCTCATGTCTTATCCCAAACAAAGCTGCGGGGCTGGACGGCCTACCAGGAGATTTGATTCGCATTTCCAAACTAGAATGGGGAAAGCTTATAGCATCCCTACTCAATGCAAGTTTCTATGATGCCCCCCTTCCAAGCTCATGGATGGGCGCTGAGGTCATCCCGATTTTTCAAAATAGGGAACCGGGACGACTCTGCCAACTATCACCCTATAAGTTTATTGGACTCCACACAGAAGGTTGCAGGCAAGGTGGTATTGGGGAGGGTGTTACAGTGGGCAGAGGAGAATGGGATACTTTCTGATTTCCAGGCAGGTTTTAGGGCTGGTACAGGGACCATTGAACAATCATTTTGCCTATTGTTGCTATATTGGAAGGTGGTTCTGTTGGGCAAAGGCAGTCTGTATCTCGCTTTCATAGACCTACAGACTGCCTTTGACCTAGTGCCCCGCAGCCATTTATGGGAGGTCCTATCTGATTTGGGTATGCCACGGCACCTATTATCCTTGATAATTAAGTTCCACGGAGATACTTTTGCCCAGGTTCAGTGGGGAAATCAGGGCCAAAAGAGCGCCAGAATATCTGTAAATAGAGGGGTCCGCCAGGGCTGTGTTTTAGCCCCCACACTGTTTTCCTTATATGTTAACGGTGTGGTGGAGCATCTTTTACAATATCCTGCAGATGCTCCCTCCCTGGCGGGCAGAAGAATACCTACACTCTTATTTGCAGATGACACCCTACTGATTTCGAAGACCCCGGTTGGGCTGCAGAGCCTCCTTGATAGGTTTCAATCTTTTTGTGATGCGAGGGGGTTTGAAATCAATACAGGGAAGACCAAATATCTTATCCTGAATCCCCCGAAGAAGATAGGCAGGCCTCTTGTGTTGAACTCAGTATCCCTCGAAAGGGTTAAGCAGTTTGACTATTTAGGAATCCGCCTCACTGACACCATGAGATGGAACTGTCATCCCCAAAAAATGTTGTTAAACCACAAAAGGGTGGTGGGGGCACTGCTCAAAGAACAACGTTCCTCTACCTTTAAACCAATTGCCCTGGTACTGGATATCTATAAGGCAAGAGGTGTGAGTGCGGACCTGTACGGGGCGGAGCTCTGGGGGGCGCAGAATGTGGACCAGTTAACCTGTTCAGAAAACAAATTCTTGTTCCCCTACTCCTTGATATGGGCTGTCGCTCTATCAAGGATCAGGCAAGGTTACGCCCTCTTCTCCTCTGGGCGCGCCTATGGAGAGTTCCGGAACTTGCCAGCTATGCGGAGGGGTTAACAGAGGTTTTATCAATGCCTGGTTGGCACAGAATAGGATGGCTAAGGGATGTGAAGTGTTTACTTGGAGAAGTGGGTCTTGGAAATATTTGGCAGTCTAGGACTGCACTTCCTAAGTCTGTCTTGAAAAACTTTTATTGGAAATGGGTAAGGGATTCGAGGAACTTAAACTCTAATGTAGGTAGATCTACTGTCGAATTCCTACTACAAAAGCAGGTGGCACTCCGTGAGCCCTATCTCGATATTATCACAAAACCGAGAGATAGGGCTCTATATTTTAAATTCAGAGTCGGAGTGCTGCCTGTCCACTAACTGACTGCCAGATGGAAGCCCCCTGCACAGACCATTCCATTCTGCCCATTCTGTGAGACCATGATTGAGACAGTACCTCATCTTCTTTTTGTATTCCCCGCATACAATGCCCCTCGCACTAGGTGGTTGAAACCCCTCTGCCAAGAATTAGGTACCAGACATTGTGGTGAGGCCCTACGCATTTTGAAATCGGACACACGGCCCGTACTTGTCTGTGGCTTGGCGAAGTTTTTAAACTGGGCTTGGTTGATCAGGTCCAAAAGGCTTTCTTACATTGTTTAATTGAGATTGTATGGCTATTTTATGTAATTTATTGCCGCCATGTGTATTTTATATTTCGATTTTTGTATAACTGTATTTTATGAAATAAGGCTTCTTTTGTATTTTAAAACTGTACTGTGTTGCTTTTAAAGATATATTCATATGAAATAAAGCCTACTTTGACTGACTGACTACTAAAAAGACTGGACGCTTTGACAATCTTTTGAGGTTCCGTCTAGATTGACCATAGAAAGGGTTGCTCCTCCCAGTAGCCAAGGACCATCCCTGCACAAAACAGTATATGTGAACAGTGTCAAGTGTCCCCTTTAAGAAGGTTCCAAGTAGAGGAATGAACTCACAAGTGTATTAACCTCATTGGCAGTCTTATTTATCTTGCCTGTAGATGAAAGCTAGACAGGTAGGTCCCTCCCCCTCCGCACAGCACTGCCTGTGTCTCCCTGCCCCAGCTGCCAGGTCCGCTGTGAGGACGTTGGAAGCCCTCCACCACCCGCAGGCTACCACCTGCGCCTCATCTCTGGTGGCCAGTGGTAGGCCATAGGTAGGTTTGTTCATCCTCAGCTTTCATCCGAAGAACAACCACCGGTGGGAGATCCTTCTCCCACCTCGCCGCCAAGACCTGGAACACCATCCCACTGAGCCTACGACAGACCCAAGACCTGCTGACCTTCAGAAGTATACTCAAGACTTGGCTTTTCGATCAGTAGCGCCCCCCCCCCCGCGCCTTGAGACCCTCGCGGGTATGTAGTGTGCTTTACAAATGATTGATTGATTGAAAACCAAAAAAGCCTCTTCTGCGTCAATCACCTTTCGCTTGCAGAGCATGTTCTAATAGAATTAGTGACCTGGGCAGAGGGAATACCTGACTTTTCATCTCATTTGACTCTCTTGTCTTTGGCTTGGGACATGGAAATTGGGTGGTGGGCAAACATCTCTAGATAATTTCCATTGTCCAAGTCATTATGTTACAATAATGGCACCATACTAATAGATGGTACTAATAGGAAATCAAAATACTGCATAGTGATTGCAAAGACTTTTTAGCTGATCTCAATCTAGTGAACAACCACCATCTAAATGTATCTACCTTCAGATATGCGAAATACAAATTACACAGAGCCAGTAGCTCATTACATTTTGATCTGCAGAATATCCAGACCACCAGGCTCCAGTACTGCTCTACCAGTTCCTGCTCACATAGGAATGACCTGCATTCATTGCTCATCACTTGGGGATACTTCTGGTGATCATGTTATAATTGTTGAGGTGCAAAGGGGAGACAGTAGGGTGCGAAACAGGTGAGGAATATGGAAAGGAAACAATCATCAAAGGTAGACACAACAAAAGTGAGAGAGTGGAGAGGCAGGTATCAAACAGGAAAGGGGAGGGAACCAGAGGGCAGGATAAGCAAATGAGGGGAGGAATCCAATAATTAAAAGCAATCTCTGTAGCCATAGACCTACAGTGTAGAGCTGGATGTGAAGCAGTCTGTGCTGAAGGAACTGCTCTGTAAACCTTGCATACACCAGCCAGCCTCACGCCTCTGCTTCTGGACTTCTCTACAATGAGGAACCTCAACAATAGGCTCTCTCAAGAACAGGTGCTAGGTAGCCACATCTGACAAGTGCGCTGTCAAGATTTGGTTAACCACCTGCTGACTGAAGTGCAATTGTCAACCAATCATCATGTCATCTCCCATAATTCTTTGCACACTAGAGGTAGAATATTTAGACAGTGCAACACTGTGTTAGTCTTTTGTTTCTAATAGAATGTGCTGTTGTGGCCAATCGTGAACTGAAATTACATTCTTTGCAGAAACCAGGATACTCTTGAGGAAGGCAAATACCGTATGATTTCATAGACAACAGATTAGAGGGATTGCCATCAAGAAGGTGGAAGAAACAGGACTTTAAGTCACTGAACTTTTTGGCTTGAATGGATCCACTTCACATTTTTTTCATGATTTTTCTTGGGCTTGCTCTCTTGATTGGCACTGCTACCAATCCCTTTATTGCTGCAGTTATTGTCGCTTCAAGTATTAGGAATAGACGCGTGCCATCTTCAAGCGATGTCTTGTTGCTGTGGGTGGCAGTGACCACATGCTCCACTTCCTCTGGGAGGAGATGTACTGCAGGGATAATGTTTGGAAGAGCTTATTTGTTCTCTTCCCCATCTTTTGTTTCTCCAGCTTCTGGATCAACACCTGGCTCTGTGTTTTCTACTGCATTAAGATTGTAAATATCTCCCATCCTTTCATTTCACGTATAAGGCTGAGAATGGCTGGCATGATTCCCTGGCTGCTGCTGGGGACTGTGCTGATAACTTTAGTCATCAATGTACCAGAATTCTGGCACTGTAAGACATTGTATACAATAGATTCCAAGACTGCAAATACTACCTTGGAAGGCATTGTGCATGATTGCAGTATTTTCCAAAAGTGCTTGATTATTATCATGGGAGCCATTCCGCCTCTGGTAGTGATAGTATTCTCATCTGCGCTGATCCTCAAATCTCTCTACCGACACACCCGACGAATGCAGGCGAACATCACAGGAGGTAGCGGGGTCCCAGCATTGAGGCCCACAACACGGCTGCAAAATATACATTAGCCCTGCTGATCCTATACATCTACTTTGATTTGTCTTTGCTTGTGGTTGCAGGAGTAATACTGGAGATGCAAAGACTGTCCGGCTATACTTTTCTATGTGTCGTTGCAGTGCATACCCCTTCATTGACGCCCTGATCCTCATCTTCGGGAATATCAAGTTGAGGGCAGCTGCGGTAAAAACCTTCTGTTCTCATGAACACTAACAGTTTATGGAACATAAGGTATGAGCTAGGTTATTCCTATCTGTCATAAGTTCTATGGACTTCTTATAAAAAGTATAATAATTTTTATGCACAAAGCTCAATCAAGGTAGAGTCCTGCACTGTCCAATCTAAACACATTTTTTTTAGGTTTAGGAAACCTTGTTAAATGAACTAATGGGATAAAAAACTGAAATGTATCTTCACATACCATTTTGAAACAAGAATTTACAATAGGGATTTGTTTATTATTGACACAGAACACACCCAGTCCTAATGTCAAGCTTCTTAGGTGATATGGAACCATGGTGCACCTGGAGGTATTGATTTAGCAAGATGCAAACTGAAGAGAACACTGTTTTTGTCAGACAGTGAAGTCCAATTTAAATACAGCTCAAGCATTCCATTATTCATAGGTGGAATTTAGTTTGAGAGATTCATGTATTTAGGCTAAAGGTAGCGGATTCAGAAATGATTTGAGAATAGTTCTAGTATGCATATTTTGAAGATGTTGGCTTTCTGGGTGGCATGGAATAGAGCTAAAATTCTGGAGAAACTGCATCATATCAGGCACCTTATATTGAATGCATGTTGCTAAAATCTAGCTTTATGATGAAAACAGCTTTATTTATGCATGTATATCCACTTATACTTAAGGTGAAGAAAATCACCTACATTTTTAGCTTGTAGTGTATACAAAATGTCATGAAAGCCTACAGAAAAAGACATTAAAGCCTCAAAATATATGGCATGTAATATTGTGGTGCACACTTATTAGCCAGCATTGGCAAAGCTACTAATCCAGGAATGTTTTAGATTGTTGTATCCTTTGTTAAAATGGCTGAATGTTGGATGGAGGAAGGTTGCACGGTATTGTAATGCAGTTTACAGTAGCCATGAAATCCTCATTGCTGAATGTGATGAACAACATGGAAAATTGCAAAAAGCTTGTTAGTCACAAAGACCAGTATGAATCTGGAGGTGTACAGGGCAAATACATATACTGATTAGGGCACTTGGGTGCAGTAACAGGCATGCAAAATAGCAACATATGTGGACCTGCTAATGTTTCATGCATCTATCGGTATATTCTTATCCTTAATTTGAAATACAAAAACGGCTTCATATTAACTCTACTATGTTATAGGGCAGGCAGCAAAGGAGCAACACAGCACTCGATTTCCAGAGGATTGGAAAATGAATATAAACTGAAATTATACAAATTCAAAATACAGACCATATTTAAATACAACATATCTTATACAAGACAGCTTAGACTCTCTTGCCACTTATACACTGCACGGTCTTGCATTCGTGAGATTACCCCATGCTTTGTACACTCAACAGTCATTTGCATTTGAGAATATCCCATGCTTTTGTACACTCCACAGTCTTTCGTATATGAGAATATCGCATGCTTTTGTACACTCCAGACCCTTTGGTATTTTAGAATATCCCATGCTTTTGTACACTCCAGATCCTTTCGTATTTTAGAATATCCCATGCTTTTGTACACTCCACAGTCTTTCGTATATGAGAATATCGCATGCTTTTGTACACTCCAGATCCTTTCGTATTTTAGAATATCCCATGCTTTTGTACACTCCAGACCCTTTGGTATTTTAGAATATCCCATGCTTTTGTACACTCCAGATCCTTTCGTATTTTAGAATATCCCATGCTTTTGTACACTCCACAGTCTTTCGTATATGAGAATATCGCATGCTTTTGTACACTCCAGATCCTTTCGTATTTTAGAATATCCCATGCTTTTGTACACTCCAGACCCTTTGGTATTTTAGAATATCCCATGCTTTTGTACACTCCAGATCCTTTCGTATTTTAGAATATCCCATGCTTTTGTACACTCCACAGTCTTTCGTATATGAGAATATCGCATGCTTTTGTACACTCCAGATCCTTTCGTATTTTAGAATATCCCATGCTTTTGTACACTCCAGATCCTTTCGTATTTTAGAATATCGCATGCTTTTGTACACTCCAGATCCTTTCGTATTTTAGAATATCCCATGCTTTTGTACACTCCACAGTAATTCGTATTTAAGACACTCCACAGTCTTTCATATTTGAAAACATCACATGCTTTTGTACTCTCCACAGTCTTTCATATTTGAGAATATTACATGCTTTTGGACACTCAACAGTCTTTTTTATTTGAGAATATCCCATGCTTTTGTACACTCCGCAGTCTTAAATATTTGAGAACATCGCATGCTTTTGTACACTCCACAGTCATTCGTATTTGAGAAATCACACTTTTATCGCAATTACTTTATTATTCACCAAGTGTGATATGTCAAATTAAAAATCGACTGGTTGCTATCCATGCATTCTAATACCACATGCCAGTGTGTCTGCCAATTTTAATCACTTTTTGTCACAATCGTGTAGTGTGACTATCTGTCACTCTACTGCACCTACACAGTTTATTGCTTTATTCTTTTATTTGTTTGGACACTTTTCCTTTGGGACAAAATGACCACCGATGATGAGAATAGTGAGCTTTTCTGGTGAGTACCTACCAGTTACCCCGTTGGTGGTGCGCCCGTGAGGGGTCATTTTGTCCCTTGCACATTTTCTCACAAGCATTTGGTGCTTTCTGCTCATTCAAAAGATTTTTTGGTGTACTGAATGTATTGAAAACTGTGTAAGCTATACTTCAGTTACTATCTGCCTTCTTGAGGACTGTCTATTGAAAAAGGTTTTTAAATGAAAGGCAAAAAGTGTTGCAAACTACCACATATGAAATAAAGAAGAGGGTTTTTTGCAGAGTATAAAACTCAAGTGATATATACACTTTGCAGAGTAGAAAACGGAAGCGATTGACACACTTCTTTTGTAAATAAATTGCCTTAGAGACCGGGTTTTCGTGTGTTTATGATTTTTGAGTCTCTTTTTCCCTCTATGCTCCTTTTTGAATACCCAATATTTGTATCACAAACTCCTTTGGTCTCTGGTGGCAGAGAAGCCCTGTGCTCAGTCAAAAACAGTTCTGTCCTCTCAGGAGCCACTTCCTGGCAGGAGGTGGAGACAGAACTGTCCTTGGCGGACCAGGCCAATTCAGGTGAAAGGAATTCTCCCCCCCCCCCTTTCTAAATACAGCCTAGGTCTATTCAGCCCAGCCCTGACTCATCAGGCTCTCTGGAACCACTGTTCCTCCCCAGCCTCTGTCATTGAAAATCCAGACATACAATACACAAACCAAGCAGAGGCACACTGGATGGCTAAGCGAGAAAATACCTACTTTCCAAAAGTGGTATTTTTAAACACAAAATTTAAAAATCACCATCAATAAAAGATACATTTTAAGATTCTGAGTTCAGGCATCCTAAACTTTATTTTCCCACCTTTTATCCCAGGGGTAGTTATGTTTAAAAGATGTTCTAAACAAACTCCTCATTCTATCCTATGGGAACAGCTAGCCTTGCAATAGTTAAAAACGAAATTGGCAGTAATTCACTATCAGGACATGCCACACACACCATGGCATGTTCTACCTTTCACATACACTGCACCCTGCCCACAGGGGTACCTCAGGCCTACCGTAGGGATGACAAACACGTAAGAACAGGGAAGGTTGGGCCTAGCAAGAGGGTGCACTTGCCAGGTCGACATGGCAGTACTAGACTGCACACAGGTTCTGCAATGGAAGGCCAGAGTTACATTTACAGGCTGCTTATGTGGGTGGCATAATCAGTGCTGCAGCCCACTAGCAGCATTTGATTTACAGACCCTGGGCACACACAGTGCCCTGTACTAGGGACTGACTAGTAATTCAAATCAGCCAATCATGGAAACACCAATCCATAACAACAATTTACAAAGGGAGAACTTGCACTTTGGCACTGAACAGTAGTGGCAAAGTGCCCAAAGCATCTAGACCAGCAAAACGGAGTCCAACACACAGCAAAAACACAGGAGGCAAAGGCAATGAATGCAGTGGAGACCCAGGCCAATGGCACCAAGTCTAACAAGCGTCCCCTCCAGCTGAAATGTGGGGAGAACTACCCACCCTCTTGGGAGTTCAATTCACTAAGGTTGAAAAATCTGGACAGACCATCAGCATTGGTATGTTCGGTACCAGTGTGGTGTTCCACTATGAAGTCCATCCCCTGTAGGGAAATGGACCACCTCAACAGCTTTGGATTCTCTTCCCTCATTTGCATCAACCATCTGAGGGGCTTGAGGTCGGTCTGAGTCCCAAGCAAGTAGAGCCACAGCTTCTTCAGTGCCCAGACCACAGCAAATGCCTCACACTCAATCGCACTCTACCTCTGTTCCTGTGGAAGTAACCTCCTACTAATGAAAGGTTCAGGTTAGTCTAGTCCTCCTCATTTAGCTGTAAGAGCACAACCCTCACACCATGCTCTGACGCATCTGTCTGCATAATGAATGCCCTTGAGAAGTTGGGCTCCTGAAGCACAGGTGCCGTGCACATGGCAGATTTAGGAAAACAACCATTACAACACAATCATTACAATGCACTAACTTTACAACACAGCTGTTACAACGCTGTTACAAGAAATAAATAATATGTTTTTGATGGTCATAACACGTGTGTGTGATCTCAGTGGTGAATGATTGTGTAAAAAAGATATCAGTATTGGCATTTGTGTTGTTTTTATATATATATAGGGCCTAGCCTTACTGATTAAGGGCCTGGGCCTACGCAGTTCAACCCTTAACTAGGAGTCATTCAGCTTGCATGTACTGGGTGAGCTCTATTGATTATCAAAGCCTCTTTCTGCTAGCTAGAGAGGTCCATGGTAAGAAGGTCCTTTTTCCAGTTTACAGTGGTTGCCTCTGGGATCAGATGCAGTGAACAACTTAGAGGGTTCCTTGCCCACTGCCCTTTTGCTGTAATTGAATTGCATTAGTGTGGTAACTAATAACAAGGTTAAAAGGTGAATGATGCATTATAGCAGTAGCCCCGTCTAGCCTAGTATCCATTGGCTGGGCATTGCTTTGATAGAGACCAAGGTCCTGATTTAGGGTTGAGCACTAAAGGAAAATGCTTACATCTCCAAAGAAAACGCTAAAACTAGAGAGACGATTGTTAGAATGTCATCCTTGACCGAAGCAGCATAGGGGAGGAATTCTGAAGTTTGATTTACCTCTGGATTTCTCATTTGCCCCATAAACTGAAGAACTTTCATTATCAGCTCACTCTATATTAAAACAGATAACAGTTGAAGATCCCTCAGCCCGTCCATAGGATGCCAAAGCCTAGTTGAGGTATCGGTCATAGATAACATTGTTAAATGGTTTATGATGTCTTTGCTTTCAAGAACTAGAAACACTGGAGGTTATAACTCATGCTCAAAATATGTTTGAGCCTTTTGGTTCTCATGGACGATCATAACTTTAACTGCCTCTCTCTTCTATAATATGAATAAAAATCTGCCCTTTTCATAACCTATGACTGGACATGACTACTCCTAGATGCAATTATGTGGCAAACTATATCTTAATATCAACCATTCCACATCAAGAACAGAAGCCTAAGGGGGCTGATTCAAAGCCACGAGTATTCTCCGATGCCCTCCTTCAAAAGACGGTCTCAGAGATATGGGTGAGGGAGGTTGGATAGGGTGGCTTATGAAAGTAATGTTCCTAAGAGCCTAACATCAGTCTATGGTGTTCATCTCTTCCCTTGCACTGTAGATCTTCCTATAGAGCCTCCAGCAAGCCCCATCAAGGCATCCTTCTGCAGAGAACATGCATTCATAGACCCATGTGAAGCCTGGCATCAGGAAGCACGTTGGCAATCTCCATACCCAATTAAATCCCTGCCCAGCTTCTTTTTCAGCCATCACACCTGGCACAAGGCGCATGTCGCGCTAGGCGCTGTACACCTTGCCGTGTGTGAGCGTGCAAGCTCATCGGAGAAGATGGCAAAGCGTAATTATGCAAAAGGCGACCCTGTCTCTTCCTTCCAGTTAAAAGTATAACAAATAATATTTTTCATAATCATCATTATTGTGCCTTAGTCATCCATATGGGATCTGAGGCACCACCAAAAGGACCTGGATGAGCATCCCACATTGCCCCTCCCATGCCCCACCCTTTTGTTGAGGGGTCTCTCCCCAAACAGCATAAATACATAAACTACAAATGTCATGAATCACAAGCAAAACATGTTGTGCATCTCTTGATATTAAGAGACACAATACAGTCCTATCTCATAGGGAAACAAGCTTATTTGGCTGTAGGCAAATCTCTGGGATATATGGTTACAGTCAGCAAGTCCAGGTGCTCCAGCTGGGGCTCTGTTGTGTGGGTCCCATTGCAAGAGCCGCCACCGTGGCAGTGACTTGCTAGGGTCATTGTCTTTCCAACCTCTGGGACAGAAGGTGGGACCCCAGAACACAACCGAGAAATCACATTATAAAGATATTGCATCCTCTACATCAACTTCCACTTTCTATGTCATAGTAGGGGGACATGAAGTCTAGAACAGTAAATGAACACTCACCTGATCCTGTCATTTTAGGTGACGTGAAATGCTTGTAGGTTGAAATGAGCGCCCTCAGTGGAGGGACACGCAGCTGCAGCAAAGCCCCACCCCCAGCAGCTGCTGTCACTGAATGAAGGCACACATGCCTGCATGTATCGTTCCCTTACAGAGGTCGTTCAGAGACAGCTGCATCCATGGGACAGCGGGGCAAGTAGCAAGGGCTGCAGCTAGACCCAGCTATGGGAGCACAGACACCTCCTTCGCTTCTGTGGTCCAACTATTGCACAATGACAGCTTGAGGCGGAGCTCTGGAAACCACCTTGCCAGCTCCTGCTGAAATAGTCATTCTATGCCAACAGGAGCTGATGGAACCAGAGCATTACTGTGGGAAATCCTGGCCAGTCACCAACTGGGAATGGTGGAAGAATCTTAAATACTGCCTTTACAAATATTGCCCCTCCAGAAAAAGGACCCTATTTGCATCTCTCAGCTTTCTATTGCTCACTATTCGTGTCTTCTTAAGAAAGCTGCCCTACCCCACCTGATGGTTTTTTCACGTTTCACTCCTAGTGCATGCAAAAGAATTAGCACCCTGGGCTGATGAATACCTGCTTTTTCATCTCAATAATACCCATTGCCCAAGTCATTGTGTTACATTAATGGCACCACACTAATAAAGAGTGCTAATAAGACATCAAAATACAGTATAATGCTTAAATAGAGTTTATAGCTGATCCCACTCTAGTGAACAACCACCATCTAAATGCATCTACCTGCAGATATGCAAATTACAAATTGCACAGAGTTGGCTTCAAATTGCCAGTGGCTAATTAAGATTTGACCTGGTGAATATACAGATCACCAGGCCCCAGTACTGCTCTATCAGCTCCTGCTCACATGGGAATGACCTGCAGTGATGTCTCACTACTTGGGAATAACTTTGGAGATCAGGTTATGTTTATTGATATGCAAAGGAGAGATAGTGGAGTAGGAAACAGGTGAGGAAGGTGGAAAGTACACAGGGCCAGATGTACGACCCTTTCATTTAGCGCCTCGCAATTTGTGACTCGCTGCGAGTCGCAAATTGCGAGGCGCTAAATTAAATGTACAAAAGTACACTGTTTTGGGATTCCCAATGAGGTCGCAAATTGCGAGGCTCATTAATTTTAATGAGCCTCTCGCAATTTGCGAGCCCATTGGGAATGCCAGCTCTTCCAGGGATGGTGGCCTGCTGGGCTCAGCAGAGCACCATGTCTGGGACTGCTTTTTAATCAAGCAGCTTTTTTTGTGTGAATGCAGCCAGTTTTCCTTAACCCCTTGCATGCTGATGACGGCCCCCAGCCGTCATGCACTACGGCGCTCGTGTGCTGATGACAACTGGGGGCCGTCATGAACCCGACCACTCTTTAAAAGTGCCGCACAGGCGCAGAATCGCGGCAGCATGCAAGTGGTTAAAGGAAAACGGGCTCCATTTAAAAAAAATGACATGAAACATTTTTGTTTAATTTTTTAAGGGCAGGCAGTGGTCCTTGGGACCACTGCCTGTCCTTATAAAATATTTTTAGTGACAGTCACAAAGTGGAAGGGGTCCCCAGGGGACCCCTTCCAAATTGCGACTGCATTACCACCCTCTTGAAGAGGGTGGTAATTTGTGAGTGTTTTGAAAGCGACCACAATTGCAGTCACAAAACATTCACACATAGCATTACGGACGCAATTAGGAAGGAAACGCCCCTTCCTAATTACAACTCACAATTCCTAAATAGCGAGTCCCAAATTAATAGGGAGTCACTAGGAATTGTACATGGCCAACAGTGATTGTGAATGGGCAAACGGGTTTGCAAACCCGTTAGCGCATGCAAAATCACGTCATACATCTGGCCCACAATCTTCAAAGGTAGACACAGCAGAAGTGAGAACATGGAGAGGAAGGGATCAGGCAGGAAAGGGGAGGGATCCAGAGGGTAGGAAAGGCAAAGGAGGGGAGGAGCCAATAATTAAAAGCAATCTCTGTAGAGATGCCTGTTGGAGAAGAAGCAGTCTGTGCTGGACAAACTGCAATGTAAACCTTGCATACACCAGCCAGCCCCACGCCTCTGCTACTAGACTTCTTAACAATGTGGAACCTCAACAAAAGGATATCTCAAGAACAGGAGCCAGGTAGCCACCTCTGACAAGAGTGCTGTCAAGATTTGTTAACCCATTGCTGACTGAAGAGCATTGTGCCGACCACCCGTCATGTCTTTTCCTATAATTACTTTCACGTTAGAGGCAGCAAATTTAGACAGTCTTTTTTTTTAACAGGATGTTCTAGTGTGGCCAGTTGTGAACTGAAATCACGTCTTTTGCAGAAACCAGGATTCTCTTGAGGTAGGCAATACTGTATGATTTTGTTGACACAAGATTATTGGGATTGTTATCAAAAAGGTGGAAGAAACACACAGTAAGCCACAGACCTTTTTAGCTAGAATGGATCCACTTCACATATTTTACATGGTATTTCTTGGGTTTGCTCTCTTGGTGGGCACTGCCACCAATGCCTTTATAGCTGTAGTTATTGCAGCTTCAAGTATAAAGAACAGACGCTTGCCATCTTCAAGCGATATCTTGCTGCTGGGGGTGGCAGTGACCAATATCCCACTGCAGTGTTCTTTATCGGGAAATCACATGCTCCGCTTCCTCAGGGAGGAGGTGTACAATATAGACAATGTTTGGAAGAGCTTCTTTGTTCTCTTCCCTATCTTTGGTTTCTCCAGCTTCTGGATCAACACCTGGCTCTGTGTCTTCTACTGCATTAAGATTGTAAATTTCTCCCATTCATTTATTTCACGCATACGGATGAGAATGGCTGGCATGATTCCCTGGCTGCTGCTGGGGACTGTGCTGGTATCTTTAGTCATCAATGTACCAGAATTCTGGCATCTTAAGAAATGGTATACAACAAATTTCACAACTACAAATACCACCTTTGAAGGCACTGTACGTGATTACAGTAATTTCCAAAAGTGCATGATTATTATCGTGGGAGCCATCATGCCTCTGGTAATGATTGTAATCTCATCTCTGCTGATCCTCACATCCCTCTACCAACACTCCAGAAGAATGCAGAAGAACATGACAGGAAGTAGCGGGGGTCCCAGCATGGAGGCCCACGCCAACGCTGCAAAAACGACATTCGCCCTTCTGATCCTATACATCTACTTTGATTTGTCTTTGCTTGTTGTTGCAGGAGACGATACTGGAGATGCAAAGAATGTCCGGCTATACTATTCTATGTGTAGTTGCAGTGCATTCCCCTTCATTGACGCCCTGATCCTCATCTTCAGTAATATCAAGTTGAGGTCAGCTGCAGTGAAAACTTTCTGTTCTCATGAACACTAACAGTTTATGCTCCAGTTTATGAAACATAGGGTTTGGACCAGGTTATTCTTATCTGTCAGTTCTATGGACTTCTTATAACAAACTACAATAGTTTTCATGCACAAGGCTCAACCAAGGTAGGTCTTTGTGAGATAGATGTACACTGTAGTAGTCCTGTCACAGAGAGTCCTGCACTGTCCATCCAAAACACATTTTTTTAGGTTCAGGAAACCTTTTTAAATGACCTAATTGGATAACAAACTGAAATCAATTTTTAGGTACCATTTTGAAACAGGACTTCAATATAGGGATCTGTTAATGATTGACACAGAACACACCCAGTCCTAATGGTGAGCTTCATAAGTCATATGGAGCCATGGTGCACCTGGAGTTTTTGATTAAGCAAGATGCAAACTGAAGAGATCACTGTTTTTTTCAGACAGTGGGGACCATTCTAAATACATCTCAAGCATCCCATTATTCATGGGTGTAATTTAGTTTGAGAGATTCATCTATTTAGGCTAAAGATGAAGGATTAAGAAATGACTTGAGAATAGTTCTAATAGGCATAATTTTGAAGTTGTTGGCTTTCTGGATGGCATGGAACAGAGCGAAAAGTCTGGAGAAACTGAATCATATCAAGCATCTTATATTGTATGCATTTTGCTATTATCTACCTTTATGATGAAAGTAGCATTATTTATGCATGTATATCAACTTATACTTAAGGTGAAGAAAATCACATACATATTTAGCTTGCAGTATATAGAAAATGTCATAACAGTCTACAGATAGAGACATTAAAGCTGTAAATGTATATGGCATGTAATATTGTGGTGCATCACTTATTAGCCAACATTGGCAAAGTATATAATCCAGGAATGTTTTAGACTAATGTAATCTTTGTTAAACTGGCTAATTGTTGGATGGAGGAAGGTTGCTAGGTATTGTGATGCAGATTACAGTAGCCACGAAAGCCTCATTGCTAAATGTGATGAGCGACATGGAAGATTGCAAAAAGCTTGTAAGTCACAAAGAGCAGTATGAACCGGGAGGTGTACAGGGCAAAGACATACACGAATTAGGGCACTGGGGTGCAGTAACAGGCATGAAAAATAGCAACATATGTGGACCTGCTAATGCTTCATGTATCTATTGGTATATTCTTATCCTGCTTCATATTAGCTCTGCTATGTTATACATCAGGCAGCAAAGAAGCAACACAGCATCTAATTTCTAGAGAATTGGCAAAGGAGGCAAATTAATGTAAACTGAGATTATACAAATTCAAAATATTGAAATACAACATATCTTATAATAGACAGCTTATGCTCTCTTGCCACTTACACACTGCACGGTCTTTCATTCGTGAGATTATCCCATTATTTTGTTCACTCCGCACTCTTTTGTATTTGAGAATATCGCATGCTTTTGTACACTCCGCAGTCATTCGCATTTGAGAATATCCAATGCTTTTGTACACTCTGCAGTCATTCGCATTTGAGAATATCCCATGCTTTTGTACACTCCACAGTCTTTCATATTTGAGAATATTACATGCTTTTGAACACTCCACAGTCATTCGTATTTGAGAATATTACATGCTTTTGTACACTCCACAGTCATTTGCATTTGAGACTATCCCATGCTTTTGTACACTCCACAGTCTTTTGTATTTGAGAATATCACATGCTTTTGTACATTCCAGAGTCATTCGCATTTGTGAATATCCCATGCTTTTGTACACTCCGCAGTCTTTTGTATTTGAGAATATCTTATTCTTTTGTACACTCCACAGTCATTCGCATTTGAGAATATCCCATGCTTTTGTACACTCGCAGTCTTTCATATTTGAGAACATCACATGCTTTTGTACACTCCACGGTCATTCATATTTGAGAATATTACATGCTTTTGTACCCTCTGCAGTCATTCGCATTTGAGAACATCCCATGCTTTTATATACTCCACAGTCTTTCGTATTTGAGAATATCACATGCTTTTGTACACTCCGCAGTCTTTTGTATTTGAGACTATCCCATGCTTTTGTACACTCCACAGTCATTCGCATTTGAGAATATCCAATGCTTTTGTACACTCCGCAGTCTTTCAAATTTAAGAACATCACATGCTTTTGTACACTCTACAGTCCTTCGTATTTGAGAATAACTAGGCTGTCCGGATTTCGGTTTAAACCGACTCTGCTCGAAACTACACTACAGAATGAAAATCAGCTGACACTGTTTAAACCGAGTGCTACTTGGCCACTTGATGGAGCTACAGCATTGCAGACTGAACTGCAATTTAAGCCTGAGAAGGAAAGCAACTCGAAACGTTCATCACCCTCATTAAATTTGGCAGGATACACTGCTTTGTCAGCATTCTTTCTTTTATTAACTTGATTGGCAATACAGCTCCTGTGCAATGTTCGATGATAGGTCTTTAACGCACAAAGAAGTTCAAAACTCAAAATCACTGTTATTGGAGAAGCATTTTGGAAGTAATATGTTTAGTGGCTGAAAAACGGACCATGTGAGGTAGAAACTGGCAGAAAGGAACACCAACATGGAAACACTGGAGTTACCCGTAGATGTGTAGCGCTCAGTGCAAGCTCACTTGTTAAATGACACCTGAAGACAAAAAAGAAGGAAGAACGCAGACAATAAAACACTCAAGACCCCGATGAGTAGGAGCACAAACAAGCTGCTACCAGAGGCGCAACTAGAGCCACATTTCGGGGGAGGGGGCTAAGAAAACATTTCGGGGGGGGGGGCTGAAACTTTAAGCAAAGCAATAGGCAGAGTGGAGCGGCAGGGGCTCTTGGCAGGGGTAAAACCACAACAAAGCCTCATTAACATGCAGATGGTCTTTTAAAGACCTGTGAATGCTCGGGTGCGGCTGTGAGTGTGCCCGGGAGCTGTCTGAGCCTGGGCTGCCACACACGACAGGGGGCGGGAGGGGGGGGGGGGCTGAAGCCCTTTTTTTCCAATGGGTGTTGCGCTTGGCTGCTACATACCAGGTGTTTAAGGACACAGGCAAACCAAGGGGGCATTTTGAAGCACACGTTCAGCCACTAGTTCAACACGACCTCAAGCGGCTTCCAAGACCCCAAAAACAGTGATGAGGAAGACAGTACAGGTACAGCAGTCACTCATAAGAAGAGGGGCTCTTGGGCTCCCTTTCACTCCCTTCACAGAGTCTGCCGAGCTCCGGCGCAGCCATGAACGGGCCTACGATCCTTGGCGCCTCATCACACCTCTACCTTCATTATTATAAGGCGGAACGCACTGGCCCGCCGGTGCTACGGCCGGATTTGACAGTCCGCCGCCTGTATATGAATAAAGGGCCAAAGTTCACGTCCACACACACTGTCCAGAAAGCTGCGGGCATGGTCCGGATTCACTGCGGCGCAGTTATCACAACACAAGCATCTCAAACATGAGGTGCTTCGCATGGAGCAGTAGGGTGCAAGTTGGTTCGATCTGAACCAGATTGCAGAACGCAGGATGAGATGGGAAGGGTAGTAAAAACAGTACGCTAGAGTTTGTCTTTTATATGACACAATTAGTACATTACATTAGATCATCATAACACATTCACAATTTGTAATTTCCAAATTATAAATGTGGGTAGGCATAAGGAAATAGCAATTTGCGTGATGCGGCCCGTGAGCAGGGAAGGGCAAGAGCAACAACATTCCTGCTCCACGGGAGAATTGTAAAAGCGATCTACTGTCTGTAAGTGCAAAGGGTAATTGGTGCGCACCGTGGCCTGCATTGATTCCAGATTTCCCTGGCTTTATCGTCCATCTAGTGCAAATTAGTAGATTAATGCCCTAATTAAACATCAGGTACAAGGCCCTTAGTGAGAAATATCCACATCAGGGACGCGATAAACGCAAGCACACTGCACTACTACTGACGCTGCTAAACAGCCCAGGCAATCAATCCCTCTGTGCTTCTGTGCATTTCTTGCTGCAGTATCTAATCAATGACGTAAAACACAGATGATAGTTGGCAACCACCAAAATCCGCATCAGCCTTTTATCAGCTGCTGCAGTAGTCACTATAATCAGAGGAGCAACTAGAGCCAAATTTCGGGGGGGGGGGGGGAGGGGGGGCTAGGAAAAAATTTCGGGGGGGGGCTGAACCTTTAATCAGTAGGCAGAGTGGAGCTGCAGGGCTCTTAGAAAAGGGTGAAACAACTCCAAGCCTAATTAACATTCAAATGGTCTTTTAATGACCTGTGAAACGTGCGGGTGCGGCTCTGTGTGTGCCCAGGATCTGTCTCATCCTGGGCTGCCACACACGACGGGGGAGGGGGACAAAAGCCCGGTGAGTTCTATGGGTGTTGCAGCCTGACTATAATCCAGACTTGGAGGGCTTCTCCCGAATATGTGTGCTTAAATGTTTCTAAATGTGCGTGATGCAACCCGTGAGCAGGGAAGGGCCAGAGCAAAACCAGACCCTCTGCCTGCCTAATATGAGGGTGGGCACGGGGGGGGGAGAGGCGGCAGGTGCACATTTGTTGCATGTGTGTGCTTACATTTTTCTAAATATGTGTGTTAAATGTGCAGTTCAGTGTATGGGGAGAATCTCCACAACAAACACTTATTCTTCTATACCATCTTAATTCAAAACTATATCATTAAAAAAGATTATTGAATGCAGCGCATTCTTATGGAATTTGTATTAAGACCTGCAGTTTGTGAGCAAGGGCCCCCTGTCTGACTAACTAGCGCCGGGTAAAGAGGCGGCATGCTTGTTTTTTAAATTAAGATTCTATTGCTTAAATCGGCCCGTGAGCAAGGGCCCCCTGTCTGACTTCCATGTCCAATTGCCAATATCTTTTTGTTTTGTCATTTTATTTGAAACCAGATAAATAACAATAGAAGACGTTATTAAAATATAACCAGGTATACAAATCAGTCCTACAGTAAACGTGACTGTCAGTGTAAAACCGTTATTAACAATTTCCAAAATATGCTATGCCGATAACAACGTTCTATTTAAAGATTTCTATTGTTTTTCTGAATTGCTTGCAGCTGTAAATATAGACAGTAGATCTTTAGCAAAAAAACTTTATTTTAATGTTGGTCAGCCTTCCTCCACAATCCACTCTAAACAAGCATTTGCAATGCAATAGGTCTCGCATTAATTGCATTGAGCTATTGGCATTGCTAAATATTGCAACACCAATTGCAACAAACGTCTATAAATTGTAGGCCCAAAAAAAATTGTATTTATTTTTGTAGCAATGGTGGCATGCTGCGCTTTAGATGAATATGTTCAAAAGTAAAGTGCGCCATACTGCGATTGCCACAATAGTTAATTGTGGATGTGTTAACAATTGATGTGTGCACTGATTGCTGGTGGTGTGTGTGCCTGGTGGAAGTGTGCACTGCCGGCTGGTGGTGTGTGTGCCTGGTGAAAGCGTTTACTCACAGCTGGTGGTGTGTGCCTGGTGAAAGCGCACACTGACGGCTTGTGGTGTGTGTGTGCCTGGTGAAAGCGTGCACTGATGGCTGGTGGTGTGTGCCTGGTGAAAGCGAACAGGGATAGAGTCTCGGCAATGACGCTCAACATCCAGTGAATCTGGGCAAACCACGTAATCTACCCGTCACTAACAAAAATGATTGTGCCCTTGTGTAAAGCAACAGGCATGGAAAGCTACGTCAGTGGCCAGAGTTGGCAAATTGTGTACTGGCTATTTTGGCGTTGCCAGTCTCAAGTGCCAATGTTTAGAGGGCGTTTTCACAAATAAAAGTGTACATGGGAAGGAAAGAGAGAGCGCGAATGACTAAAGAATCACTGAAAAAATATTGTATGGTGTACTACAATACATTTGACTTGTAAAAATTTATTTGGACTTCATATACAATGGATGTACACTGTCTATATGCCATGCATCAATGAAGAAAGCCTGCAATAATAAAAGCAAAGCATACCATAAACACCGGTAAAACACCGTTTCAGTTGTTTTTTGTGGCGCGAAAATTAGTAATCACTGAAAAGCACTGTTTTTTCCAGGTATTGAAATCACTGGAAAACACTGATAAAACACCACCAGAATTTACCCAAAGTAGAAACTGAAAACAGGAAAGCCTAAGAATAACCTATTTTTCTGAACACTTACGGTCTTATATTTCAGATTATTCCATGATTCCGTCATATCATTTGATGTGTTGATGTCTCAGACAAGATGAATTGCAAAGAATGTGCTTTGTGAGTGAATCTTGGCCTCCTGATACCAGTGCTGTACCCATTCTCAGAGCTAGAAACTTGCATTACTGACCTTGCTGTTTGAGATCCATGTTTAAGCGGAGGGAATCATAATCTACAAATGTCTGTACTGTATCTGCTCTATGTGTGAAACAATCTTGCACTGGTTCCACCATTGTGATGCGCAGTCTGAGAACTGTATGTTTATTCTACAGCATCTGTTCTATGTGGGGGAAGTTTGCACTGTAGATGCTTGACCTCAGAACAAACATCAATGCCCTGTATCTGTTGTGTGTTTAAAGGAATCTTGTTGCAGTACCTGACTTGATCTGTATGTTAGGGACACTTGCACTACAGATGCATGAACGGTGTATGTATTGTATGTGATGGAATCTTGTACTTTACTTGTTTGTGACAAAAGCTTAAAGTGGGGATGTCTGCACTTTACCTGCTGTGCAAAAGGGATGCTTTCAGTGGAGTTGCCTCTCCTGTACCTGTACTATTTGTGAGCAAACCTTTTACTGGAGATGCCTGTACTCTAACTTCTCTGTGGGAGGGAGGCTTGTTCTTCTATTACCAGCCCTATATTCAGTCTATCCGCAAAGTCGAATCTTGTCCTTCTTCCCTGCTATGTATGTTCTCTGTGTATCAAAGACTGCACTTGACATACTATCCTTGTGATGAAAACGTGCATTGTTCACAAATCAAATCAAATTCATATTAGTCTTTGTTTCCATTATTTCAATCATTAAAGCCATAATATGTCATTACAAAATGCAAAAAAATTCTTTAAAAATGTAATTGCCATGTTTTATTTTAGCCTCCGTCTACACATAATACTGACAGGGCCCTTTTGGTGTGTGAGGGGTATTTAAAAAACACGATGTGCTCCCTGCCACTGTAGGAACACGCTTGTCTAGTGATCAACCTTCATTCAATTGTGATCTCTTTCGGGTGGATCTTTCTGTTCACTAGTAATCAGAATGGGAGGCTGTATCCACCCCAGGTGTTCATGTCGAATACAGACTCTCCTCTCCCTCTTTTGTTTTCTTAGCTTTTTTCATTACTCACGTGCAGAAGATCGTTCCATCATTTTTCGTCTGATTCCTTTTTGGCTGTATTTTTTTACATTTTCCGAGCCAGTTTAATCTCCTCCATTGATTTAGTTCTTATAGCTTGTGACAGTTTCTTATAGGCTGCTCTACAGTCCTTATTGTACCAACTAGCTGACTTTAAGTTATCTCAGCTACTAAATTTGTTGGTCTTATAAAAAGGCATTTAAGCTTATTAACCAATTCTTCACGAGCCTGTAAAATAACTCCATTTTTATTCTCCTGGGTTTCTAAGATAGAAATAGCTGTGACGGTATTTTCCACCTCTACCTTCATCTGCTCTAGGGTGTTCTCTTTTTCAATTAGCATCGCCCACTTCACCCTTCGCATATCGTTTTTTGGGATTACGTCTCTGGTCACCCTCTCAATTCACTGCGGCTGTATGGCTAAACCCTGCATCTGCAGAATTAGCAGGAGTTGATAGTAGTTGCTCTCGCTTCCCTCTTGAACCAGCATGTTGACGAGGCAAGACCACAACTCCAAGTTAATGAGAAAATACTCAATTCTGCTGCTTCTTGAGGCATTGCTGTAAGTATACGAACCCTTGCCATCCGATGTTGTCCTTCCATTTACAGCACTAACACCCCTCTCCATACACAGACTCTTTAACTGGAGTGCTGCCGCTGTCCATTTTTTTATCGGGGTAGAGAAAGAGATGGATTGCCCCATTGGGAGTCCTCTTCGCTACTGATGCCACCATCTTCGTGGTCGAGTGGTCCAAAAGTGCAATTGAAATCACCTGCTATAACCAGGTTATATCTACCCCTGTGTTTCTCTATGAAGGCTTCCAGTAGGGAGACTATGCTTGAGAAGTTCCCGCCCACCATCCCTCTAGCAAATATGTTGATCAGTAATGTATTTCAACCATGTTTAAACTGTAAAATAATAGCCAGGATATTGGGGCTGTCCGTTGATAACTCTTCAACCCTAAGACCAGAT
Source organism: Lissotriton vulgaris (assembly GCF_964263255.1). NCBI lineage: Eukaryota > Metazoa > Chordata > Amphibia > Caudata > Salamandridae > Lissotriton > Lissotriton vulgaris. The sequence continues at coordinate 320,051 of NW_028244065.1, forward strand.
TGTTGCCGTACCCATATGGTAAGCCCACCAGAGGGCCTTCCTTTTTGACCAGCAATAGCAGGTTTGGTAAAGTTCAGGTACCCTGGGCGAAAAATGGGACTCTGTGACCAGGTTTCCTGAAAACCCATATGTCTTGACCCTCTATAAACATTGATCATTCGGCTGATGCAGTCTTTGTTGGGAGATCCGCTATGTTCCAGGAAGCAATATAGGGTTGGATAATTCAGAACTTATTGTATTGATAGCTTCCTGTTTGCCAGTTCCCTGGTCATTAGGCATGTTAGTGAGTACCCTCCCCAATACTACCGCATCCACATAAGACGATTGAGGAGGAGCTGTTATAAAGCATCAATATATTTTATCTAGAGATGAACCCTCTTTGCATCTTGGAGACATATTGGAGTGATTCTTACTGTTGGTTTGTGCGGGAGGAATATATTTGATCCTAATGTTGGATGAGATCAGGTGGGATGTTCTTAGGACGAATGACACCGAATTATCTGCAAGATCCACAGAATTCAACTTTAGGCATACATAATCTGTGTTAAGGCCATGAGTCGTACGTCTTTTTGCTGACAGTATGTCTTCTCCTATTACAGACCTGGACTCCTCGAGTGACGTAGCCAAAGGATGCTAATATTGATCAAAGATTGTTCATCTTCCCCAAAAGAATTGGGCGGAATTCTGAGGATGTTAGTCAAAAAGATTTGTGCCTTTGAGGGACCAACCGAAGAAGAATTTATAAAACAGTGGTCAGTCTGTGTGAATGGGTCTAGATTTCTCGATGGATTGGAGAGTGAATTTGCCAAATGACCATTTTCCTGTTGCTGTTGCCAAGGGCTATTCTGATTGACGTTATTTAAATTGGTTTCTAAGTTCAGTCTATCATTATTTCGCTGGTACCTTTCATTAGTGATTGGTTGGAAGCCTGCTGAAGGGACGGCACGTACATCATTGTTTCTACCCAGTCTGCCAGTGTTAGCCGTATTGGAGACACTATATTTTGGACACCTGGACATGGCCGGTCTGCTGGAATCTAGGGCTTTATCATGTGTTTTCTGGACCCAACAGTCCCTATATGATCTATGGACTTAATTGATTGTGGGGGCAAATTGTCCTCAGCTACGCCCATCAAAGGCCCAAATCTGTTACTGCACTCCAGCTCGCAAACTGTATCAATTTGTGCATTTGGGCACACGGGAGGTGCAGTCTGCTCGCTAGGCGGTGCGATACCCTCGTTCGAAGGAAAGGGCGCTTTCCCTATTCCTTTTTTAAACATATCTGGAATAAATTTAGCGGGCTCGGGGGATAGTGGCCAATTTGTTGGATTAGCAGCAAGGGTCCCACTTCCGATACCCAGAGGAGTGGTTAACATCTCCAAACAATCACTAATAATAGCATCTATGCAGGTCATAACACAATTATTTGTTATATGCTTGGGGCGTTTATCCGATTCTTTGGCTTCTTTACCTTCCCAGTTACTCCACCTCCTGATGTTTCCACTGCCTTCCTTTTACCCATGCTACTACAGTCAAATACACAAAAGTGGACTATGTTAAAGGATGTTACACCAAATCTACTGGCAACGTGCAGTCAAACAATATATGGGTAAACCACCAATGTCCCTTAAGTAGGTTCTTCCGGGAAAACAATACCCACCACAGTCCATATATAACTTAGGTCGTACTTATGTGACTGCTGGCTACACTTTGGCCTATATACACATTATTGCACTGGGTGTTATGTTAAGTCCCCTTAACTGCTGCCCTCAGCGTCCCGAGCACACATGAAACAGTAAACTTGGAGTTTATTCAGATCAATCCTGTTCTGCAGCAGATGTAAGAGGGTTGGGCCTGCCCTGCCTCTTCCTGGAGATGACGGGCAACGACGGGCCTGCCCTTGGCCCTGGTTTAGCTGGGCACGGCCCGCGCGTGGCCCGCTCTGCAGTGTTTCTTGGCTCTTTCGAGCGCGACAGTGGCAGCAGACTCCTCCCTCCTGGGAGTAAGGAACCCTGGGACTTGGAGTCCTCTCGAGCTGGTGATGAAGCAGTGTCAAGCAGCGCCTCTTGCTCTGTGGTGTTTCAAGGCACTTTTGAGCGCAATGGTGGCAGCAGACTCCTCCCTCCTGGGAGTAGGGCACCCTGGGACTTGAAGTCCCTTCGTGCTGGTGATCAAGCAGTGGCAAGCAGCGCGTCCCCATTGTTTACATGTCCCATGTGTGCTAGGAATTTGTACTATGGATACTTGTTTTGAACCTCTTGTGAAAGTGTGTGTTTTGAGAGTTGGCACAGCAGATACCTTTACTGTGCCAGCACGTTCTCAGAGAAACGCCTGCACTACGGAAAACTGTGGTGGAACTATTGTGTGAGTGAAGATTGCACTGCTGAGGTTGCTGTGGCTGTTGTTTTTGAGAGCTGAGTAAATTCTGCACTACAGATGCCTGTACTGTACCTAATAAATGTGATGAAAACGTACCCTTCTTTTTAACACAGTTGTACCCAATCAAAAAAGAAAGTTTATATGCCTGCCCTTGTTCTGCATGGTGAAAGAATCTTGTAATGCAAATGTGTGCAATATGCATGTTGTTTGTGTGATGCAGACTTGGTTGGGTTTTTGAGTGAAGGGTGAAAACCTTTCTCAAGCAACAACCACAATTCTTGTCAGGGTGAACCACAAAAGTCACCAAATTAACCTGTGCTTAACCATTTTGCAGCTTGGCACAAAAGCGTTCAGGCTTATCTTAAGAGGCACTATATTAAGTATCTAGGCAGCACACAAACAGTAATAATGGAAATACAACACAAGAGGTATCCCATATCAATTTAGAAAGGCAGAGTGAAATGTAATAAATACAATGAGACTCAAAGGGACAAAAATCCAATCAGGACACTGTTAAAATTTTAAGTATAAATAGCACCAAGTGGCAAAACGTGCCAACTTTGAGTATCTGGTCGCACTAGACCAAGGCAAACTCACAAGTTCAGGGTGAGCATGATGGCATGTGGGCTGGATACAGGGAACCGTGTTAGTCCCACTCAAAATGTTACTGTTGAAAAATGGCCCGCTCTGAAGGGACACCCAAAACATTTTGCCTTCCTCCTCCTATTGTTCTGACCTTTGTGTTGGCCAGAGGACTCAGAGCACTTTATCACTACTAGCCAATGCTAAACTGCATGTGCTTCTCTCCTAAACATGGTGACATTAGTGTATACATGATTGGCATATCTAGTTTTCATAAAACTCTCTTGTAAGGTGGTAACCATATACCCAGGACCTGTAACCTAAATGCTACTGTTACCTCGAAACCGGTCCGGTCCTCGGATGCTTGATTCCGTTCTGGGAAGGACATGGCTTTTGTAGTTCGGACTGGACTGTTCCCATGGGGCAACAGGGTCAGAGCTGATTTGCATATCGCCATTGTCTAACCCAGGGTGGTGTGGAGTGCAAACAAACGATGGATTTGGGCCCAGATCTTTTGACTGGGGGAGTGTGTGACATTGATCCACATTCAGTCCATCACTTGTTGTTTTTGTACTTGTGGGCCTGCAGCACTGTTTTTGCCTCTCACAAAAGTAGCCTTTCAAACCTATCTTATGCCTTCCATTGCAAGGCCTGGGTGTGCATTGCACTGCCCCTTTGAACTTAAACCCACTTAACAAGCCTTAAACTCTGCTTTTATCACACATAAGTTGCCCTTAAGATAGGCCCTAGGTAGTCATTTTTGTTTTTAACAGACTTTATTGATGACTTTGACATTTCGTACAATGCAATGAGTAGTCTACAGAGGCAGTCTTTTGTATTTGTAGCAGTTACAGCGTACATGTTACATGCAAATTCTGTATATTTCACTGTCTGTGATATATAAAAAACTAAACCAAGGACAATGATCTCCAATGACATCATTGGTACTAAAACGTTGGAGTCCCAATATAGAAATTGTCAGTATAAAGCCTTTATTTTATTTATTTATTTATTTATTTATTTCAGAATTTTATAAAGCTCTTAGTTACGCTCTCCGGCGTGTCCCTGCGCTGAGAGTGAGCATGTGGGAGAGTGGAAAAATTAAGGCAGTGCTAGGCGAAAAAGGTGGGTTTTGAGGGCTCTGCGGAATTTAGCCTCAGAGGGTTCCAGGCGCAGTTCAGTAGGGAGCAGGTTCCAATTCTTGGCTGCGAGGAGTCTGAACGATCTTCCCCCCATACGAGCCTTGCGGATTTTGGGGACAGCAGCCAGACCAGTGCGAGAGGATCTATGCATCCGCTCTGGTCTATAAAGGGTGATGAGACAGTTAAGGGGGGGGGTGCCCTCCCTCCAAAGATGCGATGACATATGCATAGAGCTTTAAATTTAATCCTTTCACGGATCGGCAGCCAGTGAAGGGACTTTAGGGCAGCTTTAGAGGACGTTCTCCTGGGGAGCCTTAGCACCAGCCGGGCTGTGGCATTTTGCAATATTTGGAGACGGTTGAGACTTCTGGCCGTAATGCCCAGATATAGAAGATTGACATAATCGAGTCTCGATGTGACCAAGGCATGCACAAGAGTCTGTCTGGCACCAACAGGGAGCAGGTCAAGGACCTTACGTAAGGTCTTGAGTATCCTGAAGCACATTCCGACTACCCGATTAACCTGGGGAGCAAATGACAAGTCGGAGTCAAATAGTACCTCGAGGTTTTTGGCCTGTTGACACGGCACAGGAGTAGGGCCCAGGCAATCAGGCCACCATGCCGAGGACCACACAGACGGTCCCCCCCCCCCCCACCACGAGCACTTCAGTCTTGGAGCCATTTAACTTCAGGCAGTTGTTAGACATCCAGGAGGCAAGCTCCTGCATGCAAGCACTGAAGTTGGCGGCCGCAATTTCGGGTCCCCGTGACAGAGAGATGACCAGCTGTGTGTCGTCAGCGTAAGATACTAGTTGGATATCATATCTTTCCACAGTAGTGGCTACCGGGGAGGCATAAAGGTTAAACAGGGTGGGGCTTAGGGCAGAGCCCTGGGGAACCCCTTGATCAAGATTGAACACCCTAGAGTAGTGTTCACCCTGTCTAACCTGAAAGCCCCTCTCCATCAAGAAGGACTGTATCCACCTGAGTACCACCCCATTAATTCCGCCCTTGTTGAGACACTGTAGAAAGATGGAGCAATTAACAAAAGAACCTGTTCAGTGTTGTTCCACTCCCTCCCTAGCCCATCCAAACCCCGACTCCTGGTCAGTCTTACTTCAGCGTCCATGGTAATCAAGAGAGATCACTATACTTGTAACACTCGAAGGACTGTAGTGTCCTTGAGTTATAATGTGTCGGTTTGGGTCTCGGGACCTACAGATGAGGAGTCGCAGGGCGACATTGTGTGCTATGGGGTTGGGGTATCCCGTGCAGGTAACAATTCAAGTGATTCTCGTTCAATCAGCATAGCTTTCCAGTCCATCGAGATGGGCTGCTTTCTCAGCCCCCTCTCTTCCTCTCTATGAAGAGCTGCACCCTCCGCTCTCCCCCACTGAAACATGTCAGCCTGCCAAGTGGATACCGCGGGACATCTCGGGGACTTCCTCCTCATGGTGAGGGCTCTTACTGCTAAAATGAGGGGCAAGTCTAAAATCTTTAACCGCACCTTCTGCATCTTTGTGCATCTACTGAGGCCTATGAGGCAGTTCAGTCTTCTTCCGGGACCGGGATTTGTGCGACTTCACTCAGAGAGTGGGGACTCCCACCTAGTAATCTCGAAGGCAGGGACAGGACCATAACATATGAAGGAAGTCCGCCTCATCTCCCTTACAGCGGGGGCAGCAATGGGAGGAGTCTGGGAACATGCGATGAATCCTCTTAGGGATGAGCTAATATCAACGAAGGACCATCGTCTGGATAAACTTGTTTCGCATTACGCAACACTTTTTTGGGGTGTTCAAGCATACATTTCCAGGCCTTGATAGTAATTTCAATATTAGAGTCCTCGGACCAGTGCGCCCTAAGGGACGTGAGTGGGATTGCTGCATGTGTCCATTTACCTGCGTATAGCCAGCGGACCAGGTGCCCCCCAGTTCCTATGTAGTATAAGAGGTGTACCAGGTTATGTTGCGGTGGTTCACTCTGCTGTGGGGCCCAGGCGCTCCTAATATAGTGTGACACTGTAGCGTGTAGTAAGTATAATCGTGGTGAGGCGCTCGTAGCCTGCAGAAAGGAGTCATGATTGAGTATGCTACCATCCCAGAAGAATGCACCGATGCCCTCCAGCCCTGCATCTGCCCAGTCCTGTGTCCTTGCCTTCGTGAGTCTGCCTTGTGGTGTGGGAATACCCAGGAGGGGGGTGTTCATTGCGTAAGGGGTTGCTGGGGAGGTATATGATAATGTCTTCCTCCCGCATTGTAGGGCAGTCTTCAGTAGGGGAGGGCTATCTGTAGGAATTTTGGCTCCAGGCAACTCGCCCCGGTCTAACCTATGTGGCGTACACTCAATCACCTGCAGATTTCTCCACGCAGTCCAGTACGATAGCCACTGAAGCTGACTGGTCTAGTAGTAGGCCCTGAAATCATGAACTCCCAGGCCGCCACTTCGGGTCTCCAGTTGGAGCTTTCGTAGGCTTATTCGTCTGCGGCCTGTGCCCCAGATGAGGTTCACCAGTATGGTATTCAGCGTGTTAAAAATGGACTGTGGAATAACCATGGGCAAGTTCACAAAATAACATAATAGACGAGGCAGCATCACCATCGTCGAGATGGGAACCCTCCCTATCACTGATAACGGCAGAGATGACCAGAAGACCACACTGGCACGAAGGGCCGTTATAGCTCGTACTATGTTGCCCTCAATTTGATCCGCCTGCGTTCGGTATACTTGGATGCCTAAATATTTAAAGGTGGTGAGGGCCACCGGTAGGGCGTAGTCACCAAACTGTAGGCTATTTGGGTATGGCATTTCCGGAAAGAAGTAGGCTGTAGATTTCCCGGGGTTTATAGCCAGGCCTGACAGGAGTTCAAAATTGGCTAATACATTGGGAAGAGGGGTATTGTCAGCTTTCAGATTACGTAAATACAAGAGTATGTCATCTGCATAAATGGATATTAGGTGATCTAAACCCTCAATGGGGATGCCGAGCTGGTCCGCCGCACCACTAAGTGCTATAGCCAAGGGCTCCAGGCAAGCACAAACAATAGGGGGGATAGTGGGCATCCCTGCCTAGTACCCCTATGGATATTATATATGTCTGAGATGTAACGGTCTGTGCGTGCTTTGGCTGTGAGGGATGTATATAATAAGCAAACCCATTTGAGATATGTGTCCGGTAACCCAAAACGTTGCAAAGTCGCTAACATAAAGTCCCAAGAGAGGGAGTCAAAGGCCTGCCTAAGGTCTCGTGCTATGCATCCTGCAGACTGGTAAACATGTGGAGTGGCCTTCATTACATAGTGTAACCGTCTGGTATTAAGGTATGTGCTACGATTTGGTAGGATCCTGCATTGGTTACTGTGTATGAGTATATTAAGGTATGGCTGTATACGATTAGCTAGGGCCTTACTTAAAATGTTATATTCAGTGGCTAGCAGGGAAAGGGGTCTATAATTAGACAGCTCTAAGCCATCACGTCCCGATTTGGGTATCGATGTGACCAGTGCTTGCATGGTGGAATGTGGTAGGTGACCCGTCTCAAAGGTAACTTTGTATACTGATTCCAGTGTGGGTACCATGGTCTCTAAGTAGGTATGGTAAAATTCAACTGGTAGTCCATCACTCCCAGGCGCTTTGTTACGATTCAGACCCTTAATTGCAGCTCTAATTTCTTGTTGAGTTATGGGGCCATCTATGTATTTTCGTACGTCTTCGGGGATTACCGGAAAGGGTAGATCCTGTAAAAACCCTGCTATAGAGGCGTCCTCCACAGGAGTAGGTGATGCGTAATGCGCTCCAAGGTGATCATAAAAGGCTGTGTTTATTTCTCTTTGTGTATGGACTATATGTCCTGTAGGTGTACTGATTCTAGTAATGATCGGCGGATCTGGTCTATCCCTATTTATGTGGGCGAGCAGTGCACCTGATCTGTCCGCCTCCGTGTGTTTCCATTGTAGGAATTCTCTATGGTCTATGGTCTATTGTCCACAGTGTCTCTAGTGTTTCCGCATGGTCTATATGGGCAGACTGCAATGCCTCTCTTTTGTCTGGGTCTGTCACTGCCTCTCGCATAAGTGTATCCAACCGTTGTTCAATGCTCAGTAAACATTGGTGTGTCTGCTATCTGGCCCCTACCAACTGCCCTATCAACGCCCCCCGTACCACCACTTTCAGGGCATCCCATTCAATTAAATTAGAGGAGGCTGTGTTCCAATTTTCTGCTAAATATTTAGTTATAGTGTCAGAAAGAGTTCTGTGAAAAGGAGTGTCTTCTAGCAATTGTGGATGTAACTTCCAGGTGGGCACAGGGGTGGGCACAGTACCCCAGTTAAGTGTGAGCTCTAGAGGGTTATGATCGGAGAAGGTGTTTGCTAGATAGGTGGACTGGCAGGCCTGAGTGATAATGTATCTAGAGTAGAGGAATCTATCAATTCTGGTATGGATACTGTGTACTGAAGAATAAATTGAATATTCTTTGTGGGTAGGGTGGAGGCATCGCCATGCGTCTGAGAGTGTCCATTCAGCAGCCCATGCCGTGAACTGGTCTGCCAATTTGCTAGCATTCATACCATGCAGGGCCGACATGACCTGTCCAGGGCAGTGTCCAATACAGCATTCCAATCCCCTCGCAGGACCCCGGGGATACCATCCCAGTCTACTAATGGCAGGCGACAGCAACAGGTAGTCCTCTGAGAGTCCTTCCACATGTCCAAAAAGTGAACTGAAGAGTGGGTCTGAGGGTCGTATTTCTATACCTGGTGTCTCCTTTGAAGTAGTAGAAGTTTCAAGAGAATTCCCTTTGAGGTGTTTGAAGTTTCTTGCATTGCCTGCCCTGGCTCTGTCTCTCCATCCTGCCAGTTAGTTCCCCATCCTAAGACACCTAATCCCTCTATTGTGTGGCCTTCTGGGTTGAATAAACAAACTCCAACTGGCAACTACACCCAGTCATGTGACCCAGGAACAGGGTGCAGGCATCAAATAGATAGGACAGGAAAATGCCAAAGTTCTAAAAGTGACATATTTACAAATGTATCTTAAAATCAGACTTTACCATTAAAGGCAGGGTGTATTGTATTTAAAAAAGCATGACATGTGTTTTTTAGGTTTTACATGTCCTGTTAGTGAAAAACTCCTAAATTAAGTTTTTTGCTACTGTAGGGCACACCTCTCCCATTGTATAACATTGGATTACCTTATTACATTTAATAAGTGCGAACTTTGATTGGGAGCAGGTAGAAATTTCATATTTGGTCTCAAGTGACCTGTCATTTAAAAATCTATTTAAAGGTAAGATCAGATTTTAGATAAAAAACATTGAAAATACCACTTTTAGAAAGTTGGCGTTTTCCTGCCCTAAACTTTGTTAGATCTTCTATGAGTTTCCAGCTGAGTGCCTGTTAATTGCTCCCTCAAATGCCTGTAAGGCTCAGACTGTGAACAGTAGATCCTTGGTGTAGCTGGGAGAGGGCCATCTTGCTTACATTTTAAAGGGCTGCCTTTAGCACACTCATAAAGAAACTTGCAGCACGCCTTTTGTCACCCTAGTCCTTTTGGAGCCTGGACAAGGGGAGGGAAGGAACGTAACAGAACCAGATGTGGGTGCAAACTTGAAGTTGCTTCCTCTTCAAAAGGTGGCACCAGGTATAAATATTGGACCTCTAAGCCACTCATCAGTACACTCCGGGACCTGTGGATATTAAAGAGGAAAGGCTACCTTGTTACACAGCAGACTGCCCTGCTTGAGGCCTGCCTTACCCCCCAGAGGACAATCTTGTTGCTTGAGGCGTCCCTTGTTTGGCAGAGGACGTACCTGTTGCTTAAGGTCTACCTTGATCTCTGAGAAGGAAGACTGGACCTACTTCCTTTATCCTAGGCTAACCTGAGTGACACACATGGACAGTTGACTGATCTTCTGTTATGAGCTACAAGGACACAAGAAGCTCCACAGGCCTTCCTGCAACTGCCCAGCTAATCTTCTGCAACTGGCCCTGTTTGGACTTGCAACTGGACTTGTCTGGACCTGCCACTGGGCCTGCCTGAGCCCTGCTGGTCTCTGCTGGAGCGCGTTCCTGGTCCCCATGAGGTGCCTCTCCTTGTCCTGGACCCTTGGCTGGCATCAGTTGAGCTCCACCTGTGAAATCCTGAAGTCTGGAACTGTGTGCACCAGACTTTAAGAAGGTGACTGTTAGAAATTGGGTCTCTAGTTGGCAGAAGTATATACCCTGTCCAAGCAGGGACCACAATCCTAGTCTTCGCCCGGACTCTGCCCATGATGTGGGTCCTCAGCTAAGTGCAGTGCAAGCCCGTCCCAGTGTGTGATCAAGAGTGGTGTCGGCAATGTTTTGAGCAATGGTAGGAGTAAGTCTGTCCTTTCCTCAGTAGATGTTGGACATCCGTTGTCGTTGAAGCCCTGTGGTCCGAAAGGGAGGTCCAGTAACTGGGGGAGGATTTACCCTGCACGGTAAAGTCAGTAGCATAACCCTTCCCACACAGTATCCAACAGGGTAAGCTGCTAGCTGGATTGGGTTGTATGATGCCGTGTGAGTAGGCCAATGCAGGTCTGAGGGCCCGGCAGCAGTGGCTAGTGGTGCATGACAGGTTGTCAGGCGAGGTCTCTGGTCAATTTCAGCGGTCGTGCCCTTTCCTGTACATGTACAGTGCTGTGCCGCGCAGCGGGACCTTACTCTTTTCCCACCAGTCAGCGAAATGTCCCAATGTTAGTAATGTAGGCCCCACCCCGGGGGGGACACTCACCATGCCGCCGCAGGTCCATGAGGGTCAGCACTACAAAGTACTGGGCGTCTTGCGTGATGGCGCTCTCTACTGCAGGAGCCCGGCAGAATCCACAGGAGTCCATTGTCATACCCCCGGGGCCCTCAACATGTGTCTATATTGTCCCAGCCGGCTGGCCTTCGAGCTCAAAGGACACACCCAGCCGTGCCCTCCGGCCGACTGCCAGACTCAGGGGCAAGGTGCGTAAGTCAGTGCGGGACAATGTAGCGTTACCACTCACCGCAACGTCCCTCGATGGACCTCCTGAGTTCACAGCCGTCTTCCACTCAACCAGTGCCCCCGGGGAGGCACAGTCGCCAGGCCGCCCGCAGTCCCCAGGTGGGAGTCGCCTTGTGGCGTGCCTGCTCCTTGGCAGTGTGGGTAGATCAGGTAGGGCGTTACTGGACGGGGGTTAAAGGGATCCGATGTCTCCGGGCTAAAAGCGGGCCTCGCACTGCAGAGCACGGGGCCGTTTGCGCTGTGCGTGGGCCTGCGCCTCACGCGAGGACCCGGACTCCGCCCGAGCTCAGCGGCGAGGAGGCCCTGGTCCAGAACTCGGACGTAACTAGGTCCCAAGGATCATTCAAGGCACTCCTCAATGCTGAGGACTCCGGCGCCTCGATTCCAATGTCCCCGGTCGGGTAGTGGCCGGGGTGAATGTACAGGAGGAGTTAATCCCCCCCAGGGGTCCGGAGCTCTACCAAGTTATGACCGCCATCTTAGGCAGCTACCCACCCACACCCCTAGGCCCTAGGTAGTCATATGGGCAGGGTTTTGTATAAGTAAAAGGTATGTCATGTACTTGTAAGTTTTACATGTCCTGGTAGTGACAAACAGCTAAATTCATTTTCCACTACTGAACAGCCTACTCCGCTCTTAGGCTAGCATTGGGAAATACTTAATAGACTTTTAAGCAGCAATTCGAGATTATAATGTAGTAGCTGCATCATGTTTCATATCTTTGGAATAGAAATGAGAAATTTTGTTTAGTGGAAAAGATGGATTTAACATTACTATTTTAGAAATGCCTCTTTTAGAAAATGGACATTTCTATGCTCTTAAGCTAGCTCCGTGTGCCTGCAGCCTGTCACCAATACACATCTGGGATGGGTGACAGCTAAATTCTTTGCATTCCCTATAGATAGCCACAATCACAAGATGGGTGGGTGTCACAGAGAACTCATCTGCATTCATCTGCATTCTGACAGCTCTTCCTTGGTAGGAAAAGGGAGAGAGCTGACACTTACACATAAATAGGCTGTGAAATTCTTTCTGGGAGATTCAAACCCCTTCGGAAAACATATCATTTTCTGGAAGAGATACATCGACGACATCCTTGCCATTTGGCAAGGACTGCAGCACGTCCTGAGTGAATTTATAACGTGGATAAATACTTGTGATAACAACTTACGATTCACGCACTCAGTTGACAGCAAAACCATGGTCTTCCTGGATCTGGTAATAACCAAAGAAGACGGTTGTCTACAAACTAAAACCCACCGAAAACCTACAGCAAAAAACAATGCTCTGAGATATGAAAGCTTCCATCCGAGGGCTCTGAAGGAAAACCTCCCCTACGGCCAATACCTACGCTTGAGACAGAACTGCAGCAAACTAGAAGACTACAAAAGTCAGGCCAAGGAACTAACAGAAAAACTCTCAAACAGAGGCTACCCCAATCATATTCTGAACAAAGGCCAGAAAAGAGCCCGCAACCAGCCCCGAGAGACAATTCTTGAAGACAAAGTAAAAGAGAACAGACAGCCACCACTAACCTGCGTCACCACATATAACAGTCTGTCAAACAAAATGACAACATCAATCAATAAACATTGGAGAATACTAAATACGGGCAACCTTCACTGGGAGAAACCGCTCTTTTCATTTAAAAGAGCAAGAAGTATCAAATACACACTAGTACATACTCGACCCAGACAGGTCAATACAGGTGACCAATCCACGGTACTGAGTGTGTGGGGTTTGCCAAAAGTTATCGGGCACTTCCCATTCGGGAATTGTAGTGTATGCCACTTAACCACTGCAACAAAAACACTACAACTGGAACGAGGAAAAATCTGGACACAGCGCACACATACCAACTGTAACAGCCTGAACGTGGTATACTTGGTAACATGTCCATGCGGTGTGCAGTATGTGGGCATGACCGGACTAAAGGTGAAGCAACGCATCTGTGAACATAGAAGCACAATAAGGTGAAAAAAGGTAACCACAAAATTGACTGAACATTTTTTGAAAATGAATCACACTGCAAATGATCTAAGGTGGACAGTAATTGAGACAATACTACCGGGGGGCAATACAACTCAACGCCTGTATACGTGGATATACGGATTATCCACGCATACATCAGGATTGAATGACAATATACCCTGGTCCACAGTCAAACACAGAAAATTCATCTGCCTGAAGAAACACAATTCCTTGATAAAGACAATGTGTACCACTAATTATCAATAATGCAGCCCAAGAACCCGGTCAACTAACAATAGGGACACCCTTAAACGCTGGTGGCAACCCTCAGCATTATCAATACACTTGGTACTTTATACAATCACACCAGTCTTGTCCCTGTAAAAATGGCTTATAGAGTAGTTACACGCGAAGCCCGTCGTTGACATCTACTGGCTTTGCTACTCCAAAGCAAAAAACTGAGAATACGGTCTAAGCACGTACCCCAAGATTTTTTTTTAACTAATAATATGGTAGACTCCAACATTTTTCTACAAAATTGGTTTTGTCCACGCTAAAATAGCCAATAAAGTTGTTTAGACTTGATGCCTTGCCATTGACATTCCCTAGACTCTAACATTACGAAAAATAACTCCTTTGAATACACTCCCTGCACGCAGCCATGAGCCGAGGTCACCTGATCAAGTGACGCAGACTTTGACTGCTCAACTGCGAAGGTCCTTTTTAATACACCCGAAAGCATCAGCGATAGTATTTTCGGGATGCCGTGCGGGAAGGACAGGTTTCCAGTGAGCAGGCGCTATTTGACAAAACGCTCAAAGGCGCCCCCCCCCCAAGGCATCCATGGGGCATGAACTCTTTTAACCACGAGTAAGTCCTCACAGTTGAACTGTTTGTTTATAATGTCACCCTACTACAACAGGGTTAGATCGCTAGTGAAAGATACCTTTTCTCGCCCTATTTCACATAACGAGTGTATATATGTCGGACTGTATGACAATATATACACACACTGACTAGATCTAGTCACACAGGGCAAGAACAAAGGTTTAGGTCCTGTATCGGAACTGGCTTGGACCACTAAAGTATGCTAAACAAACAGAAAGGCCAGACAGATATTTTATTTTAGTTGTTTTGTATTTTTAAAAAAACATTCAACTGTTTCATTTAAATATGTCATCAAATAGACAGTCAGCAAACAGTGAAAAAAACATAAGAACAAGTGAAATGTGCAATAATATACAAATGCTGTACAAGTGCTCAAAATCAATACTGTCAGTTCATACTTTCTGTTTGTTTAGCATAGATCTAGTCACACAGCGCCCTTAAGATAAATTTAAGGAACGCTTGACACCCACTTTGATAGAATGGAATGTGGGTATGTATGGCACTCAGTAGATGTTTAGCTGGGTGATACCTTCACGTAAGGATGTGAAAAAAGCATGCTTTCATTGTATGACGAGCGCATGCAGAAGCTGAATCACACGGAGATCTAGAGCTATACCTGAGTTATGTATACCACTGCATCATTACTATGCTTTGCTCTATTGTTTCAGATTCCCTTACACAGAACGCTGTAAGCTGGCTAAACTGTAAGTACGCGGTCTAGCATATAGGCGGGTCAGGGAAGGGTGCGCCTTAGCGAGTGCAGACCTCCCAGCCCACCTCACCTGGTCCTGAAGAAAACCAAAAAATCTCCAACTGTTGAAACATGTTAACCACACTTTTTTGCACACTTTGATACTATTTGGTCAATTAAAACCATCAGAAGTATCTCACTTGTTTTTAGTAGTGTTATACTGGCTCCAGAATAAAACTCTATAGGGAGCACTAGCTATACACTTTTTAACTTCACAAACTCCGAACACACTCACAAACAAAAAAACCAGCTCCGCTGCAGTTGCAGGCGTCGCAGCACACCCAAGTGGCACTCGGTCACTTGGGTGGACCCCAATGATGAAGCATGTCACGGACCAGGTCAGTGAGTGAGGGGTTTCATAAAAAAGAAAAATAATTTTTTCTTTTTTCACTTTTCTCCGTGCTGGATCACTAGGACTCCTTGTCCTGGGGTTACTCTTTCTTTTGTTTTGTTATGCATTTTAATGGCCACAAAGACTCCACTTTGGTGTTGAACTATTGAAATGCTTTTTTCTATGTAGGACTCCAAATTTAGGAGTCACAAAAGTTTTTCGGACACCAAATTTTGGAATACTGAATGGATACTGATTCAGATCCTGAAAGGAGTGTGCTGTAGCTGTCTCTTCCAAATACTGAATCAGTATTTTATGTATCATTTTTTTGTGACTGAAACCGATTGCAAAACATTGAAAACTTACTGAAACCGCAAAGTAGGTGGTAATGCATTCGTATAAGGGAAAGTGTCTCTCCGGACCTCTTTCATTTTTGAATGAACAAAGAATTGTAGAGTAGGCAGTAGAATACTTTTTTTAAACACAGCTCATGTTTTTTACGAAAAAAGTGCTGCAAATAAAAAAGGAGTTTGCTTTATTCAAAAATAATCCTAGACAGTGGTCTTTTGCTCCAGCAGATCACCATCCCTGTGATGGCTTCAATCATAGTGAATCTCAATTTGGGGGCTACTTCATTAATACTCAACAGTTAGGTCGATTGTGACCCACTATGTTTCCGGGGCCTCATTTATGAAAAGTGACGCATCGCTGCGTGAAAACAGCGATGCATCACTTTTCATTGCACCCTCCTTGCGACACCAATGATGCGTCATATTTACATGACGTTGTGACGCATCATTGCACAAGGAGTTACAGATACGTCAGTATTTCTGACTTATCTGTAAGCACAAAAGTGATGCATTGCTGGAGCGTGTCACAAAAGTGACGCAACTCCAGCAATTCGTCCTTTCATATGGGGCCAGCCCTATGTGAAAGGGCCTGCATCAGTCTTACGCCTGCTGTGAGGCAAGCGCAAGATTTTGATGCAACGGTGTCCTAGAAGTGACGCAGTGAAATCTTATAGATTTCACTGCGTCACTTCTACGACCCTTTCTTGCATCAATACCCCCACTTCCATACATTATACCTGGCGCAGGTATAATGTGGCACAGGGGTTTACAAAGTGACGTATCTACCTAGATTCGTCACTTTGTAAATATGGCGCAACAAGGCGCATTTTTTACACCACTGGTGCGTCACAAAAAGTGACGCACCGGCGGCGTAAAAGTGACGCAGGGCTCATAAATAAGGTCCCCGATTTTTAAGAACCGACTGATTATACATAGGTGAGTTCTTAAAGAAATGTACCGCTCACAAGAACATTGAACATAATTTGTGATCAGTATTTTCGAGCAAATATTTGTTCATAAATTCTACTGTTTTTAATGCCATCTGTTGCAATGGGGGTACATTTGATGCTCATAAAAAAAATATGACATTCCTTTCCGAGGCACCATGGCATTCACCTACCTCCTTCGCTGGCACACACACTGTCCTTCCTTACACATCCTCTCTTAACCCTTTTCCATCATTTCTGTAATGTATCCACCCATCTTTTCTTACAAATATTCCGCCCTCAGTCTCATCTCCATTTCTTGCTCTCTCCTCTGTCTCACATGCTTAACCCTCTCAGCTCCTTTCACATATGCATTTCTTTTGAATGCCACAAGTCTCTCCATCCTTGGACACCCAGTCCTCTTTTCCTCCATGTTTTCCTCCCTTACGTTCGTCAATCACACCTGACACATCCTACTCTCATCTCACAATCCCCTCATACCTTCCTTTTTCAGTTTCTTTCCCACAATATCTAATCATTTCTCAAATATTTTTCTAAGATCTTGCACTTTGCCCTTACCCTCCCATTGTCTTTTTGGCACTGTCTTTCTCAAATGCGCTCTCACATACTCTGCCTCACTAAAATTATTCCCTCTCAAACTTTCCTTTCCATCAAAGAAAACCTTACTCTCACTTTTGTTACTCCCTTCTCTCTCACACATCTTAATTTCCTTGAACTGTTCTACACATAAAATTAAAGCAGACTTTCAGGATAGCACATAAAAGTCTGACACATGTTTAATGCAAAAATAACCAGCAAGTATTAGATTATGCAAATGAAAAACCCTAAATCATGGGGTCAGAGTTTCTCCTCCAGGTCAGTTGGAGCATGCAGTGCTGAAGTACATAAATTCTGGTGCTACCTTTATACACTTTCTCTCAGTGCATGTAAATGGAAGCCAGAACACGTGTTGGGCCAACACTGCAGGTGGCCAAAATAAGCAGGTACTAAGGTTTTTCTCATGGGAAGAAATTGAAGAGACCTTGGAAGATAGCAACGGTGTTCGAGCAGAAAGACTGACCAATAACTTCTAGAATCTTCACTTTATTGTGCCAAATTGAGAACGAGGCTATGTTTACCAGGAGGTATGAGCTAAATGTGATAATAAAGTGGCAGTGGATTTAAGATAAGTGTAAGTTTACAATGATGCTAATGTTTAAGTAAATATTAAGTAGGAATAAAACAAAATCCCAATTGTTAATAAAAAACATCCTGATATATTTACCTCTATGTTCTCTCGCCTAGAGGTGCTACTGAATTGTGTCGGTGGAGCAAACATACTGGAGTGTGTTGTGGACCTGAATCAATGTATTCATGATTTTAAGTTGAAACAAGAGTGGTTGATGGATATTCAAAGCAATACTCTTTTGTAAAATAAGATGCACATTAATGCGTTGAGAGTCACTTGGAAGCTGCTGTACCTTGAGTTATTTATTGTTTAGTTTTCCATAAATTGAACAGTGTTCATTATACAGCAGTACCTTTTTAGGCCACTGCCATTGGTTGACTCTTGAAATAAGGGGCACGCCTTGAAAGTGTTTTGAATGAGCGTGCTTCACGCCTTATGCATTCCCAGCCTCGGTTTTGCACCTATTCAAATTATTGTGAACTGCCACGGTTTTGACTTGTTGCTTTGCATTAGCATTACATATTTCTTTGCTTTCACAAAGATACAGGCGCTGCATCATTATTAAGTCTCTTAGACTCTTGTGTTTGGATTCCATATCACTATTGGTAGTAAAAATGAAGTGTAGTGCTTGGAGAGGGATGTGCCAGTGTGCTTGCATGGTAAGTGCTGCGCCCGGGTGAGTGCATGATGATGTTTGTGCCTCTGTGAGTGTAGGAAGAGATGTACCCATGTGAGCACAGGGTGCGCCACATTACACTTATGCGTGTTGGCTTTGCCAATGGTTTTGTAGATTGTAGGGCCCACATCATCAATCTCCATTTGGTTTGGGCTCCCCTCCGATCACTCCAGCCCACTCATATTAGTGGTCTCCCGGCCTGCCCCATCCAGTCATTTATTTATTTTTATTCCAGTGGGTCCAGAAGCTCCCAAGTGATACAAGATCACTCATCTCAAAGTTAAGTTCTCACCAACTTTATGTTGCAACAGGAAAGTAAACAAGCATTTGCAATGCAAAAGGTCTTGCATTTATGCGAGTTAAAGCGACTGGCATTGTAAATGGCAATGTGTTTTATTTATGTTTTAAAAACAAATAAAAGGCATTGTCATTCACAAAGACAATAGCTCAAACTTGCGTAAATGCGAGACCTATTGCAATGGAAATGCAAGGCATAGCGGATGGGTGGGCGAGGGGAAGGAGAGAGAAGGCACGGACAGTGGGCTGGTGGAGGGATGGGATGGGGAGGTGGAATGCAAGGACAATGGGAGGGAGGGCGGGGGTACACAAGACATGGCAAGGGGAGGGAGGGGAGGATGGGTAACATGGACAACGGGAGGGGGCAAGAACAAAGTAAAGCACACCAGGAAACAAAAAAAATTGTACATGTACCGTGTAACAACCAGGTGAAGGGGCCAGTAGCCATGGGAGGATACCAATGACAACATGGCTGAACTAAGGAAGGACTAACAAGCCTATTAAGGAATCAGATGCCAGCATTTACGAAGGGCAAAGACTTAAGCCAATAAAAAATGTGGGCGGGGCTTCTCCTCCATACTCTACCTACAACAGATCGCCGGAGCAGCGTTTACGTGCCGGCTCAGGCTCGACCTAAAAACACACAATGGTTGACACATAGTGCAATGTATATATTCACATGTGTCCTGACTCTTATGTGTGCACACTGGGGCCATCTTAGAATGGTAATCAAGATAGCTGGCCATGGGAATGCATGTGTGCGCATGGATTCAGATGTTTCAATTTTGCTTCATGATGCATGCTCCCTCAAGTCACAGCATGTTACTGCCATGTTATCTTTTATTTAAATTTACTTATCCTACATGGCCAAAAGCTGTGTCAGGATGGGAAATAAAAAAATGAGCCAACACAAACAAGTATTGACAAAGCCAGTAGGTCAGCACTTGCCTTCTTAAGGCAATAGATGATATTTTGAAACATTTGTTCCTTTTGTGTCTTATTTTCAGATGTTTGTAAAAAAAAAACTACACCCACGTGTACTAAAACAGCTCAATAGGTGTAGAAAAGAATGCTTGGATGTGTGTGCAATTATGAGACCCTAGATTCAAATGAGTGCATTATCAAATCAGCATCTCATCCTTCTTAAGCTGAAAAACTGAGTATTGATTCAGATTTAGCTATTCATATTGGGATACACAGGTTTACCATGTAAGGTACTGTGGATAAAAACCCAATATAAATTAGATCAATAAATGTGCAATCCCATAGCAGATAAGATGCTAACTGCAGTTGTTGCTTTAAAGCAGCTGCCTTATGGCAGTGAGACTTTCAGTGCACATTCTAATTAACAGCTTTAGAGACCTTCACTGTTTACATAAAGTCCTTCACCAATTCTTCCACACCTTTTTCTATGGTCGCAGTCATTGTACTGGGATAAGAGCAAGTATCACATGACAATAGCCATGGCTGAAGTTTGCAAAGTAAATATGTCTGACAATACACTACAACACTACACACAGATAAAATAGAACTCACTTACCAGTGTCCAACTAAATGGAATTGCTCCGAATTACCCTGCTAAAATATTGGCACACCGACAGCTTAAAGCAAATTACAATTGGAAACTTTAAATATACTTCCCTGGCATGGATGGAAGGGATCGGGTTCATAGAAACCTAATGATGTTGAACATTACTTGTTCTATATGTGTTACTGTCACCAATGTTCTGAGAAAGATTTCTAAGTCCAGGAATGTTTACCTATGCAGCAGGCCCATTAAACTGCACCCCATTACTGTTCCTTCAGTATCTGTGCACGTGCAAGCTGTCTTTAGTAATCACTCATCCTGTACAACAGCTTTGGAATCATATCCAAATTGGTGTGGGAGGGAAGAGATTGAGGTGGAAAGAGGGGTGTAAAGGGTTATAAAGAGTAAACTGAATACAAGAGGGAGAGTTGATGCTAGATGAGCAGGCGGGAGAGGGGAGGGCGCCAAGGGCAGGAAAGGCAAAGCAGGAGAGGAGGCGCAGAGACAAACAAACGCTGTGCATTGGCTATATAGTGACAGAGAGAAAGCTGCCCTGCACCCCTACTAAGGCTACAGGGTTGCCTTGATCCAGAAGGTAGCCTCCCACCGCTTCAAGAGAGCTGCACTGTTCTTTTGAAACTCGGCCAGAACTCTAAAAAATAGGGGGAGCCAGCCATCTCTGGAGAGGTACCACACAGCTGTGCAACAAACTCCTGCAGCCATTCGCCTATCGCTTGGATTGTGTCGGAAACATCATTGTGGCTTCTCCCATAATTACTAACGTCACAACATTCGCAGAGACAAGATATCCCTCCAAACCAAAGAATACCCTGGTATTAAACACAGGATTTTCTGGTCAGCGAACTAGTAGGACCCGGAAAAGGCAAAGAGAGGCACAGTCTTCTGGCAAGATGAATCCATTCCAGATCATTTTCCTGGTTTTCAGTATCACTGCCCTGTTTATAGGCATCACCACCAACACCTACATGGCAGCTGTGGTCTCCCTTCAAAATGCTGGGCCTAGATGCCTGTCAGCCTCAAGCGATCTTCTGCTGTTAGCGGTGGCCTTTGCCAATATCCTTCTGCAGTGCTGGTCAGCAGGGAGTGTTCTGCTCTTCATCCTCTGGGAGCATGGGCTTCATAGAGATAGTGTATGGAAGGCCTTCTTTATCCTCTTCCCAATTATTTCCTTCTCAAACATCTGGTTCAACAGCTGGCTCTGCCTCTTCTACTGCATCAAGATTGTCAACTTCTCCAGTGCCCTCCTCGCTCGCATAAAACTGAGAATCTCTAGCATGGTTCCCTGGCTGCTCCTTGGCTCTGTTCTGGCATCTGTTGTGATAAATGTACCAGATATCATTCATATTAGCAATCTATTTACAGTAAGCACCACAGCAAACAGCACCTTAGGTGTCGCACATAGTGTATACAGCAATTTACAAATAATGTTGATGATTACTATAGGATGTCTTGCTCCTCTTGTAGTGATAGTAGCCTCATCCGTGATGGTCCTGACATCTCTCTATAGACACACTCGGCTGATGCAGAAAAACCGGACAAGTTTTACCGGGGGACCCAAGATGGCAGCTCACATTAACGCAGCGAAGACTACCTTGTCCCTTCTGGTTCTCTTCATCTTTCATGAGGTTGCTTCAATTGTTGCTTCAATTGTGGGTCTAATAGATGCTAAAGAATTTCTATATTCCAGCTTTTATATTATTGTATGTGTATGCAATTGTTACCCCTTCATTAACTCCATGATCCTCATATTTGGGAATCCGAAGTTGAAGACCACAATCACAAAAATCATAAAAACATTCCGCATTCCTAATTGACAGCTAATGCCACAGTCCATTAGAAATATAGAATGGATTGATGGTGCTTATCTTGCATAGCTTTCAAGAGACTTATTATAAGAAACAAGACGTGTGTGCTTACAAAGAGCCGTTGCCAAAGTGAGGCTTTGTGGGGGGACGTGCGCGCAGATGTAAAAGGAGACAGGTCACTAAAAGTGGGTGCAAATTGTGCACCAATTTTATACAACCAGACTCCGATTTGTGAATCAGTTACCACTTCCTTTGAGGTGTCAGTAATGGTTCAAAGGTTTGTGACTGGAAAAGAGTTAGATATGTAACTCAACGTAAGGCAGGAATGCCCCATTTATTCCACTTCCTAATCGTAATTCGCCATTTGTCTCAAAATCCATTTTATGCAGCCGCGGTCGCTGGAGGTAACAGCGGTGTGGTGGTGGGGCCGAGAGCGGGGTATTTCGAGAGACGACCGTGAGGCAAAATTAAATAAATTATTTTCCCTCGTTGTTGTCTCTTGAAATCCCCCCTCACCTGGCCCTACCGCCCCCCACTCTTACCTGCAGCAGCCGAGGCTGATTTTATGCATAAGAAATACAATCCTGATTTGCAAAGTGGGTTTTGTAAATCTGAAATAGCATTTGGCAGAAGCAAACCCAATGATTTTGACAGTCGTTTTCAAAAATATGTTTTTCATTCATTTGATAACTTTATTTCAGTCAAAGACCATAAAAGCACAGATAAAATATGTACATAGATAATAAAAATATAAATAGAGTTTTTAAGATAAGACATTATTAAATTGGAAGTTATCAAGAAATGGCCATCACAGTAAAAAAAGAATTTAAAAAAAACAGTTAGTTAAGCAAAGAAGTCCTTCTTCGCCACATTCCATGTAAAAAGTGGGAAACCTAGAAGACAATGGCGGGAGAGGTGTCATAGGTTAGGATCCTGCAGGCCTGGGCACATTGGCTTAATCCCAAGTTTTTACACAACGGTACCAACCAGCATCTACGTATACTGCTATACGCCGGGCAAAAGAACAGAATGTGAACAATGTCCTCTTTAGTACAAGTGCATGCTGGGCAGGAACCATCCTCTTTCCCTGACCAAGAGAGAGTCAGTGCCCCGATGGGTAAGCAGCCGTGCCTTAATTGGGTGTATAGTTTCCTCGCTAGCGGTGGCTGTATTAGGTCTAAGAATTCTTCCCTCTGAGGCGCCAGCTTGACCTGTAAGAACTCTTTCGTAAGCGTTCTTACAGGTCAAGCTGGCGCCTCAGAGGGAAGAATTAAAAATATGTTTTTAGATTTCAGAAACCTGGTTAAATGAGCAAATGTTTTCTTTTTAAGCACTGTGCTCAGTGGAATGCTTGAGAGCCGCAACAAATTGCTGAGGAATGAGTCAGGAGACTCATGTATTCCCATTTGTCATAGTTCATGGTCCAGGTCATTCACAAAGACAGTGAAACCTAAACCACACAAAAGCATGCTGTGCACAGGGACCTTGATAAAGTAAATTCTAAGCAGGGATTTCAGGTACTGTTGGTTTGTCACTTTACTTATAGTTAAAATTCACTTCATAACATTCAATAATTTAGGCTAATGGTGGGGATCTGGAAAGGATTTAAAAACAGTTGTGAGGCACACAATAGTGACACTGAGGTCTGTGTGGATGGGATGGAAAGGGCAGAATAAATCTGGGTAAATTAAATCACTTTAGGGATGGCTACTGTTATCACATTTTCTAAAAGAAAATGTTGTTATGACATGCATGTTTATTTGTACAAAAAGTCCATAATATTACAGATGGTTTGAACTTGTAGTGCTCAGAAAATGTTATGACACTGTATGGGGAAAAAACTAGAGTATCGAAATATGCAATATGTTGTGAATTGATACATCAATAAAATAAAAATGTGAATGCCATTCTTCAAACATATGTTTTCAAGGTTATTGAATCACTGGAAAAGGAATTTAAAATATGAGAGGTCTAAGGATGGAAAAGGGAACATTGGAAAGATTCAAAACTGAACAGACAACAGGTTGGAAGGGCCTTGGAATGGTGTCAGTGGGCTTTTTTCCATAGTTCTTCAAGAACAGTAAAACATTACAGAGTAAATAAACACATGATGAACATTATGAATCAGCAGCGATTTTAAACATAGAGTTGAGAGGGCTAGTAGACGTCTGAGTTAGTCGAAGTCAGAAAAAATGCATTTATACTCATCATAATAAGTTACTTTCAATTGTAATAGCTCATCTTAATGCACAAATAAAGATTCAAATGTTAAATTATTAAATATAGTGTACATGAATAATTTGATTGTGGATTAACTTTCTCACTAGCTCCCTATTTCCTTTGTTTTCACTCACTTGGCATTTATGTTTATCTCTTTCCTTTTTCATCTAACTCATTTTCTTTTTTTTCAACCTCTTCTAGCACCCTTACCTTTCATGCTTGCCTCTCACATCAGATACACTCATGCACCATTTTTTTACCAATAATATTCCTCTCACACTGTTCTTTTATTTTCTTGTTAATGACCTTCCTCAATCTCCCATTAAACTCCTCCGTTTTTCTCTAACTCCCTAAGACACTGCATTGTGTTTGCTGAAGTAGGTGAAAACATATTGGGCCAAGTGCACATGCATTTTAATGGCCACAAACACTCCAATTTGGTGTTTACAACTTTTAACTGTCTTTTTCTATACTATACTCCCAATTTAGAAGTCAGAAAAAAATGGGGGGACACCAAAAATGGAATGACTAATATATACTGATTCAGAATGTGGTAGGGGTGTGCTGTAGGTGTCTCTTTAAATTACTGAATCAGTATCTTATGTATTAATTTTTGGCGACTGAAATCCAATCACAAAACATTGAAAACTTACTGACACTTCAAAATAGGTGGTAATGCATTAGCAAAAGGTCCCCTCCAGACTTTTTTCCCTTTTGAATGAAAAAAAACATTTGTTGTAGAGTAGGCAGCGGAAAAGCTTTTCTTAAACACAGCCCTGTTTCCTTTAAGAACAAGCATTGGCAATGCCAATTTGTCTCTGCATATTAATGAGTTTAGTGATGTAGTTGCCATTATAAATATATTAATATACTGTGTTTGGTATGTGAACCAACTAGAAGGCAGCATTTAAAAGTTAAGCCACTGAAAACATAGATGGAATTAGACGGAATGTGGGCGGAGCTTCCCCCACAATACTGAATACAGCATCTCTCTGATGAGACAGCGCATGCGCTGCCTAAGTCCGAGACCTAAAAAAGGGCTTAAAAAGAGAGAGTTTGCTTTATTTCAAAACAATCATAGACATAGTGATGGCTTCATTCATAATGAATCTCAATTGCGGGATACCTCATTAATATTCAAAAGTTAAGTCAAGTTTATGACCCAATACAATTGCGATTTTTAAGAACTGAACTATAGCTCCATAGGTCAGTGCTTAAGAAAATGTACTGCTCACAAGAACACTGTTCGAAGTTGGTGATCAGTATTTTGCGATCAAATAAACGTACATTTGGCGTACAGTTTTTTCGGTGATATCTATCAATGGGGCTAGTTTGAAGATTATATATACAATACGCACATTTCCTTCTGGGGCACCATGGCATCCGCCTGCCTCCTTGGCTGGCAAAAACACTGTACTTACACATCCTCTCTTAACTCATTTCTGTAATGTATCCACCCGTCATCTCTTACAAATATTCCGCCCTCATCTCATCCCCATGTCTAGCTCCATCCTCTGTCCCTCACGCTCAACCCTCTCAGCTCCTTTCACATTTGCTTCGTTTGAATGCCAAAAGCCTCTCCATCCGTGGACACTCAGTCCTCTCTTCCTCCATGTTTTCCTCCCTTACATTTGTCAATCACACCTGACACATCCTACTTTCATCTCACAATCCCCTCATACCTTCCTTTTTCAGTTTCTTTCACACAATATCTAATTCTTTCCTAAACATTTTTCTAAGATCTTACACTCTGCCCTTACCCACCCATTGTCTTTTTGACACTCATTTTCTCAAATGCGCTTTCTCACACTCTCCCACTAAAATTATTCCCTCTCATATTTTACTTTCCTTCACAGAAAGCCTTACCTTCACTTCTATTGCTCCCTCCTCTGTCACACAACCTAATTTCCCCTAGTGGATCTACACATGTAAATAAAAGCAGACAACCAGGACACTTCCTGAAAGTCTGACACATGTTAATGCAAAAATAGCTAGCAAGCATCAAATTCTGCAAAGGGAAAACCTCAAATTAAGGGCCAAGAGTTTCTCCTCCTGGTCAGTTGGAACATGCAGCACTAAAACACATATTCTTGTGCTACCTTTCTGCACTTCTCTCATTGCAAGTGAATGGAAGCCGGAACACATGAAAACTGCAGATAGTTCATAATAAGCAGGCACCAAGCTCTTTTACGTGGGAAACAGTTGAGAAGACATTGAAAGATGGTAATGGTGTTTGAGCAGACAGATGAACTTAGATGATTTCTCCAATTTTCACTTTGTTTAGCCAAATTCAGAACAACAATACAGGGCATATTTACAAGCCCCTAAAACCATGGAGCATCACTTTTTCTGATGCTCTGATGGCGTTGCTACATACCCCATATTTAAAAGGTGGCATTAAGCCAATTAATGTGGCTTAACACCACCTTGTAAATATGCCCCTTTCCGTAGCACTCCGTTGTGACAAAGGGGCAGGCAGCGGGTGTTGCAGTTGGCATTCCACCACAACACCCATTGAATTTTGACTCTGCCTCATATTTACCAGGATGGGTCAGCACCAAAAACTAAGACCAAGTAATACCATGGTGATACAAAGAGAAATTATTAATTTCTCCTCGTATCTTGCTCTTTCTATGTGTACTAGGTGTTCTAGGTGTCCCTTCCTGCACATACAAAAGTCACCCCAGCAATGCAGGCACCCTTGCAAATTGGCACAAGGGTGCATGCAGTGGCACTAGGCAGCTCTTTTAGTGCCAGCGCTAAAGCAAATGAAGGTGTGCGCAGTATTTTTGTAAATACAGTGCATCCCACAGTTATGAAAATGTCGGAGCGCAGTGTTGCCAGATTTTGCATTACACTGCGCTCTGACATTTTCTTGTACATATCCCTCTATGTTTACCAGGAGGGTTGAGGTAAACTGTACAACATATAACATCAAAAGGGCAATGCATTTAAATTAAGTGTAAGTTTGCAATGATGCTAAAGTTCTGGTGAATTTTCAGTGGGTATAAAAACAAATCCTAATTGTTAATGTAAACATTCTGATATATTTAACTCTATGTTCTCTCACCTAGAAGTGTAAAAAGTCCAAGGAGCTGCAATTTTAGAGGGTAAGGATTTATCTCCATAGAAGATATAACCAACTGGCAAGATAGGCAGCAGCCAACAACTAACAGCAGTCACAATCCAGGTTCCACTTTCGACTCAGTTGTGACTGTGGCACCTGCACTAGGTTCTAAGACAGAACCTAACACATCTCCCTTATGACAAACAAGATGATACCCACCTTACCCAGAAATTAAAATACAACAATAAACCTTTATAAAGAAACATCAAGGTAAAACAGAAAACAAAATAAACAAGAAACATAGGCAGAGTCAAAGAAATAGCTGGTACAACTAAACAACTCCACAGAAATGTGTAGCCATACCGCAGGGAACAGAAAGTGAACAAGAATACAGAAGCTTAAAGATAATCCTTATGCCATGCAGGTGGCATTCCTTCACTTTCAGATCTCAATGGCCTCTTCTCCTCCTCAGAAGACATCTTCTCCCTTATGACAAACAAGATGACACCCACCTTACATAGAAATGAAATACAACATTAAGGGCCTCATAACGAAATCTGTCGGACTTTCCTCCTCCCGACACCAATTCGGAATTGGGACAGACCGACTCGAGGTCGGCAGTTCAACCTGACTGATTACAGTGCTTCCAAAACACTATTTGGAAGGACTCCCGTTGACTTCAATGTGAGCTTGTGCTCCGACCGACAACACAGGCTCCTACGGGGGAAATGGGTGCCTGTGGAAAACATTGCACCCTGTCGCTGGCACCTCATGGTGCCTGCAACACTGTGCATGGTTTTACAGGGGGGTCCCTTGGGTACCCCATGGACCCCAACTGGAGACCTCAGGACAAAAGGGGGGCCGCTAGGGCCCTCCAAAGTTAGTTTCCACAAGCCTTTTCTTCTCGGACAGTCCGACTCGGAAAGACTGTTAGAATCCAGCATTGTAATAGCTTGGTCGGAAACGATGTCCATTGAGCTGTACAAATCAGCTCCGAACAACTCGCATTCCAGTTGGAACCGATTCGGAATGAGTGAATGGTTCCCCTTCCAACTGCAAACTATCAGATCGAGTCTTTAGTTTTCACAAATTGAACAGTGTTGCATATACAGCAGTACATTTTTCAGGCCATTGTCATTTGTAGGCTCTTGAAATTAAGACACACACCTTCACGCCACATGCAGTCCCAGCCTTGGTTTTGCACCTATTCAAATTGTTGCGAACCGCCAAAGTTGTAATTGCTGGTTTACATGAGCGTAGCATGTTGTTTTTTTGCTTTCCCAAAGATACAGGTGCTGCATCATTTTTAAGTCCCTCCAACACTTGTATTTGGATTCCATAAGCTTATTAGTGTTGCAAATGTAGGGTAGTGCTCGGTGAGGTCATACATGCCAACATTTTAGGACAGGGATGTGGGAGATTTAAAGTAAAAAATCAGGAGAATGAAAATTCCACATTGACTTCTATTGTAGAAAATGCAATTTCAGGAAGGAGACAGCTAAAATAAAGCAATTTTTCGCTTGAAAAATCTGTAGGCTCCCGCCTGAATCGGGTCCATTGGCAAGTAAGGGTGAGGGGTGTGCCTGTGCAGTTGCACGGTGAGTGATGCACCAGGTTGAGTACATGATAATGATTGTGCCTCTGGTAATGTAGGTAGAGGTCTGCCCGTATGAGCACAGGGTGCACAGCACTACACCCACCCTGGTTGGCTTTGCCAATGGTTTGATTGGAGTGCACCTTTCCTCACACTACTGTTGCTTCAGACTCGCCCTCAAATCACTCTAGTCTATTCATATTAGTTGACCCCCGGCCTTCTCATCCAGTCCACATTATTTATTTTTATTTCTGTGGGTCCAGAAACTGCCAAGTGACACAGGGTCACTCATTTCCACATTAGGTGCTTCACTCACTTTTTTTTGTAGTTCATCCATGGCTATGTCGGAATAGGAAAGTAAAAATTACAAAATGGTTGCCACATATCGCAATGTATGCATTCACATATGTCATGAAGCTTATGCGTGTACACAGTGGCCATCTTATAATGGTAATCGAGATAGCTGCCACCTGTATGCGCATGCATGGAGATACTTCAAGTATGCTTCATGATGCATGCTCCCTCATATGTCACAGTGCTTATTTCTTGGTTTGCTGCTCTCTTTCTGTTTGCCTGTGTGTAGTTTTGAAACAATAGCTGATTACATTTAAATATACTTTTCCTCCCACCCATCTTCTCTTAATTCCACAGTTGTATTGGGGGTACGTCTTGCGCCATGCCTCCCGCTTGGTTGGTTATATTGTTTAGGCATTTAGCAGTTTTTGATGTTGAATGTCATTTGGGCTTTTTTTAGTATGACGTTAGTTTGGTTTTGGGCTTTATTTTAAGGTGGATTGGGCTTGTTTAGTCTGTAAGCATTATTTTGTCTAAATAGTTTCTCCTACTGCAGGCAAACATGCTTTGCTGCAACCTTCAGAGCTCTTTCACTTTCTTGAGTGCACACAACGTAATATTTTTTTTTGAGTAGCAGTGCGGCTGTTTTTTAATGTATATTTTCAACCATCGAAAATAGTAACTTTTATTTCACTGCAGAAAACATTATGCATTCATTTACAGCATTAACAATAGTGGCAGCGGTGCACAAAAATTGTTTGAAATAAAAAAAACATGAACGCACTGAGAGTTGCGAAGTTTCCATGAAAACTATGCGGAATGTAAGCACAGACATATTACGTGCACTTCTGGGACGTATGGACACTGGGAAAGGACCACCATGTTCGATAGGACATTACACCTTTTATTTAATTAGTAGATTGCAAGTTGTATAACGTTTATAACAGTGGTGAATGTCCAAGTTTCCTCAACTTATTTTTTGTTCTCTTTCTTCTTGTTATTTTCCGAGCTTTTTACTCCACCTCGATTTGGGTAAATTGCCAGAGTATCAGGGCATGAGTGCAGACTGATGCTGGACAATGCTGACAATAGGCATTATCAAGCCCCTTATCGCTGCTTTAGGGGCAGTTTCCTGCCGCTAAAGCGGCGATAATGTTATCACTGTTCTTGATAATATGGCCCTTGTTGTTCCTATGTGCCAGCCTTGTTTCCAGTTCCTCTTCTTGGGGTCCAGGACCGGATGAGATTGCACGAAGTAGTTTACCGTATTGTTTCCGATTCCACAATGTTCTCATCTACGACAGCATTATTCTGGGGTCCTCTAGCACGTGCCCAGGCACATCCAGCATGCTTGCTTGTTCTTGAGCATGTGCTGGTGAAAGATGTAGAACTTTTTTTTGTTCCAGTATAGGTGTGGACTACTGTCTGTTTCTATCTTTCACCAGAGAGGTTACCTAGTGGTTCAGCTAGTTGCTCTCTCGTCGCCAGCCGGCTGAGATGGTCAGATCTTAATGCACATGGAATTTACCATTCCGTGGCAGACAGGGATGGACGAGACTCGGAAAAAAACCAGAAACTGTTTTGTTTTAAACAGAAATCTTCTAGCTAGAATGTAATAGATTGACTGTTCCACTATTCTACAATTCAAGGTTACCAAGTCTGACCAGGACGATCACTGAGCTTCACTTCGTACATTCCATACCTGGCCAGATTAAGAAGTGTTGCTGCACCTCAAACCAGACAATTAGACCGCGCCTTTTGTTTTTTTTTTAGCACCAGTGTGTGTATGTCAACATTCAATTCTAAATCTTTTCTAATCATCTCTAGGCAACACCACACAATGAAGACCATCAGCAAAATGCAGCATAAGTACTTTTTCGATACAATTACGCCATTTCACGGGAGTACTGTGGGCGCTTTAAAAAATGTGACCAGAGGTAGCACTAGGATTGCATGACATGCGTATGCGCACTTTGGGGCTTATTTTCACTCAGGTAACAGTTCTATGTCCACATGGTTGTGGCTTTATGAAGTCCTGTGCAGGGGACTAACTTTACTTTTCCGCTGTGCTTGTTTTTAAATACCACTACAGGTCCTGTGAACTTACCAAAGTAAAGATTGAAAACATAACCCCAATCTCGCCCTGACGAAGTTGCTGAAATTTATGGCAATGAAACATGTCGGCAGAGAGTACATATATATGGCATACTACGAACCATTTTTAACTGGGAAATCTTGCAGCATCAGCATAAAGGAGTTTAGCTAGCAAGTTTCTCCCCTTTTTAATAGTGGTGGCCGATTGTCTTTGGCTATCATAGGGGTTCTAGCTGCACACACACTTTAGTTTCACCTTAATCTATATGAGGGAACATAGAGGTTTTTCATTTGGGCATCATATTTATATTAGTTAGGGAATCACTATTTGCATTTTACTTTCCGTTCTTCACTCACACAAAGAGAGAGTGGCCGATGATTAAAAGGGGATAAACTGGCAATTGTCTGTCAGGAACCCCCTCGGGTGTTGCTACCGTGAGACACTCTCTCTTTGCTCACTTTATTTTCAATTTTTAGAGTGGGATCAGACCTTGGTGTAATTTTTATGCAAACGTGAAACACACCACGACCCTACAGATTAGTGTCATGTTACACATCTACGGCAGTAGTATAAATTGGCCATGTAACTCTGCCATTGGTCATAAGAAATTTGGTGTGAGGTGGGTTAGGCCTTTTTGTTGTTGGACAGCTTATTTTCAAGCCCCTTGCGCCACCCGTATGTCACTTTTCCCATGTTAACAATGAAGGAAAAGCGGTGCCAGTGGCTTGTAAATAAGCCCCTTTATATTTTTAGAGAGGACAGCATGTGTTGCATTTATGTAGCACTTACTACCCCTGACGAGGAGCCGAAGCACTTTTCAGCGAATGGTGTCTGGCTGGTACAACATACTTAGGGAGTGGCTGACCCACCAAAACTAGGTTTACAGCTCTGTTAGTAACACCCTTCAATCCATGGGTCACAAAATAATATGTTAACAAGGATTTGCATTGCAATAGGTCTCGCAACTTGAGCTATTGGCATTATAAATCACAATGCCTTTTATGTGTGTTTAAAAAACCTGCAATATTAAAAGGCACAATACCAATAGGTCAAAGGTTCTAAAATGTAAGACCTAATGCTTGTTCTATGGCTGCACTCATTGTACTGGGATGAAGACAGTCAGACCTACACCACACAAAAAGCATGCTGTGCACAGAGGTTTAGCAAGTTCCAATCAGGGATCTCAGACACTGGAGACCCTGCCCAGGCTCCTGAAGTAGTTAGTTTGTCTGGTTACTAATACTTATAGTTCACTTCACAACATTCAACGATTTAGGCTAACAGTGGGGATTTGGAAAGGATTTGACAACAGTTCTGAAATGCATAATAAAGACAATGAGGTCTCTACGGATAGCACGGAAAGGGCGGATTGAATCTGAGAAAGCTAAATTATTTTAAAGATGACATCATATATGTGCTACTATTATCAAATGTTATGAAAGATCATGTTATCACATTCATGTTTACTTGTACAGAAGGTTCAAAAAGTTATAGATGGCATGAACTTGAACTACTCCGAACATGTTATGACACTTCGTGGAAAAACCTAGAGCATCAAACTTGTGAATTGGCACATCAATAAAATATGAATGGCATGCAAACATATGTTTTCTTTTTTCTATATTATTTGAATTGCAGAGTGTTAGACGGACCGGGAGGGTCGGCCGAGGATAAGGGGAGAGGTCTCCGGGGAGAGCCGTCTCCAGCGATCGTACAGACAAGTAACTTCCCCCCCACAGACGGACACCACACAAGGTTAAAGTTCAACGAGACTTTATAGGCAATTCTTTAAGTTTACGATGGAATGGTACAAGGAGGTCTGGACTCAGGGGTCCCCTCGATTCTAGTCTCTGGTTTGGGAAAAGGGTAGCGGGACAGTCTTGTTACCAAAAAGATGAAAATAGCTCTCAATCCTCGAGCTCGGCGTTCTAGATGATCGGGCCGCGGCGGAGCCAGCAGGTCCCGAGATGGACGAAGGAAACGACGGTCCGCGGCGGAGCCTGCAGGTCCCGATGAAGATGATGGTTACAAACGGTCCGCGGCCACGCCAGCAGGTCCCGACGACGATGAAGGATTACGAAGGTTACGAAGGTTGCGGCAGCACCAGCAGGCCAGACGATGGTGCACAAGACAGAGCTACGGCAGCGCCAGTAGTCCGTCAAGGATGAGTTCTTCTTTGCGTCTCTCGACTCCAAGATACAACTGCCTTCCTGCTCTGGAGCTGCCCCAGTTATAGGGCTGGTGTGCTTTGATGTCCGGACCCTCGCACTTGGAGGTCGGGAGGTCCGGGATGAGGGAGTCCAGACACCCAGCAGGGGGGTGGAGCCGGCGCCCGGGGAGGCGATGGGCGAGCGGCACTTGGCGGGGGAGAGCCATCGACACCTCTTTCTCCCATTGACTTGCCAAGTAGCCCGCTCACCTCCTGGGTGGATGGTGGTGCCGGGATGTCTGAGGCCGGGCCAGGCCCAGGGTTGAGGTCGATCGGGGGCCAGGCGGCCTCGTGGTGGAGGGTCCAAGATGGCGCCCCAGGATGGGCGCGAGGGCTGGCAGTGGATCGGACCCACGAGGGTGACATGCTCGAGGGCAGGGGTCCCTGAGGGGACAGAGTACGTGCAATGGTGGTGTGTGGTACTTGTGGGCCTGGACTCGGGCCTGGTTGGGCCGGGGGAGAGCGGCCCTTCATGTGGCCTGTCCAACATGCGTCCCCCCCAGCTGAAGGCGTGGAGAGTTACCCATCTTCTTGGGGACTCTCCTCGTCGAGGCGGAAGAATCGGGACAGGCCATCCGCGTTGGCGTGATCTGGCCCAGGCCGGTGTTCAACTGTGAAGTCCATACCCTGCAGGGAGATGGACCAGCGTAGTAACTTCGGGTTTTCCCCCCGCATCTGCATCAGCCACTGCAGGGGTCGGTGGTCGGTCTGCACCCGGAAGTGGGTACCAAAAAGGTAGGGCCGGAGTTTCTTGAGGGCCCAGACTACAGCGAAGGCCTCCCTCTCTATGGTGCTCCAGCGTTGTTCCCGTGGTAGGAGTCGCCGGCTGATGAAGGCCACCGGTTGATCAAGGCCTTCGGCGTTCACTTGAGACAGGACTGCCCCAATGCCATGGTCGGAGGCATCCGTCTGGACGACGAACTCCCGGCTGTAGTCGGGGGCCTGGAGCACAGGGGCGGAACACATGGCGGCTTTCAATTGTTCAAATGCAGCTTGACACTCGGGGGTCCAGTTGACTTTCTTGGGCTGATTCTTTGACGTGAGTTCTGTGAGGGGCCCCACCATCGTACCATAGTCTTTCACGAACCTTTGGTAATAGCCCGTGAGGCCCAGGAAGGCTCGTACTTCGGTCTGGGTGATGGGGGGCTGCCAGGATTGGATGGCGGAAATTTTTAGCTGCAGAGGGGCCACCAGGCCGCTTCCCACCGGGTGCCCGAGGTAGGTTACAGACCCTTGCCCAATTTGACACTTGCTGGCCTTGATCGTGAGGCCAGCTCGCTGAAGGGCTTGCAGCACTGCTCGGAGGTGGTGGAGGTGTTCGGACCAATGGTGGCTGTATACAGCGATGTCGTCTAGGTAGGCGGCGCTGAATTCTTCGAGCCCCGCCAGGACCTGATTGACGAGCCGTTGGAATGTTGCTGGGGCATTCTTCATGCCGAAGGGCATGACTGTGAAATGGTAATGGCCATCGGGGGTGGAAAAGGCAGAGCGTTCTTGCGCCCGGGGTGTGAGGCCGATTTGCCAGTAGCCCGCCGTCAGGTCGAAGATACTGAGGTAGCGGGCAGCTCCCATACGGTCGATTAGTTCATCTGCCCGGGGGATGGGATGTGCGTCTGTTCTGGTGACCGCATTCAAGCCCCGGTAGTCAACGCAGAACCGGAGTTCTGGTGTGGTGCCGGGGGCAGCTGCTTTGGGGACCAGTACTACAGGGCTGGCCCAGGGGCTGTCTGAGGGCTCGATGACCCCGAGCGTGAGCATCTTGGCTACTTCTTCCTGGATGCAGGCCCGTACCCGATCTGGCACGCGGTAGGCTCGGTGGCGGATAGGGGGGCTGTCCCCCGTGTCCACATCGTGCATACACCAGAAAGTGACACCTGGGGTGAGGGAGAACAGGCTGGCGAACTGTGACAGGAGGTCTCGACACTCCTGGTGTTGCTCTCTGGTGAGGGCCTCCGAGAGTCGGACCCCATCCACGGAGCCGTCTTGCTCCCGAGTCCGTAGGAGGTCAGGGAGGGGCTCGGAGTCTTCTTCAGCCCCATTGTCTGTGGCCATCAGGAGGCTGAGTTCTGTACGCACAAAGTGGGGCTTCAGTCTGTTAGCGTGGAGGACCCGGAGGGGGTTCTGGGGCGATTCCATGTCGATGAGATAGGTGGCAGGGCCCTTGCGCTCGACTACTTTGAAGGGCCCCGTCCATTTGTCTTGCAGGGCGCATGGCTCGGTGGGGGACATCACCCACACCTGTTGGCCAGGTTCAAATTCAATGGAAGAGGCATTCCGGTCATACCACTTTTTCATGTCTTCTTGGCTGGCCTCTAGGTTAGCTTTCGCTAGCTCCCGGAACCGCCGGGTCTGGTTGCGGAGGGTTAGGAGGTACCGGAAGACATCTGGAGGGTTCTTTAGCGGGGGCATCTCCCAGCCTTCTTTGACTAGGCTGAGGGGTCCCCGCACTGGGTGTCCATATAGCAGTTCAAACGGGCTGAAGCCCAGGGATTTCTGAGGGACCTCCCGATAGGCGAAGAGGAGGCACGGCAGCAGCACATCCCACTGGCGACGGAGGGGTTCTTCCAACCCCCCGATCATCCCTTTTAGCGTGCAGTTGAACCGCTCAACGAGTCCGTTCCCTTGAGGGTGATAGGGGGTCGTGAATCGGTAGGTAACCCCGCACTGTTGCCAGAGGGATTTCATATATTTAGAAATAAAGTTCGTGCCTCTGTCGCTGACGACTTCTCGGGGGAAGCCCACCCGGGAGAAGATCCCCATCAGAGCCCGGCCGACTACCGGGGCTGTCACGGTCCGCAGGGGAACAGCCTCAGGGTAGCGGGTGGCGTGGTCCACTAGCACCAAGATGAATCGATGGCCTTGTTTTGTACGCGGGTCCAGGGGTCCCACGATGTCTATCCCGACCCTCTCGAACGGGGTGGTGACCACGGGAAAAGGTTGCAGGGGGGCCTTTAGTTTGCGGCCGCTCTTTCCACTGGCTTGGCACGTGGGGCAAGATCGGCAGTGCTGGTGTACATCGTTTCTCATTTTGGGCCAGAAGAAGTGGGTCACTAGGCGACTGTAGGTTTTATCTTGTCCCAGGTGTCCTGCTAGGGGGACATCGTGGGCCAGGTTTAGCAGAAAGTCTCTAAAACGGAGCGGCACCACTAGTACTCGGCTGGCCCCCAGCTCTGCGATTCTTTGCTCACTGTACAGCAGATCATTGTCCCAGTAGACCCAGTGAGTTCCGGAGGTATCCCCTGCGCTTTGGGCGAGTGCTTGCTGGCGGAGTCCCTCGAGGGAGGGGCAGGTTTTCTGTTCCTGGCGAAATTGCTCTTGCGTGGGCCCCCCCTCTTGAGGCCACTGGTCGAGGTTAGCGAGGTCGGAAGGTTGAGCTGGTTCGGGGGGGACGTCATGGTCGGTGGTTTCGGCTGGGGCGACCGGAGGCGGTGGCGCCGGCCATTCGGGTTCTTCTGGGCGGTGGTTGGCACGGGCGGCCATGGACCGGGTGGTGACACACGCCCAGTCTGGGACGCCTAACATCCCCAGGTGTTCTCTTCGTTCTACGGCTGCCCACGGAGAGCTTTCAAGGTCATTCCCCAGGAGGCAGTCTACGGGGGCATCGTCTCGGACTGTTACCTTCAACATGCCGGAGACCCCTCCCCATTCGAAAGGGACGCAGGCCATCCGACACAGACTTTCTGAGTTATCGGCTGAACGGACAGGGCAGAGAATGTTCGGTAGATATTGTTCTGGGGTCACCAGGTGACAGCGGACGGCTGTTACACTGGCCCCGGTGTCACGAAGGGCTTCGGCCCGGCGTCCATTGATGCTCACCCATTGGCTGTACTTCTGGGTGTTAGCGGGTAGGGGGACCCGCGGGACCATGTCTCTCCCCCCTAAGCAGGCTAGGGCCATGGCGGCTGGCTCCCATTCTTGATGCTCTTGTTCATATTCCTCTTGTTCCTCTGTGATCTGTTCCTCCCCTAGGGCAGCAGCAGCCACCTGGCGGGGCCTTGGGCTCTGGTACTGGGGGCAGTTTGGGTCGTTTGCATAGTGGCCGACTCGTTGGCATCGATGGCATGTAACATTGGCTCGGTAACCCGGTCGCGCCGGGGTGCTGCCCCGGTTGGCCGGGGGGGTGGTGCTGGTAGCGGGGGCGACCGGGGCGTTGTCTCTTCCTCGTCCTTGGCCCCCTCCTCCCCCTCGGGGACGGTGCTGACCATTGTTGTTCCGGTTCTGTTCGTAGGACCCATTCCGGCCCACTCTGGTGATCTCCCACCGGTCAGCTTCGGCTGCGAGCTGCCGGGGATCCGTTAACTTGCTGTCGAGGAGGTGCTGGCGGAGTTCAATGAAGCAATTGTTCGACAGATGCTCCCATACCATAAGATTAAACAGTTGTTCGTAGGTTGTGACGTTGCTTCCTTTGATCCAGCCCTCGAAGGCTCGGCTAAAGTAGTTTACATAGTCCACCCAAGTTGTACCCGGGATGCGGGTGCAGTCTCGGAACCTCTGACGGTACATTTCGGGTGTGAGGCCATAGCGGGTGAGGAGTGCAGCTTTCATATGGTCATAGGAGGTCATCTGGTGGTCCGGGAGCTGTAGCAGGGCATCGCGGCCCTCATTGAGGAATCTCCCCCATAGACCGGCTCCCCAATCGCTTCTATCGATCCGGTGTGCAGTCATAGCGATTTCATAGGCCTTAAACCATTGCTGGATGTCGTCCTCTCGGAAGTATTCTCGAACGACATCCTTGGGGATGTGTACCTTCTTCTCTGTTGCCCCTGGGGAGTGGGGTTGCTCGGGCACCCCTACTCCTTTATTCTGCTTGCGTAGGTTGATCTCAGCTAGGTTCCGCTCGTGTTCGTACGCTAATTTCTTTTCCTCGAGCTCCCTTTGTCTCTGTTTCTCCTCTCTTTCTTCTCGGAGACGCAGGTGCTCTAAGTTGATTTTTTGTTCGGCCAACTTAAGTTCAACGTCCATTTTGAGTCGGGCCATTTCCAGCTCGTGTAGTCGGGTTTTTTCTCTTTCCTGGATCTCGTCTTGCGAGAGACCCGTTCTTTGCTCTTCAGGGGCCGTGGTGGTTTTTGCTGCGGTGCTCTGATCGGGGGTTCCGGCGGCCCCGGTTTCTGCCCAAGACTCTAGGGCATGCTTAAAATCGTCTTTGGTACTTAGTCCGGTGGTAGCGATACCTAGTTCGATGCAGAATTGTTTTAGTTCACGATGGCTGTACTCATCCAATTTCTCCATCTGGAACTTCTCGGTTGATCCGCTTTCTTTAGTTGTCATTGTGATTTCGTCGTGGGGTGAGCTACTCTCTGTACGTTTATGCGGTGATTCGGATCGCGCCGCTGGCCACCAATGTTAGACGGACCGGGAGGGTCGGCCGAGGATAAGGGGAGAGGTCTCCGGGGAGAGCCGTCTCCAGCGATCGTACAGACAAGTAACTTCCCCCCCACAGACGGACACCACACAAGGTTAAAGTTCAACGAGACTTTATAGGCAATTCTTTAAGTTTACGATGGAATGGTACAAGGAGGTCTGGACTCAGGGGTCCCCTCGATTCTAGTCTCTGGTTTGGGAAAAGGGTAGCGGGACAGGCTTGTTACCAAAAAGATGAAAATAGCTCTCAATCCTCGAGCTCGGCGTTCTAGATGATCGGGCCGCGGCGGAGCCAGCAGGTCCCGAGATGGACGAAGGAAACGACGGTCCGCGGCGGAGCCTGCAGGTCCCGATGAAGATGATGGTTACAAACGGTCTGCGGCCACGCCAGCAGGTCCCGACGACGATGAAGGATTACGAAGGTTACGAAGGTTGCGGCAGCACCAGCAGGCCAGACGATGGTGCACAAGACAGAGCTACGGCAGCGCCAGTCGTCCGTCAAGGATGAGTTCTTCTTTGCGTCTCTCGACTCCAAGATACAACTGCCTTCCTGCTCTGGAGCTGCCCCAGTTATAGGGCTGGTGTGCTTTGATGTCCGGACCCTCGCACTTGGAGGTCGGGAGGTCCGGGATGAGGGAGTCCAGACACCCAGCAGGGGGGTGGAGCCGGCGCCCGGGGAGGCGATGGGCGAGCGGCACTTGGCGGGGGAGAGCCATCGACACCTCTTTCTCCCATTGACTTGCCAAGTAGCCCGCTCACCTCCTGGGTGGATGGTGGTGCCGGGATGTCTGAGGCCGGGCCAGGCCCAGGGTTGAGGTCGATCGGGGGCCAGGCGGCCTCGTGGTGGAGGGTCCAAGATGGCGCCCCAGGATGGGCGTGAGGGCCGGCAGTGGATCGGACCCACGAGGGTGACATGCTCGAGGGCAGGGGTCCCTGAGGGGACAGAGTACGTGCAATGGTGGTGTGTGGTACTTGTGGGCCTGGACTCGGGCCTGGTTGGGCCGCGGGAGAGCGGCCCTTCATGTGGCCTGTCCAACACAGAGGTTTTGATAAACAAAATTTCCCCCTACACAAAAGAGTACAAGATACATATGACTTTTGAAAATGAGCCAAATAGTAACCAATTCATCATGATGAAAACATACCCAAGATCATACCTACATTCAACCATTTATAGTACAGCAGCAGAAAGAACAAACAAATGAATCTAATTCATACCATTAAT
Organism: Lissotriton vulgaris; assembly: GCF_964263255.1. Lineage (NCBI taxonomy): Eukaryota > Metazoa > Chordata > Amphibia > Caudata > Salamandridae > Lissotriton > Lissotriton vulgaris. Next base: position 359,961 of record NW_028244065.1, read on the forward strand.
AACAATTGTAGATATATTGCTATAATTCAACCATCTCTTTTGCCACAGTAAAAGCAACAAGGTGCACAGTGCAATACCGTCATTAATTAGTTCCTCAATAGCCTCTTATTGTCTGTACCTTAAACCCTATAGGACGTGTAAACCCAGCTTGACCAAAATAACATATAGCAAACACAAGGAGATGATGGACAGAGGGCTGAAACTTTTCAGATACTCACCCCCAGTCACAGATCGGGGGTGAATCCATCATTGTTCTCTAGCTCATTCGCCACCCCAGTTCAGACCCAGCTATATGCAAATCAGTCTTGACCCTGTGCCTCATGGGAACAGTGCAGTCCGAAATGCCAAGCCATGTCTTCCCTGGACCAGAAACAAGCATCCTGGTACTGGTTTCGGGGAAACACCCGTCATCAGCCAGTGGGAAAGTGAGCAAGGGAGCCACGTATGGCCAGGTCTAAACTGGGGTGGCATGGTGAGCAAAAGAATGATGGATTTAACCCAGATCTCTTGACCGGTAGTGAATGTTTTGATTCTGTCCATCAGTTTGGGCCCCCAAACAATTGTGTCCAGCTCTATGCCTCCCATAGGTCATTGATCCCACCTGTTATCGCAACCCAAGACCGCACCCCCTTTTCTCTTGCTTTTTTGCCTTTATGTGAATACAGAGCTGTTTCAAGATGTTATGTTGCCAGCAATCTTGCCAGCCATTAATGAAAAGCTGGGGACTTAAGATCCAGCCAGGCAGAGGTGATACACAGTCAAAATAACGACATAGCCAGAAACAAGAATAACTGTGTGTGCTTAGAGGCCCCATCCTCCTGAGTACCACGTGGGATAAGCTGGGCAGTGACGTACATTTTAACCTTGAGTTTGGTATTGCAAAAATCCAGAATTTTGTCTTTAAATATTTCCAAAGAAGTACATGTTGCAAACAGATTAATGAGATCTGCCCTGTATAGTTGACACCGTGGGCAGCACATCCCTTCTCCCCACCCCACCTGGCAATTTTCTCTGGCGTATAATATAAGTCAAAACAAGTTTTGTGAGAGCGCGCGACGTGGCAAACAAGATGGCTGCTCCTACCTGAGCTCCACGATTTCAGGCGGCGCTTCCTCACGAAGGATTTGTTTCCTGTCAGCGTTCTCTTCTTTCAACGGCGGATTCTGGAATCGGAAATGCCCCTCTGCAGCTGGGTATGCTTTTCCACGCCAAAATGTGTATTTTCCTGTAAAAAAGTGCGAAAACACTTCTTCCTCGACTACGGAAGCCATTTTGTTTTTTTTCTCACTCGTTTTCTTTTAAGTGCTTTTTCTTCTCTTTCACATGAACATGGCCCTACAGTTACCTCTGATTTTTAACCATTGCTGCATATTCAAGACTTCTGCCTTTAATGACTGACTTAAGGTCGTTTTCTGGATCCCTTTTTACCTCAGCTTCATTCATTTTGATGTGCGTCACTGGTTTCAGAGATTCATTTCTTGACCCATGTAATTGTGCCACCACTCTTTCGCAGCTTGCTATACTTTTGGCTGCCTAATCCTTTTTTTATGCGCACTTTCATTTCATTGCTGTGGTGTTTTGGGTCAGTTTATTATCTACGCACTCAGGTGGTTCGCTTTCTCTTTGCTTCTACATTGGTCCTCTCAGGGTTCGCCATCATGGAACATGCGCACAATTCAAAAGCTTCAAGCACCACTCCAGCTACACGCAAATACCCTGCTGCCTCTGGTAAGCGCCTTAAAAAAGACCCTCCTTCTCCTTCTATGTCTCCACTTCCTGTGGCTCTTGAAGACATAATAGAGGAGCTACGTCTCATACGCCCCTTTATGGCAGATACCACTACACCTTACAGAGGCTTGACGAAAAATGGTCCAACCTGGATAAGAGGGTATCAGAGGTTGAACAACAAATCAGTGATGCCCAAGATGTTGTTACAAAGGTTGCTAGTCTCACTAAGGAGGTCGAATTGCTCAAGAAAACCTCTGAGGATTTGGAAAATTGTAATAGTCGCAACAACCTATGCATTTATGGTATTCAGGAAAATTCAGAAGGGTCAGACATTATCCAATTTCTAAAGACGCAAGTCCTACCTATCACTGGCCTGCCTAAGCATCTGGATGTGAATATCCAAAGGGCGCATCGCCTTGCACCGAAAAACTCTTCAACTTCCTATAAACCTAGAGGCATCATTACTTATTTTCTTCTCTACTCTGACCTAATGAATATTCTTCACTCTGCTAAACAGCACAAGCAGTTACTGTGGTCTGGTTACAAACTCTTTTTTACCCAGGATGTTTCAAAGCTGACTGCTGCGCGTCGATAGGAATTTTTTGGACTTAGGCCCTATGCTACGATCCATGAACGCTAGATATGGCCTCATTCACCCCTGCTTTTTCAAAGTTACTTATAAAGAAAGAACATTCAGCTTCGACAACCCTGCGGACCTTCGGAAATTCATTAACACCCATAAAGATGACTCCATGGAACACAGCAGTTCTTAATGTTTTTTTGTTTTTGTCTCTTGTTTAATAACTTCTAGTTTTGTTGTCCCTCATTGTAATATGTTCTTATTCTTCTCACCTTTTTTTTAGGTCTCCTCTCCAATTATTTTGGTTCCATCCTCCCCCTATTGTGCTGTTCCATCGTATGTTATGTACATCCCAGTAGGCTGCCTTCTTCTCTCATTTGTCTGGTAAATTTCCTTCACTTGTATTTATATTGTCGTGTTTGGTCTCCAGATTCAATTGTATTTTCTTTTCTCCCTTCCTGTATTCAATGTTTTTGAGACCATGCATTTGACTTTTTCTTTTGCTGTGTGGCCGTTTGTCTTTTGCTGCTCCCGCTCTCACTCTAATGTTCTACATGTTTCTGTCCTGTATGGCTGAAACCCTTTGGTTTTTCGCCATATTCTTTTTCTTCACTTTATCTCAGGGGAGTTATAATCTCCCACCCCTTTCTTTGTCCCTCTCTCTTTTCTCTCAATTTTGTTCTGTTCTCATGGCATTCTGTATCTACTTCTGATAACCTCTTTCTTGTTCTTTTACTTTTTCATACTAGGATTCTCCTACATCTTTTCAATTTTCTTCATGTTCTGCATACTCTATTTTTCTGTATTGTGGTACTGGTGTATTTTAGTTTTTTCAGGGATTTATTTATTTTCCTATCTTTCAACAGTCTCTCCTTCCTCTCTTATGCTGTTTTTTCTCTCTTTGGGTTATCTCAAATTCTCCTCGTTTTTTTTCTATCTCCATACATATCTTTCTTTCTGTTTCATAAATGAAAGGTCTTCGTGTAATATCTTGGAATGTTAAAGGTCTTCGTAACCAGGTTAAAAAACAACAGGTTTTATCTCCTTTAGCAAGATTGAAATGCCAAGTTGCTTTGTTACAAGAAACTCACCTTTCTCAAAAAGACCTTTCCTCCCTACGCAAGCAATGGGTGGGTGATGTATTTTGCTCGCCTTCTGTTAACAATAAGAATGGTGTTGTCATTTTGTTCCACAAATCCTTATCAATTCAGCTTAAAAATATAATTTCAGATTCTAATGGTAGATGGTTGTATTTAGATGTCACTGTTAATAACTCTGATTTATCCTTCTGCAATGTCTATGGTCCTAATGGTATTGATCTCGCTTTTTGGAATGATTTCTCTAAACTTTTATCCTCTCAATTGATGAAGCCCAAAAACTAAAATTCTTTATAAATGATGACACAATCCACTATCACACTTACCAATCAATACCAGGCCCATAAACATAGAGAGTGAGGTGAATAGATCATATGTTATTTATGACTTTAGGCAATAAACTATCTACAATAAACAAGACCAGCTTGTCATTTTGAAAAGTTTATTTTTTTAAATTCATAATTGAAAAATCTTTATTAACTCTCTTTATTAAAATCAAGCATTTAGTTTTATTAATTCAAATCACATAATCTTTGGCACAATGTAAGCTGTCAAGATAGATTTGATCAAAATGATGAATTTAAGAAATCATAACTTTTTCTCTAAGTTAATTTTCTAACCTGAAAGAGAAACAAATAATAAACAGTAGAATGCTTACACTCCCAAGGCAATCCGACAGCGCTTCGCCCCTCTGGAAAAGACCGACCCAAACCCCTAAAGAGAGCCAATTTTATATCATTTTTCGCTCTCAAAACTAACTAAATGTAATATTTTAGAAAAGTTCAGCACTATGATTGGATGGTGGCTGTCAGGCCACCTCAGCTACCAGTCCAGAGAATATGCGCGTCACTATGCCATTGTCCATTAGAGTGACATCAGCTTCCGAAGCTCCATTCTTCATGTAATCCAGCTTTATGTTTCTGAAAGAATAAAAGATAATTAAATTATACACAGACAGACAAACACAACATAAGACTTACATGTAAGCACATAAAATAAGCACATGCCATGAATGATCAGCTGCATATTAATGGTGACAAAGACAATAGGACAGACATAACAAACAGGACAATATTAATAATGTGTTACAAAAACAGACTTGCAAATGCAACAAGAGCACATGTAATTAGTTTCCCGCGTGTTCATGTGTGGTGCAAACTTAATCTAGGTTGGGTTAATAAAACAAATCATGCAACAGTTCATTAATTAATCAGTTAATGTTATGGGAAATTGAATCCACAAGCCAGAATAAAATATTTTCTGCAGCCCGCTTCATCACATTCCAGTGTTGATTTAATTGTTGGGGGCGATTGTAATCAGTTAATGGACCCTTTTTTGGACCGTAAATCTCAGGCCAGATATATTCATAACAAAATGCAAAAGTCCTTTTCCAAAGCAATTTCTTCTAGAGGTTTACTTGACCCCTGGAGATTGTCTCACCCGGATACTCTTGAATTTTCCTTTTTTTCCCCTGTCCAAGCATCACATTCCCAGATTGATTATATCTTCCTCACTCAACATACTTTTCAATTTATGACAAATATTGAAATGGGCTCTATTCTTATTTCTGACCATGCCCCTGTTATTCTTGACATTGATCTGCCTTTACCTATTCCCAGTTCCCGCCGTTGGCGTTTCAATAACTCTCTCCTTCTGGACCCTCAATTTATTGATCAATTTATTCTTTTTATGGATTAATTTTTCCATAATAATCTTAACTCTACTTCCCAGTTCCATTTTATGTGGGATGCTTTTAAAGCTTCAGCTAGAGGTTGTATTATTGATTTTGTCTCACGTAAAAAGAAACTGGTCCTTTCCAAATCTTCCCTTATCCTTAAACATATCAAAGACCTGGAGCATACTTTTTATACCTCTAATTCTCCTGAAGCTCTTTCCTCCCTTATTAAAGCGAAACTTCAATTCAATAAGTTCTCTTGTGAGGCAGCTTGTAATCATCTTTTAAAATGTAACTCTAAAATGTATGGAGGGCGTAATAAGGCCGGCAGATCTCTTGCTAACTATCTTAAAATTAAGAAACAAAAATCCAACATAGCTGTTATTACTGATGCTCAGGGGATCCGTCATACCACGGATGATAAGATTCTTGACTGCTTTGTTCAATATTACTCCTCCTTATACACACATGAATCGGCTCCATCCCCTTCTCAAATTGATTCTTTCTTTCTCAGCATACCTAAATCGTCCTCCATAGATGTTGATTTTTCCTCACTTGATGCCCCCATTTCTGAAAAAGAGATCTTGCAAGCAATTACTCTTTTACCTAAAGATAAGTCTCCTGGCCCTGACGGTTTACCGTTCGCTTTTACTTTCAATTTAAAAACTATCTCATACCTCACTTATCCTCCTTGATTGCTTCATTCTTTCCATGGGAAAATCTAAAGGTTCCTTTACTCAAGCCATGTTTTGCTTACTTCCTAAAAAAGACAAAGATCCCTCTCTTTGCAAAAATTATCGGCCCATTTCTTTAATCAATATGGATTGCAAAATATACGTAAATATTTTAGCTTCTCGATTGAATACTGTTGTTCCAGATCTCATCAATATTTATCAATCCGGCTTCGTTAAAGGTAGATCTATTACAGATAATTCCAGAACCCTCCTTAACATTATTCATCTTGCTTCCGAGATTAATTCCCCCCTTGCTGCCATCACCCTTGATGCTGAGAAAGCATTCGACATGGTCAATTGGGACTTTGGCCCACATGCATCAATGTAGGATTTTGCATTTCTCAAATAGCGAAAATTAAGGAATCGCTATTTGAGAAATGCAAAATGCTATGCATCAAGAAATCCTAAAAGTTTTTAGGATTTCTTCATTTTCGAAAATTGCGATTCCTTAATTGCGAAGTGCAATTAAGGAATCGCATTACATTGATTCCTATGGGCCTAGAGGCCCATAGGAATCAATGTAGTCAATTTGAAGCCAGTAGCAAATTGCGAGTGGCACTTAGAACATTTCATGGGTGCAGGGGGGGGGGTCCAAAGGACCCCCCCATGCACCCCTGAAATGTATTTTTCGCATCATGTTGCACACACACATGTCCTAAGGACATGTGTGTCCGTAACATGAACGTTTTAAAAATGCATTTTCTGCATTATTTACAGTTTTTGCAAATTTACCGAGTAGTTCAACTACTCGGTAAATCTGTCCCGCAAAATGCGATTTCTCTTTTGAAAATGTATTCATGCATTGCTTTTAGGAAATCGCACATTTGCGATTTCCTAAAAGCAATCGCATTTTTGGAAATCGCTCAAATGTAGCGATTTCCAAAAATGATTGATGCATTCCAAAATGCATTTTTGGAGTCGCAAACGGCCGATTTTAAGGAATCGCACCGTTTGCGACTCCATAAATGCTTGATGCATGTGGGCCTTTATGTTTGGGGCTCTACGTTGGCATGGCTTCAGTCCTCAGGTCATTAAGTTAATCCATTTACTATATTCAGCTCCTTCTACTTCTATTTGGGTCAACGGTGCTCAGTCGTCTTACTTCCCTCTACAAATGGGTACCAGACAAGGTTGTCCTTTGTCTCCCCTCCTCTTTATTTTAGCCTTAGAACCCTTCTTCGAAAAGATTTGACGCTCCTCCTCTTATTCAGGTTTCGTTTATAAGTCTCTGGATATCAAATTCACAGCTTATGTTGATGATATTTTACTTTATATCTCTAATCCTTCTACCTCTTTACCCGCCCTTTTTTCCTTACTCAAGGAATATTCCTCAGTTTCTGGGTATAAGTTGAATATTGATAAGTCAGAGGTTTTACCTCCTAATAAACACTGTCTTTCAAGACTCCGGTTTTGAATGGAATCCAACCAGTATCAAATGCTTGGGTGTCTTATATGCCAATTTCATTAAAGATACTATAAAAATAATCATAAAGGTATACTTTCAAAGCTTTCTGCTTTTGTAGAACGTTGGTCCCCCCTATTTTTATTCTGGTGGGGTAGACTGGCAACCATTAAAATGATGCTCCTACCCATTATTAATTTTTACCACTCTAAGCTGCCCATCTCCCTCCCAGCCTACTTTTTCACACTCATCAACCCCACCCTTGTCCATTTTCTTTGGAATAACCGCAAATCCAGGATATCCTTGTCTCGCCTTCAACAACCTAAACACTTGGGTGGGGTAAATTTTCCCAACCTTGTCCGTTTTCATTCTTCCTTCACTTTAAAACAAATCTGGCCATTCCTATCTGATTCGTCCTCTCCTCCCGTCACCGCATGGAGTGCTTTGGAACTAGCACAACTTTCACCTTTCCCCTTCCTTGCTGCTACTCATCTATCTCAACCTCCTATACGCTTTCTTTCACCCACTTTCAAACTCTCCAAGGCGCTTTCAATATCACTGTTTCGCTCTTCTTTTTCTCAGGCTCATTTATACTCCCTCACACCGTTATGGTATAATCACTCCCTTAAGATCTATAACAAGGCCCTCTTTTGGAAGGAATGGATTGACAAAGGCATTATGTATGTTGATAAGATTCTTGTTAATGGTTCCTTAATGGATTTTTCAGATATTTGTTCATCCTTTAAATTATCTAGCAAATATTCTCCCCAGTCCCTAATTTTAAACTAGCTTTTTCTACCATCATCTCCTATCACAATTCATTATCTGATACTGTTCCATCGGACTCAATTCCATTAGATTTTACCACTCCGCACAAACCTGCCACTATTTATAAGATCCTTTCCCGCTCTATCCCCGGTCACCCTAAATCCAAACCCAAACTTGCTTGGGAAAAGGATCTAGCACAGGAGTTTTCCTTTCCTACCTGGGAAGCCATCTGGGCTAAAATTCACACCGTATCTCATTCAGCTAGCTCTACTCAGACCCTCTTTTTTTTATAACCGACTATTCATAACCCCTTCTGATCTTTTCAAGTTCAAAACCTCAGACTCTAGACAGCGTTGGTCTTGTCCTCATCCTGATAGCGGTTTTTTCATATGTTTTTCCAATGCCCCTTGGTTCTTTCCCTTTGGCAACATATTTGGTGCAAGCTGAATGATATTTTAAGCTCTAATCACACTTTTGATATTGTTCATGTTTTTCTAGGTGGTTCTTCTCCTATTTGGAATGTTTCAAATATTGTTCGTAAATTTATTGACTTGTTCATAGCCATTTCTTTGCAGATTATTACCACGAATTGGAAAGGTACTTCAAAGATTTATTTTACCGCATGGTGGAATCTGTTATGTCACCATCACAGACTCGATCGTTCCCATGCTTCAGCTACTTCTCTTTTGATTAAAAGAGATCTTTTATGGTTACCTTTACCTGATTTTCTTTCCAGCCGTGTATCATAATATGCCTTACCTGTTTTCTTTTTAAGCTATATTAATCTTTTTATTTCCTTTTCTCTTCTTATTCTTCCTTCTCTCTTTCTTCCTTTATTTTCCTCTCTTTCCCTCTTTCTTCCTTTTTTAATTTACAAAACAAAAAAGGCATTTTCTCTTAGTATATTCCTTAGGTTTTCCCTTTTTGGGATTTCTTGTTTTTTTTTACAATTCATTTTTATATTGTACTTTGCCATCGCCCCAATTTCTTTCTTTTTGAATTGTGATGATGTACTAATGTTTTACTTTGCATATTTGATTTAATAAAGCTTTCTAAACTTAAAACAAGATTTGTAATGTTGTGCTTGAAGGTTTAACGAGAGAAGTACAGATTGTGCAAGGCAGAGAGATTCAACAAACATCAGATTTGATGTCCACAATTTCATCAGCCACTGCCCAGATTGTTTGTAATTATCATCCTTCGTGAGGAAGTTCATCTGACCATATATGCGTCCTATAGGGTATACTCTCCCTACAACTAAAGAATAAACCAACTCCACACTCAAACATATGTTTTCAAGGTTACTGAATAACTGTGAAATGAATTAAAAATAAGAGGACTAGGGATGGAAAAGTACCCCACTGAAATAAAAAAATTATTACTAAAGCAATTCATGTTAACTATGCTATACATCCCTACGTTCCTAAATGCCGATAATGAGATTGTCAAACTGTATACATACATTGTAGCGATGCCAATTGGGTGTTGTTGTATATGTTGCAAAAACTGAAAAATAAGTTAAAAAATAAAATAATATGCTATACATCAACTTTTGGTGGAACAGTCAGGATAGACATGGTGATATACCATGTATCAAAGTACAATATGTGCAGATGGAAGACTATTTTGTATTTTTTATTGATTTTTAAAGGTGGCATTCAACAAATGTACATCATACTGACAATAGGATTTTGACAAGAAAAATGGGGTGCAGTTGTAGAAGTGGGAAATGCTGTGGTATAGGGAAGGCAAGAGGTGAGGGGGAAGATTGTCCAGCATATGTGTCTGTGATTGTGGAACAAGGTGGCAACTGTGTGAAGGGTGAAGAGAGTTGTTGTGTGTGCGTCTGTGTATTGTAACTTAAATTACTATATTTCATACTTTGTGGTGGTTTGTGGTTGTTCTGTCTGAGGTATTCATTCTTGGAGATTGAACTCAGAACTTTTGTGCTTAGAAATTCCATCAGTATTAACCAGGATTTTGCTTCCAGGGAAAATGTAGTCTGTAGGTGGCACTTTAAGTTCAAGTTTGAAGTGTGGCATACAACTTTCATAGTTGGTTAATATTTGGAGGTGTGAGTATTGAGGAGTTTAATCTTAGGACCACATATCGGTGGTGTGTTTTCCAGTGTTGATAGGAGAAGATTTGGTAGTGAATTATCATATCCCTATATCACAATGTCTTATATTTATTGAGCAATACCGGTACATTTGTTCTAATGTGACCCCTTTTTCTTGCCACCTCCAAGTGTTCTTGTGTAGCCCTTCATTGCGGGGACCACATCTCTTTTTAGAGGATATAGATTTTGGTATGGGTAAATGAGGGCAAACAACTGATGGCCCTTTCCAAGACTCTGGTGGTTAATTGTCCAGTCAATAAGAGGGTGAGTTTTGTTCGCCAATTTCCGATATACTGACATTGTTTTTTCTTGAGGTCGAGGTTTTTCATTTTAGAGTGCTGTTGAAGGTGTAGTGGTTGTGATTTGTGATGAACTGTAGGTGAAGTATGTTGTACATTTTAGTGTTGTGAAACATTTTTAATTATCAAAAGTTAGTATTTAAAAAAATATATATATTTGGATAGAGGGAGATTAGGCTGTTTGATTCACTCCAAAATTTGGATTAAAAGCGTGTTTGTTAAAAAGTCACGACTCCTCTTTGAAACTAAATGTTCCAAAAGGGACATAAGAATGTTGTAATTACCTTTTTGTTTCGCCAGATACCATTGTTAAGCCATGTTTCCAATGTGGTTAATTTTATTTTGGCCTATTTGTTTAAGATCATGGTCTTCTGATAACGGATAATGAGTTTCTGATTGTTAGTGGTAGTGAAGATTGAGAGCGGTATGAGCTCAGTTAGGGAGGCTTCTAGGTTATAGTATGGTGGTGTGTCATCCTCGTGGGATCTTTTTTCCAATATATAGTTGTGTTATCTTAATCTTGTGATGGAAATGGAAATTAAAGAATTTAATTACCTGTTGTTTGTTCTTTTGTAATTTTTGAAGGGATATTCTGTAGTGCTTACCCTTCCAGAAGCATTTTGTTAGCATTTTGTTGAGTTCTTTGAATAATGATTGCAATAATACCTAGTACTATTTCCTACCATATCTTTTGATTCTTCATTCTCAGCTGTGGCAAAGATGATAGTGATAACTATTGTGTTGGAGGCTATGTTTCCTTTCATACACCAACATTTCAGCTTCTATATTTGTTAAGTTAATGTCATTGTTTATAAAAACAAATACAGCCATTAATTTTAAGGAGACTGTTCTGTGCATTCCTTTGGGATAAGAATTATTGTGGCTTCAGCAAACAATTCTTCCAGTGGGTGATAATTCACCAAGTGCTTGGAAACAGGTTTGAGTCTTGGTGTAAACTCCTGTATAAATCAATGTTAAAACTCAGAGCCAGCTTCAGTTTTCTATTGTGTGATACTTCATTTTCATCGTTAGTTTGCATTGCTCATTTTCATTTGTACATTTTACATTTTGGACTATTTTCAGATTCATGAGCACCTAGATGGAATTTTGGTACCTATTCTTTTATAGTTTCTCATTATTTGACTGGGTTCTTTGTTCATTTTTTTAATATTCTGACTCGACATATGACTTTCCCATGAAAGTAAGCCTTGCAACGCATCCATGACTGTTTCAGCAGAGATTTTACGAGAGTTCCTGATTTAAAAAAAATCCTTTTTCAGGGATTTGATTTTGGATACAAATTCTTGGCTGCCCAAATGCATTGTAATGATCCTTCATCATAGATTTTCATTCTGGCAAGTGTTGGATTCAATGGTGAACTTGAACGAATAGGGGTAATTCCTGTATTCGATGTAGAGTTTAATAGTCTTTTGTTGACAAATAGCCAATTCTCGAGAATGAGTTTTTGGGTTGGAGAAAAAAGCAATATTCTCTTTGGTCAGGGTTGGCAATTCTGCATTTGACAATTAAATCCTTTCATTCTTTTAGTCTTTTGAAGGTTTTTGGGGAATTTGTGTTGGATAAATCTGGCTAGGTAGTTTCTGTATATTAATGGGTGATGAAGGTATTAGGGTCTCAGCTTACATCAGGTTGGGATTGAGAGGTATGCTCTTAATGAGTTTTTGTATTGGCTTTCAAAAGTTAGATGCCATTTCTAGGGACACAGTAGTTGATTAGTATATGTGTCACTTTAATTTGTAACAATAGTCTTAATTCAGGTCAGCTGGGAATGAGATTATTAAGGGATTCATTTTCATATGGCTCAAGAAGCAACCTTTTTTAACCTCTCTGATTTAGCTTGATGCATTCTTGACAATCCATGTGCATGTCTTTCACAAAGGTATGCATCCAGCTTACTGAGTTATGTTAATTTTGTGGGTGTTTTTATTTCGTTGTTAGCCTCCTTCACTTGTAACCTGATTCAATTGATTAGCTTTGTTTGTGGCTTGTGTTTTGTGTCTGACATGCCTATGAGCCGTTGATGCCTCGCTTGTTTCGCAATTTGCCTTGGTACTGTTCTGCTTTCATACACTTATTTCACCCTTATCAGCACTCACTCTTTTTCTTTTGATGTTGTTTTGCTGGTGTGCTTCCCTTTCTCTTCTGGTGGAATACTTATGTCACTGCAATGTATAGGCCATATTCCTCTATTCATTGTTGATTGTGGTACAGTAGAAGGGTAATTTTTCGGAATATGTATGTGCTTTCATCTTTAGATCCATTTGTGTGATTTGTGCATGTGCAGCCTCAAATGCTTGAAGTCTGTTCTCTCTGTCCAGTGGTGTAACAAACCTCAGTGCAAAGTATGCCACAAAATCTGAACCCTGACGCTCATCCTGGGACTTTATTTATACCCCATGATCCATGCTACCGGAGGGAGTGTCAACAACACTTTGTTTTATTATTCTTTATTGAAAAGCAGCAGTATATGCATAATGATGTCAACGCACATCCGTATATCTATATATAGAGCTATACATAGACATGTAGCTATATAGATAATATTGAAAGCAGTTTATATAAACAATAGTCTGTTACAGCACAGGGGAGGGGGAGTTGCAGACAGTAGTTCCGAATAATAACAGTAATAATTTAGTGCAAAATCACACAAGCTTGATTTTAACAATAACACTTCCTTTGCATATTATACCTTGCCTTCAGTTTACTGAAATAGTGGGCCGCACGTGTCGTTGGGGGGGGGGGGGGGGGGCGGAGGGGGGGAGTTTAAAAAAAAGAAAGAAAAATAGGACCTTCTCGCCACTTCCTCGTCGCGTCTCTCCTCCGTAGTCCTTCGCCCCGGCAGGAACAGGAAACACACCAAAGCTCCCCTAAGCCAAACACAATGCTGCAATGCTGACTTGTGATTGGGCTGAGCACTGTGGTGCAGAGCTCAGACAAGCAGTGGGAGCCTGGGCGTGTTCTCCACTCAGGCTGCAATACAGCCTGGGGGAGAACATGCAAAGTGTGCATGAATGTTTTATTGGGCCGAGACAGCTGGCCAAACATTCATGAGCACCTACAGAGTGTGCCCACCACTCCTCTCCCTGCTCTGGGAGCAGAGCAGCCCCGCCCTGCAAACCTGCCGCCGCAGGATAAAATAAAATGATAAGAACATCAAGTTATTATTATTTTATTTTTCTGTTACTGCACTGCTGCCAAGCATTGGGAAGCGCTCCTCTGCCTTTGCGGAGAAGCCGCCACTGCTTTACTGCCAACCCGATGTCTCCAAGAAAGCACATGTGAACATATAGGAGTGTACCCAGGAAAGGTATATATGGAGGAGAGTGATTCCACAGTGCTTAATTTGTAAAACAATAAGTGACAGGACCCTTATGAGGAGGCCACTTCAGCTGTCCGGGCCAGCTCGGCCAGTGACAGTACCAACACAACTATTAACCATCACACTCCTACAAGTGTTACAATTCGATCTATTCCAGTCCCTGAAGCCACAAGAATGTCTTGGGCGGCAGGTATTTCTTTTATTTTAATGTATTTTCAGGTATTAAACAACTGTACTTTTGCTTACCTGTAAATTAGGCAAGCAGCGCCACCATGTGGCAGACTGCAGTGAGTGCTGGTGGGTACAGAGACAGAATATCGAATCAAAAACTCCCTTTTCTACTTGGGGGGACACCCTTTTCTACTTGGCTCACCTTGTTGCTGCTGTTTTGATGCTTTGCCGAAGGGGGATTTCTGCCACCAAAAGCCTCCCTGCCCTGTTAGCCCGTCTCCTCCTCGGCCGTGGACAGCGCACTGCCCGGACCACAACACCCAGGGGGCAGCACGCGTGGTCTAGCGAGAGGAGAGGAGGAGCCACACCTAACCTCAGGACCATAAAGTTCAACGGGGGCTCCCGCTGCACAGGACGCCCTTTTCTACTTGGCCCACCTTGTTGCTGCTGTTTTGGTGCTTAGCCGACGGGGGATTTCTGCCGCCAAAAGCCTCGCTGCCCTGTTGGCCCGTCTCTTCCTTGGCCACGGACCGCACACTGCCCGGACCACAACACCCAGGGGGCAGCGCGTGTGGTCTCGCGAGAGGAGAGGAGCTGCCACACCTCACCTCCGGACCATAAAGTTCAACTGGGGAACCCGCGGTGCGGGACACGCACGGGCGAAGCCCGGGCCAAGGGCAGGCCCATCCGTGCCCGTCAGCGGCCGGAAGAGGCTTGGCTGGGCCAGGTTATTTTAGTTTTTTAATTTTACTTACGTGAATATTGCTTTATATTTTATGTTGATTAGTTTTATCTGAAATAATATCCTTACTTTTTATGTTATTATTGGGCAGCCTTTGTGCTTGCAAAGTCTAGTGCCAAATTTGTTGCTAGATGTTTTCGGAGGCCCTATTTGATTAAGGCAGGTTCGAGATATTAACTTAGGTCATCTATATTGGGGAGGCGTAAGACTCAGACAAACCAGGATGGGTCCACAGGCACTACAAAAGCAACTGTAACCACCATGGATGCCTTCTTGTCTAGAGCTGCTTCAGTGATAGACAGGGAGATCGAGATTGTGAATAGGCGATTATCCAGATCCCCCACCAGCAGTCTTTTACCTCTTTTGGGTGGGCCTAATGACCACTCAAAGGATTGTACCTATGAGGCTGGAAGTATTACACTCACACAGGGGATGGGGAGTGTTACTCAAGATACGGATGTGCTTTACCCCGTAATAGAGATACAGCAGGATGTAATAGCAACGCCCCTGTCTCCTGTTGTTATTGTTGATAATAGGCAATGGGTGGTTCCCCTAGCAACCAGAAGAAAGGGTGGGGAAATTTCCAACACTCATATTGAGGCATCCGGCGACGGTAATCCGCCAGAACAACTGGGGGTAGCACACCAGTCCTACGGTAGCACGAAAAGAAAAGGTAAAGCAATAGGCAGTCAAGCAAAAAAGATTAAATCTAATGCATTGTTAGCACCAGCACCAGATATTAGGCCATCACTGTCAGCAGTCACCCCCGTGGCTGACCTCCCATTGATGGAAGTGTTTAAATCCACTCTATGCAGCATGCTGGTAGATAAACTACGTCCAATTATGGTTACGCTACACAATATCGAGCAAAGTATAGCAGACCAGCATAAATTTATACAATCCATTCAACCGCGAAGTTGTGCTGTGTCAGCCCCTTCAGAATTAAAAAATGCATTGGCTAGGGTACCCATAGAGGGGACGTCTGGAACCTCTTATTCTCCTATCAATGGTGCGTTTCCTGCTGCAGTTATGATTTCTAGCAGTTCAGGGGGGTTGTGTAACAAGGCTCCTGATTGTTTGATGTCAACAGGGGTTCAGTTGGTAAAGCAAGCCGGTCCAGCTCTTAGTGATGCGGGAAAAAATGGGGGCATCCCGCAGGGGTATCCCAATGACGTGCAGCAGAATTTAGCAGTTATTGATCTCCCGCAACAGTCTGGTTGTTATCTTAGGGAATGTTCCAACTCTCCCAATTGGAACAAAGGAGGACTTTTTCCAACTTAAAAATAAGATTACTCATTGGCTGACCAGCAATACTGATGTTGGACCAGCGATTGAACGCAATATTATTATGGTATGCCTGGTTGGGAAGATCCAGGAAATCAAGGGAGGGTGACTGCATTGTGGTGAATTTTAATAACCCACTGCCCGTGGAGAAAAATTTTTGGGAGGTCAAGGCTGGATTGGTAAATAGGGGTCAAGGCATCCAGATATTGACTTTGGGATTTTTCTATAAGGTAGAGAACCCAAGGCAGGCTAATTTGAATTTATCACATTATACGTGGCTTCAGAAGCCGGTGGAGCTGACCAGGGTCAGATATTTTAATCCTCTGGCCGAAAGGTATAATTTGTCGGGGGATTGTCATTTCTCTTCTTTCTCACAGGGGCCAAATAGATTTGCAGTTCAGTCTGGGATGAATGACTGTCATTGACTGAGTATTAGATCAGAGCCAATAGATTTTATTGCCCGGTTGCCCGTGGCTTACGACCCTGTTTTTTTCAGGTGTAGGGTCACCAGATCAGCCACTATCAGAGTTATCTATCCATGAGACATTGGAGGATTAACCCGGTGCAGGGCCACCAGTTCAGTTGCTGTTACAGTTACCTATCCCTGTGATATTGGAAGATTTAACTCCTGTACCATCTGTGGATCGACCTAAGATAGAGGACTATAATGTTCTGTCCTTGAATATTGCTGGGCTAGCACAAAGATCATAGACCCGTTGTGGGTGCAGTTCATCAGGCATTTCCCAGTGATTTGTCTCCAAGAGACTTGGCTGGTGAACTGTAACCTATTCTTGGAGGGGTATAAAGCTTTTTTTGTTCCTGCCTCCCCAGCAGTCAGTGGAAGAGCCAGGGGAGGTTTACTTATCTTTACATCCTTGTCCCTGAACTGTAAGATTAAGGATATTTCCTCTGCTCATAGCGATTTCCAAGCGATTGTTTTTAGGCGCGGAAACTCTAGCCTGTGTCTGATTAACTTTTATGATGCAGTGTATAGACAGGGGGTCTGTAAGATAACTGAGCTGAATAGCTTTGTTAGGCAGCATTGTGGCTTCTTTAGTAACAGCCTTATGATAGCAGGAGACTTTAATGTTCACCCGTGTGGTGACCCTGAAACCACTAGTATGGGAGATATGGGTTGTGCAAGGATCCGGGGTCTCCATTTCGAGCACTCCGTACAGGGAGACACACTTAATGATTTGCTCAATGAATATGATTTGATCTCCTCTATGTCTTTTGCAGCACCATCCAGCAAACAGTTGGTTCCGTCTTTTAAAGGTCGTAGTAGTGGGTCCTTTATAGATCACATTTTGATCTCTGCAAGCATTCAGTCCCTTATACGGGGATTTTTAATCATGGAGAGTGAATTCAGTGATCACAATCCTGTGTGTGTGCACCTGGTGGGTAGTATATTGAAGAGGCAGGACAGGCTGGTAGCACCGGGTACACTGAATCCTACTGATGGCAGACATCGCCTTAAATGGTACCAAGTAACCCCGTCCCTTTTTTATGAAAAGGTTCATGAATCTTGTGCTGCAGAATTTACTTTTTGTGTGGAACCTGACTCTCCTGCTAAGGGTATTCTTAAAGTTTTTGAAGGGATTGTCTCCAAGGTGGGAACTCTATTCTGTCCTGGCGCAAAGAGTGTCGTTCAGCGACCCCAAATGGTTCAATCCACTCACTATGTTCTAAAGCTACCAGAGAGCTAAAGGCCGCATTGAAAGCGAACCCGAGGGATCAATCTCGGATTCGTACTCTCCGTCTTAATTATAAAAAGATACTGGCAAATCGTAAGACGGAATTGAAGGAGGCTACCTGGCGGGAATTATTAGACCCAACCACGTTATGTAGTAGCACTAGATTTTGGGGTATTGTTAATAGACCCCTTTTTGGGACAGAGCTGTGGACCTGGGCACTAACATAACGGAAGAGGAATGGGTGTCCCACTTCTGTTGTATTTTTAAGAGTGCCTCAACCTTACCTCGACTGCAAGGGAGAAATCAGAATAAGGACACAGTTGTATTTACCCAAAGGGAAGTAGAGAAAGGTATTGCCGGTTTATCATGTAACAAGGCGCCTGGCCCGGACGGTATTACGCCGGACCCTTTTAAATCTAATCCCTCTCTCTGGGCTTCTATTTTGGTGGCCGTGCTTAATGCGGCGGCAGAGGTAGGGTGTCCGGAGTCATGGGGTACTTCGACAATCGTACCTGTGTTTAAAAAGGGTGATCGTAACAGCACACTGAATTATAGGCCGATTTCCCTTATCGACTCTGTGGTCAAGGTTGTAGGTGGAGTCGCATTAAATAGATTGGTTGCCTGGACGGAAGATAATAAGATTCTTTCTGATATTCAATACGGGTTCCGTCCAGGTCACTCTACCCTGGCTCAATGCCGTAACCTTTATCTGATCCTCGGAAAGTACACGGTTGCCCTCCAGGGGACAATCTACATGGCCTTCATGGATCTCTCATCCGCGTTTGACTGCGTCAATCAGGGGAAGTTGTGGGAGTCCATGAGGGCCATGGGGGTGGAGGCTAACCTGGTGGACATTCTGATGGATTTGCATAGGGATACTAAGGCAAACATCAGATTTGCACAGGATCTCAGGGTCTCTAGGGATTTCAGCACTGAAAGGGGTGTATGGCAGGGGTGCATTTTAGCCCTGTTTCTTTTTAATCTTTATATCAATGATTTAGATAAGACCTTGATAGAAACAGGGGTTGACTTCCCATATGTGGGATGAAGGGGTCTGCCTGTTCTGCTTTATGCAGACAATGCGGTTCTCCTAGCACGTACCCCAAAAAGTCTGCAGACTCTGCTCAACACCGTCCGTAGTTTTTGACGGAACAAGATCTGGCCATAAATAACTCAAAATCTTATGTAATGCAAGTCGGGCTGCGTCCTAAGAGGCAGAACACCTTTATGGTGAACGCAGAAAAAGTGCATATAACATCAACTTTCTCCTACCTGGGTGTCCTATTGGACAAGCACCTGGATTGGGGTCCTCTAATTCGGGGAAAAAGGGGGAAGGTGGTAAGGACTAATGCAGCGATTTTCAACTTTGCCACAAAAATGGAAAAGCGCCCGATAGCGGCTATGCTGAAAATCTATCAGGCAAAGAGTGTAGTGATTGCCAGCTAGGGTAGTGAACTGTGGGGTTATGCAACATCGGAGGGAATTCAGGTGGCAGAAAAGAATTTCTAAAACAGTTGCTCGGGGTACTTAGAAGAACCTCAAACTTATTAGTTCATGAAGGGACTGGGTTAACATTAATTTGTGATATACTGGCTATGCGCCCTTTGCTTTTTTGGCTCAATTGCTGGCTGAATGAAGATATTGGCCTTACTCAATTGCTACTGAAAGAAATTTTGAGCCTGGACCACATGATTTATATTCCGTGATTAAAATACCTAAAGGGCTGTTTTAGTGAGCTGAGGCGTCCGGACCTTTTTTTAAGGCCTGATCATATTACTAAAGCAGACGTGGCCCTTGTGAAGCAATCTTTTATTTTACAAAAGAAATTAAATAGAGATGGGATAGAATTGTCAAAAACTAGCGTCCGTAAATTCGTGATGCTCAAATCGACCCTAGACATGGAGTCATATCTCTCGTGGCCTCTGTCGGCTCACAAACGGTTTCTACTGACCAGGTTTAGAATGGATTATTTCCATCTTGTACTCGCTGCTCTGAAGATGTGTCAGCACCCTGTGGCTGCGACAGAGTGTCTCCACAGGATCTGCTGCACTTCACTTTTTTTGTAGCTTTTATGAAGCCCCCCAGAGGTTCTTTTTAAAGCTACATTTTACTCAGGTCCGCCCAGCTCTCTATTTTTTACAATTTTTAAAGCCAGAATGTATCCCATTTGTGGTTGGATTTTTTAAATGCTCTCTAAGGTATCGAAAATGTCTGGAACTTTAAAAGTTGGTTGCTGTATTTTATCCGTCTAAGAAGTAATTTTTTTAATTCTGATGACGATGCACCCATATCTTCTCATAATTAAAAAAAAAATTGGCTATTTGTGTAGTATATATTGATATGTATATATGTGTTTTGTATAATTTTATGAAGATTCATAACTTTTTTGGTTTTCTATTATGTAACCCGAATAAAGTATTTTGAAATTGAAATTGAATCAAAAATATCGATTTACACAAATATCTAGTTAAAAATATTGTGGGTCTTAAATATCGGCAGACAAATTCTTGTGGTCAAGAATAACAAAATTCGGTAAGTAATATTGATGTAAAAAATATCAAAGGGTAAAATATCGTTTGTAAAAATATAGTTGTTAAAAATATCAATTTTTTTATTAACGTTATGTATTTTAGTATAAATGTTATATGTATGTTTTTTGTTTAAGATTTGTTTGTATTTTAAATATATGTGTTACATTTTTTGTAGTTATCAAATATTTTTTGTTTGATTTTTGCGTTTTTAGTTCCGTAGTGGGTTGTGGGTTTATAGGGGAATAGGGTGGGAAGTAATTTAATTATATCGAATGTATTGAATATTTTTTATTTGTTAGTATTTGTTTAATTGAGATGTTATAATGTTAGATGGGTAAAGTAATGTATTATTAATTAATTAATAATTGATTGGTAATTCATTTTAATTAGTTATTAGGTAATTAAATATGGTAATTGGGTAATTAATTGTAGGTGTGTGTTGTGGTGTGTATAGGAGTAGAGGGTTGGAAGTGTGGGAAGTAATTTATTTTTAATTGATGAATTATTAATTAGTTGTTAATTAATTTACATTAATGAATTAGTAATTATTTATGATAATTGTATAATACATTTTCGGTGTGTGTTGTGGTGTTTATAGGTGTAGATGGTGGAAAGTAGTTTATTTTTAATTGATGAATTAATATTTAGATGTTAATTGTAATTAATTAATTAGTAATTAATTATGGTAGTTTTAATTAATTGTAGTTGTGTTTTGGCGTGTTTATAGGAGGAAAAAGTCGTAATTATTTTGTGATTAATTAATTATTTTATAGTTGTTAATTAATGTTAATTGTTTGATATTTATTTTGTGTAATTGTTTTTGTTTGTGTGTTGTTACTTTGAAAGGGGTAAAAGGTGGGTATTAAATACATTTTTAAATATTTAGAAGTTGTTAAAAGTAATAGTTTTTCTTCAAAAAATAATATTTCTTTTTTTTATTATTTTATAGTTAAATGTAGGTGTGTGTTGTGGAAATTACAATGGTAAAGCATGTCTACTCAATGAATGTTTTTTTATTAATAAGATTTTTTTAATTGATTATTAGATATGTTAATTATGGAAATAAATGTAATAAAAATGTTTGAATTGTTTTGTTATTGTTGTGGTGTTATAGGGTAGGAAATCAAATAAATACAATACCCAGCGGGGCTCCTGTCCCCGGGTCCTGGAAGGGCACAGAGGTGGTCCTGATTTATGAAAAAGGCACTAGAGATGACCCCTCAAACTACAGGCCCATTAGTCGATTGATGCTCTGCAGAATGTCTTTGGCAGACCCCTCCTTCAGAGGATTCGGCTATGGGCAGGCGAAGTTCCCATCATTTTCATAGTTTCATACCGGCTTTAGGCCAAGGACAGGAACAATTGACAAGGTGTTTCACCTGTTACTTATCTACTAGAAGGTAGCGGTGATCAGCAAGAGCAGTCTTTTACCTGGCATTTATCGACCGGAAGACTGCCTTTGACCTGGTCCCCAGGAGACAATTGTGGCTGTCACTTAAAGATATGGGCATTCCCCCATTTATTCTCAATCTGCTGGTCTGGCTATATGAAGGAAATTATGCTCAGGTTAGATGGGGCTCAAAGGGACAATTGACAGAGCCCATCCCAGTCAACAGGGGAGTGTGACAGAGTTGTGTCTTGGCTCCCACCCTATTCTCTATTTATATAAACGGGGTGGTCGACTTTCTGCAATAAGATCCAGCAGACGCACCAACCCTGGGGGGGTGACAAGGTACCGACCATCTTGTTCGCCGATGACACCTTGCTGCTGTCCAAGACACCAACTGGGTTGCAGCGTCTATTCAATAGGTTCCATTTCTTTTGCGACGATCGGGGGTTGGTTATTAACACCTTAAAAACCAAATTCATGGCATTCAACCCCCCCTAAGTCCTGCAGAAGCAACCCTTCACTAGGTTGGAAATGGTGGGCACCTTCGACTATCTTGGTGTTCGACTCTCCAACAAACTGTCATGGAAGCCCCACCTAGCAAAGATGCTGCTGGGGCATAAAAGAGTAGCTGAAGCACAAGGGAGGGAGCATCGCCTCTCACACAGTAGACCGGTAGCCCCAGCCCTCCAGGTTTATGATGCCAAAGCGGTTAGCAAAGCATTGTACAGAGCAGAGCTATGGAGATTTGACATGGCTCATGAGCTCTGTAGATCTGAGCACAAGTTTCTCAAGGACCTGGTGACATTGCCTCAATATGTCCCCCTCATCTCCTTAATGCTTGACATGGGCAGGCGATCGATTGCCGATATAGCAAAGATCTGAACGCTCCTCTTTGGGGCTCGCATCAGGCGAACTCCAGAGCTCCTTCCCTACGCTGAAGCCCTTTCTGAGGTGATAGGAATAGACACTGGCTGTAAAATAGGCTGGATCACTAATTTTAGAAAAATTTGGTCAGCTTTGGGGCTTCAAGCACAATGTGATAGGTAGGAACCACCCAGGAAAGAAGAGTTAAAGCAACCTTAATTGATCATTAGAAAGGGGAACATTCACTCAGCACCTAATGTTCAGTTTTGCTAGTAAAAATAATAATAATAATATCATACCAAATATGAACTTGACTCAGTTTTTATCTACAGCCTGCTTGTCCGACAACGATACCTTTTTCTCTTTAACACTAAATGTATCATGGGAGCTCCTGCTGTGAACGCAGGAGGCAACATTGAAGTACTTCTACATGATGGATGGTGAATGTGAGGGAATGAGCATTATGGGGGGTGGGCCCTCTCCATTTCCTGTAGGAGGGACCCCTAAGATTTTGTAATGCCACTGTGCATTTGGGTTTAGGGCACTGCTGCTATGCCACTGATGAACCCAAGCAGGGATGGTACATTAGGGTGTTGAATATCCCCTCCATACCTTTTCACCATCACTCTGTGTAGACACAGTCAGTGAAATAGCACAATAATACAAACTGTACAAGTCTGGAAGGCATACAGTTTAAAATAAGTGTGTGTGTGTGTGCATGTGTGTATTTGTACATATATGCACCAATATGACTTATTATTTGGCCACCCATGGTTTAACACTGACCCTAACATAATGGTGAAAACTCTTGGCATTAGACCCTAGATATTGACAACCAACATTCAGTGAAGATAAGTAAACATCAGTAAGTATTTTTCCATATAAATGTTTAAATGTACCTTTATGATAAATGCACACACACACATATATATATATACACATGCACACACAAATGCACCGACACACACACTTATGCCAGCATACACACACAAACAAATGTGTTGTAGCTAGGACAGCCAATCCATGTGAGGATGTTGTTTTGCTTTGTTGATAACTTTGACGCGTGTTAGACGGATCCTGATTAAATTTTCCAAGAAAACGTTCATCCAACCAAGCTCCGAAGTTGTGGGGCAGTACTTCAAGTGGGGGCTGGGATATGGGGAGGCCCAAAATGCAACTGTGCTACATTTTGAATGGAATTACACTAAATTGGGCAGAATGCTAGGTCTTTACTGGAAAGCGTACTTTTTGTGATTTGTGTGATTTCATTCAGTAGTTTTGAGAAATTAAGATACAAAATCTATAAATATTTGGGCCGTTGAACTGAAATTCAAAATTTCAATTCTTCTGACTGACTTAAATGGCTTTTTCGGAGTGAGTACTCTGATTGGCTGGCCGCAACATGAAAATAAATGTTGTGGGCCATTGCAGGACTCAGGGACTTGAATGCTGTCCTAAGAACGTTTTTTAAGAAAGGGTCTATTGGGACAGGGTAAGGATACCCTGAACACTATGCCTTTTTGCATCACAGTCCGTCAGGAGTAGCATGGAACTGGAAAAAAATAGGCGTTGTGAGACATGGCAATAAGGCCCCCCTACCTGTGTCAACGTGTGACCCTGGGGCTGATTTACGACTATTGTGGGTACCCCCATCCTTCAGAAGAGAGTAAACATTTAAACGCTGGTGTGTCGCCCTCTTCCCACTGACTGTAACTGGGACAGGGTGGGTCACGCCAGCTATGCAGCTCCCTGCCTGCCCTCAATAGTAATGTCACCATAGAAAATACATTTTTAGGTATTCTAATAACTTTAAAGCCATATGATGATCTTCACTAAGCCTGAGCAGTACTCACGTTACACTCCATGGAATTCCACTGAGTTACAAAAAATCTTTGCGAGATTCGACAGAATTCTACAAACAGGCAGAAATCGTCAAGTCAGGCTGTGATTTTTTTTCCTTAGTTTTATATAGCGCGAACTAGACCCAAAGGTATCGGAGCGCTTTACATGAGCACCAGTTGCATTACAGATGGACACAGTCATTTTGTGAGGCACCGGGAGATTAACGGATTTGTCCAGAATCACAGGATGTTGAGCGTCTTGCAGAGACTCACGAGGGAGGTCGACCGCTATAGCCGTCAGGCTACGTCTTCTCCCCAATTTAGCACTGGAAGCTTATTCCACGTGAAAGAAATCAGCATCGAAAGGCATAACATGGTGGACCATAGGGCATAGCTTCTCAAGCTGTTTTTGCTTCCGCTCGAGCATCTGCTTACTGACTGGGAATGGTTGTAACTGCCCATGACCACCTGTGTTGGAGAAATTTCACCAGGTGCCCTCCTCGCAACTAATAATCGCGATACAGGACTCCAAATCTCACTTGCCGAATTCCCGTTTTCGAGCCATACGCGAGATAAAACTTCACCACACGTCAGTTGATGGAATTTGTCTGGAACTCTCATTACAAGTGTAATACGGAGCGGCCAAAATTCTGCCAATTTCGCAGTTGGAACAGAATATATCACTCACCCCTAATCTTCACAAGAATTTACATCAAATGGCTAGCCAACTTAACTTCCTCATGAGAAGTTTTCGGGCTGTCCATCAAACGGAGCTCAGAAATAAGGGGGCCAAAATGTATTTTCCTCATGCACAGCACTACAGACAAAATGGAATTACATCACGTTTGAAAGAAAGGAAGATCTTAACCCAGAAAGCCTGCTTTTTGTGATTTGGTGTCAATCGGTTCTGCATTTTTTTGCAAGTAAAGTACAAAATGTATGTGTATATTGCAAAGCGGTACCACTGAAGAAATGACGCGGAGCTCTGCAGTATGGCGATCTTAAAACACGCAATCTGATTGGCTGGTTGTAATTCAAGAGAAAGTTGCAGATACCCTTTTATGACTCAGGGTCCCAGTGTTTTGGAAATAAATAAAGATAAGGAATTGAATGGTATGGTAAGGGTAACCTGACCACCTGGCTATTAGGTTCCAATAAGTTGGTTCATGACTGTTCGTGCTGGTCAAACCAACCCTGTGCGCAGCACTTTTTACCTCCCATATTACATCACTCATGATGTGTTCCATGGCATGATTAATAACATCAATCCAACATCTGCAATAACATCACTGATGACACACTGTGTGGAGGGGGCACAAGTTACAGTTACAAGTTACTTTAGTTGACTATAACATGAAATGCAGTTTTTTTTGTTTGTTTAAGAATTAACATTTTAACTGGAATTACGTTGCTTTAACCTTTGCATTTTCAGTGAAAAAAATATATATACATATGGAAAGTTTTGGCGTGATTCATCAAGCGAGGGGTCCCAAAAAGCATTTTTTCCATGCAAAATCTAATATGGATTTTAGACACGACTGCAACCCAAACCGCTGAAGGGAATTACTATTAGAATTTGGCAGAAAGCTAGATCTCGGTCCAAAAGAGTGCTTTTAGTAATTTGGTGGTACGAAAGGGGGTGGTGATGGACGGATCATCTGAATCAATCAAACACTCACACCCAGTCAAAAGATCTGGGTTTAATCCATCACCGTTCTTTAGCCCACTCTGCCACCCCAGTTCAGACATGGCTATATGCAAATCAGTATGACCCTGTGCCTCATGGGAACAGTCCAGCCCGATCTGCCAAGCCATGTAGTCCCTGGACCGGAAACAAGCTTCCGAGGACCGGTTTCTGGCATTCCAGCCGTCTTCAGCCCGGCTTGCTTGAATCGAGTGGCAAAGTGAGCAAGGGACTCACGTCTGAGCATACCCTGCCACACTTATGGCGGCCAAAAAGTGGTACAAAAGGGGGTGGTGATGGACAGAGCATCTGAATCAAACACTCACACCCAGTCAAAAGATCTGGGTTTAATCCATCACCGTTCTTTAGCCCACTCTGCCACCCCAGTTCAGACATGGCTATATGCAAATCAGTCTGACCCTGTGCCTCATGGGAACAGTCCAGCCCGAACTGCCAAGCCATGTCTTCCCTGGACTGGAAACAAGCTTCGAGGACCGGTTTCTGGCATTCCAGCCGTCTTCAGCCCGGCTTGCTTGAATCTAGTGGAAAAGTGAGCAAGGGACTCACGTCTGAGCATACCCTGCCACACTTATGGCGGCCAAAAAGCGGTACAAAAGGGGGTGGTGATGGACGGAGCATCTGAATCAATCAAACACTCACACCCAGTCAAAAGATCTGGGTTTAATCCATCACCGTTCTTTAGCCCACTCTGCCACCCTAGTTCAGACATGGCTATATGCAAATCAGTCTGACCCTGTGCCTCATGGGAACAGTCCAGCCCGAACTGCCAAGCCATGTCTTCCCTGGACCGGAAACAAGCTTCCGAGGACCGGTTTCTGGCACCCCGACCTCCATTCAAGGCAACAGAACACAACAAGGACAAGTGTAACTGCCTCAATGAGCTCTTTTGTCAACTTTAACCCATTTTGTGTAGCTTCCTTGTTATGCAAGGTGTGCATCTCACTACAGCAGGAACATATTCACATCTAGTTGCTAATTTCACGGATTCTTCTTTGAAGGCGGGGAACATCTGAATGGTGTGGGGTTGGGGCAGAGCCAGTCGCGTGTCAGGTATGCCCAGACATTGAGACATGGTGTTCTGGTGAACTGGATCATTAACAGATCAAGAACATCCTCCTTTGTGGCTCAAATGGTAATGCTTGTTCCGTTGTTTGTCGTGCAGTTTGTGGATCCCTTTCCTCAGCTTCAACTCACAACAAAGGCTTGAGGAGAAAGCTGACTTTTCTGAAAAGTGCAAGGTTTTGGGAAATGAATTGACTGACTTGCTACTGCGTGAATATGAAAGCAACATATATATTTGTCTGCGCGATTAGAATAAAAAAAATAAAAAAAACATATATGTATATATATATATATATATATATATACATATATTTTTTTATTATTTTAAACATATATATATATTTTTTTTTTATTATTTTAAACATATGTATATATATTTTTTTATTATTTTAAACATATATATATATATGAATATATATATATATATATATATATATATATATATATATATATATATATATATATATATATATACACACATATATATTCTGCCTTGTTTTCCAATGGACTCCAAATACTGTCCCATCTCATGACACTTAGGGGCTTATTTACAAGCCCTTTGTGCCGCCGCTGCGTCACTTTTAACATGGGAAAAGTGGCGCACCTTTGGCCATTTGAGGAGTACAGCACTCTGAATAGGCCATAAAACAACTTGGAGAGTTTATAAAACTTCAAAATAAATGAGTCCACTGTGCTTTCTAGAGGATGACATGGGAAGATTATGCATAGCTATTATGAATTTTTCCTACGTTGTTTTTTCACTAAAGTCAATTTGCTTAAATCTAATTTTAGTTCATTTGAACTGGCGCCCACATTGAGCATGCAAACGTGCTGCATACCACCTGTGGAATCCGACTTCTGGAGCACTATGAAAGTTTGAATATGCAAAAGATTGACAAATATTGATCTGACTGAAATGCATTTGCTTAGGTGGTGCTGGTACAAATATGGTGAAAAAGGGTTGCTCTACTTTTTGAGGCAGAATAAAGCTCACTCTGACACAGCCTCAGTCCCTCTGCCATATATGGCAAAATATCAGGGGCCTGATCTATGAAAATTCCATTTGTGCAAAGTAGATACCAATGGTGCACCAATGTTTGTGAATGGAAAGGAAATTTAGGAACTGACCTATGTATTAATTGGTTGGTTCACAACATCATCAATATAGTGATCGAATTGTGACTCACTACATTTGGATGCCATCACAGGGATGGTTGCTTGCTGGAGTCAGTAGACTACTGTAAACGAGCTGAACCCCTTAACACTTTACAGCTCAGTGATGAAACCCCAGGAGTGGGCTGGATCAGGGATAGTGTTAACCTCAATTTCATGAGGCAAGGTTTCACAGAATTAAGGTATAAAACAATGTTTCGG
Organism: Lissotriton vulgaris; assembly: GCF_964263255.1. Classification (NCBI taxonomy): domain Eukaryota; kingdom Metazoa; phylum Chordata; class Amphibia; order Caudata; family Salamandridae; genus Lissotriton; species Lissotriton vulgaris. The sequence continues at coordinate 388,361 of NW_028244065.1, forward strand.
AAGGTCCTTGAGAAAGCACTGCTGAAGGCTGAAGGGCTTTCTTGGAGAACAGTGTCATTCAGAAATAGAAAAATCCACATCTTGCTTGACTTTGTGAAGTGCAAACATAAACAAAGCACGAACATGATGTGGCATCCATTTTGGCCAAGATTCTGTTGAGGCTTAACTATGATCTACTTACCTTAAGCCAGGAAAACACACTTTAGCAACTTCAGCAATTTGTTTCAACTGCATCAGTTCCATGTCAGTATACACATGTGAATTCCAGTGTAGATTATTTACCCTGCACCCTATTAATAAAACACATTTAGTAATAAAGCACATATGTATGTTGTCACCACCATGTCTCTGAATTCATTTTAAATCAAGTAAACATTTTTTTGAAAGAAAATCTAGTCTGTTTCTTTATTTTAAGTTTGTTTGAGATTTGGCAGTGATCTTGTGAACCACTGCATGCTCCCCAAGTTTTTTTTTAATTCACAAAGGGAAAGAGATTCTAAGACGATTCTTTCTCATTTGCAAATGGGTTACCAGCTCCTTTGAGGTGTCACTAGTATCTCAATGTTTTGCAACCAAATTTCAATTTCAAAATATTTAAATATACCTTCACAATTGCTATTTGGAATGCCCTAAATGTGCCTCCGCCAGATAGGCTTATGGGTTTAGTTCATAACAAAAAGTCAGTTTGCAGATACAACCCTTGTGATTTTGTGACTGCAAAATGGCATTGTATAACATTCCCAAAATTATTACTCTCTGGGTCAGATGTACTAAGGGCCATATTTACACCCCCCTTCACCTTATTTACATGGAGGCATTAAACCACTTAACATTGCTTAAAGCCGCCTTGGAGATAAGGCCCTCTTTAATGTTACACCTAGAGTGAAAGGGCATGCTTTGGGTGTTGCGGTGGGCGTTCTCCCGCAACACCCATTGATTTTGTCGCTGCCTGCTATTTTCAAGGGTGGCGTAAATAGGAGGTGGCGCCAAAATTAAGACCAGGGAAAACCTGGTCCGACATGGGGAAAAGAGGAGAAATGCTTAATTTCATCTGGTTTTTTCTGTTTCTGTGTGTTGCACTGTGCAGTACACATGGAAACAGCACATCACAATGAATGATTGTTCATGTGCAGGAATGTGTCCCTTCCTGCACATAAGGAATAATTTAAAAAATGACGAAGTGCAACGTTTATGTGAGCTGCACAATGCAGCTCACATAGAAGTTACAATTCGCCAATCTGGATTCTTTATGGCCAGGATGGGAAAACTTCCTGCACATAATCAATCATTCCTTCAAACGTAGACACCCTATCACTATGGTGCCAGGGTGCCTGCGTTGGCACTAGGCAGCTAGATTTAGTGTCAGTGCTAGGGGAAACACAGAGGTGCCCACATTCTTATGAATATGGTGCATCCTTGCATTTTCAGAACGGCAGAGAGTGGCGTTAGCAATGTTTGCTCAAATCCAAGCTTTGCCATTGCCTTGTGAATATGCTCCAAAGTTTCTTGTCGCAAAACCTGGATGGAATTTGCAATCCAAATTTTTGTGGCTAAAACATTTTCGGAGTACTGACCTATGAACAAATAGCTCAGTTTGCAAAATAAGGATTTCGAGTAGGTTGCAATTCTCTCTCCTAATATTTCATGGGATAGGTTGCAAATTATGACTGATTTGAGAAAATCACAGGGTGGTGTTCTGCAGGGGTCATAGGACTACCATGTCTGTGTTTCACTTTAAATAACGTTTTTTAAAGCACCTCGATTTCCTTAACGGAAACAAGGCTGCTTTTTTTTAAAAAAAGGGTTGTGTTTTTAAAGGTTTATTTGAGAGTTGGCAGTGGTCATCTAGACCCCTGCCAACTCCTTCTGAAACCTTTTCCATTATTCACCATGGGGAAGGGATTACAAAGGGACACTTCTACCTTTGCAAATGGGTTAGGACCCCCTCTGAAGAGTTAATTATATTGCAACCGGAATAGCAGTTACAAACCTTTGATACATTGCATACTGAATTGCAGTGTAAAAGGGTTGCCTTCAACTTGACAATTCCAAATTGTGATTTAGTATCTGTTTCTAACCCTATTTTGCAATTTGGTACCAGGTACTGAATCACAAAATGGGTCTCCTGAATACCAAACCGCAATCTTGAGGTTGCAAATCCTGTGATTTTATGAGTCATAGAGTTGCACTTGTAAAAAGGCTTAGTGCATTGGTGTTAGACCTGAAAGCATTAAAGTGGTCTTCCTGACAACTTTTTGCCTAACTGCTCCTTTTTTTGACCTTGTTTTTACTGGCTTTAGGTGCACTTAGCCACTGTTAGACAGGAGCTAAAGTACTTGCTTCACTAAACATGGCAACATTGGCTCATCCCCAATTGGCATATTTATTTTACCTACAAGTCCATAATAAAGTGCACTTTGAGTGCCCAGGACTGGACCTGCAGCATTATTTGTGCCACGCACTTAAGTAGCCTTCCTACCATGACTCAGGCCTGCCATTGCACAGCCTGGGTGTGCAGATTACACTGCCATTTTGACCTAACAAGATAAAACTCCTGCCAGGCCTAAACCATCCCTTATTATACATTTGAGTCACCCCTAAGTTAAGGACCTGGGTAATCCACAGGGCAGGGTGCAATGTATTTGAAAGGTAAGACATGTACTTTTAAGTTTTCCTGGCAGTGGAAAAACTCCCAATTTTGTCTTTCACTGCTGCAAGGCCTATCTCTCCTATAGGATAACATTGGTATTACCTTATTACATCTTTAAAGTGTAATTCATGATTGTGAAGAAATTGATTTTTCAAGTTTGATGTCTCTGGACCCACAATTTAAAATCAGAACCAATTATGAAGTTGGATTTTAAATTCTAAAAATGACCTTTTTAGAAAGTTGGAATTTTCTTACTTTTGCCCTTCTGTGCCTGCGGCACATCTCTGAATACGTATCTGGAGTGGGTGACTACTGGGCTTTGTGCATTCCCCCTAGACATCCAAACACAAAGGGAGCTTAGGTGTGACTGATGGGCCATCTAGGGCATGATGGGAGGGAGGAGCTGGATACAACCTCACACTTACACCAGAATAGGATGAGCCTTGTCCCCACACAAAGGGCTGCATACCTTTTTGTAGTGATTCTGGAGCCAGATCATGAAGTGAGTATCTCTGTGCACATCAAAGACCTTTCTTTGAAGCCCCCTCCACTTCAAAGGCACAACTGGGTATAAGTACTGGACCTCTGACACCACCACTTCAGTACACTTACTTCTGGTTCTGTGAAGACTCCGCCAGGAAAAAGAACGTCTGCACTGCTGAAGGACTGCCACTCTGCTGGACTGATGTTTTGCTGGACTGTTGCCTTGCTTTGCTGCCCTCATGCCCGCTAGTCGCCCACCTAGGTGAGAAGGAATGGACCTGTATCACTTGAAATCATGCAGCCTCTAGGGCTTGGTGGATTGTCTCCTGATTGAAGTCTCAGGGACATAAAAGACTTCCAACGTACCTGCATCTGCACCTGGACTCTGCTATCTGGGTGTTTGCCCTGCCAGGTGGTGACACCCAAGGCTTAAACCCTTGGAAGTGAAATCTATGTTGCTTCTTTAGTCAACCAACGCATCTTCATCGGAACAGGTGCATCTTCGATGTTGTGCGGACCAGTAATGGAGCATCTTTGCCTTTATGTGTATCAGAAAGGGCACATCATCGTCATTGCGTGATGCAGAACCAACGCAATGAATTTGGGACTAGCGTATCACTCTCAGAACTGACGCATTACCACCTATGCGTAGGGAAAAACATCCCTCTGTGGCAGGATTGGAATCAACGCGTCACCTTAGTTGCACACTGCATCTTCCTCGACATTGGCACAAACCAGGATTAAGGTACTTTTATTCAGTTGGCCTAAGTGGGTTCCTGTATCCAGCCTGCGCGCAATCTGGTTCGGCCTGAACCTTTGACATTGCCCTGGTCCAGCGCGACCAGGTATCTCGAATAGGCACTTATGCTTCTATGCGCTACTTTACAGTTTATTCTTTAAAAAATCATTTCTCAAGTTCTACTTCTTGGATTTTTGACATTTTGGTCTGGTTTTATTTATAAAATTAATCTCTTTCTTCTAACCTGGTGTGAATTCATTTTGTATGGTGTATTCACAGTTTTACTGTTTGAGATGGTGCACAAATACTTTACACTTTGCCTCCTAAATTAAGCCTTACTGCTCTGTTCCAAGCTACAAGGAGGTGAGCACTGGTTAATTTAAGGTGGGTCTGTGACTTACCTTCACTAGGAGTGTGGTGTTCCTGTTTGGATAGTGTTAGACCTGGCACTATTGGCGTAGGTCTCCCTTCCATTTTCTTTGCTGTTGCCTCCTGTATTTTTGCTATGTTTTGCTGGTCTAGATGCTTTGGGCACTTTGCCACTGCCATTCAGTGCCAAAGTGCAAGTGCTCCCTTTTGTAAATTGTTGTATTTGATTTAGTGACTCCATGTTTGGCTTATTTAATTTACTGATTAGACCCTAGTACAGTGCACTCTGGGTACCCAGTGCCTGTAAATCAAATGCTGCTGGTGGGCTTGCAGCACTGGTTGTGCCACCCTGAAAACAAGCTTGTAAAATATGGTGCAGTCCTGCCATTGCAAAGCCTGTGTGCAGTCTGGGACTGCCATGTCAACTTGGCAAGTGCCCACACTTGCCAGTCCCTAAACATTCCCTTTTCTACATATTATTCACCCCTAAGGTAGGCCCAAGGGCAGGGTGCTGTGTATCTAAAAGGTAAGAGATGATCTGATGTGATTGGCATGTCCTGACAGTGAATTACAGCCAATTTTGTTTTTCACTATTGCAAGGCTATCTGTTCCCATAGGCCAGAATGGGCAGTTTGATTATAACATCTTATAATCCTAATTGAACCTAGGAACAAGATAGGAAAATAAAGTTTAGTATGCCTGAACTCAGAATATTAAAATACATCTTTTAGTGTAGGTGATTTTTACATTCTGTGTTTGAAAATATCACTTTTAGAAAGTGGGTATTTTCTTGCCTAACCATCCAGCATGCCTCTGATAGGTTTGTGTATTCCATGTCTGCATGTCTGGTTTGTGAGTGACAAGGGGCCGGAGAGGGCCTTGGCTCCAGCAGTCTGAAGGGTCAGGGCTGGGACGAATAGGACCTGCATTGAATAGAGAGTAGAGGGAGGAGATTTCCTTTCACTGACCTGAGTCTTCACAGAATAGAGAGTAGGGGGAGGAGTTTACCTTTCAGCTACCTGGGCCAGGTCTGCTTTCAACAATGCTGTCACTACCTCCTGCCAGGAAGCTGCACCAATGAGGCCATAACTGGTTTTGACTGGGCACAGACACCCTCTGCCATCATACAACAAAGAATTTTGCAGTATAAATATTAGGGCCCAGACCCTAGAATTTTAGATCACTTCTCGGAATCAAGATGAACTTTTGCCAAGGAGAAGAAACGGAGAAGCTGAACAAAGATTACTGTCCCTGTGCTGTTTGCTATTGGAGTTGGCCTGCAGTGGTTACTTTATTGCCAAGGAAAGGAAAAAAGGACTTTTTTGTGTTCAGTTTATCATCTTCAGGAAGATCTCCAAGGGCTTGTGACTGAGCTTACCTCCTGTTCTGAAGTCTCAGGGACACAAAGACTTCATCATCAGCGCCCCCTGAATTATCTTGCTGGGAATTCTACCTGCAGAGAGGTGTTTGCTGCTGTTTGGGCCCTCTGAGAAGACTCTGTGTCACTGGGAGCTGGAAGGGCGTCACAATGAGGAAGAAGCATGTCACAGGCGCAGTAGTTGCCGTCGCATCGCCAAAGAAGCGTGCTACCGCCACAGCTGTTCACCATCGCATCACCAAGGAAGAGTGTCGCAGGGCCTGTCGCAACACCAAGTTCATCAATTTTGCCGCACGGCCATCGGGCGTGCACGCATCGCATCCATGTTATCGTATCGCATCAAAGACACCATTTTGTGCATTGCACCGGATCGTCGCATCGCATCAAGGTGCCATCTTGTCGCATCGTAACCGGAAAGCAGTAAGAAACTGGCGATTCACCTACTCTCCGGTAAGGAACCGATGCATCACCTCCCCTGCGCTGCAGTAAGGAAGTGATGCATCACCTCCCCCGAATCAAGGAACCAGTGCATCACCTTCCCTGTAAGCATGGTGGTCTGAAAATTCGTTCCGCTCGCGGAATTTGCGGATTTTCCGTGATTTCGCAATCCGCGAATCTCGCGAAATCGCGGTAAAATCCGCGGATCAGCGGGGACGAATTTTCAGCCAAGCACTTACAGGGTTATAGCAGCAGGTGCAAAAGTTGAAGCTAATTTTTTGTAACCTTTTACAAAAGGGTTACAAAGAAATTAACTTTTCACTTGGGCACCTGCTGCTGTGAGCCTGTAAGTGCTTCCTGGCGCCTCGTTGCCTACTTGCAACTATTCTCTGACCCTGCTCTGACCCTTGAAGCAGGGTCAGAGAATAGTTACAAGTAGGCAATGAGGCGCCTGTCACGAAAATTAAACCTCAACTGGAAGCACTGACAGATATAAAAACAAGCATTTGCAATGCAATAGGTCTCGCTTTAGGAAAGTTTGAGCTATTGGTCTTGTAAATTACATTTTTTTTATTTATGTGTTGGTTTTGAAAATAGCTAAATTAATAGCTTTGTCATTTACAATGCCAATAGTTATAACTTTCGTAAATGTGACACCTATAGCATTTGTAATGCAACATGTTTTGTATTTACGTGACTTAGCTGTATTGATATTACAAATTACAATTTTTTAAAATAATGAATACTTAAATAAAAGTGATTTTAATTTATAATGGCAATAGCTTAAACTTTTATAAATAACTTTTGTGAAGATTATGTTCAGTGTATTTTATTGTGACGAAAATCCAAGAACAGAAGTGAAATATTAACATCTTTTCGTGACATTTGTTATAAAGTTTGAAACATTGAGAGAACATATTTGAACCAGTTGTTGTTGAATGGTTGCGCAGATTGATGCTGTGGTGGCACTGAGTGGTGCTGTGGTGGTGCTGAGTGGTGCTGTGGTGATGCTGAGTGGTGCTGTGGTGGTGCTGAGTGATACTGGGATGGTGCTGAGTGATGCTGGGGTGGTGCTGAGTGGTGCTGTGGTGGTGCTGAGTGATAATGTGGTGGTGCTGAGTGATGCTGTGGTGGTGCTGAGTGATGCTGTGGTGGCGCTGAGTGGTGCTGTGGTGGTGCTGATTGGTGCTGTGGTGGTGCTGAGTGATGGTGTGGTGGTGCTGAGTGATGCTGTGGTGGTGCTGAGTGGTGCTGTGGTGGTGCTGAGTGATAATGTGGTGACACTGAGTGATGCTGTGGTGGCGCTGAGTGGTGCTGTGGTGGTGCTGAGTGATAATGTGGTGCTGCTGAGTGATGCTGGGGTAGCGCTGAGAGATGATGTGGTGATGCAGAGGGCAGAAAGGCACAAAAAGCAGTCTAACAAAGGGCAGAAGGGCAGAAGGGCAGAAAAACAAGGGAAAAACGAGTCTAACCGAGGGCAGAAGGGCACAAAAAAACAGTCTAACAGAGGACAGAAGGGCAGAAAAACAAGGGAAAAACGAGTCTAACAGAGGGCAGAAGGGCACAAAAAACTAGTCTAACGGGGCAGAAAGGCACAAGAACGAGTCTAACAGAGGGCAGAAGGGCACAAAAAACGAGTCTAACAGAGGGCAGACGGGCACAAAAACAAGGGAATAACAGAGGGCAGAAGGGCACAAAAAACGAGTCTAACAGAGGGCAGAAGGGTAGAAAAACAAGGGAAACATGAGTCTAACAGAGGGCAGAAGGGCACAAAAAACGAGTCTAACTGGGGGCAGAAGGGCAGAAAAACAAGAGAAAAACGAGTCTACCAGAGGGCAGAAGGGCAGAAAAACAAGGGAAAAACGAGTCTAACAGAGGGCAGAAGGGCACAAAAACGAGTCTAACAGGGGGCAGAATGAATCCCGCCCTGTGTGTTTGTCCATGAACATGCCACCTTTTTGTGCAATACCTCTACTCAACTGGAGTACTTTCTACTGTCTAATCAGTAAGTGCTCCCTCGTTGGCTAAATGTATAGGGGCAGATTTACAATAACTGGCGCATCCCCTGGGATGCGCCAGTTTTTGAGTGCCGCAGCTTCGCCACCCATGGTGCGCCACATTTACAATGCGGCGCACCATGTGGCAAAAACGGCACAGATGCGTCACGCATCTGTGCCGTAAAAGCAGCGCATTGCTGGAGCTGCGTCGAGCTTGCGACGCAGCTCCAGCAATGCTCTGGGGGGTCCTATCTCCCCAATGCTGCATCAAGCCTTGCGCCTGAAGCAGGCACAAGGTTTTGACGCAGCATTGGCCTAAAAGTGACTGAGTGAATTCTTGTAGATTTCACTCAGCCACTTTTAGGAGGCGTTCCTGCGCAGGAACACCCTCCCCTGCGCCGAAACGCCTCCTGATGGCGCAGGGCTTTACAACGGGACGCATCTCTCAGATGCGTCACATTGTTAATACCCAGCACCATGGCGCATCTTTTGTGCTGCCGCTGCGTCACAAAAGGTCTCGGTAGAGGGTGGGAATGGTGAACCAGAGGGTGGCAGTGATGAACCAGATGGTGACAGTGGTGAACCAGAGGGTGGCAGGGGTGAACCAGATGGTGACAGTGCTGAACCAGAGGGTGGCAGTGCTGAACCAGAGGGTGGCAGGGGTGAACCAGAGGGTGGCAGTGATGAACCAGATGGTGGCAGGGGTGAACCAGACAGTGGCAGTGGTGAACCAGAGGGTGGCATGGGTGAACCAGAGGGTGGCAGTGGTGAACCAGAGAGTCGCAGTGGTGAACCAGAGGGTGGCAGTGCTGAACCAGAGGGTGACAGTGGTTAACCAGAGGGTGGCAGTGGTGAACCAGAGGTGCTGTGATGAACCAGAGGGTGGCAGTCGTGAACCAGAGGGTGGCAGTGGTAAACCAGAGGGTGACAGTGCTGTACCAGAGGGTGGCAGGGGTGAACCAGAGGGTGCTATGATGAACCAGAGGGTAACAGTGGTGAACCAGAGGATGGCAGGGGTGAACCAGAGGGTGACAGTGGTTAACCAGAGGGTGGCAGTGGTGAACCAGATGTGCTGTGATGAACCAGAGGGTGGCAGTCGTGAACCAGAGGGTGGCAGTGGAGAACCAGAGGGTGACAGTTCTGTACCAGAGGGTGGCAGGGGTGAACCAGAGGTGCTGTGATGAACCAGATGGTGCCAGTCATGAACCAGAGGGTGGAAGTGGTGAACCAGAGGGTGACAGTGCTGAACCAGAAGGTGGCAGGGGTGAACCAGAGAGTGGCAGTGCTGAACCAGAGGGTGGCAGTGGTGAACCAGAGGGTGGCAGGGGTGAACCAGAGGGTGGCAGTGGTGAACCAGAGGTTGGCAGTGCTGAACCAGAGGGTGGCAGTGGTGAACCAGAGGGTGTTGTGCCCATACACGACCGCATAGGTAACTTCGCCATGCAAGTGGCTCGCGAACACGTAAAAAGCCCCGCGAACAGGCAAAAAAGCTCGCGAACACGCAAAAAAAATCTGCAAATTCGCACGAATTCGCGGATTTTGCGGATTGCAAATTCGATTTCGCGTGAATTCGCGGAACGCGAATTCGCAAATTTCACCCATACTTACTTCCCTGCGACCCTTTTGTTTGTTGTGCGTGATGCATCCAAGATACTTTGAGAATAAAGTCTTGCATTTCCCATCTACTTTGAGTTAAGCTATTTCTACCACTCTAAAGTCATATTTTTATAACAGTATTGTGGATTGTTGTCATTTGGTCTTGTGTTAAGTCTAGTAAAGATTACTTATTCTTCTAAACTGGTGTGGTGTCCATTTGTAGTGTTTTCACTGTGTTACTCTATATGTTCACAAATGCTCAACACACTGCCTCTGAGCCTGTCTGCTCTTGCCAAGCTACCAAGGGGGTGAGCAGGGGTTATTTTGGAAGTGTAGCCCCTTACCCTGACTAGAAGAAAGGGTCCTCATTTGGACAAAGGTGCAAACCATTGCCAACTAGAGACCCCCGCTTCTAACAGACAGTGTTCCTGCCTCTGTTTTTTAAACATTTTAATTTCTTTGGTTCATGCCTGGTTTGTACTGATTTATATTACAACTGGACAGCTCTCTATAAACATAAATTTGAATTAGAAAATGTAAACCAATTGTTTTTTCCTCCGTGGATTTAAGTGGGCTTCCCTGTGTTATGTGCAAAACCATGAAATATGGACACTTTCAATATCATTGTTCCTAGTCCTATCGTAGGTCCTTAAATATTGCAATTCAGATGGATTGAAGTGGGAATTGTGCTCCCAACTACCCAAACAGCTGGATCATTAGAGCTGAAGTATGCCACCTTATTTTTATCCAACCCCTGATAACTGTTGAAAGAGAAATGTCCAAGCGTGCATCAAGTCAAAGGATGCCATGGTGTTGGGCTTGTGAATATTCCTTGGGTCACACCAGTACAGAAAGGTTACATTATATTAGGGTAATTCATTTAGGGCTTAAGAATGCTTCTGTCACATTTCAGCGCCTAGTGAACCACGTTCTCTCCGGATTCTAAGATCTCTCTGTTGCCTAACATAACGATATTGCTGTAGCATAGCATTTAGTGAAAAGACCATCTGAGGCTCTTAGAACAGGGAGAGAAGCTAACTATCAAGTAAGCAACTGCCAGAGGGGCAATCATATGTAGTCTACCTTGGCCACCAGGTGAGCAACTGAAAGATCCACCCTTTGGATGCCAAGATCCAGTTGTGTGTGGATTTGGAGGCTACCACCATCCAGACCCAAGTGAGAGCTTTTTAAAGGACTTGCTCGATATTCCATCACCTTTGTAGCTATAGATGAGCATATGACATCCCTGCTGAATGTCAGAAGGCCTTTGCAGACCTGAAGAGAGCGCTAATCAATTTACCTATGCTGAAAATACCAGGCTTTAGTCAACCCTTCATTGTGCTGTCTACCACCTCAGATAAATGAGTTGGAGCTGTACTTACTCAACTAGATGACAACTGGCAGAGGGTTTCTGTTGATGTTTGTCTGCTGCAGACTGCTTCTGAGGCAATAGAACTGGGCAGCCGCCGAGAAAGAGAGCTTTGCAATAGTGTGGGCTTTGAGGATGTCCGGGTCCAACCTTTTTGGTTCCAAGTTTGTGATCCAGACAGATCTCAAACCACTGAAGTGGTTGATGACAGCCAAGTGTGAGAATCAAAATTGCTGAAATGATTTGTCTCATTACAAGGCCTAGATTTTACAGTGGATCACAAGGCCAAAATGAATCATAGAAATGTAGATGGACTTTCCTGCTAGTTTTGCTGATCTGACAACACGCTTCTCCAATGGTGGAGTAAAGATCCTCGCAATTGAACCTTGGAGCGGCCTGTGTTGAGGCAGTAAGATCTCCTGCATTACAAAAGGGTGTCTACCCCTAATTTGAGTGCCCAACTGTGTGTGCACCCGGTAGCCTGACTTTTATTTTGGTCCTAATGTCACGCTAATCTATAAGCATTTGGAGAGGTTTACACCTTTTGTTGACTATGTATAGCACATAAAGCATTGGTAGCAACATGTTTCAAGACTGAAAGTCTACCATATCTTTATATCTGTGACACAGAAAGTGCAGCCTACTAGCACCTGCTGGTTAAAGTTCTACTGGTATTGAATACCCAGAACTCTGCGCTGACATCCTCTGTGTATGTCGAGCATTTGTAGTGGGATTGTTTGATCGAAATATTGAATCACAAATCTGGTGGGACATAAATATTATGGCCAGTATATTGTGATGTACATTCAAAAGGGAGAGACTAGAAGCTATTCTAGGTCCAACCACACGTGCTCTAACTCTTAGTAGAGTCAGGGGAAGAAAAGGTTGGAGATTCACATGATTCGGGGTGTCTTCCTGTTTGGAAGATGAATCCCTCACACACACAAATGGGTGTCATGCTTCATCGATGGGCTTTTGCTCCTCGTGTGGTGGCACTGCAATGGCCCACGGGCCCCACTAGAGGGTTCTTTATTGGAAATCTTCACTTTTTTGCCATTTGTGTGCGTGCAAGAATGTGAAAGTAGGGTAATGTGTGAGAGATAGAGAGATATAACAACCGAAGGAGTGCTCTATACTTTTATTCTGGTGGCACCGTTGGTAGAGATAAACACCGTAATGTGGGTACTGTCTATTAGGGAAATTAAGGACTGTGATAGACCCTCTGTATTTGGTACTGGAGTTCCTTTAAATTTAGGTTGACATGTTTCACCTCTTTTGACCCTTGTGGGATCCATGGCGTTTCTTCTGGACCAGATTATAAATCCTATTACCCTGCACTCCAGCGGGAATATAGTTTGAATACACTATATCTATGTGTATAATGAGCCTGAATCTTCAATCCAAAAAATAAGAGGGAGGAAAGGTTTAAAAACAATATTTGGTAGAATATTTTCTCGGACACATAGGAATACTTCTATTTAAACAATTTTGCTTGTCACGTATTGTTTTCAATGATATATGTGATGAGTGCTTTGACATCGGTACCTGGTGAGGTAGATAAAAAAAGGTAGATAGATATACAGTTAATCAGGTCAGTGGTGCAACATAAAGCTGCTCCATTAAAAACAGGATCAACAATGACATTAAAAACAGGATGAACAATGGCAAGTAATACGTAGTCAAACATAGTGCACTGCACTCTATCTCATGGATTTTAATGGCCATGCTGGGAGCATAGTAGAGGTCATACCCATCTAGTAACATGGTATGGCGCCTTAGATCGAGGCGGAGAACTGCAAAAGGCTGCGGTATCTGAATGGGAAAGAAGAACGATCAGTGTTTCTAATAAGTTGTAGGTTCACCCGTAAGGCTATGGATCATAATGGCTCAGCAATGGTACTTCCATATGTCCTGCATGGCTTCGCATCCTAGATCTACACATGCCGCTCATCTGTAGATGGAGTGCTGGGGAGGAAGCAAATGTTTTCTGTCAGTTTCAATGGCCATCAGGTGTGTCTCAGTCAGCTCGGACTGCGGAAGACACGGAAGATGTGCACAAATTGTGGCGGCCATCTTGGAAGGTTTTATTGTCGCTATGAGGTAATCATTGACAGCATGGGGAAAAGTGGCCAAAGATGTAAAAGGGCTCACTAATTGCCTGGTAATCTGCTGTTGATTAAACATCACTATCCCTTTCCCAGGGGTACGTGTGGTGAGATTATCCCGTTTCCACCTGGAATTGTTTTGAGCTGTATATAAATTTTACCAACTTAGTGCCAATTTACAAGCTCCCATCGCCACCACAACATCACTTTTCAGGATGTTGTAGTGGCAATAGGGGCTTGCCTTATTTACAAGGTACTGTTAAGCCACGTAATGCTGTATTGGAAATAAGGAACCCTTTCATGCTATACTTAGTGTGAAAGGTGATGGCAATGGGTGTTGCTGTGGGCGTTCCACGGCAACACCCATTGATTTTGACGCTGCCCCATATTTACAAGGATGGCGTAAATATGGGGCAGCGCCTAAATTAAGACCAGGAAAAACCTTGTCTTACCCTGGCGAAACGAGAAGAAATTTAGATTTTATCCTCGTTTTTTCTGTTTCCATATGTGATGCTTTGTGCAGTACACAAGGAAACAGCAAAACGCCAGTGATTGTTTACGTAAAGGAAGGTGTCCCTGTCTGCACATAACCAAGATTTTTTTTTTATATTACGTTTTGCAACTTTTATGTGTGCTGTATTGAGCTGTCAGTTACTTGTGTCTGCTAGTTTGTGTCTGGAGTAAGAGTGTTTCCAGTATTGTGTCACTGCTATTCTGTGAGGGGTGTGAGAGTGCTGCTCTGTGACAGTGTGAGCGCTGATGACAGTATATGGCTGCTACCCTTTGACGCTGTGAGGGGTGTGTGCTGTCTGTGGGATATGACTACTAGTGCGTGAGGGACGTGAGAGAGAGCTCTGGTAGGTGTTATTTAAAAGTGCTGTCGCTAATCATGCGCATGCGTGGGAGGCCGCGCATGCGCAATACTCGCGGGAAATGCGCATGTTCAGCCGCCCGCGCATGCACATTGGTTAGCAGACGGTGGCGTGAACGAGCAGAGGGACCCCCGGGACGCCGCGGACAAGGTAAGTGTCTTTTATTTATGTTTATGTGCCCATTTCATTAAATTAGGTATGTAGGGGAGGGGGCATGCGGCGCGTAGTCGGGCTACGCGAAGTGCGCAGGTGGGTGTAGTTTCACGCGAAGTGCGCAGGTGGGCGTAGTTTCTCGCCCACTTTTGCGTAGCTTCGCGTAGCCCCACCTCGCACACTACGCCCAGGGTTAAAATTTTGTTCGTAAAATACAAAGCAGGGTGGTCTAAAAAAAATCAGTCAGACCAAACAGATTTTTTTTTTTCTAATCCGGTCCTTAGATCTGTACATTTTGATATCCCACGGTCCTCTTAAACTATTCGATATCATAAAATAATACGGACTACAATTTGGAAATTGAAAAAAGCCTCATGTATTCAACAGTAGTCAAACTATGCTCGGCAGTACATAAATACACAGCGTGTTCCCTACGAAAGAGTGTACTTGGAAGCAATGACAGGTGATAAATGCAGTGCAAACGTTCGCTGAAAGGGTCACTGAAAAGGGCAACAGAGTTAAACTCCTACTGGACCCAGTTACAACGCTGCTCTTCGGCTGGAGTAAGACGCCGCCGCGTGACATTTTCTGCTGTGCGTAATTCAGCTGGGGTACACACAAAATATCACTCAAAATACCGATGGCACTAAAAATCGAGTAAAACATATGGAAAAATAATATCGGCATGCAAGTCTAGATGTTCTATACCTAACTGCACATATATGTACCTATACCTTCAAGGTACGAAGATGTGGAGTTAAGCATAATAAATCTATACTTCCTTATATGGACTTCCCTTTCAATATTTTGTGCTTTGATAGTCACGTGGCTTAAGAAAATACACTTCTACAGCTGTCAGCCTAGAGTGGCCACCTGACAAGAAGTCGAATACACAGACAATACCAAAAATTGGTTGTTTTTCCCAGATCTTTGACTTCGAGGCCAGTTAATGGATGCAATGACTTTAGCCAGGTCTACGTGTTCGCTCTGGCTATTGGTTGAGAACATTGTAAGCTGTATAATTCAAGAAGGAGAAAGATGAAGCTTTGAAGCTGATGGTGACAGATGGAGTTGTCTAAACATATTATCCAGTCAGGATTTGATTCTGTTCATTCCATTTTGAGGCGCCTGAGAACGCCAAAAGGACGCATTATCTGTTTGGTCGGTCAAGCTTTTTATCAGACGTGCAGTAAAAACCTTTAAATCTACCCTTTTACCAACGGGATGGCTTTTTCTGTCCTTGTAAATATGGCGCAGTAAAATACCCCACCGGTATGAACAGAAAGTGAAGCCCCGCTGGCGCAAGGGGCTTGTAAGTCTGCCCCCCTGCGCTTATTTATTCATTTATGAAGTGCTTTTGACAGGGAGTTGACAACGTGAAGCCTTTTCCTACTTTGTTTGTAGGAGTTCAAAATGTAAAGCCTCTTCCTATTGGAGGATTAGGGTTACACCGGGCAAAGTCCCTTTCTTCTGTATTTGACATGGTGTCTGTGTTAACAATGTCCCTATCAGAGATAAGCAATAGAACAGCTTCATGGGCAACCTAAAAACGAGGGCTGCTCCACCAAATGCCCGAAAAGAACCACAACAGTGGAGGGGTTGGGAGGGGAAAATCCCCTTTCTGCTTATTACTTTTCAGTTAATGTGTGTGATCACACTCAGCTCTTGCATGTTTCTGGCCAGACACAAATATGACTTAGGTCATGTTCGACTTGCTTCTTAGTCTGAAGGTACACCAAGGCATAGCACAAGGCGAGGGCGTGTGTGAGTGGGACACTTGCGTTTACAAGTACCAGTAACAAAGCATAGCTGAACGAGAGATGTAGCTAGGGAAAAAGAGATAAAGTGGGGGGGAAATTGAATATTAATGATGAAAATGTTTACAGTATATAACACAAACAGCATTGCCTCTTTGAGTGTGCATAATATGATTTAATAATAGAGAACTCAACAGTATTCATTTTATCAACCTAGGATTGAGGAAAGGGTGAATGAAACTTAGCAGGATTAAAACCTGTGAATTGTAGGGTTTGTAGGGGCACTAAATACAATTAGGAGATGGGTAAGAAAGTGAAGGTGAACTAAGAATAATAGAGTGAAACAGATTGGCCTCGAGAGAAATACTCAACATAGATAAAACAGAACCATATGAACACAATGAGCGGAAAGGAAAGAGAGACCACAGCAGAGAAAATATTTAAAATATATAATTCTCTCTTAAGCAGGGAAGGGCTCCAATAAATAAATGTCACCCAGCTGAATATGCCTCCACGGTCAGTTAAACACATAATGCCTCATACTGGAGCCTGGATCAAGCCTTGATTAAAAAATATGTTAGAAACCATCTCACGGGTGACCCTGTATATGGTTTACATTCTACAGGTAATGAATACTGAACACATGATCAGCCTAGGGTTAATCTGCTTCATAAAAGTGTGAACAGAAGTGTGTGCTACTGGTAGAGAGAAACAGCAGGGTTCCAAGAGTTAAGTCAAATGGGGTGTAGCCTTTCGCAAACAAGGTGTTACTGTGACTGAGAGAATGACAGTCCTACTGCCTGCTTGGTGATAGGTTTTTCAAGAGGAAGGAAGAAAGACCAGAGAGTTGGCTAGTGTGGATAGATTGTCTCTAGGTGAGGCAACAGCTCTCTCTCATTCGCCGCTTATTGACTCCTCAGGAAGCTCACAGTCTTGCTTGACACCTCAAACGATGGCAAATGATCCTTGCACAAGCCCCCCTCAGTTTTTTGTTGCTGCTGAGTTGGATCAAACAATGCAAGAAGGGATGCAGGGTCATCATCACTGAGAAAGTGAGCCTCCAGGGGCTCTGGACAGGGAGAACATGAAGGAAGGTAAGGATCCCTGCTACAAAATTCATCACCATAGAGACAAGGAAGGCAACTCCCGTTTTGAGGACCATGAGGTGGGCTTTCACGCTGAGATCCCCCTCATCATGATCAAGCCTGTGGACCACCCTCCTGAACGACATCATCATCAGGACCACTAACCCAAGAAGGGCCAGTGCTGGTATGAGGAAGCTGATGAGGCGCTCAAGAAGCCAGTCGTGGAAATCGAGTTGGACAGCCTGGCATACCTTGGTCTTATTTCCAGGGTTGTTTGCTGCACGCAGGTGCGCCCTGTATAGTATCACAGGCTCGGCCAGACCATTTACCATCGCTAGTAGGAAGGAGCTCAAGAGGAGCCAGGGCACCAGGTGACAGATCTTTTCTTTTAGTTGGAGAAAGACCTGGTGGTTGAAACTGGCAACCTTAGCAAAGTACAGGAGACCGAGGCAGACGACCATCCACAGATCTGTCACAGTGAGGATGGAAGAGATGACCATGAAGACCTCGCATGCATGGCTTGATTGGTAGAAATCTGGACAGAACCTTCTCAGGATCAGCTCCAATGCCTTTGCCAAGCTTAGGCAATAGTTTACCAGGGAGAGGCAGGTCATAATGACATCACAAGAGTTGAGTGGCACACCTCTTGCCCATTCTAGACAATTCACCCCCACAATGAAGCCAGTTTGCCCCATGCCAGTTATGGTTTCAACCCATGGCAGGATCATGTAACCCACATCCAATGGTGGTGACATCTTTGCAGGGTCTTCAATCTTGATCTAGCTGCGTGGAAATATCATGCTCACAATGATTTCTTCATCAGGATCCTCGAGCAATGCTCGATTGTATGGTTTTGGGTCCCATAGAGCGAGTTTTGTTTACATGGACAGACCACGACAGTTCTTTCTATTGGTGAATGTTCTCTTGCCACCCTGCCTGTTCCCAAACATGCAAATGGGAACAATCTCCACGGCTCACTGAATAGTGTTTGCATCCCTCTGGCATTGCGCATGTGCCTTACCCGCTGTGTCTCAAACATCCCATTTTATATCACAAAATTATCTTCCAGAGTAGAGGCGCCTAGGGCTACCTTTCAACTTTGTCTAGTAACATCACAAGTGAGAAACAGTGCCTATGGAGAGGATGAATGACAGGGGGCTGAGTTTTCAAGATATTTGAACAATTCTGTGTCTGAGGAAATGCAGTGATACATATGGGTCCAGAATTCTAGTATAAACGAATAAACATGAGAAACTGGCACAACTCTGAGCAAGATTGCCAGAGGCAATATGTGTTAGATTTAATGTGTTAATTCACAGCACCAGGATTTCTGCTTGTATATATTTGCATGTCATAGCACATTAAACCCAGACCTTTTAGCTTTCTGTACCTTTGACATGACCAATATGACAGTATGGTGTCCATTGGAAAGGCACTTTTAACATCAAAAATAAAGCACTACAATGTGTCCAAACCCAGCCCTAAAACCTAAAAATACCCCTGTACCCCAAAACCCAAACCCAGCCCTAAAACCTAAAAATACCCCTGTACCCCCAAAACCTAAACCCAGCCCTAAAACCTAAAAATACCCAAACACCCCAAAACATATACCTCAGTACCCCAAAACATATACTCATACTTATTTTTAAAATTACTTAAATTAATATATTTAATTTATAAAATAAAAAAACATAAATAAATATATTTATTTTTAATTAATAATAATTAAATTAATTAAATAATATTAAATAAAATAAAAAAAATTATATACTTACGTTGTAATGGCATGCGTTGTAATAGTATCTGCTATGTAATGTCATGCGTTGTAAAGGCATGCGATGTAATGGAACCAGCGCAGGCCCGGACTGGCCGTTGAGGGCTCCGGGCAATTCCCCGGTGGGCCGCATGGTTGGGGGCCGGTTTTGGGCCCCTGGGGCCGTTTTTGTTACAGGCCCGTTATGCTGCCAAAACGGCCCTGTAACAAAAACGGCTGAAAACCGGCCCTGTCACAGTGCGAGGTCGCACCTCTCCCCCCTCCCCTCTCCTCCCGGAGGGGGGGAGGGGGCCCGGCCGAGCACTTTGCCAGGGCCGGTTCTGGTTCCCAGTCCGGCCCTGAACCAGCGTTGTAAAAGTTGCGTTGTAACAGAAGTCCGTTGTAAAAGTTGCGATGTAACGGTGCAATACCGTCCTTTGTAACAGGCCTACAATTGGTTTGTGTTTCTAATAATGAAAGAGGTTGTGGATTGCTGTGTAAATGACACCTTCGACCATTGAAATTAAGGACCTGGCTCCCCTTTGGTTGGTTTCATAGTCGACATTATTGAATTTAATTGGAGCAAAGTCTGTTTGGCACTTTCCATACAACAGCCAATATATCTCTTATGTCAATAGTTCTCTTCAGTACGTCACAAGTAGTAGCCAGTAGCTCAATGTGGTACTTTAACAGCAGTGCAAGGATCTTGAACCCTTATAAAGGCTATGTGATGTGAACCTTTTGGTGCTGCCCTAGGGGTTGATCTTAAGGTCAATAATGCAAATACTACCAATGCAGACTCAGCCTTCCATCCTTCTGAGGTCTGTAAATTGAGCACCATTAGGTAGACATTTGTAATACCTTGTATTCACTGTGGTTAGAAATATCCAAAGAGTAGTGTGAAACTCTATATATAAGCGATGTATACTCATTAGAGACACAAAGGCAGAGGTAGAAACACTATATGCAATGATCTCATGCTCAGACAGAACAAACTGCTTGAACAGCAACAGTATAACTTATCTCATATAAAGGTAAATACAAAGACAGTAGAAATTCACCAGTCACAGATTTACCTGGTACGGCAATGGTAGGACCAGCATAAGATGCAATTGCACACGGACCGGGTACAGCAAAAACAGCACACGTACATGATTCCCTCATACACTTAGCAGACACTACCCTTAGCCAGAAGGCTTCTCTCTACCTCAGACTCCAATTAAACCTCACTGCTAGCCACATGGTCATTGCACAAGTGGAGTCTGGGATGGATGACGTCATGGTACAGTGACACAGTTCCTCCCTTCACCTGAATGTGCGCATAAGCTTATAAAAGGGTCAAAATGGTAAATGTCTGCCAAAGAGACATGTATTACTTACATGCCACAAGTCCTGATCTTTGCATTGTAGATCATTGACTTCATATGCCTGCTCCAGAGACCTGTGTGCAACTTGAAGGCTGCTTTGCATTTGAAACTGACTCAGATAGTTGTGTGGTTCAATTTCTAACTCCTTGGGTCAATTTTCTGTGTATCTCACAGGTTTGGATCTCACAAGGTCCAAGCAGTCTCTAAACGTTTCAAGGCGTATAAGCATTAGCAAACACATTTTTGAAAGTGGCTATAAAGAGTCACAAAGCTCCAACTAGATGGAGATTAGAGAAATTCATATAGGCACTAAAACATAATGTCTCAGCAGTGTCTATCTCGGTCCATGCAGCACAAAATCTGGATAAACCAATACACCAGACTGCATCACATGAGCTAACACGCAGGGTGCAAGGTGATAAGCTCCCTATGCTCACTGCAGCACTCCATGAAGTGATAACGGAAACTCTTTATAAACTCAAACAAGTTTGTCCAGGATGTCGCTAGATTCTCTTTCCATTAGGAAATGTCTAGCTCTCCACACAAATCTAAATTCACTTAGAAGTGTCAGGGCTAGTCTCTTTGCACCCCTTTTTGATAAAGGATCTCAAATCTCTTTCAGAAGCTCAATACTGTTCTCTTACTTTTTTGGTGAATGTTTCCCCAAAAAGGGCTGGCCCTTTGTTCATATGGTCTGCCAGCCACCAACCAGATGGCTATGGCAGGCATCCACCACATCCCCAGCCACATCAAAGCCATCGATCAGAATGCTAAGTACCAATAGAACCAGAAGCCCCAATTCCCTAGAGTCACCGCCTGCCTTGCCTCTAAACGCCTCCACCAATTCCACTTGGCAAATGGAAAGAACCCAACACCAGGTGTCATGTAGATAGAGGGTGAATGCCCATGTGACACGTGCCTTGTGGAGGCAGATTTTCTTTGGCTAGAGACCTGTCTCTCCTGAGTAGGTGGCTGAGAGGCTCTGGCACAGTTGCCACAGAGAAAATGCTTGATTCAGAGGACTACTTCCAATAGATTGCAGTGAGGTAGGTACTCTTCTTCTTATGAACAACTTGATCCAGAATCAGATTGTCTACAAATAATTTAGCAATGTGTTTGCCATGAACGTACAGTGCACTAGGGGTGATGGAGGCTTCCCCCTTATGCCTTCTCTGCAATCCCTAAAGTAGCAGTTCTACACACCAGCTCAGAAGCTGGCCATCCAAGTTACATACAGGCTCCATACCACTGTGGTATTTTCAGAGTGTGGGGTGGATTCTGATGTACAGGCATTCAGTCATAATCTCACCTATTGCTGCTTCCCTGCATTGGCTCTTCAGCCAAGCACATAAACCAAATGTCTGAACCTTGGGTTCCCCTTCCACTAGAGTCAAGAATTGAACCCTGGTCCCTCATTGCCTGTGGTCACATTGGTAGACACAAAAGGTACCATTGAATGTTGATGAGGCAGGCATCCAAATGTATCATCACTGGCATGGGGATGTGCAATATGCCCAAGGGAGTATAGAATCAGCAAAGCAGCATGGTGAATTCAGATTGAACTTTGTCCGAAAAATGCAGGTGTCCATAAGGCCTATACTCATCTGCATGTATTAACTCTATAATTATCAGTTATCCAAGTAACAGCTGGATCGAATGAAAGAATCATAACTGATTTAATGCGCCAATCACAGTTTTACTTTACAGTCTCAGCATACTTACATATGCATGGCTTCATCTTTGAGACAAGCATCTCCAACTGAAAGGGTTAACCAGGTAAAATCATATACTCGAGGAGGAGGAACAGCCTGCCCATCTTAGATCAACCTTCATTGAGATCCTGCAGCGGCTGGGTGGACTGAACAGTCACCCGTGCCCCAATCAAACCAGTCTGCCCTGCAATGAAGTATGGGAGCAAAAGACTGAGGTGCAGCCTAAATAAGGCACAGGAGCTCTGCCCTCTCCACCAGTGTGAGTGATGGGGGCACTCAATGGAATGGTCCTTCCAGACTGCTATGGAAATATGATGGGTGAAGAATGGAAATGGTACGGCATATGGGGATCAGACCACCAGACAGCATCCATGGCTAGAGCCCCTTCTACTCCAATTGGACCACTGGGAGGAAAAAAGTCAAACTGCTTGGCCTCCACTCCACTAGGCAGTTAAGCAGCAGAGGGTCTCCTGAAACAAACCCATAGGTCGAACATTCCCAGGCGAGATGCAAGCTCTTTGCTTTATCAACAGGCTAGGCTGGGTACGGTGTCAATCCCTTAATAAATGACTAATCAATCAGAGTAGTGTGCTGAAGTCTCTGCCTTGACATCTGGCCTGTCACGCGTTGCTGCTTGGATGCACGACCATCTGCTCAAGCTCAACGGTGACAAGACCGAGATTGTTATCCTGGGCAAGAATAAAGATCTGTGGGGCCCTCGGCATTGGCCCAGTGATATGGGTCCTCTGCCGAAGCCAGCCCTCTTTGCCTGCAGCCTAGGTTTCCTCATGGACGATAGGCTCTCTATGAGACAGCAGGTAACAAAGGTCGCTGCAATCTGTTTTTCCACCTTAAGATGGTTGCAGAAGATCCTATGGATGCTGCCTTGCTCTACTCGGAGACTGTCGTCCAGGCTCTTGTGATTTCTCGTATTGACTATGGGAATGTGCTCTATCTTGGGGCCGATAAGGCCACTATAAATAGGCTTCAAGTGGTGCAAAACTCGTCAGCTCATTTATTGCGCAATGTACCTCGGAGATCCTCCGCAGTTCATGCTCTGCGTGACCTTCACTGGCTTAAAGTCCCGAACCGTGTAAAATTTAAAACTTTATGCCTCCTTTTTAAAATCAGGCAGGGTTCTGCCCCTAAATACCTGCAGAACCTGGTCCAAGTCTATAAGCCTGGTCAGACTTTAAGATCTTCCACCAGTGGCGATTTCTTTGTTCCCAGAATTAAATTGGCCAAAATGGGCGGCCGCTCATTTTCTTATCTTGGCCCAAAGATGTGGAATGCTCTTCCGCCGGCTTTGAAAGCCGAGACTGATCTTCTCCCTTTTCGTAAAAAACTGAAGACCCTTTTGTTCAATTAATTTCCCTGCACTGTTTGTTCCGTTTTGGGCCTTCTGCTTGTTTTTCTTTCTTTTATCTATCTCTGGCGCCGGGAAACCCATTGAGGGTAGCTGCGCGCAATATAAGTTCAAACAAATAAAAATAAAAAAATAAAAATTGACCATCCTGGAGAAGGCCACCATCCCTAAAATATCTTCTTCATGTTCCTAAGTTCTCGCAGGGAAGGAATTTTCACAGAAGGGGTATCAGCCTGTGGGAAAGTCTGCAAGCTAGCCAAAGACAAAGATAAAGACAAAAATACGCCGACGCATTTCGACCTTCAGGGGTGGGCCTGGATTGTAGTTGTATGGAAGGTCTTCTTCAGGGCAAAAGTTCTTGTGGGACACGTATTCCTGCTTATGTAGAGTTAGAATCCTTGGGCTGTCTTCCATGGCAATCGTTGCAAACTTTGTGCCTTTTCGTGCAGCTTCTTTCACTTGGAGTTAATCCACCGTGCGTACAGGATCAGTGCCTGTCTTCTTGTTCAGTGCGCTCTGCTTCAGCTCACTGTTTCCGTGCGGAAGTGTGGCCTGGATCCTGATTGACTAGGTTGTAACTGCTAAGTGAAGTAGTGTGGCTCACTGGTTAGAGGCGGCAGACCCGAGAGCAGAGGACGGCCCGGGACCAGGGTTCGATTCCCGGCGCGGCAGGTTTCTGGACCAGGGTCAGCGGACTCGATAATTCTCTCGCCTCGGTGCCCACTCTGATCAGCGATCACACTCGGCAACTCTGGGCATTAGCTTGCCTCATCTTCACTAACGGCCCCACCAGACCGCCGGGGATGCCTGGTCTCACCCTGGAGATACCCGTTAAGGGACCATCTCTCAGGGAAGCCAGGAAGGGTTTCGCAGCGGTCAAAGCGCCTTGGGACCCTACGGGTAAGTAGTGCGCTATATAAATGCCTATACATTTACATTTACATTTACTTATTGTTTTCCAGGAAATGCGACAGTTATCCGTTAGCCAATTTTTCCAATATTTTTGAAAAAGCTGGTAGGAGGCAAATACTTCTATAGTTTGCTAGTTGTTTCGGACCAGCTGGGGATTTCTTAAGCACAGTAGCACTTTTGCAATTTTCCAGTGTGCCATAATCTTGCAAGATGAGAGCGAGGTGTTTAAATTTCAGTTTACAGTAGGGTAGATGATCTGAGCTACCTTAGTCATCATACCAGTAGAGCAAGGAACAGCGGAAGATCACAACTTTATGTTTTTAATACCAGACAAGGACACCTCAAGGGATATAGAGCACACATCGGTCAGAGTAGCACATCCTGCAATAGGGATAAGAGCTTCAAATAGGACCGGCATGATAGAATAAGATCGCATGTGTTTAAGAAGATCTGCCTGAATGGTCGTGACTTTGTAATAAAAGAATAGATCTAACTCCTCGCACCATTCTGACGTTGGTTAGCAATCTCTGGAAATTACATCCGGACTAAGCCAATATTTCACAATTTTAAAGATCTCCTTAGATTTTTTCCCAGCTTCATCGATCTTCCTTCCAAAGAAGGTTTTTTGGCAAGATGCACCTTTGCGTGATTGCCCTTTTGTGCTAACATATAGGTTAATTTAACTTCTAGATTGAAGTTACACCTCCATTTCCTTTCAAAGTTCTTACAATGTTTTTTGCTCAGTCTAAGGTCCTCATCAAACCAGGGGACTGTTGGTTTAGTCCTGGGAGAGTTGCAAGAACCGGACAGCATAGGGGTATTCCCCACCATTGCTTGATTTAGGTCACGTTGCTGGACTTTTTGGATGGCCCAGGAAAAGTTCTGGATATTTTTCCTGAGGGGGGCCCTTTGGATGCTCACGCCCAGTAAATAAGATGAGGTGGTGATCAGGCCTGATCATCAACTCATCAACACATAAAGATCTTTCTCGAGCTAGCAGCATCTCATACGTCAGTACACCTCTCTGATTATCTTCGCAGACTTTAACATGTGTTTCTATGTATCCATGACCCCTTTCCTCAAGGTATAGGCAAGGAGCTGACCTAGGGCTCAGTAACCTTGCAACCACAGGCCACACAGCAAGGGCCACACACTTTTTATGTGTTGAGCAGCAACATTCCATTGGGAGGATTTGACAGAGAGAATAACTTAAGGTCGCAGATGAGAGTTTTATATTACTATGAGGATGTTCTTTTTTAACTGCATCCCAGATGTAAGGGACTTACATCCATTTAAAATGGCTTGGGCTGTGAACACGTGGATAATAAGCAATTGAAACATTTTGCAAAACTGTAAAATTAAAATCAAACTTAATATAAGCAATTGGAAACAAGGAATGAAAATATGTTTTAAAAGTCCAAATGCCTGATATGCAAATTTGACAATATCAGGAAAGTGTTAGATATATATGCTAAGGATCATGTGACACATTATAATGTATTAGGAGCAGGATGTACATAGACTTCAGTTTGCGATTTTCTAATATTGAATTTTTGAAATTCGCTATTAGGAAGTCGTAAACAGCTACATACAAATGTGTGCTTTACACCTTTTGTGATTCCCAATAAGTCGCAAGGGACCTGTCTCAATAATATTCATGAGGGCAGTTCACATTTTGCGACCCATTGGGAATGGCTAGCAATCACAGAAATGGTGGCCCTCTGGGGTCAGCAGAGCACCATGTCTGTGACTGCTTCTTAAATAGAGCAGTTTTTAATTCTGAAATCTAGCCCGTTTTCCGTAAAGGAAAATGGGATGCATTTAAAAAATAAAAATAAAAAGCTACCTTTTCATTTTTCAAGAGTGGTCCATGGGACCAATGCCTACTCTTGAAAAATGTTGTATTCCACATTCACGAAGGGGTCCCTTGGGGACTCCTTCCCATTTGCGAATAGGTCGCCACCAACTTGAAGTTGGTGGTAAATGAATGTTTTGCAACCGCATTTTCTGGTCGCAAAACATTCTTACATACTGCTGCGATTCGGTGTTAAGAAGGGACACCCTAACATGCCCCTTCCCAACACCGAATCACAAACCCTATTCGCCATTCGGTAATAGGCTAATACTGCAGACATTTAGTTTCATTGTGATAAGCTGGAACTGATGTGAAAACTGATTCACAAACTCAAGCACTACACATAGCAGATGCCCTTTTAAGTACCCTCTTACAATACATCCATCCAAGCATTACTACAACTCAGGTGTTGAACAGGCACCTAATTATACTGGCAAGGAATGTGTCACATCAAGGTCATATAGTGGACATGTCACTAAAATAAACTATATATTCCTGCATTTGGGATCTGAGGAGGTATCTATTGTGTATCATGGTATGTATTGCTTTAGAAAACCATGTCACAAATATCATACATGATAATGTGAGAAGTGCATGTTCCACACAGTAATCGTGCTGCAGAAGTGACATGTAAGGGACATAAGGAGAAAATGCGCCCCCTAAAGCTGTTAAGGAATCCGTCCTGGCTATTGATGCGCAGTGCCCACGGGTTGTTAACTCAATTAGGCGCAGAGGTAATTTTTAGTCGCAAACGCTGCAATTCACAAAAAAGCAGCGATTGTGACATAAAATTCGCTATTTGGAATGTATGAAGCAAAATGCATAGGAAAATTAAGGAATCGCGTAATCATTTAAGGAATCGCAAATTGCGATTCCTTAAATGCTATGCATCAAGCATCTCAATTTAGTGATTTGCCCTTAAGAAATCGCAAATTACTACCAACTTGTAGTTGGTGTTAATTTGCAAATTCTTTTACAATTGCACTTTTTGGCATTTGTAAAGGTGCCATGTGGCGCTCATACATGCCCTTAGGGCATGTATGTGCGCCATATGTGCACACATGTAAATTTCAGGGGTGCAGCAGGGTGTCCTTAAGACACCCTTGAAATTATTCACAATTTGCAATTAGCAAATTGCGAATCGCAAATTGAGAATAACTTCCCATTCCTTCCTATGGGCTTCCTGGCCCATAGAAATGAATGGGAAATAATCGCAATTAAGGAATTTTAAGAAATCTCTAAAAATAGCGAATTATTACATACATACCATTTTGCAATTCTCAAAAAGCGATTCTCAAAAAATCGCTATTTGAGAATCGCAAATAGGTATTTTGATACATCTGCCCCTTAGTGTTCACTAAGGGCATGAGAATAAATTCCATGTGAGAGTTTCACACCAAATCAGGATTATTCCTACTTCTGCACTGGATCATTAATTAATTTACATGCTTGAATCCTCCCCCGTCATCATCATCTTTAAAGAGCAGTATTCAATGGCAGATGTCTGAGAGAGCTGCATGCAAAAATCTTATATTGAAACAGCCAATAAGATGCAGGCACTCTGACCACATATACCACTAGAGGTCACCATACCTCAGATCTACTAACACAGGTCAAGTGAAAGGGAGTCCCTACAAGGCTCTGCTCGATCATCTCCTTAATAATTGGAGTTTGCGTCGCTCTCCATCTCTACTGGTATTTTCTCATGGAGACTGCTGTCTATAGACCTTAGACCAGAGGTCAGTGGGCCATATGTACGTAGCTTTGGGTTTGCGATTACCTAATAGCAAATGTTTGTGATTCGGTATTTGGGTATCACAGACAGCTATATACAAATGTGTATTTCACACATTTAGTGATTCCCAGTGGGTCAGAAATACATCTACCTAATTAATATTCATGTGCAGCTCTTGGTTTGCGTCCCATTGGGAATCTCAAACATCACAGGGATGGTGGGCTGCTGGGGCCCGCAGAACACCATGTCTGTGATTGCTTTTAAACAAAGCAACATTTTTTTTCATTGCAGCCCATTTTACTTAAAGGAAAACAGGATGCGCTTCATTTTTTAGGAGTAGGCAGTGGTCTATGAGACCACTGCCTGCTCCTAAAATTATTTTTACAAACATTCACAAAGGGAAAGGGGTCCTTCTCATTTGCGTATGAGTTGCCATCTACTTGAAGTAGGTGGTAAAATGTGAATGTTTTGCAACCATGTTTCGACTGCAAAACATTCACAAACACCATTGCGATTCGGTATTGGGAAGGGATGTCCTTAACACACCCCATCCTCATACCAAATCGCAGACCCATTTTGCGATTTGGTAATAGGTTACTGAATCACAAAACACGGGTTTGTACATTAAAAAAGTCCTTTTATGCGGTTGAAAATGACCAGATTCTGTGAATGGGGCAGTTTGAGACCTAAAAGAGCTTTGTACATCTGGCCTAGTATTTCCTTTGCTTATTTCATGGAGGAAACAGATTGGAAAGCCCTGTACAGTGCTTGCAGCTTCTGATGGGTAAAAACTATACATGGAAGATGCCTGGAAGGAATATACTAACTGCTGTTACCCAATGTATATGGCCCAATAATGCATGATCTACAGAGAAGTTTCAGCAAAATCTTTAAATGGCTTTTGAGGTGACTGCACAAAAAAGCTAGATTTTATGATCCTCCTTCTGATGGCAAACCCCATCAATCTTACCCAAGAACTCACTGAAAGCCTATGGAGAAAAGGTAAGACATCTAAAAATAGGGCCGGCAACCGAGGAGTTGCCATCTACCTTTGTGGGACCTGTGAGAAAGGCCTCAAAATAGTCTGACAGGAAGCCGGATAGGACATCTGAGGCACATGCTATGGCTCTGTCTGTTGGGTCTCACTCTACTGCTCTCTCATCAGTGACAGCTGCCATTGCTGTGCCTTGTGCTGCAGTTCTGTGTGCTTCACTCTTTACATGATGTCTATTTAATATACAGTTTACCTTTGCAGTCGATAGGGACCTTGTTGATGAGGACATTATTAATGACAGCACCACTGACGATTACACAAACAAAAAGGATGGTATACGAAGAAGAACGAATACTTGCCCAGAGAAAAGGGTGACTACCGCCTTCTTCGTTCAGAGATTTTACCAAGCAAGAAACTTTCAGTTCCTCCACCAAAGTTCTAGAAGCAAAGGATGAATATCAGAAAAGGGGCCCACTTGGCCCTGCTACAAGCCGAACACAACTTTGTGGCAAGAAATAGAAGAGTAGGATGGGTTGGCTAAGGATCACAATAATGAAGACAAAGGGGCCGATTCCGATCTCGCACGGACAGCACTCAGAGAGCTGTCCGTAGCCTTACCTTGCGACCGACGCGTTCTGGAAGCCGGACCGTCCTGGCGATGAAGTACGATGAGCAAATGTGTAAAAATCCCGATCGGCACGTAGACACCGATTCCAGAAATGTTTCCCGTACGAGCCGGAACCAAAAACGCTGATTTGAGTCACCCGGAAACTGTCACACAACAGTTTCCGGCCACACAAGTATGATGAGTACTTCATACACACCGAACTGGTCGCTACATCCAGCACGTCAGAGCAAGTTGAATAGCAGGTACGATTTGCGCCACAACACGATCCATGGCTAAGAGACGGACCAACTCTCAACGTGTATGAGATGAAGCAACAATCAGCAAGTAAGAAACAAACCAATGATGAATCCCATCGCACAGGCCATCCCAGTACTGTGTATCTATGACCGGATCAGGAACAGACACGTACATCGCAGACGGTAAGTCTGACAGTCACCACACAAACAAACGTCACGAACCCGCAAAATGCTACACACACATGGGGGTGGATATCCCTTCTTCCTGCAACAGCCAAACCATAGGGGATGCATGGCCATCACTACCAGCAGTCCCCACACATGGGGGGGGGGGGCACAACACAACCAGGAGTCCCCGAAAATAGGGGTGGTGCCCATCACAACCAGCAGGCCACACTCATAGGGGGCTGTATGCCCATCACCACCAGTATACACTACCCATGGTGGGCTGGATGCCCTTCACTATTACAATCCCCACTCATAGGGGGTAGAATGCCCATCACTACCAGTACCCCCTACCCTTAGTGGGCTGGATGCCTATCACCACCACTGTCCTTTTTTTTTTTTTCATTTGGTTTTGTTGGGCATGATGGAGACGTTCATTTGACCGGGACGGACGCTGCCAGTGACTTTTGCGGGGTAATCCGAGTCTGTCACACTGACATTCTGCTGTGTTTCTATATTGGCATACGCGTCGGTCACAAGGGAGTCTATTGTTTGCTAGTCACTGTTTTCTGTACGTCTCGGTCTTCTGGATTGCACCCCGTGTGAGTCGGTCTTGTTTCACACGCATTGCTTTGTACTTCGCGGGTACGTGTGGGTTGTCTCTATTCCTGATGCGTGTCGGTTGGTTCTATTCCCGGTCTGTTTACGCGCAACTCACAAATTGCCTACGGTTCGGTCATGCGGCTTGTATTTCGTGCAGGTGGGCTGTAATTCATACGCGTTGCATCGTACTACGCGGGTCGTACGGTGCCAGAACGCGTCAGTCGGTCTCCATTCTTGGTCCGTGTCGGTAGGTACGGTTTACAACCGGATTCAGAATCGGCCCCTAAGTGATGTACATGGTAACAATCCCTGTCACACCTATTACTAAGAGGTAGCAAACTAATTATAGTGTTTCATTAATTTGCCCTATGACAGACACAATGTTGAATAATGATCTTATAAAGATACAACCATGTTGCAGGTTCTTGTAGGATTTAATAATGACCTCAACTGCATCATGTCAGACTACTGTGCCATAATTCATCAACAGCAAAACCAACCACAATAACTTATCCAAAAACCGCCTCCCTCCTCACAGCCATTGCTGCCAGAGCAAAATATGATTCCACCTTTCTTACCTGTATCTGTTCTGCAGAACAAACCATACATCCAACACATGGAATCTGACAGGGCAGAAGAATAAGATGAAGAATAGAGTGAAGTCCTTGATGACCAGACAGGGCAAGAGGATGAATGGGATGGCTATCTGGGTCCAACCATGGCATGTCCCTTTCAAACCTGGAAGATTACTTTTTTCATCATGATTCAGCTTGGCTCAGTTTAGACGCATTGATCCTGTACTCTTGGAGCTCTATATTTCACTTCAATGCCATTACATCCTGGCTCAAACATGAGCTGTGCAAACACAACTTCTCAGGTGAAGTGGAGAAGAGTTTGCTCATGCTGTCTCACCAATGTATTGCACCCTCTACCCATAAAACCTTCCCAAATCCTACCATATTTTCCGTGGTGCATTTAATTCAGGCAGCACTAAAACACAGGTGTACTATAGTGGATGTAGTGCCCAACTCATTAATTCAGAAAACATTGAGCATTCTTTCATTATTTTCTGGTAGAAACATCAAGTAGGTCCTCAAATGTGTGTTCAGTGCTGTCCTATCTGGGAAGTTATGCTTTGCAGCCAACAGGTAGGTGTGCAGGGGAATCTTTGTGACATGGAATAAGCTTGCCTGACACTCCAGCCCCTCTGTTGTTTGCAAGAATGATCTGTGTATGGGAGAACAATGACAAATGTTACAAAGACAACAAAATGACATGAGTATCCTCTTTTTTTCATGGAGCGAGGAAAGTGAAAGGTAACATGCCTTTTTCATGTAGATGAAAAAAGCCACCTCAAACATAGGTCCTTGTTCACCTGCATGACCCAACTAAGGGGATTCAAACACCTGTCAGGATCACACCACCCACAGCAATCCACCTGGACAGCAATCCACCCACACCAGCTACAAACCCACAAACTTCACCTCTACAGCCTCAGCCTTCAAAAACACCTCAGTATAGTGTAGATGAAAATGCACTAATAGAGCCAATAACCTTAATATACAACACATTACTCTCTCAACCTCACATTTTCACTTTCTATCATCACACATACGTATTTTTGTTTACCTGCGATTACATTTAAAATCTTACCTGTAATTACATTTCAAAATATTTCACAGTTGCACAAAAGATCCACTAGAGTGTGCTTTGTGTGCTAGCAATGACAAATATTTGTTAAGCCTCTAGGACTGAAAGTATTGAACTGCGGATTAGGTAGAGGCTGATGTGTATCAGTAATGTTGTACAATCTTTTTTTCTCTTACAAAAAATTCTTTACTGTTTTTCAGATGCATACTAGGAAAGAACTACTTAGTGTCCCCCTCCCCGTGGTCGTGGCCCCGAAAACAGCCACATGCTTCCATATTGCATGCTGGGAAGGTGTCTGTCAAGATGGCTACCATCAGAGTTGATGCCACACTGGTGGTCTAGTCTCCTGGTGGGGGCATGGAGACCAGAGACCTTGCCTTCGGATGCAGGTCATGTGCCTTCATTCACCGCCTTCATCGCGTGTCGCTCTCTCATCCCGTGTCACACTTATACTCATTGGCTATGGTGTCCTGGTAAAAGCTGCCTGGAGGGGGGAAAACAGTGGCTCCCAGGCTGTACTGCTTCAGTCGAGTACATCTTCCTCCCGTGAGGTGCCTTATCGGAGTCCTACAGCCAGGCACTATTGGCCCTGGTTTTTGATCATGCTCACCTTGTTAGTCGTGCTGTATTTAGCTCTGCCCGCCACTACGCCTGACCCAGGTGTACATCAGGGCGGTGTGTGCTGCTTGAAGTGTTGTGCTTTTGTGAATTGGCAAGATTGGGAGGTTGAGTGACCATCACTGTCAGTGATCCTGATCCTGACTGCCCCAATCTCCTGGGAGAAGACAGAGAGGAATAAGACTCACTGAAGGCCTTGGAGGTCCAGGCGTAGTCTTAGTGTGGTTTGACTTTTAACCGGATTTTGGAGCCTGCTGGAATCTGTTGGAGTCTGCTGAAGCTGAAGGAGACTTTTGATTGAATAGTAGCTGCTAAACAAGGCACGCAAGGCTACAAGGTGCCTTTTACAAATTTTACCTTTTCCTAAGTTTTTTAAAATGTTCTATTTTTTTTTTCTTACCTCGTTTAATTTGTTGTAGGGGCGGCCTTAGGCATGTGCAAGCTGTGCACCTACACAGGGCCACCAAACCCCAGGGACCACCACACCAATATATATCCTTAATATAATAATCCTCTGAGGATGGATATATATTTGCGTGGCGGCCCCTGGCAGTGATTTGGCGGCCTCCGGCTCTGTTTCACTTCCAAACACCCCGACCCCCCCTCTTCACTGGCCTCCGCGCTCCGCCCCTCCTGAACCCCCTCCTCCGGGGACCCCTACCTATGCTCCCTGCCCAGGGCCGCCATGAGCCTAGAGCCGCCCCTGTTTGTTGGGGGCTTGAGGGGATTTTGGTTGTGGCTTGTTTAGGAGTCTTTTCTACTGCCGTTCACCGGTAGCTTTGGGGTTTGTCTCCCCCTCCTCGGTCCACCGCAGCACCTGTTGCAGTTTGAATGGAGGGAGGGGTCATCAGTTTCACTCCTTCCGGTCTCTATGCCATCTTTAAGGGCGGCGGTCGGGTTGTTTTACCATACCGCGCCCATCCAGCATAAAATAAGACAATGGCGCCAAAGCGCAGTGGGCGTGCCAACGGCAATCCGGTCTGCCTCCATCTGCGCCTGTATGGTGCCTAGTGTCGGTGCCCCTGGTGGTTTTTCCACTTAACCCCACTGAATACACTCTACAAGAACTTAACTTAGGCAGGACATGTAACCGTCCGGTTCTATCTCCAGAAGACTGATAATTTAGTGACCTGTCCAGAATGTAACAGGAGCCTTCTCAATTTGCAAGAAAAAGCCTTAGCTTACCAGACGAAAAGGTTGCTCCTGACATTAAACAGGTATGGGGCGCTCTTATTAATGCGTGGTCATCGGTGAAGCATCCCATGGATTTTGCTCACATTTAGAGGTTCAGATCTTAGACTTGGCATTTATCACCGAATCCTGGGCCGACGCCATAGCGGATCCTTCAGCTTTCCTGATCCTCAGACATGACAGGATAGGAAAAAAGGAGGAGGTATCGCCATAATATATCGCCAGTCCTTTATAGGCTCTTTTACGGAACTTACTAGCCCGAAAGATTTAGAGGCTCAGGCTTTTAAATTACAGCTCTCAAAGCATTTTTCTTTAAATTAAATACTTTTATACCATCTGCCAGGGCCTTGTTCTGCCTTTTTTTCTACTTTCTTCCAGTTGTTAGATTTAAAAATCGATTCACCCACCTTCACAAATGTAGTTCTCTTCAGGAAACATCACTGGTAGGGTCATCCTAAGGAAGCTAGCAGCCTGGAAGAGTGAAAACATTTTTTATTTTTTACCAATGTGGTTTCCACCCAGGAATGGGCACTTCTGAGCAAGCTTTACACCTTTCCCTAATCTTGAGTAAGTATGGCAAGGCCAGGAAAGGGGTCAATCACATGACCTTCAAGGACCTCTCCTGTGCCTTTGACTTAGTGGATGGAAACAAGTTGTGGGACATTATGGGACATGCGGGAGTGGATTCCCCTTTAATGCAGGTGCTAAAAGGTCTCCACAAGATATGAATATGAGGGTTCACTTTTCCCAGTCAGGCAAACAGACTCCTCCTATCCAAGATACCCGTGGGGTGAGTCCAGGCTGCATCCTGGTGCCTTTTTCATTTCTCTATTACATGAATGCCCTTGACTTCTTTTAAACAAACTGCAGCCCTGATGTCCTAAAATAGTTTCGAGTTTAGTTGCTTTTTTACTATACATGGACCAAGCCATCCTCTTCGCTCGCACTGCAAATGGTCTGCAAGCCCTTTTAGATGGGTTTTATAGTTTTATACAGGGGGTAAACCGCAAGATAAATAACAATAAATCTTATTTTTTAACATGTGGGCCAAAGACGACCTGCTCGAAGAAGATTTTTGGGGGCAAAAACCGATAAAGAGAACTTTGATTTTTAGTTTCCCAGGTATCCTATTTAGCTCCAATTTACAAAGGAACCGTTTGGTCACTGAAAAATTACAGTCGATGGAGGTGGTCTGGGAATCTTTGTTTGGATTTGGGAAAAATGTAGGACACAAACACCCCCAACGAACTGACAATTATATACAGAAGTCAATGCCTGTCAGTTGGTACATATGGCATGGGAGAATGGGGACATGCATGTTTAAAGATCCTCAAGGCAGCAGAAAATACATTTTTAAATAAGGTTTAGCACTTCCCAGATCTACATCTAGTTTTATCATTCACAATGAAATGGGCCTAGATTTCATTGACTGCCCGGTGGACTCGGCACCCATCTTGCTGTAGGTTACAATCTGGTCCACTCCAGAGTTAACCTTCACTCAGGGAATAGTAGAGGATTGTCTGAAACAGTCTAATATGCTAGCTATCCCATGGATTAAGTATATACAAACCAACCTTTCAAGATTTATTATTGGCTCACTTACAAAGGGCTTGGTAAAGGACACATACCATGCACACAGAGATAAGATTTGGGAAAGTTCTAGACAAGCTAACTGTCCACTCATGTACTCTACTGTCAACCGGAGAAGGAATGGAGCCCTATCTTTTTTAAATAAAGGAACTAGAATACAGATTTTACATAACTCACCTTCCAGTAAATACGATTAACTTCCTGGTGGTCTTCCCACTTAAAGGAACATGGTTTGCATCATTACCCTGTTGCCCAAGTGTCTATACAGTCCACAAGGAGCTTAAAGAAAACATATGCAGTATGATTCAATATGATACCATGGAAGAGCAACAATGACGTACAATTCTGTTAGTCATTTGTGTGTTTTAAATGTGTGGGATCTGTTTGTAATTATTTTTAACTTGTGCATTTATGATCATCATGTTGTGACAGTATAAAGATTATTTGACTTGACTTGCTCAAAAGTATTGTGCGGCGCATTAAGTATAGGCTGGTGTTTATTAATAATGTTATTCAATCTCACTTCTTTTTGCAAAAAGTCTTTATTGTTTGCATACAAGGGAAAAAAAAAATGTTAAGAGGGAGGTGTGGGGAGCAGGTGGTGGGAGGGGGCTGTGAAAACGATCAGTAGAAGGAGGACAGAGTAAAGGGTGGTCGACAGGGTATGATATTACACTGAGGGTGAGGTGGTAATGAACAGCGTATACAGAGGTAAATATGTGGATGTAGGAAAATCCATAAACCAGTAGCGCTAGCGAAAACTATTGTCATACAATCTCATGCAGCAACCTCAATTTCCACTTACTCTAAAAAAGTCCGATGAGAATTGTAAGCTTGAAGTTTCTAATACATTTTAAAATAGACCATATTAAAATATTTCCATTATTTGGCAGCTGTGGGGAATGGGATAATAATAGAAAATAATCCCTGAGTTGAGGTAGCAATAGTGAACTTGAAGGAGGGTGAGCACCTGAAAGAAAATATGTTGCACACATCAGGGATTAACATTGTTTATGTAGAGAGAAAGCATTGACTAAATTGAATAGCAGCAATTGTCCAACCTAAAAAGTCCAAGATCATACTTCAAATGTCCTCAATGAAAGTTAAAAGATCATTTTTTTCAAACACATTTTAAAGTTATTTCCAAGCCAAGGCAAGTGTTCTAGAAGGTGTATTGGGTTAGGGAGAAAAGTTTATGGGCGTTCTCTGATTATGATTTTACCACAAAATTGAACTTCTCCTCAGATGTAGCTTGTCATCTGGTGTGGGAAGGATTAGACACCCTATGAAATAATGACCACAATGGGTTAGTACAACAAACAATTCGAACTGACAAACAGGGAAATGTCATAATAGCATGTGGGTAGGGCTGAGAAGGCAAACAAGATGTTCTGCCATCAATCAAGAAAGTCAGAAGGGTACATAGACCTCTTGGCGGTCACCTACCTTCTTT
Organism: Lissotriton vulgaris; assembly: GCF_964263255.1. Classification (NCBI taxonomy): domain Eukaryota; kingdom Metazoa; phylum Chordata; class Amphibia; order Caudata; family Salamandridae; genus Lissotriton; species Lissotriton vulgaris. Next base: position 425,180 of record NW_028244065.1, read on the forward strand.
CAAACCCCTGGGAGGATGGTACAAGCACATCCTGTGCCTTCAAGTATGCCCAGTGCTGGAAACCCTCCCGACACTCAACACTCCCTTCCTCTGTGGCAGTGGCAACTCAACAACGGTGGTGTGACGGTACTGGCCTGCTGTCTGTGAGCCTTATATGCAGCTCCTTGCCACTGCCCACACTTTCTTTTTTTAATTTAGCCTTGGTAATATCAAAACAACGTTTGTCCGTTTGTGTTTTTGTGAACACAGCCAGTGTGCAAGTCAACCATTGCCGTCTTTCTAGGCTTCTAATGGTTGAAGGGAAGAGGGCTGCGTGGGCCGTGCCACAAACAATCTACGGAGTACCATTTTAAATGGCAGAACTCTGTAGGTGAATGTCTGGATTATGCATGAGTGAGGGGCCTAATTCAATTATGCCCCCCTCACACAGGTCCAATACATTTTAATGTTGCCACCTTGTTTTGTTTTGAATACATTACTGATCCAGAGAACAGATGAACAAAAGATCTAGGGCCAGATGTACAATGGATTTTTCATGCGCAAATGGGTTTTAGACCTGTTTGCGCGTGCAAAAAAAACTGTGGGCTATGTATTTAGCAAGTCGTTAATTAAATAGCGACTCGCAAAATATGATGACCTATACGCTATTAGAAAGGGGTGATCCAGGGGCGTCCCTTCCTTAAGGTGAATCTTTGCGACCAAACACTCGCAGTTTAACACCCTCTTCGAGAGGGTGGTAAGCCATTTGCAAACTGGAATGGGACCCCTCCCCGTTTGTGAATGAGTGCAAAAAACGTTTCAAGGCAGGCAGTGGTCCCAGGAACTACTTCCTGCCCTTAAAAAAAGAAACAAAAATGTTTCTTTTTTTAATAAATGTATCCCGCTTTCCTTTAAGGAATACAGCTGCATTTCAAAAAAACATAACTGCTTTATTTAAAAGCAGTTCCACACATGGAGGTCTGCTGACCCCAGCAGGCCACCAACCCTGGGAGTGCCAGCCATTCCCAATAGGGTTACAAATTGCGACAACCTCATTAATATGCATGAGGCATGCAATTTGCGACCCCATTGAGAATGGCAAGCAGTGTCTCAGACACTGTTGTGCATTGGCAATTGTGACTAACATTTTGGCACAACAATTTGTGTCTTGCAATTGTCAATAGTCGTACATCTAGTCCCTACTCTTTAAAGAAATAGAGAAAGGTTTCTAGAACTTTGAAGTGTCTGAATGTTGGCCTCTCATAACCACCCAATCTATATTTCTTTACTTTGGGAGCATGCAGTAAAAAATGGTGTCAAGATCTAATTGCACAGATGGGAAAATGCCATTTAAAAAGTGGTGCAAAAGGATTGTCAGACAATGCATACAATGTTTTGAGGACCAAGCAGAGGGATTTGAAAATAACCCTCTCCTTGATTGGCATCCAAAGTAAGGAAGCGAGAACTGGAATCATATGTTCGTGCATTCCTCCTATCCAAGATACCCGTGGGGTGAGTCCAGGCTGCATCCTGGTGCCTTCATATTTCTCTATTACATGAATGCCCTTGACTTCTTTTAAACAAACTGCAGCCCTAAAATAGTTTCGAGTTTAGTTGCTGTTTTACTATACATGGACCAAGCCATCCTCTTCGCTCGCACTGCAAATGGTCTGCAAGCCCTTTTAGATGGGTTTTATAGTTTTATACAGGGAGTAAACCGCAAGATAAATAACAATAAATCTTATTTTTTAACATGTGGGCCAAAGACGACCTGCTCGAAGAAGATTTTTGGGGGCAAAAACCGATAAAGAGAACTTTGATTTTTAGTTTCCCAGGTATCCTATTTAGCTCCAATTTACAAAGGAACCGTTTGGTCACTGAAAAATTACAGTCGATGGAGGTGGTCTGGGAATCTTTGTTTGGATTTGGGAAAAATGTAGGACACAAACACCCCCAACGAACTGACAATTATATACAGAAGTCAATGCCTGTCAGTTGGTACATATGGCATGGGAGAATGGGGACATGCATGTTTAAAGATCCTCAAGGCAGCAGAAAATACATTTTTAAATAAGGTTTAGCACTTCCCAGATCTACATCTAGTTTTATCATTCACAATGAAATGGGCCTAGATTTCATTGAAGGCACGGTGGGCTCGGCACCCATCTTGCTGTAGGTTACAATCTGGTCCACTCCAGAGTTAACCTTCACTCAGGGAATAGTAGAGGATTGTCTGAAACAGTCTAATATGCTAGCTATCCCATGGATTAAGTATATACAAACCAACCTTTCAAGATTTATTATTGGCTCACTTACAAAGGGCTTGGTAAAGGACACATACCATGTCCACAGAGATAAGATTTGGGAAAGTTCTAGACAAGCTAACTGTCCACTCATGTATACTACTGTCAACCAGAGAAGGCATGGAGCCCTATCTTTTTTAAATAAAGGAACTAGAATACACATTTTACTTAACTCACCTTCCAGGAAATACGATTCACTTCCTGGTGGTCTTCCCACTTAAAGGAACATGGTTTGCATCATTACCCTGTTGCCCAAGTGTCTATACAGTCCACAAGGAGCTTAAAGAAAACATATGCAGTATGATTCAATATGATACCATGGAAGAGCAATAATGACGTACAATTCTGTTAGTCATTTTTGTGTTTTAAATGTGTGGGATCTGTTTGTAATTATTTTTAACTTGTGCATTTATGATCATCATGTTGTGACAGTATAAAGATTATTTGACTTGACTTGCTCAAAAGTATTGTGCGGCGCATTAAGTATAGGCTGGTGTTTATTAATAATGTGATTCAATCTCACTTCTTTTTGCAAAAAGTCTTTATTGTTTGCATACAAGGGAAAAAAAAAATGTTAAGAGGGAGGTGTGGGGAGCAGGTGGTGGGAGGGGGCTGTGAAAACGATCAGTAGAAGGAGGACAGAGTAAAGGGTGGTCGACAGGGTATGATATTACACTGTGGGTGAGGTGGTAATGAACAGGGTATACAGAGGTAAATATGTGGATGTAGGAAAATCCATAAACCAGTAGCGCTAGCGAAAACTATTGTCATACAATCTCATGCAGCAACCTCAATTTCCACTTACTCTAAAAAAAGTCAGATGAGAATTGTAAGCTTGAAGTTTCTATTACATTTAAAAATAGATCATATTAAAATATTTCCATTCTTTGGCAGCTGTGGGGAATGGGATAATAATAGAAAATAATCCCTGAGTTGAGGTAGCAATAGTGAACTTGGAGGAGGGTGAGCACCTGAAAGAAAACATGTTGCACACATCAGGGATTAACATTGTTTATGTAGAGAGAAAGCATTGACTAAATTGAATAGCAGCAATTGTCTCACCTAAAAAGTCCAAGATCATACTTCAAATGTCCTTAATGAAGGTTAAAAGATCATTTTTTTCAAACACATTTTAAAGTTATTTCCAAGCCAAGGCAAGTGTTCTAGAAGGTGTATTGGGTTAGGGAGAAAAGTTTATGGGCGTTCTCTGATTATGATTTTACCACAAAATTGAACTTCTCCTCAGATGTAGCTTGTCATCTGGTGTGGGAAGGATTAGACACCCTATGAAATAATGACCACAATGGGTTAGTACATGAAACAGTTCGAACTGACAAACAGGGAAATGTCATAATAGCATGTGGGTAGGGATGAGGAGGTAAACAAGATGTTCTGCCATCAATCAAGAAAGTCAGAAGGGTACATAGACCTCTTGGTGGTCACCTACTATCTCTCAAACCCCTGGGAGGATAGTACAAGCACATCCTGTGCCTTCAAGTATGCCCAGTGCTGGAAACCCTCCCAGCACTTAACACTCACTTCCTCTGTGGCAGTGGCAACTCAACAACTGTGGTGTGACAGTACTGGCCTGCTGCCTGTGAGCCTTATATGCAGCTCCTTGCCAACCATTGCCGTCTTTCTAGGCTTCTAATGGTTGAAGGGAAGAGGGCTGAGTGGGCCGTGCCACAAACAATCTACGGAGTACCATTTTAAATGGCAGAACTCTGTAGGTGAATGTCTGGATTATGCATCAGTGAGGGGCGTAATTCAATTATTCCCCCCTCACAAAGGTCCAATACATTTTAAATGTGCCACCTCGTTTTGTTTTGAATACATTACTGATCCAGAGAACAGATGAAAAAAAGATCTAGGGCCAGATGCACAATGGATTTTTGTATGCGCAAATGGGTATTAGACCTGTTTGCGCATGGAAAAAAACCTGTAGGCTATGTATTTAGCGAGTCTTTAATTAAATAGCGACTCGCAAAATTTGATTAGCGACTCGCTATTAGGAAGGAGCGAACGGAGGGCGTCCTTTCCTAAAAGTGAGTCTGAACCCTATGTAAGACTTTTTTTTGCGACCTCAATTGTGGTTGCAAAAGACTTGCAGTTTACCACCCTCTTCAAGAGGGTGGTAAACCATTTGCAAACTGGAATGGGACCCCTTCCCCTTTGTGAATGAGTGCAAAAAACTTTTCACAGCAGGCAGTGGTCCCTGAGACCACTTTCTGCCCTTAAAAAAAGAAACAAAAAAGTATTTTTTTTTAAATGTATCCCGCTTTCCTTTAAGGAATACGGGCTGCATTTAAAAAAAACATAACTGCTTTATTTAAAAGCAGTCCCAGACATGGAGGTCTGCTGACCCCAGCAGGCCACCAACCCTGGGAGTGCCAGCCATTCCCAATAGGGTTACAAATTGCGACAACCTTATTAATATGCATGAGGCATGCAATTTGCGACCCCATTGGGAATGGCAAACAGTGTCTGAGACACTGTTGTACATTGGCAAGTGTGACTCGCATTTTGGCACAATTTGTGAGTTGCAATTGCCAATGGTCATACATCTGGCCCCTATTCTTTAAAAAGATAGAGAAATGTTTCTAGAACTTTGTGAAGTGTCTGAATGTAGGCCTCTTATAACCACCCAATCTATATTTCTTTACTTTGGGAGCATGCAGAAAATAATGGTGTCATGATCTAATTGCACAGATGGGAAAATGCCATTTAAAAAGTGGTGCAAAAGGATTGTCAGACAATGCATACAATGTTTTGAGGACCAAGCAGAGGGATTTGAAAATAACCCTCTCCTTGATTGGCATCCAAAGTAAGGAAGTGAGACCTGGAGTCATATGTTTGCGCATTGTTAGGCCAGTAAACGTTTTGGCTGCTGCATTTTGAATCCGCTGTAGGGACCAGAGGTGATAGTCCAGGAAGACATAAAGTGTAAATAAACTAAACGTCCATAACTTCCCTTTTTTGCAAAAAAATAAAAAAAATAATCTCAGAAATTGAAGATGAAAGAAACAAGGGTTGGTCAGAATATGCATCTGAGGAACAAAGGTCAATTGGGACTCAAATTCAATCCCAATATTTGTATTAACACATCCTACAAGAGTGGGCCCATCCCCTAGAATTTGGGGCCAAAACAGGGAGCTGTTACAAAGTGGTATCTATGTTTATCACCATTCAACTTCAGTTGGTTACAACTCCTCAAGACCTCTACTTCTAACAGACAGTAATAAAAATTGTCATTTATTGTTCTAAATATGACTAGAGTGTCAGCTACATAAATACGGCACATTCCTTGATAAGAATCCACAAAAACCAGGAGCGGGATCCCAAACTTCTAACATGGCTGAGATGTCAGCACTTTAGGACTGTGAGAAGGGGAGGCCGGTCGTCCTTTATCTCTGCTGCCCTGTTTGGATCATCACTTGCCTTACTAGTTTTTTCATCAGCGCCACATTCCTACCCTGCCACTACAATTGGAAGTCACCAGCAGTGGAATCATTTACAAAGTTATTGCTATGTGTTTTTGTGGGTAACAATGTGTGCTAGTGAATTTGTGGAAGAAAGTGTGTGTGTGTGTGTGTGTGTGTGTGTGTGTGTGCGTGTGTGTGTGTGTGTGTGTTTAAGTGTGTATAAAGGAGTGAGAATGAGTACATCAAAGTGAGTGTAAAACTATGTCAGTTTGTATCTGATTCTGACTGTCATGAATGGGAGTGAGTGAATATTGCTGATAGAGAGTCAATATATGTGTGAGTGTGTTTGTGAGTGACAATGAGTGTAACAGAGAAAGTGTGTGCATAAGTGAGAATTAGTAACTGAAAGAGAGAAGGAAAGAATAACTGCGAGTGGGACCCACAAGCACCCACTGGCACTATTTAAGTACTAGCCAGGAATAGTCACCAACATCCATACAATCATAGAAACTGAAGAAAAGTCTGGATGTTAACAGAAGCAGTTTTCAAACAACATTACTAGGCTGTCCGGTTTTAGGGTTAATCATATAATAATTGATAAAACACCCCTGAAAGAGAAATACCCCTCACCAGTGAAAACATAAAAACACTGAAAAAACACCTGCACAACCACAACCTAAATGCCATGCAAAGAGAGAAAAAGGAGAGTGAAAGAGTATTTTTTTTCCTCCAGAAGTGGGCAATACAATGTTATGTAAGCTAGCAGCAAGAAAGACTGGGCCTACATTATTCTGCTTGAGTTTTGTTGGTTAGGGATGCCGCTATAATATTGTTTCTTCTTCCTTTTGATTTTTTCAGTTTTGTGGTCTTTGGTCTAAAGATGCAGGGTTTAGAAGAATGTTTTAGGTCTTGTTTATTTATTTTATAAACTGTAGAGAATCAGGAAATATCAAAATCATATTTGATATTTTTGCGGCGTTTGATTCTTTCACTAATAGGTAAAGAGGCTGGAAATCGTTCCCAATACGTGTAATCACATTTGCCCACAGAGAATGGGCAACAACTTTTGATACATCAGCCTCCAGTTTCTGGTGGGTCAGTATTGATAATATTCAATGCAAGGTATAGTGACAAGTATATGTGAAAAGAATGCTATCGCCAAGCATCTGGGATAGTGTTGAAAAGATTAAGCCAGGCTTTTGGAAAACATGGAATGTAGTGTCACTTGGAATGCTCTGCAAAAAGGTTCTTTCTAAGTTCAACAAAGATTGGAGTGATATTGTTTGTATTTGCAGTGATTCAGATATGTATATGAAAATGTTGTGTGATGCATTCCTAGATTTTTACAGGAAAACATAACTGCTGTAGTGGACATATTAAAAAAACTAGAGTTGTCTGAAAACACCCTTGTTTGCCAAGTATTGAGCATAATTGGTGTTGATGTAAAACATCTCATTGAGAGTAGGCTGGGCATCACCTTCAGCGACTTTGGGTCTGCAACATGTTCCATGTTGGAGCGCTTGCTACTTGGTAAGCAAAGCAATGTTGAAGAGCATTTCAGGAACTTTTGTTTTACAATGTATAAGAAATGTCTTGCAATGATGCATAGAAAGGTCCCTTCACCAACCATGGCATTTGAAGTCAATATGGCCTCACTGTCATACTCTGTTAAAGTTCTAGATCCCTTCGGTAAAGGGGAATTTGCTCCGTAGTTTCAAAAGTGCTACTTCATTTTTAACCGCTTCAATACCTCTGAGGGGATAAGCGCCCAGTTCAATGCAAATGTTGCAGAACCTGCCCTGAGAATTGCAATCGTCAAGTGCACCAGTATTGACACGGAAACCTAAGTCAATGGCCAGAGTTAACAAATTGTTTACCGGCTGTTTTGACGTTGCCCGTCTCAAGTGCCAATGTTGAGAGAGCCTTTTCACAGAAAAAAGTTTACATGGCAAAGGAAAGAGTGAGCGCCTATAACCAAAGAAGAAGTATAGTATGGTGTACTATTATAAGTTAAATTTGCAAACATTTATTTGGACCTCATATACACATAGGTCCACTGTCTATATACCATGTGTTATCAGTGCATATAGCAAGCAATAATAAAAGCTAAACATTCTATAGACACCGGAAAACACTGTTTCTGTTGTTTTTAATGGTGCGAAAATGTGTAACTACTGATAACCACTGTTTTTTAAAGGTAATGAAATCACTTGAAAACACTGAAGAAAAACACCAGAATTTACCAAACATAGAAATTGAAAACAGGAAAGTCTAAACATTACATATCTATAAACAATTAGATGGTAAATCCTTACGAGCTGTGTTATGTGGCTGTAGGATTGTCCTTGCATGAAAGTGAAAAGCAGAACAGTCACCATTTTACAGTAGGTCGCAGCTTCAGGCTTTTGCTCAGATGGTGACGGGTCAGTTAGTGTGGGGAGCTCCTGATGCAGTTAAAAGATGGTGGTGTCTAGAGTCTCAGTATTGAGGGAGCAGAGGTGCATGGAGAAATACACAGCCCAAGTGTAGAACCACCTGATAGGACCCCCAGCCAATGCGCGCCACTGCAGGCGTTGGGTATAGTCGGGCTTTCATGAATCTCGTTGGGTCTTCACTCCATTCGAGCCAGCATGAAGCGAGCGAGCCCCTAGCAGGGACTGCTTCACATACATTCAACTTCTAAGGGATGAAAAGGCAATCTTTACAATTTAAGAAGACATAGAGTACCATGTGGTTTGAAGACCAACTATTTCCAGTGTTGAATGTTCTTCAGCGTGGAAAGAATTTGGTGAGGTCAGCAGACAACTTGACTTTGGAGGCACACCCAGAGCAAGCAGCAGATCCTTCTTGAGTGAATACCCACAGAACCTCATGTAGATTATGCTATTCCTATGTATATATTTTTGTAATGTCATACAAAATACATCCCAGAATTTAGGATGTTCTAAATCCTCTGACTAAGGTATAAATTCAAATTACCAGCTAGAACCAGGAAACCTGGTAGGCCGTAGTCCACGGAACACTTAAGCATTACAGGAGTTTGGTGAATCCTGGGTAATGATCACTCCTGTAAGATTCCTGTGGATTATTCATTGTTATTGGATTCTGGATTTCTTTTTACCACGAATGGACACACTCAAGAATGTAAAATTGATACTTGTATAGCACACTACTCACCCGTAAGGGTCTCAAGGCGCTTGTACAAATACTGCTGTGGAACTCATCCTGGCTTTCCCTGTGAGGCGTCCACTCCTGGCCCCCCATTGTTGAGGCCAGGCATCCTTAGCGTTGTGGGGGCCGTTGTGGAGATTAAGGAAGCGATTGCCCAGAGTTGCGGAGTGGGACTCCATGATTGGAATAGGCACCGAGGTGAGAATTATCAGGTCCGTGGAATTTTGAGCCCAAGACCGCCGAGGCGGGGAATTGAATCCTGGTTCCGGGCTATACCTCTGCATTGGGGTCTGCCGCTCTAATCATTGAGCCACACTTCTCCATGCAGAATAGGGATATGTTTGATGATTTTATTAAAATCACTGTCCTATCATGGTACCTAAAATGTGTCTAACTGTAACTATAAAAATGAACAAAACAGTGGCAATAAAAACTAATAAAAACAGTATAATAAATAGAATTGAAACATTGTAACACTAGTTCAGAATCCAGAAGTCTTTTGAATGTAAAGACAGAGTCCATCTTATAACCCCTTCTGTCTTGCCTCTAGCTAAGATTTCTTAGCACCGAACGGGCCTTTGTGAGTTGCTCTCTACCCCAGATTATGATACCTCAGTTGAGCTAAAAAAGTGTTTTTCTGTGTGAAGAAGGTTATTGTCCCATTAAACTGCTAAGGCCAGACTGGCTCTGAGATGCTGACCTGTGGCGTTCACAAAGGGTGATTATAGCTTCTGCTTGCTCCATCAGTTGTATTAGGAAGTCAACAATGTTCTCTCTGCCTTTTTACTTGTCTGTACCCCACTCAAATACACCTTTCCCAGGAACAGGCCTCGCTTCAAATGATGCCACATGCAAGTATTAAAATATTAATCTAGTGGCACCTTCCCTTAAATGTATAAAGCATGATAAATCACATGAATATATATATATATATATATATATATATATATACATATATCCAGTCAAACAGTTGTCACCAGTATCCACAAGACAACAAGCTGAGGCCCATTTGCATTCCAGGTGAGTTTTATTGGCAGAAGACACCCAACGCGTTTCGCAGCCGCAGCCGCTTGATCATGAGTGGCGTTGGTTAATTTTGTATGGGAATATATATATATATATATATATATATATATATATATATATATATATATATATATATATATATATATATATATATATATATATATATATATATATATATGTATATATATATATATATATATATATATATATATATATATATTACCTACTGGCGGTCGCCAGTAGGTAGTTATAGTTAGGATTTTTTTCAATGTTAAATCTCAAAATTCTATTTGGAATAACTTTGGCGCCGGTTGACGAATCTGCCTCAAGATTTCCTCAAAATGGCCTCGCGGCGTTCCGGTCCTTCCCTGAAAGTTGGGGGGGGATTCGTCAAGCGGGGGCCGAGATAAAAGGGGGGTCCCAAAACGCGTTTTCCCCATGTTAATTTCCATAGGGCGGTCGATTTCACTTTTAGCCCGAACGGCTGAATGGATTTCCACCAAACTTGGCAAAATTGTAGGGACTGGTAGCCCGATGTGCCTTTGCTATGTCTCAAGATATGTGCTCCAGTGGATTTTGAGTAATTAAGGTTCAAAAAAATATATATATCTATAGCCGCGCTCCGGTACGCGCACCGGTACGCGCACCGGGCACTTACCGCGACTTGCGCGCAGAAAGCTGATTGGCTCTGGGGTGTCTGTAAACATTCTAAACAGTCCGGAGCGGCCGCCATCTTGTGTCTCGGTAGGATCGAGACACGAGAGGTGGCCAAAACAAAGAGGGAAATGACCATAAGGGGGCAGAGTAGACCCCCCTTGACTCCCTAGGTTTGATGTGGGGGCCATAAAAGGGCCCCGCGGAGCAAAAAAAAAATAAAACATTTTTTTGATTTTCGCGGGGTGAGCGCCCGGTAAGCGCACCGGTACGCGCACCGGTAAGCGTACCGGGGAGCATACCATGGGGAAAAAGAATGACAGTTTTAAAAGTAGCTGTTTAAAAAAAAAATGTTTTGTTGTTTTTTTTATACATACACATACATATATATAAATGCATATGCATATATATATATATGCATATATGTGTATATGTGTGCGTGTAGAGAGAGGTAGAGAGGTAGAGGTGTAGAGGTAGAGAGGTAGAGAGGTAGCGGTAGAGAGGTAGAGATTAGTAGAGAGAGAAGAAGAGAGAGGTAGAGAGGTAGAGAGTAGAGAGTGAGTAATAGAGAGTAGAGAGTGAGTAGTAGAGAGTAGTAGAGAGCAGTAGAGAGAGTAGCAGAGAGTGAGTAGTAGAGAGTAGTAGAGTGAATAGTAGAGTGAGTAGTAGAGAGTATTAAAAGTAATTTACAATCGTTCGGAAGATCGGTGTTTGGGCAGATATGATCCAGGGACCCCCAGTATGCAAGGGGAATTAGTCCCCCCTCTACAAACGCGCCAGTGGCCTGCATTGCAGAGAGGTGTAACAAGGGTGTGGCCTCATTACACTTCTCTGCAATGCAGCTCCCTCGCGCATACTGGAGGCTCCTGGTGGACCAGTTGACCCCAGGGACCCCCAGTATGCAAGGGGAAAGAGTTCCCCCTCTGCAAACGCGGCAGTGGGCTGCGTGGCAGAGAGGTGTAACAAGGGGCATAGTCTCATTACACCTCTGCAATGCAGCCCCTGGCGCATACTGGAGGTTCCAGGTGGGCTAATTGGCCCCCAGGGGCCCCCAGTATGCAAGGGGAATTAGTTCCCCCTCTTCAAACATGCACGGGGGCTGCGTTGCAGAGAGGTGTAAAAAGGGTTGTGGCTTCATTACACCTCTCTGCAATGCAGTCCCCTGGCGCATACTGGAGATTCCTGGTGGGCTTTCAGGTCTTATATAGTTAGGAATTAGCATTAAAAAAACCTTTGAAATTCACTGAAAAAACCATAGGTTTCACACCAGTTATAGTTAGGAATTAGCATTTAAAAAACCTTTGAAATTCACTGAAAAAACCATAGGTTTCACACCAGTTATAGTTAGGAATTAGCATTTAAAAAACCTATTAAATTCACTGACAAAACCATAGATTTCACACCATTTATAGTTAGCTGGAAATTTTACTGACATAAAACCATTGAAATTCCCACGTTATAGTTAGTTGGACTCACTATAACTTGCGCCCCTGTAATGCACTGCTGATGACGTCACATATTACATCACTCATGACATGGTCAGTGACATCACTCATGACATCACTGATGACACCATCCTTGTGACAGAGTGACAGACCTAATTTCAGTGTAATGTAACGCTTGAAACACATATTCAAAAATAGAAACAAACATTTTCAAAAAAATGGAGATACCCAAACCAGTAACAACAACCAATTCAGTAATTCCACCATCTATATACACATCCACTCATTCACCAACAGTTCTATATAGTCACTCATATATATACTCACTCATCATATGTAGTGATACACCTATACATCCTGTTACACATCAGCAGTCATCAAAAAGTTACTCACACACATACTCACACATGCAAATAAACTATTGAACATCCATTTATTTGCATATACATTTATACACACACTACCACCTTACTTCTAAGGAAACTTACCCATACTTACTCTCTTAAACAATCACTTATAGAAACACATACTTATTTAAACAGGAACTTCTACAATCTCTCACTATATATACTATACTCACTTATATACATCAATACTCACATATACTAGATTAAAACATATGTCGTTACTAATGAAGACACTAGTGAGACAGTCATTCACTCACTAACACACACATATACACACTCATCCACCCATACAGTCCTGCACATATGCTGTCTTCAAAACACATACAAACAGTGAGTCAGTCACCAACCCCTGCAGCCACTGATACACAAAGAGAAACACTGATACAAACATTTAAATATTTAAACAATACTCGCTAATATATGTATTCACTAAGATACACGTAATAAGCCAGTTACCCAACCAATTTTTTTTTTTAAAAACATCCATTTACACACTTATTTAAACATTTATTCTTCCATCGACCTTTACAAATACATATATAAAACAAATTTATTTTTCAGAAAGACACACATTCACTGGATGGTGTCATCAGTGATGTCATGAGTGATGTCACTGACCATGTCATGAGTGATGTAATATGTGACGTCATCAGCAGTGCATTACAGGCGCGCAAGTTATAGTGAGTCCAACTAACTATAACGTGGGAATTTCAATGGTTTTATGTCAGTAAAATTTCCAGCTAACTATAAATGGTGTGAAATCTATGGTTTTGTCAGTGAATTTAATAGGTTTTTTAAATGCTAATTCCTAACTATAACTGGTGTGAAACCTATGGTTTTTTCAGTGAATTTCAAAGGTTTTTTAAATGCTAATTCCTAACTATAACTGGTGTGAAACCTATGGTTTTTTCAGTGAATATATATATATATATATATATATATATATATATATATATATATATATATATATATATATACATATATATATATATATACATATATATATATATTCACAGAAAAAACCATAGGTTATAGACCATATATAGTTAGGAATTTGCATTTACAAAACCTTGAAAATTCACTGAAAAAACCATAGGTTATAGACCATATATAGTTAGGGATTAGCATTTAAAAAACCTTATTTTATTTGCACAAAACCATTGAAATTCCATATATAGTTAGTTGCACTAACTATATATCGCGGACCCGCAATCCCCTGCTAATGATGTCACATATTACATCATTCATGACATGGTCAGTGACATCACTGATGACATCACTGATGACATCTCAAATAACTATATATGGTCTATAACCTATGGTTTTTTCTGTGAATTTCATTGGTTTTTTAAAAGCTAATATCTATAGCTGTAAAATATATTCTTTATTAAGTGACGTATCACGTAGCCCGTGAGACGCCTAATGATGCATCGCATAACCGTGACGTATCGTCTCTGCAGCGCAAACCAAACCCAAAACGTAAGCGCGCCAGAACACGCTTAAAGATATATATATATTTTTTTAACCTTAATTAGACAAAATCCACACGTGCACATATCACAAACGTTCAAAAAACACAATATGTCGGACTCCCGTTACGCTGCCGGTTAGCTGCCCGGTTAACGTACCAGGAAGCACCTTTACCGCGAAAAATCGCAATTTTTTTTTTCACCCCCCAGGGAACTTTAATATTCCCCTCATCAATCCTAGGGGTTCAGGAGGGGTTTGCCTTACCCCTTTCATTCATTTACACCTTTTTTTGTTTCCACCTCTTGTCTCTCGATCCCACAGAGAGACAAGATGGCGGCCGCTCCAGACTGTTTACAATGATAACAGCCAATCAGCTTCTCCTCAGACTCCCGTTACACTGCCGGTTAGCTTCCCGGTTAGCTGCCCGGTTAGCTGCCCGGTTCGCGTACCAAGACGCGTCTCTACGGCGAAAAAATCGGATTTTTTTTTTTTTTGGGCCCCGCGTGGCTTTATAATATCCCCCTCATCAATCCTAGGGGGTCAGAAGGGGTGTACCTTGCCCTCTTTCCTTGATTTCCCCCTTTGTTTTGGCCTCCTCTTGTCTCTCGATCCTACCGAGAGACAAGATGGCGGCCGCTCCGGACTGTTTACAATGTTGACAGCCAATCAGCTACTCCTCAGACTCCCGTTACACTGCCGGTTAGCTTCCCAGTTAGCTGCCCAGTTAGCTGCCCGGTTCGCGTACCAAGACGCGTCTCTACGGCGAAAAAATCGGATTTTCTTTTTTTTTTTTGGGCCCGGCGTGGCTCTATAATATCCCCCTCATCAATCCTAGGGGGTCAGAAGGGGTCTACCTTGCCCCCTTTCCTTCATTTCCCCCTTTGTTTTGGCCTCCTCTTGTCTCTCGATCCTACCGAGAGACAAGATGGCGGCCGCTCCGGACTGTTTAGAATGTTGACAGACACCGGAGAGCCAATCAGCTTCGCTTCGCAAAGTTCCGATACGCGAAAAGTACGCGAACCGGAGCGCTGCCCGGAGCGCTGTTACAGATATATATCTTGTTTTAAACGTTAATTTCTCAAAATTCACTGAAGCACATATATTGAGACCTAGCAAAGGCACATCGGGCTAACAGTCCCTACAATTTTGCCAAGTTTCGTGGAAATCCATTCAGCCGTTCGGGCTAAAAGTGAGTCCAACCGCCCTATGGAAATTAACATGGGAAAAACGCGTTTTGGGACCCCCCTTTTTTCTCGGCCCCCCCTTGACGAACCCCCCCCAAATTTACAGGAGCTGCTCAGAAACGAAATGTGCCATTTTCCTGAAAATTTCAGCCAATTCCGTCCACAAACGCCAAAGTTATTAGACATAGAAATTTCAAAAGTCCCATAGAGAAAAAATCCTAACTATATATACCTACTGGCTATCGCCAGTAGGTAATATATGTATATGACGGGATCGCCAATCCCAAAATATTCCACCACACTTGTTCACCTTTTCAAAAGAACGATGTCCAGGCCAGCAATTGAGTTCAAAACTGGTGTTTAATCACAGCCCACTCAACGCGTTTCGGGAACAACTTCCCTTGCTCACGAGTAAATGTGTCTGTTTACATCCAGTACTTAAAGATATGTCATGTGATCATGGTTACAACAAACATAATAGACAGACTACCAATTCATTGCTCATCTGGAGCTGTGAATACAACGTTGACTTAATGAACGTTGTATTTAATTTAAAATTTTGAAATAAGACTGATATATAATTTATCATGATATCTTAAAGAAATGTTGATTTAAGAGGATCAAAGTAAAGATATACCTTGTTTTGCTACATATTGCTGATTAAGTATGATGAATCTGTCTTCATAGCTCCAGAGGAGCAATGAATTGGTAGTCTGTCTATTATGTTTGTTGTAACCACGATCACATGACTTATCTTTAAATTCTGGATGTAAACAGACACATTTACTCGTGAGCAAGGGAAGTTGTTCCCGAAACGCGTTGAGTGGGCTGTGATTAAACACCAGTTTTGAATGCAATTGCTGGCCTGGACATCGTTTGTTTGAAAAGGTGAACGAGTGTGGTGGAATATATATATATATATATATATATATATATATATATATATATATATATATATATATATATATATATATATATATATATATATATATATATATATATATATGTGTGTGTGTATATATATATATATATATATTTTTTTTTTTTTTTTTTTTTACACCAAACGACCTGAAATCACGAAGTCCGTGGCCCGTTGACAGATGGCGAGATAACGCCGGGCAGGACTTCCGACAAATTAAATCCCACAGCAGCTTTCTTCACAGAAAATACTCAGAATATGCCTCAAGTTTATTGAGCAAAGGCTACGCGTTTCGACAGCTGGGCTGTCTTGATCACACCGATCAAGACAGCCCAGCTGTCGAACGCGTAGCCTTTGCTCAATAAACTTGTGGTATATTCCGAGTGCGAATATTTTCTGTGAAGAAAGCTGCTGTGGTATATATATATGGTACAAATGTGCAAACAATACTAAATATTACTAAATGCAATGTCTCTTTATGAATGAGAAACACACACAAATAAATTAATAAATGGAATACATGAAATGCAATGGGGGTTACATCAGACATTCTATAAAGTCAGTGCTATTCCTAGAACCACTGCCCATCCTGTCAGTTTTCTGGCAGAGGAATGTGCTCATCTGATTTGCTAAAACCCTCTGTTCAGATGGCCCTTAGAGCTTCCAAAGTGGCATCTAAAGTATTCAGTATACAGTGTCCAGTAGGTGGTCACTCACTCACCCTCCAAAACTGAGTCATCGTTCTTAGGACCCTTGAAGTGAAGGACGGTCGGTTCGATGCTGGCATTTTGTAGCTGTTCAGAGGACATAGCACTTTTGGAAGATGATGGGACACATTCACAAGGACTGCATCCATGACAGATTGCAATGATGCTAAGGGTGGAGCACCACTGCTTTAGTGAAAGCAGTCTTCTTGAGGTTGCACAGCCTCTGTGAAGAATCAGATCATTGGAAGTATCAACTGCTGCAACAGGTGGCTCATACTTTCAGGCACACTGCTACCTACATTCTTTTCGGAAAGTATGTAGAAATCAGGGTTAAATGAGATAGGCCTGTACAGACAGCAGGTGGAGTTGTGGGCATAACAGTTTGCATATTCCTAAAAGGTTGATGTTTCCTTTGCAGGGAAGAGTCTTTGATGGCCATCATGTATTTTAAAACTTGAATAAGAAAATGTTGCCTTAAAAGATTGACACAGAGACAACCAAGATGATATGTAATATTGGGAAACTAAGTTTTCAGTCACTGGTTTCTGGTCTTCCACCGAGCTGCATTTGTGTCACCATCATACTGCTCCGAAGTCCCATTTATTTAAACTAGCCTTGTAACAAAAAATGCACTCATGTAAATCAGGTTTGAAGAAAAGGAAGGCATGCACTCACAGTGGCACTGACAATGAGTTGAGAAGAACAGAGGGGTTGGCCATAGTCATGTTGGCCAAACACAACAAGGCTGGTGCAAGCATGTCTGTCACACTTGTTATATTGATTTTCAATGTCGTACATTTACAGAATAGAGAAAAACAGGAGGTCAAATGGACTTCAAGTATAAATTAATATTGCCACCCGAGTTATGCAAAAGAGTTGGGTACATCAGAGTCCTCTGAAATGGTGGATGGGTGAGACTTACTCAGCAGGAATCTGTATGATCAGGTTATCACCAGTTACATCTCCGCAAGTCTACTCAGCGAGATATCCTATTGCAGTGATAAAGAGTCCATTTTTGTACCATTCAATTGGGTAAAAATATTCACCTTTTTATCTGCCAAAAGGGTCAAGATATACCATGAGGTGACTGTGAGCTCATCAAATCTGAGTTATGGGATGCTATTTTCTAAGGTTTTTTTTGCATAGGCAGCAATCTTCTTTCTTACACAATGCCCCTACAACAATTGGCAGACATGCATCACACACTCCTTTTCATCTGTTCAATCAACCTAATGTATACGGTCAGGGTTGATGAAGTCAGAGAAAATTCATGGCCCCTGCCTTCAACTTGGGATTCCCTATAATGAGGATCATGGAGTTAATGAACGGGTATGAAGTTGCTGCACACTCATAAATATATAATTTGAAAGATTCTGCATAACCAGTATCATCTGTTAATGCAAAAAGCAAGGCTACATCAAAGAGGACGTATAGAACCATCAGCGAGATAATCGTTTTTGCTGCCCTGGTGTGGGCATCCATGCTGGGCCCCTCAGTGAAGCCTGTGTGGTTCTGCTGCATCTGTCTAGTGTGCCTATAGAGAGAATTGAGGATCAGCACAACTGAGATACCTATCACAACCAGTGGCACAAGGACGCCCACTATAGACATCAGCAGTGCATGCCAAAAGTTGTAGTTCTCCACCATTTGTACTAGAGTGTTATTGGTAGCAGTGGAGTTTTCTGGTGCTGACTTTCCAAGGTAGAAGATTCCTGGGACAGTGATGGCTAAAGGTGTCAGTACAGATGAAAGGACAGACCAGGAAACAAAGCTGTCTATACCAAGCTTAAGGCGCACGAACAGGGGGTGCGAAAAGTTGACAATCTTGATGCAGTAGAAGAGGCAAAGCCAAGTGTTTAACCAGAAACTTGAGGTAAACAAAAATGGGACGAGGACATAGAAGGTTTTCAAAACACTGTCACTGTTAAATACCTCTGCCCATAGGTAAAAGATAAAGTGTTCCAATCCTGCAAAACATTGACAAGGAATATTTATCATGCCGAGGGCTAACAGCAGGAGATCGCATGGTGGGGGCCAGCGTCCACCACCAATCCACTGACCAGCAATCACAGCTGCCATAAAGGCATTACTGGTGATTCCCATTAACATCATAGTGCCATCAACAATAAAGGTAAAGGTCTGAAGCGGATCCATTGTTTGTATCTGGGTGAACTTCTTTTCTTCTCCCAGTCAGATAATGCTGGCTACCTAATGGAAGTGCAGGAATAAATCTGCTCCAGGAGTTTTGCTGAAGGATATTAATGATGCTGAACACCCAACAGAAATGCTGAACTCTCTTTTCTCCATTTCTAGAGGATATTGCTGTCTCTTAACCAGAAGTGGAAGGCTGCCTTTCCTCCAGACAGATTCTTGAAGCACAATACAATCTCTTAAACAGATATGCAGTCTCTTCACCTTTATAAAAGATGTTATTGCACGGGGAGACTCACATAGTATCGATCCATGGCATCTTTCCTCTCCAGAAGGTTTCCTGAAGAACAGTACAGAGATCAGGTTTCCTGTTGGAAATTATTGTCCTTTGAAAGGAGATGAGGCGCCATTACCAGTACAGAGCTTTCCATTGAAGGACATTCCAGTTTCTATAGAGGAAGTGGGGGTGTCTCCTCTCAAGAATGCCTCCTGAACATTACAACGTCTTAAACAGAAGTGTAAGGCTTGGCCGGTAGAGCCAGAAACAGAGACCTATGTCTATACTCATCGTAGAATTATTAGTTTTAAACACCTGGATAATATGGAAGACGTTCCGAGAGATAGTAAGAGATAGCATTTCCTGTGCTACTCTCTGTGGCAATGTCTGGCAAAGACTGGTAGGATCCTGAACTTGTGAAACGAATTTCAAACTAGCTTCTTTAACTCTGAGTCAAATATCAGGTCAAGCAGATTGGAGGCAGTCCTCCTCTTCGCGTTTGGTTAAGAAATGAGTTGTATCACATGTCATGGATGCTGTTCTTGTGGAAATATAGTAAACACATTCAAAATTAGATGCTAAGGGAAACTCTATACCCTGAATATTTGCATATATCTAAAGCTGTTGGTGAAAGAACAGAACTTCAGCCCATCTGTCATTCCCACCACTAGGCTCACCACAGGTATGAAGATGAGTCAGCAAAAAGATGCACTCCACTCCTCAATCAATCAGGCGTTTGTTAAGGCGCTGGGAGAGTTGGGGGTGCTGGTTCCAGTCCATCAGGGAGGGGGTCCGTCTGAGGTGGAGTGGGAGAAGTTCCAGGCTCTGGCCACGAGGAAGGAGAAGGAGTGGCCTCCCGATCTGGTCTTTCTGGTGCAGGGGACCTTGGCGTACGAGAGCTGGGCAGATTGTAGGGTCCTTTGGGGTGCGTGGAATTTTTGCCTGCAGATCAGGTATTCTGGTCCGGAATCGTGGAGGGCGTTGTGTGTGTGGGTGAGCATGTTGAAGGTGACTCTAGCCTTGATGGGGAGCCAGTGGTGTGTGCAGGTGCTGGGAGATGTGCCAGTGTCTTGGAAGGGTGAGGACCAGTCTTGTGGCAGCGTTCTGGATGTTCTGTAGCTTGTGGGTGAGGTTTTTGTTTATTTCGGCATCAAGTGCGTTGCCGTAGTCGAGTGATCTGGGCATGAGTGACGATCTTTCTGTGTTCGAGGGGGATCCATTTGAAGGTCTTATGTAGGAGGCGGAGAGTATTTGTGGAATGGAGGGGTACCCCTAAATGAGTTTCCTAAATCAGGGCGAGAGAGCAATATTTGGAAATAGACATTTAGTGAAGAAAAGTGAAAAATGACTCACTCTCCATCACAGGGATCTATCCAACAGTTTGCATAATAAAGCAGCAAAGGAATTGACAGCCAATCTGTAAAATTAAAAGACATCTTTATTATAATTAATTATGAGGCTTCGTCGTCCAACCGTAGTTTTACAACTGAAAGAGGGAGCCTGCCTGAGCTCTCTCAGGCAGGCTTTTTATACAAACAATTATGCCCTAGGCTCACATTCTTGCTGTGAAACACATCATTGTAGGTCGCTCCCATGGTACCATAACAAAGCAGGCTATAATTATGAATTCCATTCTACTTGCCCAAACTGTCCAACCCATCTTCCATCATGAGCATATGTCAAACTTCACATATTTTCCTGTGCAGGCTGGAGAAACTCACAATAGAACTGGTTTCCTCCCCATCATATAAACGGTCACCTCCCCATTGTAAAAGCCCAGAAGCAGAGAAACAGAGCCAGGTGTGGAAGATAGAAATGTAGGATAAGGGATGCTTGTGGGTCATAAACAGGCATGGCTACTGTATTCGGTCTTCTAATCTTGCTCAGGCCAATGTACACAACAAGTTGCTCAGATCTTTAATATAGATTGACTAGAGGGCATGGACTGGTTTGGGGGGCCAACATCACGTAGGCAGATTCAGCCCGTTCAGGTCAAATGGGAGTCAGGAAGAACTCAAGCTAAGGAATACGTGTCCTTTAAGAATCATTGGCTCATGTATATGCCTATGTAAAGGGCAACAACTAAAATGGACGCTGTTCACAACCTGGAGCCTGTGGGCTCAGAATGAATTTGCCAATAACTCCTGCATGCATCATTGTATCGTGATGAAAATACACACACATATTAAACTTGCCATTTTCGTTTCTCTGATATCAGAATCATAGCAGAATAATGATATTTTAAACACAGGTTCAGATTTCACAGAACCTCATTAGGAAATGGTTAAAAAGCTGGACCGATACTATGCAATACCAATATGTGACCAGAAAGGTGATTATTATTCCAAAATATATTCTTTTATTGAAAAAAATCTGATATGTATAATTTTTTATATATATGTATTATTTATATTTTGTATAACATTGTTGCTCATAGACTAACGAACAATAAAGTGCATACAAAGTACAATGTATAAACTATAACCAAATGGGTAATAAACAACAAATTTGATAGAAAATGTATAGCAGCCTGATGTTTATAGATAACATGCTCAAAATCAGCATAAGATAAACCATTTCAAATGTTTTAAACAAATATCCAAAAGAGAGAATGGCTAACATATTAAAATCTACGCGCATTTCGGCGGGACGCCTTCTTCAGGTAGCCATAAGTCTTTGATGAATAGTTGAGATTATAGAAAGAGGAAGGAAATGAAATTGCTTCAAAAAGTTGGTCGGCACTTAAATCAAGGCCTTTATATCTAGCGTGATGCCCCCTGAATTCCCTATAAGATGTCGTGGAAATGGATTCTACTTCACAAGTCCGTTCCAGTTACTAAAAACTCCATAAAGTTGCTGGGTGGCAAACAAGACTTGGGTTAAGATATATAACATCTATAGTTCATGAGGTGAGTCAAGATTTTAGTTATGTTAGCCATTCTCTCTTTTGGATATTTGTTTAAAACATTTGAAAGGGTTTATCTTATCCTGATTTTGAACATGTTATCTATAACCATAAGGCTGCTATACATTTTGTATCAAATTTGTTATTTGTTACCCATTTCGTTATAGTGTATACATTGTACTTTGTATGCACTTTACTGGCTGTTAGTCTATGAGCAACAATGTTATACAAAATATAAAAAATACAAATTTATAAAAAATTATACATATCAGATTTTTTTCAATAAAAGTATATATTTCGAATAATAATAACCTTTCTGGTCACATATTGTTATTGCATAGTATACGTTCACCTTTTTAACCATTTTCTCAATGTCTATTTGCAAATATTGGAGGTGGATGGTGTGGAAGCAGGACGATGAGAGAGAGTTGATCTGGCTGCCTATTTTGAGCTCGAAGTCCAGGATGATTCCCAGGTTCTGTGCGTGGGGGTGGGTGGGTTTCCGAGGGCAAGGGGCCACCAGGTATCGTTCCAGGCATCTGGGTTCGGGCCCAGGATGAGTACTTCTGTCTTGTTGGTGTTTAGTTGTAGGTAGCTATTTTTCATTAATTTGGTGACGGCTTCCATGCCTTCTCGAAATTTGAGTCTGGCTGTGTTGGATTCACTGGAAAGGGAGAGGATGAGTTTGGTGTTGTCTACGTAGGACAACAATGTTGACTCCGTAGGTTCTGACAATGGGGGTGAAGGGAGCCATGTAGACGCTAACCAGCGTATGGCTGAGGGAGGACCTCTGGGAGACTCAGCAGGTGGTTGGTGTAGGGTCCAAGAGAAAAGGGGGGAGTCTGACCCGCTGCGATCTGCCGGAGAGAAAGGAGCGGATCCAGTCGAGGGCCTTGTCCTGGATCCCTGCGTCGTGGAGTCTGCATTTGTTGAACACCGCTGAGAGGTCGACGAGGATGAGAACTACTGTTTCTCCTATATTCAGTAAGGTGTGTATGTCGTCTGTTGAGGTGCGTTGTTGCCAAAATGTCTGTTGATGGCTTTCGCTATGACTTTTGCTGGGAACGGGAGCAGGGAGATGGGTCTGTAGTTGTTGCTGTCGGTGGGGTACGCTGAGGGTTTCTTCAGGAGGGGGTTGACCTTGCCGTGTATCCAGTCATCGTGGAGCAAGGCGGTCACCAGGGAGCCGTTGATGGTGTTACGGAGCATGGGTGCGATGGTGTCGGACCCTCTGTTGAAGATGTGGTGGGGGCAGGGGTCCATGCGGGCCCCAGGGTGGATTGACTTCATTGTCTTCAGTGTGTCTTCGGTGGTGAGGGCTGTTACGTTGTCACTTGCTGGCTTCAGGGTGTCGAGGGTGGTTGGTGGGGGTTTAGTGTGTTGGTTGTCTTTGTCGAAGTCGCCATAGATGCTCTTGATTTTGTGGTGAAAGAAGGTGCTGAGTTTGTCGCCGAGGTCTTGTGAGGGAGGGATGTCAGTCAACTCGCTGGTGGGTTGGGCGAACTCCTTGATGATGTTGAAAATCACCCTCTCCTTGATTGGCATCCAAAGTAAGGAAGCGAGAACTGGAGTCATATGTTCGTGCATTGTTAGGCCAGTAAACGTTTTGGCTGCAGTATTCTGAATCCGTTGTAGGGGCCAGGGGTGATAGTCCAGGAAGACATAAAGTGGAAATAAACTAAAGCGTTCACAACTTCCCTTTTTTGCAAAAAAAGAAAAAAATTATCTCAGAAATTGAAGATGATCGAAACAAGTGTTGGTCAGAATATGCATCTGAGGAACAAAGGTCAAATGGGACTTAAATTCAATCCTAATATTTTTATTAAGACATCCTACAAGAGTGGGCCAATCCCCTAGAATTTGGGGCCAAAACAGGGAGCTGTTACAAAGTAGTATCTATGTTTATCACCATTCAACTTCAGCTGATTACAACTCCTCCAGGCCTCTATTTCTATCAGACAGTAATGAAAATTGTAATTTATTGTTCTAATTATGACTAGAGTGTCAGCTACATAAATACGGCACATTCCTTGATAAGAATCCACAAAGACCAGTAGCGGGATCCCAAACTTCTAACATGGCTGAGATGTCAGCACTTTAAGACTCTGTGAGGAGGGGGAGGCCGGTCTTCCTTTATCTCTGCGGCCCTGTTTGGATCATTACTTGCCTTGCTAGTTATTAATCAGCGCCACATTCCTACCCTGCCACTATAATGGGAAGTCACCAGCAGTGGAATCATTTACAAAGTTGTTGTTATGTGTTTTTGTGGGTAACAATGTGTGCTAGTGGATTTGTGGAAGAAAGTGTGTGTGTGTGTGTGTGTGCGCGTGCGTGTGGAAGTGTGTATGAAGGAGTGAGAATGATTACATCATAGTGAGTGTAAAAGTGTGTGAGTTTGTATCTGATTCTGACTGTCCATGAATGCGAGTGAGTGAATATTGCTGATTTAGTCAATGTATGTGTGAGTGTGTTTGTGAGTGACAATGAGTGTAACAGAGAAAGTGTGTGCATAAGTGAGAATCAGTAACTGAAAGAGAGAAGGAAAGAATAACTGTGAGTGGGACCCACAAGCACCCACTGGCACCATTTAAGTACTAGAGGTTTCAAGAAAAAGCGGTTCTATCGGGTAGACCTATTAGTACTTCAAAGTGCAATAAATGTAATACAGAAATTATGCTCTCTACACACACAAGGAAGAAAAACAAAACTAGTACTCTTTGAGTCTGTGCTCAATATTTATCAGAATTACTTCATTCAGTTATGAGCTGTTTGTTTGTATCAAGAGAACTCCTGTTGGTGGTCAAGTTCGGGTCTTTATCAAGACGGGGAAGCCTGACAGGCATGGGGGTTCTATGCCTGAAGCACAATGGCACAGTGGAACAATATGATTTAGTCCGGTGCAATGTAGCTCAATAGTTTACATTTTGCATTCAATCTGGTAACAATGAACGGAACGAAGTCTCGGCCATCGGGAGCAATCGTCAACTGGGGCACAGAAGGGTCGAAACGTCGACGCAATCTTTAGGTCCATAATGACCCGGTTTCCACAACAAGGATGAAACTGTGGTTTCAAACAGAACTCTGGCCTCTTCTAAAGAAATACTTTTAGATATAATACCCTGTTGATATTGTATATACTGCGCACTCTGTCACTTTTTCACTATGCACAACTGTCACTAAACAGTATTTTGTACATGATTTGAGTTCTCTTGATACAAACAAATAGCTCATAACTGAATGAAGTAATTCTGATAAATATTGAGCACAGACTTAAAGAGTACTAGTTTTGTTTTTCTTCCTTGTGTGTGTAGAGAGCATAATTTCTGTATTACATTTATTGTACTTTGAAGTAATAAGAGGTCTACCCGACAAAACCGCTTTTTCTTGAAACGTCTATACTACCCAGGGTCTGAGGGACACAGGGTTACCCCATTGTTTGAACTACCATTTAAGTACTAGCCAGGAATAGTCACCAGGATCCATAAAATCATAGAAACTGAAGAAAAACCTGGATGTTAACAGAAGCAGTTTTCAAACAACATTACTAGGCTGTCCGGTTTTAGGTTTCAACATATAATAACTGATAAAACACCACTGAAAGAGAAATAGCCCTCACCAGTGAAAGCATATAAACACTGAAAAAATACCTGCACAACCACAACCTAAATGCCATGCAAAGAATGAAAGAGTCATTTTTTTCACCCGAAGTGGGCAATACAATGTTATATAAGCTAGCAGCAAGAAAGACTGGGCCTACATTTTTCTGCTTGAGTTTTTTTGTTTAGGGATACCGCTATAATATTGTTTCTTCTTCCTTTTGCTTTTTTCAGTTTTGTGGTCTTTGGTCTAAAGATGCAGGGTTTAGAAGCATGTTTTAGGTCTTGTTACATTATTTTACAAAGTGTAGAGAATCAGTAAATTTCAAAATCACATTTGATATTTTGGCTGCGTTTGATTCTTTCACTGATAGGTAAAGTGTCTGGAAATCTTTCCCAATACGTGTAATCACATTTGCCCACAGATAATGGTTAACAACTCTTGATACATCAGCCCCAGTTTCTGGTGGGTCAGTATTGATAGTATTCAATGCAAGGTATACTGACAAGTATATGTGAAAAGAGTGCTATCACCAAGCATCTGAGATAGTGGTGAAAAGATGAAACCAGACTTCTGGAAAACATGGAATGCAGTGTCACTAGGAATGCTCTGCAAAAAGGTTCTTTCTAAGTTCAACAAAGATTGGAGTGATATTGTTTGTATTTGCAGTGATTCAGATAAATATATGAAAATGTTGTGTGAAGGATGCATTTTTAGATTTTTACAGGAAAACATAACTGCTGTAGTGGACATATTAAAAAACTAGAGTCTGTCTGAAAACACCCTTATTTGCCAAGTGTTCAGCATAATTGGTGTAGATGTGAAACATCTCATTGAGAGTAGGCTGGGCATCACCTTTAGCGACTTTAGGACTGCAACATGTTCCACGCTAGAGTGGTTGCCACTTGGTAAGCAAAGCAATGTTGAAGAGCATTTCAGGAACTTTTATTTTACAATGTATAAGAAATGGCTTGCAATGATGCATAGAAATGTCCCTTCACCAACCATGGCATTTGAAGTTAATAAAACCTCACTGTCGTACTCTGTTCAAGTTCTAGATCCCATCCGTAAAGTGGAATTTCCTCCATAGTTTCAAAAGTGCTGCTTCATTTTTGACCGATACAATAACTCTGAGGGCATTAGCGCCCAGTTCAATGCAAATGTTGCAGAACCTCCTCTGAGAATTGCAATCTTCAAGTGCACCAGTATTGGCATGGAAAGTTATGTCAATGGCCAGAGTTAACAAATTGTTTATTGGCTGTTTTGGCGTTGCCCGTCTCAAGTGATAATGTTGAGAGGGCCTTTTAACAGAAAAAAGTTTACATGGGAATGAAAGAGTGAGCGTACATGACCAAAGAAGAAGTATTGTATGGTGTACTATAATACGTTAAATTTGCAAACATTTATTTGGAGCTAATATACACATAGGTACACTGTCTATATACCATGTGCTATCAGTGCATATAGCAAGCAATAATAAAAGCAAAACATTCCATAAACACCGGAAAACACTATTTCTGTTGTTTTTAATGGTACGAAAATGTGTAACCACTGATAACCACTGTTTTTTAAAGGTATTGAAATCACTTGAAAACACTGTTAAAAAGAAAAACACTAGAATTTATCAAAAATATAAACTGAAAACAGGAAAGCCTAAACATTACATATCTACAAACAATTAGATGGTATGTCCTTACAAGCTGTGGTATGTGGCTGTAGGATTGTTCTTGCTTGAAAGTGAAATGCAGAACAGTCACAATTTTACAGTAGGTCGCAGCTTCAGGCTTTTGCTCAGATGGTGAAGGGTCAGTTAGTGTGGGGAGCTCCTGATGCAGTTAAAAGATGGAGGTGTCTAGAGTCCCAGTATTGAGGGAGCAGAGGTGCATGGAGAAATACACAGCCAGGTGTACAACCACCTGATCGGACCCCCCAGCCAATGTGGGCCTCTGCAGATGTTGGGAATAGTCGGGCTTTCATGAATCTCGATGGGTCTTCACTCCATTTGAGCCAGCATGAATCGAGCGAGCCCCTAGCAGGGACTGCTTCATATACATTCATCTTCTAAGGGATGAAAAGGCAACCTTTACAATTTAAGACGACATAGAGTACTATGTGGTTTGAAGACCAACTGTTTCCAGGGTTGAATGTTCTTCAGCGTGGAAAGAATTTGGTGAGGTCAGCAGACAACTTGACTTTGGAGGCTGTTAGACCTGACATCATTGGCTTGAGTCTCTCCTCCATTTTTTCTGTTTGCCTCCACTGTTTTACGATGTTTTGCTGGTATATGCTTTGGGCGCTGTGCCACTGCTGATCAGTGCCACAGCGCAAGTGATCCCTACGTTAAATTGATGTGTCTATTGTATCCATGTTTGGCCTATTTGGTTTACTGTCAGTCCCTAGTCTAGTGCACCAGGAGTGCCGGGGCTTGTAAATACAAATGCCGCTCGTGGGCTTGCAGCACGTGTTGTGCCACCCACAGGAGCGGCCTCGTAAAAGAATGTCTACGGGTCAGTCATTGCGAGACCCACGTGCAGCCTAGTGCTGTCACGCAGGCTGTGCAAGTATACCTACTTGCCAGCCCCTCAAACCTTCCCTTGACTTCATGTTAGTCACCCCTATGGTAGGCCCACGGGCAGGGTGCATTGTAAGTATAAGGTAGGACACGCCTGACCAAGTTGGCATGTCCTGATAGTGAACAACCGCCATCTTCGTTCTTCACTATTGCGAGGTAGCCTGCTCTCCATTAGTTAGAATGGGCCGCCGGGATTATTAATGCTATGATCCTAGCTGGCTCGGGGAGCATGGTGCAATGTCGAGTTTGGTATCCCTGAACTCGGGGTTTAATTACGCATCCGTTGGTGTGGATGGTTTTTGGACTCTGGGTTTGGAAATAGCACTTTTAGAAAGTGTCTATTTTCTTGTCTAACCATTTCTGGTTTCTGCTGGTCTTGCGTGTGTGTGACAGGAGCTGGGTGGCTCCACAGGTCTGGATGAGTCAGTGTGGGATGAGTGGGACATTTGCGTTGAGAGTAGGGGGAGAGTAGTTGTTGATAGCCTGCCCTGCCTGATACAATGCTGGCTCCACCTCCTGCCAAGTGGCTGATGGCTCTGTGCCTGCCATGGACGATCCTAGCCCCACCTCCTGCCAGGAGGCCGATAGCTCTGCTCCTGCCAGTGTCGATGCTGGCTCCACCTCCTGCTGGGCGTCTGAGGACCCAGCCCTGCTCAGTGAATAAGCCAGGTGCTTCTGCCTGGCTCCACCCACAACAGACCCAGGATGTTGGGAAAGTCCCCGGCATGGACAAAGGGATCAAAGCCGAAAAGGGGTATAAGAGAAGGACCCCTGAACTAAGAAATTAGATCACTTCTGACAAGGAACCCTGTAACCAAGGACAAGAGGCCTGCTGATCTGAGGACTTGCCTACCCCTTCGGCCAGTGTGCTGTTTGCTGGGGGGAATCCTGCAGTGCTTCTTTATTTTTGCCATGGAACCAGGAGAGAGGAATTGTGTATGTACTCTCACGCTTGATAAGAAAATCTCCAAGGACTGGAAGAGTGCCAGTCTCCTGCTGAAGTCACAGGGCTAAAAGACTTCATCTGCTTAAAGTGCTATTTGCTGGAACCGTGAATCCAGCACCTCTGAAAGAACCAGCAACCTCGACGCCGACGGACGTCGCCGAATCCAGCTCGACATAGTGGGTAACGGCCCCAGTGTCCCGCTTCCTCGACGACCGGCCGCCGGGCCCGACCGACGCCAGCAGCAACGCCAGTGAGTGGGAGTACGGCTCCAGCTCCAAGGGACCTCGTGTCTGCACCACTGCTGATCGCATCGCCCTCGTGCCCTCTCGACGCCGTGAGCGCTGCTCACTCTGTGCAACCGCATCATCGACAACGACGCCTGCTGAGGCCTGATCGACACCGAAGACGCGACGCCGGATTTCTCGACGCCGCTGATCATCGTGTGCTTCATTTTCCAAAAGGTACTGTGTTGTTGGGGGTCCGTGTGACTCCGGGCTCGACGTAGCGCTCCTCGCGGTCGACGCCGAACCTTTGAATTAACTTTGCCTCGACGTCATGTAACCCCCGTGTGGGTTACCCTGTTGCTAAGAACTGTGTTTCCAAGAAGAAGATTTGCTTTGAAAGACTTTGTGCTAAAGAAGAAACTACCTTTGAACTATCCCTTTTTCCCTTCCCAGAATATTTATTAAGATTGTGTACATTTTTGTCGTTATTTGGTCTTGTGCTAAGCCTTATATAAAAATACTTATTTTTATAATACTACTGTGTCGTGTCCATTTGTAGTGTATTCACTTTATTACTGTATGTGGTCATAATTGCTTAACACACAGCCTCTGAGATAAGCCTGTCTGCTCTGCCAAGCTACCAAGGGGGTGAGCAGGGGTTATCGAAGGGTGTGATCCCCTTGCCCTGACTAGAAAAGGTGTGTCCCTATTTGTCAGAAGTGTATACCTCTGCCAACTAGAGACAGCCGGTTCTAACAGAGGCACACCCAGAGCAAGCAGCAGAACCTTCTTGAGTGAATACCCACAGAACCCCATGTAGATTATGCTATTCCTATGTATATATTTTTGAAATGTCATACAAAATACATCCCAGAATTTAGGATGTTCTAAATTCTCTGACTAAGGTATAGATTCAAATTACCAGCTAGAACCAGGAAACCTGGTAGGCCGTGGGCCACGGAACACCTAAGCATTACAGGAGTCAGGGGCTTGCCGGCCCCGCAGTGCGGGGGCCCCACTCTCTTCATTAAATGAAGGGGGCCCGCCCCCCCTCAGCTCTTCAGTGAGAGCGGCTTGCACTGACGCAAGCCTCTCTCCCTCTAAAGCAGGTGAAGGCTGTCTGCAGCCTGCTCTGAGCCCCTCACCCCCTCCCTCTGACTAAAGGGAAACAAAGTTTCAACTTACCTTGCTTCAATTCAGTCAGAGGTGCCAGGCAAGGAAAGAGGATGGGGTGGGGGCCCCAGAGAGCAGGAGGCAGCACATAGCACTCTCGGGACCCTGACAAGGACGGGGGCTGGGGGCCCCAGAGAGAGAGAAGGCAGCACAGAGCACTGCTGGGACCCTGACAAGGAGGGGGCCTGGGGGCCCCAGAGAGACAGGAGGCAGCACAGAGCACTGCTCGGACCCTGACAAGGACGGGGGTTGATGGACCCAGAGAGAGAGCAGGAGGCAGCACTGAGCACTGCTCAGGACCCTGACAAAGACAGGGGCTGGGGGCCCCAGAGAGAGAGCAGGAGGCAGCACTGAGCACTGCAGGGGACCCTGACAAGGACGGGGGTTGGGAGACCCAGAGAGAGAGCAGGAGGCAGCACAGAGCACTGCTCAGGACCCTGACAAGGACAGGGGCTGGGGGGCCCAGAGAGAGAGCAGGTGGCAGCACAGAGCATTGCTCGGGACCCTGACAAGGGTGGGAGTGGGGGCCCCCAGAGGGAGAGGAGGCAGCACAGAGCACTGCTCGGGACCCTGACAAGGACGGGGGTGGGGGCCCTAGAGAGAGAGCAGGAGGCAGCACAGAGCACTGCTTGGGACCCTGACAAGGGTGGGAGTGGGGGCCCCCAGAGAGAGCATTCTCCAGGGCTAAGGGATGAGGCAGCAAAATGGTGCTCTCAGGTAAGCACTCTTTTTAGAAGCACCATGTGGGCGTCCACAGGGGGGGCAAAGGGGGGGCCAAGAACGGTGCAAGGCATAGGGGAGAAGGGTGCAAGGTATAGAGGAGAAGGGTGCAAGGCAGAGAGGAGATGGGTGCAAGGCGGAGAGGAGATGAGTGCAATGTGGAGGGGAGAAGGGTGCAAGGCAGAGAGGAGAAGGGCGCAAGACAGATGTGAGAAGGGTGCAAGGCAGAGGGGAGAAGGGTGCAAGGCAGAGAGGAGAAGGGTGCGAGGCACAGAGGAGCAGGGTGCAAGGCAGAGAGGAGAAGGGTGCAAGGCAGAGGGAAGAAGGGTGCAAGGTAGAGGCGGGAAGTGTGCAAGGTAGAGAGAAGGGTGCAAGGTAGAGAGGAGAAGGGTTCAAGGTGGAGAGGATATGGGTGCAAGGCGGAGGAGAGAAAGGTGCAAGGTAGAGAGGAGAAGGGTGCTAGGAGGAGAGGAGATGTGTGCAAGGCGGAAGGGAGAAGGGTGTAAGGTAGAGAGGAGAAGGGTGCAAGGCAGTGGGGAGAAGGGTGCAAGGCAGAGGGGAGAAGGCTGAAAGGCAGAGGGGAGAAGGCTGCAAGGTAGAGGGGAGAAGGATGCATGGTAGAGGGGAGAAGGGTGCTAGGTAGAGAGGAGAAGGGTGCAAGGTGGAGGGGAGGGGAGAAGGGTTCAAGGCAGAGGGGAGAAGGGTGCAAGGCGGAGAGGATAAGGGTGCAAGGTAGAGAGGAGAAGGGTGCAAGGCAGAGGGGAGAAGTGCGCATGGTAGAGGGGAGAAGGGTGCAAGGCAGAGGGGAGAAGGGTGCAAGGCAGAGGTGAGAAGGGTGCAAGGCAGAGGGGGAGAAGGGTGCAAGACGGAGAGGAGAATGGTGCAAGGTGGAGGGGGAAAAGGGTTCAAGGCGGAGGGGGAGAAGGGTGCAAGGCGGAGGGGAGAAGGGTGCAAGGCAGAGGGGAGTAGGGTGCAAGGCAAAGGGGAGAAGGCTGCAAGGCAGAGGGGAGAAGGGTGCAAGGCAGAGAGGAGAGGGGTGCAAGTCAGAGGGGAGAAGGGCCAAGGCAGAGGGGAGAAGGGTGCAAGGCGGAGAGGAGAAGGGTGCAAGGCAGAGGGGAGAAGGGTGCAAGGCAGAGGGGAGAAGGGTGCAAGGGGGAGGGGAGAAGAGTGCAAGGCAGAGGGGAGAAGGGTGCAAGGCAGAGAGGAGAAGGGTGCAAGGCAGAGGGGAGAATGGTGCAAGGCAGAGGGGAGAAGGGTGCAAGGCAGAGGGGAGAAGGGTGCAAGGCAGAGGGGAGAAGGGTGCAAGGCAGAGAGGAGAATGGTGTAAGGCAGAGAGGAGAAGGGTGCAAGGTGGAGGGGGAGAAGGGTGCAAGGCAGAGGGGGAGAAGGGTGCAAGGCGGAGGGGGAGAAGGGTGCAAGCCAGAGGGGAGAAGGGTGCAAGGCAGAGGGGAGAAGGGTGCAAGGCAGAGGGGAGAGGGGAGAGGGGTGCAAGGCAGAAGGTAGAAGGGTGCAAGGCAGAGGGGAGAAGGGTGCAAGGCAGAGAGGAGAATGGTGCAAGGTAGAAAAGGGTGCAAGGCGGAGGGGGAGAAGGGTGCAAGGGAGAGGGCAAGAAGGGTGCAAGGCAGTAGAAGAGTGCAAGGGGGCTGGTGATAAAGTAAAAAATGTGCCCCCCCCCCCACCCGGAATCATTTCTGCGGACGCCCATGGCAACTCAAACTACTTTGTGAGAGAGAGTGGAGTGAGAGAGAGTGGAGTGGAGTGAGACAGAGAGCAGAGCAAGGAAGAGAGTGGAGCAAGAGAGAGAGTGGAGCAAGAGAGGGAGCAAGAGAGAGAGTGGAGATAGAGTGGAGAGAGAGTGGATAGAGAGTGGATAGAGACAGTGGAGAGAGAGAGAGAGAGAGTAGAGAGAGAGAGTAGATAGAGAGGGTCGGGAGAGAGAGTGTAGAAAGAGAGAGAGTAGAGAGAGAGGGTAGAGAGAGAGTGGAGAGAGAGACAGTGGAGAGAGAGAGTGGAGAGTGAGAGTGGAGAGAGAGAGTGGAGAGAGAGAGTGGAGAGAGTGAGAGTGGAGAGAGAGAGAGTAGAGAGAGGAGAGAGTAGATAGAGTAGAGAGAGAGTAAAGTAGATAGAGTGGAGAGAGTGGAGAGAGAGTGGAGAGAGACAGTGGAGAGAGAGACAGTGGATAGAGAGACAGTGGAGAGAGAGAGAGTAGAGAGAGAGTGGAGAGAGAGAGAGTTGAGAGAGACAGCGGAGAGAGAGAGAGAGCGAGAGAGAGAAAGTGAAGAGAGAGTGGAGAGAGAGTGGAGGGAGAGTGGAGAGAGAGTGGAGGGAGAGTGGAGAGAGATTAGAGAGAGTAGAGAGAGAGAGTGGAGAGAGAGAGTGGAGAAAGACAGTGGAGAGAGAGGGAATGGAGAGAGAGAGAGTGGAGAGAGAGAGAGTGGAGAGAGAGAGTGGAGAGAGAGAGGAGAGAGGAGAGAGAGACAGCAAAGAGAGAGAGAGTGGAGAGAGAGTAGAGAGAGAGTGGAGAGAGAGAGAGTGTGGAGAGAGAAAGAGAGAGTGGAGAGAGAGAGAGAGAGAGAGAGAGAGAGAGAGAGAGAGAGAGAGAGAGAGAGAGACGAGAGAGAGAGAGTGGAGAGAGAGTGGAGAGAGAAGAGAGAAAGTGGAGAGAGAGTGGAGAGAGAGAGAGTGGAGAGAGAGTGGAGAGAGAGAGTGGAGAGAGAGTGGAGAGAGAGAGTGGAGAGAGAGAGAGTGGAGAGAGAGTGGAGAGAGAGAGTGGAGAGAGTGGAGAGAGAGTGGAGAGGGTGGAGGGAGAGAGAGTGGAGAGAGCGACAGTGGAGATAGACAGTGGAGAAAGAGAGTGGAGAGAGAGAGTGGAGAGAGAGTGGAGAGAGAGAGAGTGGAGAGAGGGAGTGGAGAGAGAGAGAGTGGAGAGAGAGTAGAGAGAGAGAGTGGAGAGAGTAGAGAGAGAGTGGAGAGAGAGAGAAAGAGAAAGAGAGAGGAGAGTGAGAGAGAAGAGAGAGTAGAGAGATAGTAAATAGAGTGGCGAGAGAGTAGAGAGAGAGAAGGGAGAGTAGAGAGAGAGAAGGGAGAGTAGAGAGAGAGAAGGGAGAGAGAGTAGAGAGAGTGAGAGACAGTGGAGAGGGAGACAGTGGAGAGAGAGCGAGTGGAGAGAGAGAGAGAGAGAGAGTGGAGAGAGAGTGGAGAGATAGTGGAGAGAGAGTGGAGCGAGAATGGAGAGATAGTATAGAGGGAGAGAAGGGAGAGTAGAGAGAGAGAAGGGAGTGAGTGAGAGGCAGTGGAGAGAGAGACAGTGGAGAGAGAGTGGAGAGAGAGTAGAGAGAGACTGGAGAGAGAGTATAGAGAGTGAGAGAGTGGAGAGAGAGACAGTGGAGGGAGAGACATTAGAGGGGGAGACAGTGGAGAGAGAGACAGTGGAGATAGAGTGGAAAGAGTTGAGAGAGAGAATGGGGAGAGAGAGATAGAGTGGAGAGAGAGTAGAGACTGACTGACTCAGAGTCTGAATACTGACTGACGGAGAGACTGACTGGCTGAGAAACTGACAGAGAGAGAGAGAGAGACTGACTGACTGAGAGAGACTGACTGACTGACTGAGGAATAGAGAGGCTGACAGAGAGAGAGAGACCGAATGACAGACAGACTGACAGAGAGAGAGAGAGACTGACAGACTGACTAAGAGAGACTGAATGACAGAGAGAGAGACTGACTGACTGAGAGAGAGAGAGAGAGAGAGAGAGAGAGAGAGAGAGAGAGGGAGACTGTGATGGAATTGGGGTCACAGTGAGTATGAAGCTATGCAATGCCTCTTAAGATTGCTATTGTCTACTAATACAAATTTATTATCAAAATGTGCTCTTTGTAGTTACGTCTGCTTTTAAAATACTGCATTGTCGCTTTGTCTAATGTTTTAAAATGGAAACGAGAAGGAGCAGTGGATGCACTTTTGTCAAAACTGAGTGGGCCCGATGTTGTATATCATGACAGGAGTCTGCATCAGGAAACCCACCTAACATTGGGCAAACTTCCCCGGCGTATTGATGGCAGGGGCCCTGTAATGAATGGACCACCACCTACGATAGCCTGCTGGCAGACTAAGCCCAACCTTTGACTCCACCATCCAGTGTCACTTATATCGGCTGGATTGGTGACAGTGGCGTAACAATCGCGCCGCATCCCCTGCAGTATGGCGGGTCGCTGGTCGGAGAGCTATAGACTGGCACGGAGAATGGGAGGGGACCTCCTCCATGTAGTTTGCAGGGCCCCCTCAAGTTTCTTTACGCCACTGACAGGAGTTTGGTGAATCCTGGGTAATGATCAGTCCTGAAGATTCCTGTGGATTATTCGTTGCTATTGGATTCTGGATTTCTTTTTACCACGAATGGACACACTCAAGAATGCAGAATAAGGATATGTTTAATGATTTTATTAAAATTACTGTCCTATCATGGTACATAAAATGTGTCTAACTGTAACTATAAAAATGAACAAAACAGTGGCAATGAAAACGAATAACAAACAGTATAATAAAAAAGAATTGCAACATTGTAACAGTAGTTCAGAATCCAGAAGTCTTTTGTATGAAAAGACAGAGTCCATCTCTACCTTTTAACCCCTTCTGTCTTGCCTCTAGCTAAGATTTCCTAAGCACCAAAAGAGCCTGTGTGAGTTGCTTTCTAAATCACATACCTCAGTTGAGGGGAAAAAGTGTTTTTCTGTGTGAAGAAGGTTATTGTCCCATTAAGCTGCTAAGGCCAGACTGGCTCTGAGATGCTGACCTGTGGCGTTCACAAAGGGTGATTATAGCTTCTGCTTGCTCCATCAGGTCTGTTAGGAAGTCAACGCTTTTCTCTCTGCCCTTTTTCTTGTCTGCAACCAGCTCAAATACACCTTTATCAAGAACAGGCCTCACTTCAAATGATGCCACATGCAAGTATTAACATATTATTCTAGTGGCACCTTCACTTAAATTTTTAAAGCATAATAAATCATGTATATATATGTTAATACCTGTGGCCTGTGGCCTCTTCCTTCTGCGTGCTGGAGGTTCCCTTGGATAAAATTTGTGTCAACCAAAGACACACAAAGAGGTCCCGTTCTGCAAATTGGCTGCCATCGTTACTGGTTCCTGCGCAAGCAGCTTTTCTTTATGTCAAGGTATTGACACGAGGCAGCCTACCTGCTGAGGGTGAGAAAAGCCAGGCACGCTGCCAAACGGCGGTCTGTGACTTCACAGAGGATACTGACCCACTGCATTCAGCCCACGACCCGGCGGAATTGCTCTCACCAGGTTGGAACGGCGTGCGGGGACTCGAGAGGTTTCCTGATTGTACAAAACTGTTTTAGCGGTGTCCAGTACTGCAAAGCCTGCAAAATTCAGAAAGATTTAACTTTCATTTCCCCACGTCCCACCTGCCCAGGTATGAAGGATTCTGGGAGTTGTAGTCTCCAACGACGCTACATCTTGGTGGACGATCACATGGTTGGGGGAGGCGTCTGCTTCTCACTCGACAGCAGTGCAGATCTACATAAACTGGGCAAAACTTACCTGCAGTTCGACAGCGGCATCCGAAGAAGGCGTACCAAGCCGAAATGCATCATGCCACAACTGCTGATTCAATAAAGAAACCTCATTCGAATTCCCTGCCTGTGGCCTCTTCCTTCTGCGTGCTGGAGGTTCCCTTGGATATATATATATATATATATATATATATTTCAATGATTAAAGTATAACAAAACAAATGTTACTTGGTACAGATGTGCAAACAATACTAAATGCAATGTCTCTTTATAAATGAGAAATACACACACAAATGAAACGCAATGGGGGTTACATAACTAGCAAATCTGAAGATGACATCAGGCATTCTATAAAGTCAGTGCTATTCCTAGAACCACTGCCCATCCTGTCAGTTTTCTGGCAGAGGAATGCGCTCATCTCAGTTGCTAAAACCCTCTGATCAGATGGCCCTTAGAGCTTCCAAAGTGGCATCTAAAGTATTCAATAAACAGTGTCCAGTAGGTGGTCACTCACTCACTCTCCAAAACTGAGTCATTGTTCTTAGGACCCTTGAAGTGAAGGACGGTCGGTTCGATTCTGGAATTTTGTAGCTGTTCAGAGGACATAGCGCTTTTGGAAGATGATGGGTCACATTCACAAGAACTGCATCCATGACAGATTGCAATGATGCTAAGGGTGGAGCACCACTGCTTTACTGAAAGCAGTCTTCTTGAGGTTGCACAACCTCTGTGAAAAATCAGATCATTGGAAGTATCAACTGCTGCAACAGGTGGCTCATACTTTCAGGCATACTGCTACCTACATTCTTTTTCGGAAAGTATGTAGTAATCAGGGTTAAATGAGATAGGCCTGTACAGACCGCAGGTGGAGTTGTGGACATAACAGTTTGCATATTCCTAAAAGGTTGATGTTTCCTTTGCAGGGAAGAGTCTTTGAAGAGCAGCATGTATTTAAAAACTTGAATAAGAAAAGGTTGTCTTAAAAGATTGACACAGAGACAACCAAGATGATCAGTAATATTGGGAAGCTAAAGTTTTCAGTCACTGGTTTCT
This sequence comes from Lissotriton vulgaris, assembly GCF_964263255.1. NCBI lineage: Eukaryota > Metazoa > Chordata > Amphibia > Caudata > Salamandridae > Lissotriton > Lissotriton vulgaris. The sequence continues at coordinate 463,017 of NW_028244065.1, forward strand.
GGTCTTCCACCGAGCTGCATTTGTGTCACCATCATACTGCTCCGAAGTCCCATTTATTTAAACTAGCCTTGTAACAAAAAATGCACTCATGTAAATCAGTTTTGAAGAAGAGGAAGGCATGCACTCACAGTGGCATTGAAAATGTATTGAGAAGAACAGAGTGGTTGGCCATAGTCATGTTGGCCAAACACAACAAGGCTGGTGCAAGCATGTCTGTCACACTTGTTGTATTGATTTTCAATGTCGTACATTTACAGAACAGAGAAAAACAGGAGGTCAAATGGACTTCAAGTATAAATTAATATTGCCACCCGAGTTATGCAAAAGAGTTGGGAACATCAGAGTCCTCTGAAATGGTGGATGGGTGAGACTTACTCAGCAGGAATCTGTATGATCAGGTGATCACCAGTTACATCTCCGCAAGTCTACTCAGCGAGATATCCTATTGCAGTGATAAAGAGTCCATTTTTGTACCATTCAATTGGGTAAAAATATTCACCTTTTTATCTGCCAAAAGGGTCAAGATATACCATGAGGTGACTGTGAGCTCATCAAATCTGAGTTATGGGATGCTATTTTCTAAGGTTTTTTTTGCATAGGCAGCAATCTTCTTTCTTACACAATGCCCCTACAACAATTGGCACACACTCCTTTTCATCTGTTCAATCAACCTAATGTATACGGTCAGGGTTGATGAAGGCAGAGAAAATTCATGGCCCCTGCCTTCAACTTGGGATTCCCTATAATGAGGATCATGGAGTTAATGAACGGGTATGAAGTTGCTGCACACACATAAATATATAATTTGAAAGACTCTACATAACCAGTATCATCTATTAATGCAAAAAGCAATGCCACATCAAAGAGGACATATAGAACCATCAGCGACAAAATAGTTTTTGCTGCCCTGGTGTGGGCATCCATGCTGGGCCCCTCAGTGAAGCCTGTGTGGTTCTGTTGCATCTGTCTAGTGTGCCTATAGAGAGAATTGAGGATCAGCACAACTGAGATTCCTATCACAACCAGTGGCACAAGGACTCCCACAATCGACATCAAGAGGGCATGCCAAAAGTTGTAGTTCTCCACCATTTGAACTAGAGTGTTATTGGTAGCGGTGGAGTTTTCTGGTGCTGACTTTCCAAGGTAGAAGATTCCTGGGAGAGTGATGGCTAAAGGTGTCAGTACAGATGAAAGGACAGACCAGGAAACAAAGCTGTCTATACCAAGCTTAAGGCGCACGAACAGGGGGTGCGAAAAGTTGACAATCGTGATGCAGTAGAAGAGGCAGAGCCAAGTGTTTAACCAGAAACTTGAGGTAAACAAAAATGGGACGAGGACATAGAAGGTTTTCAAAACACTGTCACTGTTAAATACCTCTGCCCATAGGTAAAAGATAAAGTGTTCCAATCCTGCAAAACATTGACAAGGAATATATATCATGCCGAGGGCTAACAGCAGGAGATCGCATGGTGGGGGCCAGCGTCCACCACCAATCCACTGACCAGCAATCACAGCTGCCATAAAGGCATTACTGGTGATTCCCATTAACATCATGGTGCCATCAACAATAAAGGTAAAGGTCTGAAGCGGATCCATTGTTTGTATCTGGGTGAACTTCTTTTCTTCTCCCAGTCAGATAATGCTGGCTACCTAATGGAAGTGCAGGAATAAATCTGCTCCAGGAGTTTTGCTGAAGGATATTAATGATGCTGAACACCCAACAGAAATGCTGAACTCTCTTTTCTCCATTTCTAGAGGATATTGCTGTCTCTTAACCAGAAGTGGAAGGCTGCCTTTCCTCCAGACAGATTCTTGAAGCACAATACAATCTCTTAAACAGATATGCAGTCTCTTCACCTTTATAAAAGATTTTATTGCACGGGGAGACTCACATAGTATCGATCCATGGCATCTTTCCTCTCCAGAAGGTTTCCTGAAGAACAGTACAGAGATCAGGTTTCCTGTTGGAAATTATTGTCCTTTGAAAGGAGATGAGGCGCCATTACCAGTACAGAGCTTTCCATTGAAGGACATTCCAGTTTCTATAGAGGAAGTGGGGGTGTCTCCTCTCAAGAATGCCTCCTGAACATTACAACGTCTTAAACAGAAGTGTAAGGCTTGGCCGGTAGAGCCAGAAACAGAGACCTATGTCTATACTCATCGTAGAATTATTAGTTTTAAACACCTGGATAATATGGAAGACGTTCCGAGAGATGGTAAGAGATAGCATTTCCTGTGCTACTCTCTGTGGCAATGTCTGGCAAAGACTGGTAGGATCCTGAACTTGTGAAACGAATTTCAAACTAGCTTCTTTAACTCTGAGTCAAGGTCAGGTCAAGCAGATTGGAGGCAGTCCTCCTCTTCGCGTTTGGTTAAGAAATGAGTTGTATCACATGTCATGGATGCTGTTCTTGTGGAAATATAGTAAACACATTCAAAATTAGATGCTAAGGGAAACTCTATACCCTGAATATTTGCATATATCTAAAGCTGTTGGTGAAAGAACAGAACTTCAGCCCATCTGTCATTCCCACCACTAGGCTCACCACAGGTATGAAGATGAGTCAGCAAAAAGATGCACTCCACTCCTCAATCAATCAGGCGTTTGTTAAGGCGCTGGGAGAGTTGGGGGTGCTGGTTCCAGTCCATCAGGGAGGGGGTCCGTCTGAGGTGGAGTGGGGGAAGTTCCAGGCTCTGGCCACGAGGAAGGAGAAGGAGTGGCCTCCCGATCTGGTCTTTCTGGTGCAGGGGACCTTGGCGTACGAGAGCTGGGCAGATTGTAGGGTCCTTTGGGGTGCGTGGAATTTTTGCCTGCAGATCAGGTATTCTGGTCCGGAATCGTGGAGGGCGTTGTGTGTGTGGGTGAGCATGTTGAAGGTGACTCTAGCCTTGATGGGGAGCCAGTGGTGTGTGCAGGTGCTGGGAGATGTGCCAGTGTCTTGGAAGGGTGAGGACCAGTCTTGTGGCAGCGTTCTGGATGTTCTGTAGCTTGTGGGTGAGGTTTTTGTTTATTTCGGCATCAAGTGCGTTGCCGTAGTCGAGTGATCTGGGCATGAGTGACGATCTTTCTGTGTTCGAGGGGGATCCATTTGAAGGTCTTATGTAGGAGGCGGAGGGTATTTGTGGAATGGAGGGGTACCCCTAAATGAGTTTCCTAAATCAGGGCGAGAAAGCAATATTTGGAAATAGACATTTAGTGAAGAAAAGTGAAAAATGACTCACTCTCCATCACAGGGATCTATCCAACAGTTTGCATAATAAAGCAGCAAAGGAATTGACAGCCAATCTGTAAAATTAAAAGACATCTTTATTATAATTAATTATGAGGCTTCGTCGTCCAACCGTAGTTTTACAACTGAAAGAGGGAGCCTGCCTGAGCTCTCTCAGGCAGGCTTTTTATACAAACAATTATGCCCTAGGCTCACATTCTTGCTGTGAAACACATCATTGTAGGTCGCTCCCATGGTACCATAACAAAGCAGGCTATAATTATGAATTCCATTCTACTTGCCCAAACTGTCCAACCCATCTTCCATCATGAGCATATGTCAAACTTCACATATTTTCCTGTGCAGGCTGGAGAAACTCACAATAGAACTGGTTTCCTCCCCATCATATAAACGGTCACCTCCCCATTGTAAAAGCCCAGAAGCAGAGAAACAGAGCCAGGTGTGGAAGATAGAAATGTAGGATAAGGGATGCTTGTGGGTCATAAACAGGCATGGCTACTGTATTCGGTCTTCTAATCTTGCTCAGGCCAATGTACACAACAAGTTGCTCAGATCTTTAATATAGATTGACTAGAGAGCATGGACTGGTTTGGTGAGGCCAACATCACGTAGGCAGATTCAGCCTGTTCAGGTCAAATGGGAGTCAGGAAGAACTCAAGCTAAGGAATACGTGTCCTTTAAGAATCATTGGCTCATGTATATGCCTATGTAAAGGGCAACAACTAAAATGGACGCTGTTCACAACCTGGAGCCTGTGGGCTCAGAATGAATTTGCCAATAACTCCTGCATGCATCATTGTATTGTGATGAAAATACACACACATATTAAACTTGCCATTTTCGTTTCTCTGATATCAGAATCATAGCAGAATAATGATATTTTAAACACAGGTTCAGATTTCACAGAACCTCAGACGACCCTTTGCCCTTACATAGGCAATTACTCAGTTTATATTTGCAGCTGTGTCCAAAGTCCGTTATAAGCCTCTTGGAAGGCTTCTATTGTCCATCAAATCCACTTCCATCATCTTCTTCCGCGTTGGGCCTCTCGATCCAGGCCTTTTCATGCTCAGTAGGAGTGCCCTCCTGGAACACCCACAGTTCATTCAAAGTCTCAATGTCTCAAAACAAATGCACCAGTGTCTCCTTTCTGTGACACCTCAGGAAATGTGCTCTTCATTGATCAAGGGCACAAAACATCTCGTGCAGAAACAAGCACCACTGAGAAACAACCTCTCAAGATCAGTAGCTCCTTTCCGACTCCAACACTCATCATTTAGTGTCAGAGGACGATCAAGCTGCTCTTCTCATGGGCACCGGAATGTAGTGCCTTTTCCAAACAGAACTGGTTTCTCAGGTGCACTGCCTTTCTGCTGGATCAAAGGGAAAAGAGGTGTGTGTGGGGAAAGGCCAAAAACTCAGGCCAAGGGGGTCAGGGGACCGCGCGCTGCCAGAGGTTCAAGCACATGACAGTTTGAACAAATTGCAAAAAGTGGATGACAGTCCTGCCATCAAAAGCAGGGATCCTTCGCATCTTTGCACTGAACTTCTGAAAATCAGCTCCTCTTTTCTTTTCTTTTTACAACGCCTTCTGATGAAACAAATGGCTTGCTTGGGAGGTACCACTGGAGACACGCTGATGATCGCTGTCCACGCTGATGATTGCTGTCAGGAATTGCAGGGCCAAGAAGCCTGTAGTCATCTGCCATGCTCACTGATGGGGACCAGGCTTTTTTTTTTGATCACCGGTCTGCAGGATAACATTCTTCCTTTTTGACTCTGGAAGATCCCGCAGAACCTAGTGATATAATAAATGTAACACAATTGTTAGTTTCCTTCAAGTCAGATACAAAAACAGTTAATGGGTTGGCTTTTTGACAAGAGGGCTGCAAGCAAGTGGCCTGCAATCTGCAAAGGAGTGGCAATACGTCATGGGAACCTAAATGGATGCCCTCACACAGTGGCATTGTCTAATGGGGTACATTATTTAATGGGGTAAATACATATTCTCCTTAATGATGAAGCCTAGGTGTTCCTAAACTCCTTATCTAGAACATCTCAAATAGAGAAATGACATAATACACATTATCAAGGACATGAAGAAGTCCCTTCTTTAAACAATGTGCATCAAATGCGCTATGTAATACAAAGGCTAATGATCAACTGTGCAGACAAGAGGACAAGAACTAGAGAGTCCTGGTATCTGCATGATTAGAACACATCTTATAAAAAAAATTGAAACAGCAGAAACAGAAGAGAACTGAAAAATTAAAAATAGACATTAAAAATATGTCGTACTAAAAAGAATGTAAACTTGAGATATCTCCTATTGAGATGGAAAATCTCTTATTGAGATGGAAAACTTGTATTGGGTCAATTAACCAGGCTATCACTATCCTGACAGTCAGTCTGAAAAGACATTTGAAGTGGGCCTAAAGAAAATTCTTGAAAACTAGTCTGATCAATCAAAAGGGAATGTATGTGGCATAAGGGGGGTTCCTACTACATCACTGCAGTCTAGAAGTGTGAACATGAACAATACACCCATAATAATAAATGGGTTGACTGGTGAAAGGAAGATGGAGAAGGGAAAATGGAAGTAGGACACAACTAAAATCTTCAATAACTCAACATGATGCAACATTGGTCAGGGAAGAAGCAAAAAGAAAAATCTATAGGAAGGACAAGAGTTTGCTTGTGTGGCCTAAGGCATGTGACACAGCACCAAGAGCACGGGGATACATGAAAGACCAATGTTACACCAATTTAACTCTACCACTGACAACTACACCCTATATGGTAATTCCAACTAATGTTTGGTTGGTTCTTCAGGGATGGCAAAGCAAAGCCATATGCTATTTGGGAAACAGAAATGCAATATAGAAATTATGCCACTTTTAGTCACAGATCTATAATTCCATCCTTAGGCTCAATCAAGGATACATAAATGCAGAGCTGCCTGTCCTTAAGGGAAAGGGCAGTAAGTGACTAACAGCGGTTGACACACTTTGATCCAGTATATTATTTTAGTTTTCTTACATATCATTACAGCCAAATTTTAGGCATGCACTGGTAAAACAGCTGCCTTTCTTGCCCACAGTATGAGATACATATCTGTGAAATTTATCTTAATACAAATTCATCCAATTTATTGTGAAACAATGCATATCGTCATATGCGTTCCTTCACAACACAGGGGAACTTGTAATTCAAAGTAGCACCAGAGAACAGAACATACACACAAAAAAATTAAAAAATACACATCAGGCCATCAGATATACTTGCTGTATATAAAACACAAAGAAAAACAGCCCAGACAAACAAACAGCATATATGAATAAGCGGTCATGCACAATATTATGGCATATGTACTTTACACTATAAACCTGCAGCCCAATCTTAATTGTCAAGTCTAAAATCCTATACCCTCCTTTTGACAGAAGAGCACTAGGCAACTGATACTCTGCTGTCAAATATAATGTCGCTGTGTCAAATAACGCGTTTCAGTGGACCAAATGTATAAATGAAACATAAACACACACTTTTTTTCTTAAAGAAATTACGCAAAAAAAACATTTCTCTTCAACCAGCCAACTCACGTGTCTTGTGAATTAATCCATGAATTATCTGTAGGAAGAAGCAGAAAAGAAACACAACACACACATTTCTCATAATACAACATCAATTATAACTCTTTTTATCAGACTACAAAACATGACACAACGTGACATACAAAAACTTTTCATTACTTACCTGTAACATTTTTTTTTTTATGTACCTTGCAAAAACGCCCGTTCTCACTCAGGCCATATATCACTTCTGCAGAGCATTTAGCAAAAATTTTTTGGTATTTTTCAAAGAAAACACTTTTATATTTGCCCTTTTTAAATCATGTTCCCTCATTTTACACAGTGCTTAATTCGTAAGACATGAAGTGCAGGTGGTAAAAAAAATTTCATGAGTAATACCTTTCCTATTTGTTCATTATCTCAGATGTGCGCTTTTAACACAGATGTAATTCGAATGCGGAAAATGAGAACAGGGCGGCCTGCAATGAATGAAGTTAACAGACTTAAATCATATTCAATCAACTATATCTTAAATAAAGCGCTTGTCTGCAGCATTTTGAAAGCAGCTGGGTGACTTGTAACTGTGCAAACCACGTGTGGGCTCTACAATCCTTCAGGGTACTGACAAATGAGGCTGCAGTTTTACAAGCTAAATAGTATTCCTTTTATTATTATTAGCGGGATGCAATGCTGTGTCAGCCCATATCTAATTGAAAATAAATGTGTTGGTGACATAATTTACCAAACAACAAGCGTTTTGAGGGAACATGCTGGAGCTATTATTTATTCTTTGGCTAAAATGTAATCATCATTGCTGTACATGGCCCTGCATCCTTTGCTCATTTTAGTTCCCAAAAACGAAAATCCCATCCCAGCTAATGTCATATTTGTAACGCTCTAAGAAGATACTTTTAAATTATAAACATGAGCAGGAATTAAATTTATCGGAGCAAGTCAGGCTATTCAAGTGACCTCAGGTCAGGACCGTGGCAGGGGCAGGGATTTAAATACAGAGAGGCAGCTGAAGTTAGCATCAGATGCATGTTTAACCATGTCATGCTGCATTCCACAGGCGAGGTCCTAATTAAAAGGTCACAAGTGTCAACAAGACAGCCTTACAAGATAACATCTCGGCCGCGCTGCTGGAACAGGTTCTACAGGTCTCGCTGAATCATAAGAAAGCACAACCTGCAAACATATATTATGACCTAAATGTATGCATTTTACTGAAGAGACACATTAAAAAGGGGCCCTGAAACCATTCAAAACAGTCTATTTATCTGAAAATCGACTTTTGCATTCTGGATACTAAGAAATAAATATCCTACAATTTTATTGCATAATGGGTATGACAATAATGTCTACTACCTAATTTATGAGCCATACATTTGAAAATAATAATTTATACCTTACAGAAATGAGCTTGTTTGCGCCTAGGGTAAGGGAAATTGCGCACAGAAGTGCTTTGTCATTTTCGTGATACAACATAACTTAAATCAAGCATTTTAATGCTAGGGGGTCATAGTATGAGTGTTAAGCTTCACAAATATTAAAAAACGATTTTTGTAGCACTTTGTTTTTAATAATTATTTTTCATAATTAATAATTATTTTCTCCTAATGAAACCTAATTATTGCTATTTGTGACTGTTCTACATATAAAACGCTCACTACATCCCTTGCCTATTATTTAGATACATATTAATACACAAACCTAGGCGCATATGCCTAACTGGGACTGCGTGAGATTACTGCGCCACATTCATTTTTAAAAAAAGGACTGTTTGCAAATTTCCACCACCCGTGTTTAACTAGAGAGGTGCTGGCTGAAAGAACATTCTTATTAGATATACTGCAGCTGAACATCTAACACACACATACATACATTGAGCTCATTCCAGACACAAACAGAAGGGGGGTCAAACACTCAGGACACACAAAACAGCGCGCTCTAACCATTTCTTGTAAATAGCGCCGTCGCAATTTACAACAAAACCCAAAAACAAAATAGACATTTAAACACACATTTTAACCCATAGGTCAACACTTAGGACAGAAACAAGGAACAGCCTACAGACTGTGTTCAAAAAGAATCCACCAATACTAGTTGTAAACCGTATTTACAACAAAAACGTTTTTGTTCCTATTTTTTTTTGTTGTTTTTTTTTATTTCTACAACAGATTTCCGGAAGACTGCAAAAGGGACAGCCTCACAGACCTTTAAAAAGAGCTCATAAAAATGCGCAAAGAACTTAGGCCTACCAAATGAACCAAATGTATCGATACCCGAACCAAAGATTATCTTAACAAGAGCAACCAGTGATAATCTACAAAACAAAATGATTCCAAGAGCAACCGAGAGAACAAGAGGACTATCCGAACAAGAGCAACCAATGATAGAACCTCATAAATAACTAAGGACCGCGTCACATTTCTGCGACCAATAAATAACTAAGGACTGCGTCACATTTCCGCGACCAATAAATAACTAAGGACTCAGAACCGCAAAGGACTGGGAGCGACCCATTTTTATTCTTCAACTGAAGCAGATGGAGAAAATATCTCTTCAACTGCCTATACAAATTGCAATTTGCATATACACAAATATTTATCCAAATTGTAACTGTCAATTCCCCACTACACTAACAGTCTGTTTAAAAATACTTACGTCAGAAAAAAAGAAAGGTTCCTCAGTCAGAAGTAGCATCTTTTGGAGAGTCTTAAGTCAGAAAAATCAAAAATATACTGGGCCGCAAAAGACAAAGAATCCCCCAGAAACCCTGTGCCCAGAGTACCTCTTTTAGTAGAATTCTGTCTTGCTTTCCCCAGTAGAATTCCATCCTCTGATAAAAGTACTCCTCCAGATAACCACTTCATGATGAGGCCCGAGTTGGGCGCCAACTGAAGAAAAGTGAAAAATGACTCACTCTCCATCACAGGGATCTATCCAACAGTTTGCATAATAAAGCAGCAAAGGAATTGACAGCCAATTTGTAAAATTAAAAGACATCTTTATTATAATTAATTATGAGGCTTCGTCGTCCAACCGTAGTTTTACAACTGAAAGAGGGAGCCTGTCTGAGCTCTCTCAGGCAGGCTTTTTATACAAAAAATTATGCCTTAGGCTCACATTCTTGCTGTGAAACACATCATTGTAGGTCGCTCCCATGGTACCATAACAAAGCAGGCTATAATTATGAATTCCATTCTACTTGCCCAAACTGTCCAACCCATCTTCCATCATGAACATATGTCAAACTTCACATATTTTCCTGTGCAGGCCGGAGAAACTCACAATAGAACTGGTTTCCTCCCAATCATATATACGGTCACCTCCCCATTGTAAAAGCCCAGAAGCAGAGAAACAGAGCCAGGTGTGGAAGATAGAAATGTGGGATAAGGGATGCTTGTGGGTCATAAACAGGCATGGCTACTGTATTCGGTCTTCTAATCTTGCTCAGGCCAATGTACACAACAAGTTGCTCAGATCTTTAATATAGATTGACTAGAGGGCATGGACTGGTTTGGGGGGCCAACATCACGTAGGCAGATTCAGCCCGTTCAGGTCAAATGGGAGTCAGGAAGAACTCAAGCTAAGGAATACGTGTCCTTTAAGAATCATTGGCTCATGTATATGCCTATGTAAAGGGCAACAACTAAAATGGACGCTGTTCACAACCTGGAGCCTGTGGGCTCAGAATGAATTTGCCAATAACTCCTGCATGCATCATTGTATCGTGATGAAAATACACACACATATTAAACTTGCCATTTTCGTTTCTCTGATATCAGAATCATAGCAGAATAATGATATTTTAAACACAGGTTCAGATTTCACAGAACCTCATTAGGAAATGGTTAAAAAGCTGGACCGATACTATGCAATACCAATATGTGACCAGAAAGGTGATTATTATTCCAAAATATATTCTTTTATTGAAAAAAATCTGATATGTATAATTTTTTATATATATGTATTATTTATATTTTGTATAACATTGTTGCTCATAGACTAACGAACAATAAAGTGCATACAAAGTACAATGTATAAACTATAACCAAATGGGTAATAAACAACAAATTTGATAGAAAATGTATAGCAGCCTGATGTTTATAGATAACATGCTCAAAATCAGCATAAGATAAACCATTTCAAATGTTTTAAACAAATATCCAAAAGAGAGAATGGCTAACATATTAAAATCTACGCGCATTTCGGCGGAACGCCTTCTTCAGGTAGCCATAAGTCTTAGATGAATAGTTGAGATTATAGAAAGAGGAAGGAAATGAAATTGCTTCAAAAAGTTGGTCGGCACTTAAATCAAGGCCTTTATATCTAGCGTGATGCCCCCTGAATTCCCTATAAGATGTCGTGGAAATGGATTCTACTTCACAAGTCCGTTCCAGTTACTAAAAACTCCATAAAGTTGCTGGGTGGCAAACAAGACTTGGGTTAAGATATATAACATCTATAGTTCATGAGGTGAGTCAAGATTTTAGTTATGTTAGCCATTCTCTCTTTTGGATATTTGTTTAAAACATTTGAAAGGGTTTATCTTATCCTGATTTTGAACATGTTATCTATAACCATAAGGCTGCTATACATTTTGTATCAAATTTGTTATTTGTTACCCATTTCGTTATAGTGTATACATTGTACTTTGTATGCACTTTACTGGCTGTTAGTCTATGAGCAACAATGTTATACAAAATATAAAAAATACATATTTATAAAAAATTATACATATCAGATTTTTTTCAATAAAAGTATATATTTCGAATAATAATAACCTTTCTGGTCACATATTGTTATTGCATAGTATACGTTCACCTTTTTAACCATTTTCTCAATGTCTATTTGCAAATATTGGAGGTGGATGGTGTGGAAGCAGGACGATGAGAGAGAGTTGATCTGGCTGCCTATTTTGAGCTCGAAGTCCAGGATGATTCCCAGGTTCTGTGCGTGGGGGTGGGCGGGTTTCCGAGGGCAAGGGGCCACCAGGTATCGTTCCAGGCATCTGGGTTCGGGCCCATGATGAGTACTTCTGTCTTGTTGGTGTTTAGTTGTAGGTAGCTATTTTTCATTAATTTGGTGACGGCTTCCATGCCTTCTCGAAATTTGAGTCTGGCTGTGTTGGATTCACTGGAAAGGGAGAGGATGAGTTTGGTGTTGTCTACGTAGGACAACAATGTTGACTCCGTAGGTTCTGACAATGGGGGTGAAGGGAGCCATGTAGACGCTAACCAGCGTATGGCTGAGGGAGGACCTCTGGGAGACTCAGCAGGTGGTTGGTGTAGGGTCCAAGAGAAAAGGGGGGAGTCTGACCCGCTGCGATCTGCCGGAGAGAAAGGAGCGGATCCAGTCGAGGGCCTTGTCCTGGATCCCTGCGTCGTGGAGTCTGCATTTGTTGAACACCGCTGAGAGGTCGACGAGGATGAGAACTACTGTTTCTCCTATATTCAGTAAGGTGTGTATGTCGTCTGTTGAGGTGCGTTGTTGCCAAAATGTCTGTTGATGGCTTTCGCTATGACTTTTGCTGGGAACGGGAGCAGGGAGATGGGTCTGTAGTTGTTGCTGTCGGTGGTGTACGCTGAGGGTTTCTTCAGGAGGGGGTTGACCTTGCCGTGTATCCAGTCATCGTGGAGCAAGGCGGTCACCAGGGAGCCGTTGATGGTGTGACGGAGCATGGGTGCGATGGTGTCGGACCCTCTGTTGAAGATGTGGTGGGGGCAGGGGTCCATGCGGGCCCCAGGGTGGATTGACTTCATTGTCTTCAGTGTGTCTTCGGTGGTGAGGGCTGTTACGTTGTCACTTGCTGGCTTCAGGGTGTCGAGGGTGGTTGGTGGGGGTTTAGTGTGTTGGTTGTCTTTGTCGAAGTCGCCATAGATGCTCTTGATTTTGTGGTGAAAGAAGGTGCTGAGTTTGTCGCCGAGGTCTTGTGAGGGAGGGATGTCAGTCAACTCGCTGGTGGGTTGGGCGAACTCCTTGATGATGTTGAAAATCACCCTCTCCTTGATTGGCATCCAAAGTAAGGAAGCGAGAACTGGAGTCATATGTTCGTGCATTGTTAGGCCAGTAAACGTTTTGGCTGCAGTATTCTGAATCCGTTGTAGGGGCCAGGGGTGATAGTCCAGGAAGACATAAAGTGGAAATAAACTAAAGCGTTCACAACTTCCCTTTTTTGCAAAAAAAGAAAAAAATTATCTCAGAAATTGAAGATGATAGAAACAAGGGTTGGTCAGAATATGCATCTGAGGAACAAAGGTCAAATGGGACTTAAATTCAATCCTAATATTTTTATTAAGACATCCTACAAGAGTGGGCCAATCCCCTAGAATTTGGGGCCAAAACAGGGAGCTGTTACAAAGTAGTATCTATGTTTATCACCATTCAACTTCAGCTGATTACAACTCCTCCAGGCCTCTATTTCTATCAGACAGTAATGAAAATTGTAATTTATTGTTCTAATTATGACTAGAGTGTCAGCTACATAAATACGGCACATTCCTTGATAAGAATCCACAAAGACCAGTAGCGGGATCCCAAACTTCTAACATGGCTGAGATGTCAGCACTTTAAGACTCTGTGAGGAGGGGGAGGCCGGTCTTCCTTTATCTCTGCGGCCCTGTTTGGATCATTACTTGCCTTGCTAGTTATTAATCAGCGCCACATTCCTACCCTGCCACTATAATGGGAAGTCACCAGCAGTGGAATCATTTACAAAGTTGTTGTTATGTGTTTTTGTGGGTAACAATGTGTGCTAGTGGATTTGTGGAAGAAAGTGTGTGTGTGTGTGTGTGTGTGCGTGCGTGTGGAAGTGTGTATGAAGGAGTGAGAATGATTACATCATAGTGAGTGTAAAAGTGTGTGAGTTTGTATCTGATTCTGACTGTCCATGAATGCGAGTGAGTGAATATTGCTGATTTAGTCAATGTATGTGTGAGTGTGTTTGTGAGTGACAATGAGTGTAACAGAGAAAGTGTGTGCATAAGTGAGAATCAGTAACTGAAAGAGAGAAGGAAAGAATAACTGTGAGTGGGACCCACAAGTACCCACTGGCACCATTTAAGTACTAGAGGTTTCAAGAAAAAGCGGTTCTATCGGGTAGACCTATTAGTACTTCAAAGTGCAATAAATGTAATACAGAAATTATGCTCTCTACACACACAAGGAAGAAAAACAAAACTAGTACTCTTTGAGTCTGTGCTCAATATTTATCAGATTTACTTCATTCAGTTATGAGCTGTTTGTTTGTATCAAGAGAACTCCTGTTGGTGGTCAAGTTCGGGTCTTTATCAAGACGGGGAAGCCTGACAGGCATGGGGGTTCTATGCCTGAAGCACAATGGCACAGTGGAACAATATGATTTAGTCCGGTGCAATGTAGCTCAATAGTTTACATTTTGCAATCAATCTGGTAACAATGAACGGAACGAAGTCTCGGCCATCGGGAGCAATCGTCAACTGGGGCACAGAAGGGTCGAAACGTCGACGCAATCTTTAGGTCCATAATGACCCGGTTTCCACAACAAGGATGAAACTGTGGTTTCAAACAGAACTCTGGCCTCTTCTAAAGAAATACTTTTAGATATAATCCCCTGTTGATATTGTATATACTGCGCACTCTGTCACTTTTTCACTATGCACAACTGTCACTAAACAGTATTTTGTACATGATTTGAGTTCTCTTGATACAAACAAATAGCTCATAACTGAATGAAGTAATTCTGATAAATATTGAGCACAGACTTAAAGAGTACTAGTTTTGTTTTTCTTCCTTGTGTGTGTAGAGAGCATAATTTCTGTATTACATTTATTGTACTTTGAAGTAATAAGAGGTCTACCCGACAAAACCGCTTTTTCTTGAAACGTCTATACTACCCAGGGTCTGAGGGACACAGGGTTACCCCATTGTTTGAACTACCATTTAAGTACTAGCCAGGAATAGTCACCAGGATCCATAAAATCATAGAAACTGAAGAAAAACCTGGATGTTAACAGAAGCAGTTTTCAAACAACATTACTAGGCTGTCCGGTTTTAGGTTTAAACATATAATAACTGATAAAACACCACTGAAAGAGAAATAGCCCTCACCAGTGAAAGCATATAAACACTGAAAAAATACCTGCACAACCACAACCTAAATGCCATGCAAAGAATGAAAGAGTCATTTTTTTCACCCGAAGTGGGCAATACAATGTTATATAAGCTAGCAGCAAGAAAGACTGGGCCTACATTTTTCTGCTTGAGTTTTTTTGTTTAGGGATACCGCTATAATATTGTTTCTTCTTCCTTTTGCTTTTTTCAGTTTTGTGGTCTTTGGTCTAAAGATGCAGGGTTTAGAAGCATGTTTTAGGTCTTGTTACATTATTTTACAAAGTGTAGAGAATCAGTAAATTTCAAAATCACATTTGATATTTTGGCTGCGTTTGATTCTTTCACTGATAGGTAAAGTGTCTGGAAATCTTTCCCAATACGTGTAATCACATTTGCCCACAGAGAATGGTTAACAACTCTTGATACATCAGCCCCAGTTTCTGGTGGGTCAGTATTGATAGTATTCAATGCAAGGTATACTGACAAGTATATGTGAAAAGAGTGCTATCACCAAGCATCTGAGATAGTGGTGAAAAGATGAAACCAGACTTCTGGAAAACATGGAATGCAGTGTCACTAGGAATGCTCTGCAAAAAGGTTCTTTCTAAGTTCAACAAAGATTGGAGTGATATTGTTTGTATTTGCAGTGATTCAGATAAATATATGAAAATGTTGTGTGAAGGATGCATTTTTAGATTTTTACAGGAAAACATAACTGCTGTAGTGGACATATTAAAAAACTAGAGTCTGTCTGAAAACACCCTTGTTTGCCAAGTGTTCAGCATAATTGGTGTAGATGTGAAACATCTCATTGAGAGTAGGCTGGGCATCACCTTTAGCGACTTTAGGACTGCAACATGTTCCACGCTAGAGTGGTTGCCACTTGGTAAGCAAAGCAATGTTGAAGAGCATTTCAGGAACTTTTATTTTACAATGTATAAGAAATGGCTTGCAATGATGCATAGAAATGTCCCTTCACCAACCATGGCATTTGAAGTTAATAAAACCTCACTGTCGTACTCTGTTCAAGTTCTAGATCCCTTCCGTAAAGTGGAATTTCCTCCATAGTTTCAAAAGTGCTGCTTCATTTTTGACCGATACAATAACTCTGAGGGCATAAGCGCCCAGTTCAATGCAAATGTTGCAGAACCTCCTCTGAGAATTGCAATCTTCAAGTGCACCAGTATTGGCATGGAAAGTTATGTCAATGGCCAGAGTTAACAAATTGTTTATTGGCTGTTTTGGCGTTGCCCGTCTCAAGTGATAATGTTGAGAGGGCCTTTTAACAGAAAAAAGTTTACATGGGAATGAAAGAGTGAGCGTACATGACCAAAGAAGAAGTATTGTATGGTGTACTATAATACGTTAAATTTGCAAACATTTATTTGGAGCTAATATACACATAGGTACACTGTCTATATACCATGTGCTATCAGTGCATATAGCAAGCAATAATAAAAGCAAAACATTCCATAAACACCGGAAAACACTATTTCTGTTGTTTTTAATGGTACGAAAATGTGTAACCACTGATAACCACTGTTTTTTAAAGGTATTGAAATCACTTGAAAACACTGTTAAAAAGAAAAACACTAGAATTTATCAAAAATATAAACTGAAAACAGGAAAGCCTAAACATTACATATCTACAAACAATTAGATGGTATGTCCTTACAAGCTGTGGTATGTGGCTGTAGGATTGTTCTTGCTTGAAAGTGAAATGCAGAACAGTCACAATTTTACAGTAGGTCGCAGCTTCAGGCTTTTGCTCAGATGGTGAAGGGTCAGTTAGTGTGGGGAGCTCCTGATGCAGTTAAAAGATGGAGGTGTCTAGAGTCCCAGTATTGAGGGAGCAGAGGTGCATGGAGAAATACACAGCCAGGTGTACAACCACCTGATCGGACCCCCCAGCCAACGTGGGCCTCTGCAGATGTTGGGAATAGTCAGGCTTTCATGAATCTCGATGGGTCTTCACTCCATTTGAGCCAGCATGAATCGAGCGAGCCCCTAGCAGGGACTGCTTCATATACATTCATCTTCTAAGGGATGAAAAGGCAACCTTTACAATTTAAGACGACATAGAGTACTATGTGGTTTGAAGACCAACTGTTTCCAGGGTTGAATGTTCTTCAGCGTGGAAAGAATTTGGTGAGGTCAGCAGACAACTTGACTTTGGAGGCTGTTAGACCTGACATCATTGGCTTGAGTCTCTCCTCCATTTTTTCTGTTTGCCTCCACTGTTTAACGATGTTTTGCTGGTATATGCTTTGGGCGCTGTGCCACTGCTGATCAGTGCCACAGCGCAAGTGATCCCTATGTTAAATTGATGTGTCTATTGTATCCATGTTTGGCCTATTTGGTTTACTGTCAGTCCCTAGTCTAGTGCACCAGGAGTGCCGGGGCTTGTAAATACAAATGCCGCTCGTGGGCTTGCAGCACGTGTTGTGCCACCCACAGGAGCGGCCTCGTAAAAGAATGTCTACGGGTCAGTCATTGCGAGACCCACGTGCAGCCTAGTGCTGTCACGCAGGCTGTGCAAGTATACCTACTTGCCAGCCCCTCAAACCTTCCCTTGACTTCATGTTAGTCACCCCTATGGTAGGCCCACGGGCAGGGTGCATTGTAAGTATAAGGTAGGACACGCCTGACCAAGTTGGCATGTCCTGATAGTGAACAACCGCCATCTTCGTTCTTCACTATTGCGAGGTAGCCTGCTCTCCATTAGTTAGAATGGGCCGCCGGGATTATTAATGCTATGATCCTAGCTGGCTCGGGGAGCATGGTGCAATGTCGAGTTTGGTATCCCTGAACTCGGGGTTTAATTACGCATCCGTTGGTGTGGATGGTTTTTGGACTCTGGGTTTGGAAATAGCACTTTTAGAAAGTGTCTATTTTCTTGTCTAACCATTTCTGGTTTCTGCTGGTCTTGCGTGTGTGTGACAGGAGCTGGGTGGCTCCACAGGTCTGGATGAGTCAATGTGGGATGAGTGGGACATTTGCGTTGAGAGTAGGGGGAGAGTAGTTGTTGATAGCCTGCCCTGCCTGATACAATGCTGGCTCCACCTCCTGCCAAGTGGCTGATGGCTCTGTGCCTGCCATGGACGAACCTAGCCCCACCTCCTGCCAGGAGGCCGATAGCTCTGCTCCTGCCAGTGTCGATGCTGGCTCCACCTCCTGCTGGGCGTCTGAGGACCCAGCCCTGCTCAGTGAATAAGCCAGGTGCTTCTGCCTGGCTCCACCCACAACAGACCCAGGATGTTGGGAAAGTCCCCGGCATGGACAAAGGGATCAAAGCCGAAAAGGGGTATAAGAGAAGGACCCCTGAACTAAGAAATTAGATCACTTCTGACAAGGAACCCTGTAACCAAGGACAAGAGGCCTGCTGATCT
Source organism: Lissotriton vulgaris (assembly GCF_964263255.1). Classification (NCBI taxonomy): domain Eukaryota; kingdom Metazoa; phylum Chordata; class Amphibia; order Caudata; family Salamandridae; genus Lissotriton; species Lissotriton vulgaris. The sequence goes on from NW_028244065.1 coordinate 481,302, forward strand.
GAGGACTTGCCTACCCCTTCGGCCAGTGTGCTGTTTGCTGGGGGGAATCCTGCAGTGCTTCTTTATTTTTGCCATGGAACCAGGAGAGAGGAATTGTGTATGTACTCTCACGCTTGATAAGAAAATCTCCAAGGACTGGAAGAGTGCCAGTCTCCTGCTGAAGTCACAGGGCTAAAAGACTTCATCTGCTTAAAGTGCTATTTGCTGGAACCGTGAATCCAGCACCTCTGAAAGAACCAGCAACCTCGACGCCGACGGACGTCGCCGAATCCAGCTCGACATAGTGGGTAACGGCCCCAGTGTCCCGCTTCCTCGACGACCGGCCGCCGGGCCCGACCGACGCCAGCAGCAACGCCAGTGAGTGGGAGTACGGCTCCAGCTCCAAGGGACCTCGTGTCTGCACCACTGCTGATCGCATCGCCCTCGTGCCCTCTCGACGCCGTGAGCGCTGCTCACTCTGTGCAACCGCATCATCGACAACGACGCCTGCTGAGGCCTGATCGACACCGAAGACGCGACGCCGGATTTCTCGACGCCGCTGATCATCGTGTGCTTCATTTTCCAAAAGGTACTGTGTTGTTGGGGGTCCGTGTGACTCCGGGCTCGACGTAGCGCTCCTCGCGGTCGACGCCGAACCTTTGAATTAACTTTGCCTCGACGTCGTGTAACCCCCGTGTGGGTTACCCTGTTGCTAAGAACTGTGTTTCCAAGAAGAAGATTTGCTTTGAAAGACTTTGTGCTAAAGAAGAAACTACCTTTGAACTATCCCTTTTTCCCTTCCCAGAATATTTATTAAGATTGTGTACATTTTTGTCGTTATTTGGTCTTGTGCTAAGCCTTATATAAAAATACTTATTTTTATAATACTACTGTGTTGTGTCCATTTGTAGTGTATTCACTTTATTACTGTATGTGGTCATAATTGCTTAACACACAGCCTCTGAGATAAGCCTGTCTGCTCTGCCAAGCTACCAAGGGGGTGAGCAGGGGTTATCGAAGGGTGTGATCCCCTTGCCCTGACTAGAAAAGGTGTGTCCCTATTTGTCAGAAGTGTATACCTCTGCCAACTAGAGACAGCCGGTTCTAACAGAGGCACACCCAGAGCAAGCAGCAGAACCTTCTTGAGTGAATACCCACAGAACCCCATGTAGATTATGCTATTCCTATGTATATATTTTTGAAATGTCATACAAAATACATCCCAGAATTTAGGATGTTCTAAATTCTCTGACTAAGGTATAGATTCAAATTACCAGCTAGAACCAGGAAACCTGGTAGGCCGTGGGCCACGGAACACCTAAGCATTACAGGAGTCAGGGGCCTGCCGGCCCCGCAGTGCGGGGGCCCCACTCTCTTCATTAAATGAAGGGGGCCCGCCCCCCCTCAGCTCTTCAGTGAGAGCGGCTTGCACTGACGCAAGCCTCTCTCCCTCTAAAGCAGGTGAAGGCTGTCTGCAGCCTGCTCTGAGCCCCTCACCCCCTCCCTCTGACTAAAGGGAAACAAAGTTTCAACTTACCTTGCTTCAATTCAGTCAGAGGTGCCAGGCAAGGAAAGAGGATGGGGTGGGGGCCCCAGAGAGCAGGAGGCAGCACATAGCACTCTCGGGACCCTGACAAGGACGGGGGCTGGGGGCCCCAGAGAGAGAGAAGGCAGCACAGAGCACTGCTGGGACCCTGACAAGGAGGGGGCCTGGGGGCCCCAGAGAAACAGGAGGCAGCACAGAGCACTGCTCGGACCCTGACAAGGACGGGGGTTGATGGACCCAGAGAGAGAGCAGGAGGCAGCACTGAGCACTGCTCAGGACCCTGACAAAGACAGGGGCTGGGGGCCCCAGAGAGAGAGCAGGAGGCAGCACTGAGCACTGCAGGGGACACTGACAAGGACGGGGGTTGGGAGACCCAGAGAGAGAGCAGGAGGCAGCACTGAGCACTGCTCAAGACCCTGACAAGGACAGGGGCTGGGGGCCCCAGAGAGAGAGCAGGAGGCAGCACTGAGCACTGCTCAGGACCCTGACAAGGACAGGGGCTGGGGGGCCCCAGAGAGAGAGCAGGTGGCAGCACAGAGCATTGCTCGGGACCCTGACAAGGGTGGGAGTGGGGGCCCCCAGAGGGAGAGGAGGCAGCACAGAGCACTGCTCGGGACCCTGACAAGGACGGGGGTGGGGGCCCTAGAGAGAGAGCAGGAGGCAGCACAGAGCACTGCTTGGGACCCTGACAAGGGTGGGAGTGGGGGCCCCCAGAGAGAGCATTCTCCAGGGCTAAGGGATGAGGCAGCAAAATGGTGCTCTCAGGTAAGCACTCTTTTTAGAAGCACCATGTGGGCGTCCACAGGGGGGGCAAAGGGGGGGCCAAGAACGGTGCAAGGCATAGGGGAGAAGGGTGCAAGGTATAGAGGAGAAGGGTGCAAGGCAGAGAGGAGATGGGTGCAAGGCGGAGAGGAGATGAGTGCAATGTGGAGGGGAGAAGGGTGCAAGGCAGAGAGGAGAAGGGCGCAAGACAGATGTGAGAAGGGTGCAAGGCAGAGGGGAGAAGGGTGCAAGGCAGAGAGGAGAAGGGTGCGAGGCACAGAGGAGCAGGGTGCAAGGCAGAGAGGAGAAGGGTGCAAGGCAGAGGGAAGAAGGGTGCAAGGTAGAGGCGGGAAGTGTGCAAGGTAGAGAGAAGGGTGCAAGGTAGAGAGGAGAAGGGTTCAAGGTGGAGAGGATATGGGTGCAAGGCGGAGGAGAGAAAGGTGCAAGGTAGAGAGGAGAAGGGTGCTAGGAGGAGAGGAGATGTGTGCAAGGCGGAAGGGAGAATGGTGTAAGGTAGAGAGGAGAAGGGTGCAAGGCAGTGGGGAGAAGGCTGCAAGGTAGAGGGGAGAAGGATGCATGGTAGAGGGGAGAAGGGTGCTAGGTAGAGAGGAGAAGGGTGCAAGGTGGAGGGGAGGGGAGAAGGGTTCAAGGCGGAGGGGAGAAGGGTGCAAGGCGGAGAGGATAAGGGTGCAAGGTAGAGAGGAGAAGGGTGCAAGGCAGAGGGGAGAAGTGCGCATGGTAGAGGGGAGAAGGGTGCAAGGCAGAGGGGAGAAGGGTGCAAGGCAGAGGTGAGAAGGGTGCAAGGCAGAGGGGGAGAAGGGTGCAAGACGGAGAGGAGAATGGTGCAAGGTGGAGGGGGAAAAGGGTTCAAGGCGGAGGGGGAGAAGGGTGCAAGGCGGAGGGGAGAAGGGTGCAAGGCAGAGGGGAGTAGGGTGCAAGGCAAAGGGGAGAAGGCTGCAAGGCAGAGGGGAGAAGGGTGCAAGGCAGAGAGGAGAGGGGTGCAAGTCAGAGGGGAGAAGGGCCAAGGCAGAGGGGAGAAGGGTGCAAGGCGGAGAGGAGAAGGGTGCAAGGCAGAGGGGAGAAGGGTGCAAGGCAGAGGGGAGAAGGGTGCAAGGGGGAGGGGAGAAGAGTGCAAGGCAGAGGGGAGAAGGGTGCAAGGCAGAGAGGAGAAGGGTGCAAGGCAGAGGGGAGAATGGTGCAAGGCAGAGGGGAGAAGGGTGCAAGGCAGAGGGGAGAAGGGTGCAAGGCAGAGGGGAGAAGGGTGCAAGGCAGAGAGGAGAATGGTGTAAGGCAGAGAGGAGAAGGGTGCAAGGTGGAGGGGGAGAAGGGTGCAAGGCAGAGGGGGAGAAGGGTGCAAGGCGGAGGGGGAGAAGGGTGCAAGCCAGAGGGGAGAAGGGTGCAAGGCAGAGGGGAGAAGGGTGCAAGGCAGAGGGGAGAGGGGAGAGGGGTGCAAGGCAGAAGGTAGAAGGGTGCAAGGCAGAGGGGAGAAGGGTGCAAGGCAGAGAGGAGAATGGTGCAAGGTAGAAAAGGGTGCAAGGCGGAGGGGGAGAAGGGTGCAAGGGAGAGGGCAAGAAGGGTGCAAGGCAGAGAGTAGAAGAGTGCAAGGGGGCTGGTGATAAAGTATAAAATGTCCCCCCCCCCCCCACCCGGAATCATTTCTGTGGACGCCCATGGCAACTCACACTACTTTGTGAGAGAGAGTGGAGTGAGAGAGAGTGGAGTGGAGTGAGACAGAGAGCAGAGCAAGGAAGAGAGTGGAGCAAGAGAGAGAGTGGAGCAAGAGAGGGAGCAAGAGAGAGAGTGGAGATAGAGTGGAGAGAGAGTGGATAGAGAGTGGATAGAGACAGTGGAGAGAGAGAGAGAGAGTAGAGAGAGAGAGTAGATAGAGAGGGTCGGGAGAGAGAGTGTAGAAAGAGAGAGAGTAGAGAGAGAGGGTAGAGAGAGAGTGGAGAGAGAGACAGTGGAGAGAGAGAGTGGAGAGTGAGAGTGGAGAGAGAGAGTGGAGAGAGAGAGTGGAGAGAGTGAGAGTGGAGAGAGAGAGAGTAGAGAGAGGAGAGAGTAGATAGAGTAGAGAGAGAGTAAAGTAGATAGAGTGGAGAGAGTGGAGAGAGAGTGGAGAGAGACAGTGGAGAGAGAGACAGTGGATAGAGAGACAGTGGAGAGAGAGAGAGTAGAGAGAGAGTGGAGAGAGAGAGAGTTGAGAGAGACAGCGGAGAGAGAGAGAGAGCGAGAGAGAGAAAGTGAAGAGAGAGTGGAGAGAGAGTGGAGGGAGAGTGGAGAGAGAGTGGAGGGAGAGTGGAGAGAGATTAGAGAGAGTAGAGAGAGAGAGTGGAGAGAGAGAGTGGAGAAAGACAGTGGAGAGAGAGGGAATGGAGAGAGAGAGAGTGGAGAGAGAGAGAGTGGAGAGAGAGAGGAGAGAGGAGAGAGAGACAGCAAAGAGAGAGAGAGTGGAGAGAGAGTAGAGAGAGAGTGGAGAGAGAGAGAGTGTGGAGAGAGAAAGAGAGAGTGAGAGAGAGAGAGAGAGAGAGAGAGAGAGAGAGAGAGAGAGAGAGAGAGAGGAGAGAGAGAGAGTGGAGAGAGAGTGGAGAGAGAAGAGAGAAAGTGGAGAGAGAGTGGAGAGAGAGAGAGTGGAGAGAGAGTGGAGAGAGAGAGTGGAGAGAGAGTGGAGAGAGAGAGAGAGTGGAGAGAGAGAGAGTGGAGAGAGAGTGGAGAGAGAGAGTGGAGAGAGTGGAGAGAGAGTGGAGAGGGTGGAGGGAGAGAGAGTGGAGAGAGCGACAGTGGAGAGAGACAGTGGAGAAAGAGAGTGGAGAGAGAGAGTGGAGAGAGAGTGGAGAGAGAGAGAGTGGAGAGAGGGAGTGGAGAGAGAGAGAGTGGAGAGAGAGTAGAGAGAGAGAGTGGAGAGAGTAGAGAGAGAGTGGAGAGAGAGAGAGAGAGAGAGAGAAAGAGAGAGGAGAGTGAGAGAGAAGAGAGAGTAGAGAGATAGTAAATAGAGTGGTGAGAGAGTAGAGAGAGAGAAGGGAGAGTAGAGAGAGAGAAGGGAGAGTAGAGTGAGAGAAGGGAGAGAGAGTAGAGAGAGTGAGAGACAGTGGAGAGGGAGACAGTGGAGAGAGAGCGAGTGGAGAGAGAGAGAGAGAGTGGAGAGAGAGTGGAGAGATAGTGGAGAGAGAGTGGAGCGAGAATGGAGAGATAGTATAGAGGGAGAGAAGGGAGAGTAGAGAGAGAGAAGGGAGTGAGTGAGAGGCAGTGGAGAGAGAGACAGTGGAGAGAGAGTGGAGAGAGAGTAGAGAGAGACTGGAGAGAGAGTATAGAGAGTGAGAGAGTGGAGAGAGAGACAGTGGAGGGAGAGACATTAGAGGGGGAGACAGTGGAGAGAGAGACAGTGGAGATAGAGTGGAAAGAGTTGAGAGAGAGAATGGGGAGAGAGAGATAGAGTGGAGAGAGAGTAGAGACTGACTGACTCAGAGTCTGAATACTGACTGACGGAGAGACTGACTGGCTGAGAAACTGACAGAGAGAGAGAGAGAGACTGACTGACTGAGAGAGACTGACTGACTGACTGAGGAATAGAGAGGCTGACAGAGAGAGAGAGACCGAATGACAGACAGACTGACAGAGAGAGAGAGAGACTGACAGACTGACTAAGAGAGACTGAATGACAGAGAGAGAGACTGACTGACTGAGAGAGAGACTGACTGACTGAGAGAGAGAGAGAGAGAGAGAGAGAGAGAGAGAGAGAGAGAGAGAGAGAGAGAGAGAGAGAGAGAGGGAGACTGTGATGGAATTGGGGTCATAGTGAGTATGAAGCTATGCAATGCCTCTTAAGATTGCTATTGTCTACTAATACAAATTTATTATCAAAATGTGCTCTTTGTAGTTACATCTGCTTTTAAAATACTGCATTGTCGCTTTGTCTAATGTTTTAAAATGGAAACGAGAAGGAGCAGTGGATGCACTTTTGTCAAAACTGAGTGGGCCCGATGTTGTATATCATGACAGGAGTCTGCATCAGGAAACCCACCTAACATTGGGCAAACTTCCCCGGCGTATTGATGGCAGGGGCCCTGTAATGAATGGACCACCATGTATGAGAGCCTGCTGGCAGACTAAGCCCAACCTTTGACTCCACCATCCAGTGTCACTTATATCGGCTGGATTGGTGACAGTGGCGTAACAATCACGCCGCATCCCCTGCAGTATGGCGGGTCGCTGGTCTGAGAGATCTAGACTGGCACGGAGAATGGGAGGGGACCTCCTCCATGTAGTTTGCAGGGGGGCCCCCTCAAGTTTCTTTACGCCACTTACAGGTGTTTGGTGAATCCTGGGTAATGATCAGTCCTGTGAGATTCCTGTGGATTATTCGTTGTTATTGGATTCTGGATTTCTTTTTACCACGAATGGACACACTCAAGAATGCAGAATAAGGATATGTTTAATGATTTTATTAACATCACTGTCCTATCATGGTACATAAAATGTGTCTAAATGAACAAAACAGTGGCAATGAAAACGAATAACAAACAGTATAATAAAAAAGAATTGCAACATTGTAACAGTAGTTCAGAATCCAGAAGTCTTTTGTATGAAAAGACAGAGTCCATCTCTACTTTTTAACCCCTTCTGTCTTGCCTCTAGCTAAGATTTCCTAGCACCAAAAGGGCCTGTGTGAGTTGCACTCTACCCCAGATTATGATACCTCAGTTGAGGGGAAAAAGTGTTTTTCTGTGTGAAGAAGGTTATTGTCCCATTAAGCTGCTAAGGCCAGACTGGCTCTGAGATGCTGACCTGTGGCGTTCACAAAGGGTGCTTATAGCTTCTGCTTGCTCCATCAGGTCTGTTAGGAAGTCAACGCTTTTCTCTCTGCCCTTTTTCTTGTCTGCAACCAGCTCAAATACACCTTTATCAAGAACAGGCCTCACTTCAAATGATGCCACATGCAAGTATTAACATATTATTCTAGTGGCACCTTCACTTAAATGTTTAAAGCATAATAAATCATGTATATATATATATATATATATATATATATATATATATATATTTCAATGATTAAAGTATAACAAAACAAATGTTACTTGGTACAGATGTGCAAACAATACTAAATGCAATGTCTCTTTATAAATGAGAAATACACACACAAATGAAACGCAATGGGGGTTACATAACTAGCAAATCTGAAGATGACATCAGGCATTCTATAAAGTCAGTGCTATTCCTAGAACCACTGCCCATCCTGTCAGTTTTCTGGCAGAGGAATGCGCTCATCTCAGTTGCTAAAACCCTCTGATCAGATGGCCCTTAGAGCTTCCAAAGTGGCATCTAAAGTATTCAATAAACAGTGTCCAGTAGGTGGTCACTCACTCACTCTCCAAAACTGAGTCATTGTTCTTAGGACCCTTGAAGTGAAGGACGGTCGGTTCGATTCTGGAATTTTGTAGCTGTTCAGAGGACATAGCGCTTTTGGAAGATGATGGGTCACATTCACAAGAACTGCATCCATGACAGATTGCAATGATGCTAAGGGTGGAGCACCACTGCTTTACTGAAAGCAGTCTTCTTGAGGTTGCACAACCTCTGTGAAAAATCAGATCATTAGCAGTATCAACTGCTGCAACAGGTGGCTCATACTTTCAGGCACACTGCTACCTACATTCTTTTCGGAAAGTATGTAGAAATCAGGGTTAAATGAGATAGGCCTGTACAGACAGCAGGTGGAGTTGTGGGCATAACAGTTTGCATATTCCTAAAAGGTTGATGTTTCCTTTGCAGGGAAGAGTCTTTGATGGCCATCATGTATTTTAAAACTTGAATAAGAAAAGGTTGCCTTAAAAGATTGACACAGAGACAACCAAGATGATATGTAATATTGGGAAACTAAAGTTTTCAGTCACTGGTTTCTGGTCTTCCACCGAGCTGCATTTGTGTCACCATCATACTGCTCCGAAGTCCCATTTATTTGAACTAGCCTTGTAACAAAAAATGCACTCATGTAAATCAGGTTTGAAGAAAAGGAAGGCATGCACTCACAGAGGCACTGAAAATGAGTTGAGAAGAACAAAGGGGTTGGCCATAGTCATGTTGGCCAAACACAACAAGGCTGGTGCAAGCATGTCTGTCACACTTGTATTGATTTTCAATGTCGTACATTTACAGAACAGAGAAAAACAGGAGGTCAAATGGACTTCAAGTATAAATTAATATTGCCACCCGAGTTATGCAGAAGAGTTGGGAACATCAGAGTCCTCTGAAATGGTGGATGGGTGAGACTTACTCAGCAGGAATCTGTATGATCAGGTGATCACCAGTTACATCTCCGCAAGTCTACTCAGCGAGATATCCTATTGCAGTGATAAAGAGTCCATTTTTGTACCATTCAATTGGGTAAAAATATTCACCTTTTTATCTGCCAAAAGGGTCAAGATATGCCATGAGGTGACTGTGAGCTCATCAAATCTCAGTTATGGGATGCTATTTTCTAAGGTTTTTTTTGCATAGGCAGCAATCTTCTTTCTTAAACAATGCCCCTACAACAATTGGCAGACATGCATCACACACTCCTTTTCATCTGTTCAATCAACCTAATGTATACGGTCAGGGTTGATGAAGGCAGAGAAAATTCATGGCCGCTGCCTTCAACTTGGGATTCCCTATAATGAGGATCATGGAGTTAATGAACGGGTATGAAGTTGCTGCACACACATACATATATAATTTGAAAGACTCTGCATAACCAGTATCATCTATTAATGCATAAAGCAATGCTACATCAAAGAGAACGTATAGAACCATCAGCGAGATAATCGTTTTTGCTGCCCTGGTATGGGCATCCATGCTGGGCCCCTCAGTGAAGCCTGTGTGGTTCTGTTGCATCTGTCTAGTGTGCCTATAGAGAGAATTGAGGATCAGCACAACTGAGATTCCTATCACAACCAGTGGCACAAGGACGCCCACTATAGACATCAGCAGTGCATGCCAAAAGTTGTAGTTCTCCACCATTTGTACTAGAGTGTTATTGGTAGCGGTGGAGTTTTCTGGTGCTGACTTTCCAAGGTAGAAGATTCCTGGGACAGTGATGGCTAAAGGTGTCAGTACAGATGAAAGGACAGACCAGCAAACAAAGCTGTCTATACCAAGCTTAAGGCGCACGAACAGGGGGCGCGAAAAGTTGACAATCTTGATGCAGTAGAAGAGGCAGAGCCAAGTGTTTAACCAGAAACTTGAGGTAAACAACAATGGGACGAGGACATAGAAGGTTTTCAAAACACTGTCACTGTTAAATACCTCTGCCCATAGGTAAAAGATAAAGTGTTCCAATCCTGCAAAACACTGACAAGGAATATTTATCATGCCGAGGGCTAACAGCAGGAGATCGCATGGTGGGGGCCAGCGTCCACCACCAATCCACTGACCAGCAATCACAGCTGACATAAAGGCATTACTGGTGATTCCCATTAATATCATAGTGCCATCAACAATAAAGATAAAGGTCTGAAGCGGATACATTTTTTGTATCTGGGTGAACTTCTTTTCTTCTCCCAGTCAGATGATGCTGGCTACCTAATGGAAGTGCAGGAATAAATCTGCTCCAGGAGTTTTGCTGAAGGATATTGATGATGCTGAACACCCAACAGAAATGCTGAACTCTCTTTTCTCCATTTCTAGAGGATATTGCTGTCTCTTAACCAGAAGTGGAAGGCTGCCTTTCCTCCAGACAGATTCTTGAAGCACAATACAATCTCTTAAACAGATATGCAGTGTCTTCACCTTTATAAAAGATTTTATTGCACGGGGAGACTCACATAGTATCGATCCATGGCATCTTTCCTCTCCAGAAGGTTTCCTGAAGAACAGTACAGAGATCAGGGTTCCTGTTGGAAATTATTGTCCTTTGAAAGGAGATGAGGCGCCATTGCCAGTACAGAGCTTTCCCATGAAGGACCTTCCAGTTTCTATGTAGGAAGTGGGGGTGTCTCCTCTCAAGAATGCTTCCTGTTGAACATTACAATGTCTTAAACAGAAGTGTAAGGCTTGGCCGGTAGAGCCAGAAACAGAGACCTATGTCTATACTCATCGTAGAATTATTAGTTTTAAACACCTTATGGAAGACGTTCCGAGAGATGGTAAGAGATAGCATTTCCTGTGCTACTCTCTGTGGCAATGTCTGGCAAAGACTGGTAGGATCCTGAACTTGTGAAACAAATTTCAAACGAGTTTCTTTAAGTCTGCGTCAAATATCAGGTCAAGCAGATTGGAGGCAGTCCTCCTCTTCGCGTTTGGTTAAGAAATGAGTTATATCACATGTCATGGATGCTGTTCTTGTGGAAATATAGTAAACACATTCAAAATTAGATGCTAAGGGAAACTCTATACCCTGAATATTTGCATATAGCTAAAGCTGTTGTTGAAAGAACAGAACTTCAGCCCATCTGTCATTCCCACCACTAGGCTCACCACAGGTATGAAGATGAGTCAGCAAAAAGAAGCACTGCACTCCTCAATCAATCAGGCGTTTGTTAAGTGTGAGTACTCACCTGTAAGGGTCTATAGGCGCTGGGAGAGTTGGGGGTGCAGGTTCCAGTCCATCAAGGAGGGGGTCTTTGAAAGGGCCAGATTTTGAGGTTTCTTGCAAAGATGGGCAGCAATGTTGTCCGTCTGAGGTTGAGTGGGAGGGAGTTCAAGGCTCTGGCCATGAAGAAGGAGAAGGAGTGGCCTCCTGATCTGGTCTTTCTGGTGTGGGGGACATCGGTGTACGAGAGCTGGGCAGATCATAGGGTCCTTTGGAGTGCGTAGAATTTGAGCCTGCAGTTCAGGTATGCTGGTCCGGAATCGTGGGGGGCGTTGTGTGTGTGGGTCAGCATGTTGAAGGTGACTCTAGCCTCGATGGGGAGCCAGTGGTGTGTGCAGGTGCTGGGAGATGTGCCATTGTCTTGGAAGGGTGAGGACCAGTCTTGTGGCAGCGTTCTGGATGTTCTGTAGCTTGTGGGTGAGGTTTTTGTTTATTCCGGAATCGAGTGCGTTGCCGTAGTCGAGTGATCTGGGCATGAGTGACGATCTTTCTGTGTTCAAGGGGGATCCATTTAAAGGTCTTGTGTAGGAGGCAGAGGGTGTTTGTGGAAAGAAGGGGTACCCCTGAATGAGTTTCCTAAATCAGGGCGGGAAAGCAATATTTGCAAATAGACATTTAGGAAACGGTTAAAATGCTGGACCCATACTATGCAATACCAATATGTGACCATAAAGGGGATTAATATTCCAAAATATATTCTATTATTGAAAAAAAATCTGATATGTATAATTTTTTATATATATGTATTATTTATATTTTGTATAACATTGTTGCTCATAGACTAACGAACAATAAAGTGCATACAAAGTACAATGTATAAACTATAACCAAATGGGTAATAAATAACAAATTTGATAGAAAATTTATAGCAGCCTGATGTTTATAGATAACATGCTCAAAATCAGCATAAGATAAACCATTTCAAATGTTTTAAACAAATACCCAAAAGAGAGAATGGCTAACATAATTAAAATCTACGCGCGTTTCGGAAGGACGCCTTCTTCAGGTAGCCATAAGTCTTAGATGAATAGTTGAGATTATAGAAAGAGGAAGGAAATGAAATTGCTTCAAAAAGTTGGTCCGACACTTAAATCAAGGCCTTTAAATCTAGTGTGATGCCCCCTGAATTCCCTATAAGATGTCGTGGAAATGGATTCTACTTCACAAGTCCGTTCCAGATACTAAAAACTCCATAAAGTTGCTGGGTGGCAAACAAGACTTGGGTTAAGATATATAACATCTATAGTTCATGAGGTGAGTCAAGATTTTAGTTATGTTAGCCATCTCTCCTTTGGATATTTGTTGAAAACATTTGAAATGGTTTATCTTATCCTGATTTTGAACATGTTATCTATAACCATTAGGCTGCTATACATTTTGTATCAAATTTGTTATTTGTTACCCATTTGGTTATAGTGTACACATTGTACTTTGAATGCACTTTACTGTCTGTTAGTCTATGAGCAGCAATGTTATGCAAAATATAAATACTACATATATATATAAAAAATTATGCATATCAGATTTTTTCAATAAAAGTATATATTTTGAATAATAATCACCTTTCTGGTCACATATTGTTATTGTATAGTATAGGTTCACCTTTTTAACCGTTTTCTCAATGTCTATTTGCAAATATTGGAGGTGGGTGGTGTGGAAGCAGGACGACGAGAGAGAGTTGATCTGTCTGTCTATTTTGAGCTCGAAGTCCAGGATGATTCCCAGGTTCTGTGCGTGGGGGTGGGCGGGTTTCCGAGGGCAAGGGGCCACCAGGTATCGTTCCAGGCATCTGGGTTCGGGCCCATGATGAGTACTTCTGTCTTGTTGGTGTTTAGTTGTAGATAGCTGTTTTTCATTAATTTGGTGACGGCTTCCATGCCTTCTCAAAATTTGTGTCTTTCTGTGTTGGATTCACTGGAAAGGGAGAGGATGAGTTGGGTGTCGTCTACGTAGGACAACAATGTAGAGTCCGTAGGTTATGATGATGGGGGTGAGGGGAGCCATGTAGACGCTAACGAGCGTATGGCTGAGGGAGGACCTCTGGGAGACTCAGCAGGTGGTTGGTGTAGGGTCCAAGAGAAAAGGGGGGAGTCTGACCCGCTGCGATCTGCCGGAGAGAAAGGAGCGAATCCAGTCGTGGGCCTTGTCCTGGATCCCTGCGTCGTGGAGTCTGCATATGTTGAACACCGCTGAGAGGGCGAGGAGGATGAGGGATACTGTTTCTCCTATATTCAGTAAGGTGCGTATGTCGTCTGTTGAGGCGCGTTGTTGGCAACTTTTCTGTTGATAGCTTTCTCTATGACTTTTGCTGGGAACAGGAGCAGGGAGATGGGTCTGTAGTTTTTGCTGTCGGTGGGGTACGCCAAGGGTTTCTTCAGGAGGGGGTTGACCTTGGCGTGTTTCCAGTCATCAGGGAGCAAGGCGGTCGCCAGGGAGTGGTTGATGGTTTGACGGAGCATGGGTGCGATGGTGTCGGAGGCTCTGTTGAAGATGTGGTGGGGGCAGGGGTCCATGGGGGCCCCAGGGTGGATTGACTTCATTGTCTTCAGTGTGTCTTCGGTGGTGAGGGCTGTTGCGTTGTCACTTGCTGGCTTCAGGGTGTCGAGGGTGGTTGGTGGGGGTTCAGTGTGTTGGTTGTCTTTGTCGAAGTCACCGTAGATGCTCTTGATTTTGTGGTGAAAGAAGGTGCTGAGTTTGTCGCCAAGGTCTTGTGAGGGAGGGATGTCAGTCAAATCACTGGTGGGTTGGGCGAACCCCTTGATGATGTTGAAGAGTTCTTTGCTGTTGTGTGCATGTGTGGAGATTCTGTCTTCAATCGCTTTTTTCCTCATTTTTCTGATGAGTTGGTGGTGGGCGTTGGGAGCGGCTCTGAAGGTGTTGTGCGCTTCTGTGGATTTGGTGTTCCTCCGGGCCTTTTCGAGGCAGTGGCAAGTGCGAATGGACTCTAGAAGTTCGGTGGTAAACTATCTGGCTTTCTTGGCGTGGGAATTGTTGTTTTTCTTGAGGGGGGCTATGGTGTTGCCGCTATCGGAGATCCATCTGTGCGGGGTTCAGGCTGCGGTGTTGGGGTCGTTGTTTTCCGCGATGGTTTGGGTGGAGTTGCTGAATGAGGAGGTGAGCTGGTCGTCAGTGATTCTGGTCCATTTTCTTCGTCGTGGGAGCAGGTGCTGGTTTCTGTAGATGGTTGGTGTTCTGAAGTTGAAGTGGATTCATCGGTGGTCAGTCCATAGGAGTTTGGTGGTGTGGTTGAAGGTGATGAGTTTCCTGTTGTGAAGAGGGGATCGAGGGTGTGTCCTGTTGAGTGTGTGGGTTCGGTCATGATTTGGCAGAGTCCAATGTTGTGGAGGCTTTTGAGAAGGGATTTGGTGTTGGGGTACAGTTGGTTGTTGGTGTGGAAGTTGAGATCTCCCAGCAGGGTGTAGTTGGTGGATGCGATGGCATGTGAGGAGATGATGTCCGTGATGGAGTTGGCGAATGGTCCACGGGGTCCAGGGGATCGGTAGATGAGGGTTCCTAAGAGGGTGGTGGTAGGGCTGGCCAGTATCTTGAGGTGTAGGTGTTCCATCATGTAATGTAGTAATGTGATGCAATCTCACTTGTTTTTTAAAAAAGTCTTTATTGTTTTTTTATATGCATACAAGGGAAAAAGAAAAATGTTAAGAGGGAGATGTGTGGAGCAGGTGGAGGGAGGGGGCTGTGAAAACGATCCTTAGAAGGAGGACAGAAAAACTGATGGTCGACAGGGTATGATATTACACTGTGGGTGAGGTGGTAATGAACAGGGTATACAGAGGTAAATATGTGGATGTAGGAAACATCCATAAACCAGTAGCGCTAGCGAAAACTATTGTCATACAATCTCATGCAGCAACCTCAATTTCCACTTACTCTAAAAAAAGTCAGATGAAAATTGTAAGCTTGAAGTTTCTATTACATTTTAAAATAGACCATATTAAAATATTTCCATTATTTGGCAGCTGTGGGGAATGGGATAATAATAGAAAATAATCCCTGAGTGAGGTAGCAATAGTGAACTTGAAGGAGGGTGAGCACCTGAAAGAAAATATGTTGCACACATCAGGGATTAACATTGTTTATGTAGAGAGAAAGCATTGACTAAATTGAATAGCAGCAATTGTCCAACCTAAAAAGTCCAAGATCATACTTCAAATAACCTCAATGAAGGTTAAAAGATCAAATTAAATAATCTTTTTCAAATACATTTTAAAGTTATTTCCAAGGCAAGTGTTCCAGCAGGTGTATTGGGTTAGGGAGAAAAGTTGATGGGCGTTCTCTGATTATGATTTTACCACAAAATTGAACTTCTCCTCAGATGTAGCTTGTCAGCTGGTGTGGGAAGGATTAGACACCCTATAAAATAAAGACCAAAATCGGTTAGTACATGAAACAGTTCGAACTGACAAACAGGGAAATGTGATAATAGCATGTGGGTAGGGATGAGAAGGTAAACAAGATGTTCTGCCATCAATCAAGAAAGTCAGAAGGGTACATAGACCTCTTGGTGGTCACCTACTATCTCTCAAACCCCTGGGAGGATAGTACAAGCACATTCTGTGCCTTCAAGTATGCCCAGTGCTGGAAACCCTCCCAGCACTTAACACGCACTATCTCTGTGGCAGTGGCAACTCAACAACGGTGGTGTGACAGTACTGGCCTGCTGCCTGTGAGCCTTATATGCAGCTCCTTGCCACTGCCCACACTTTCTTTATTTAATTTAGCCTGGGTATTAACAAAACAACTTTTGTTCTTTTTTGTGTTTTTGTGAACACAGCCAGTGTACAAGTCAACCATTGCCGTCTTTCTAGGCTTCTAATGGTTGAAGGGAAGAGGGCTGCGTGGGCCGTGCCACAAACAATCTACGGAGTACCATTTTAAATGGCAGAACTCTGTAGGTGAATGTCTGGATTATGCATCAGTGAGGGGCGTAATTCAATTATTCCCCCCTCACAAAGGTCCAATACATTTTAATGTTGCCACCTTGTTTTGTTTTGAATACATTACTGATCCAGAGAACAGATGAACAAAATATCTAGGGCCAGATGTACAATGGATTTTTGCATGCGCAAATGGGTTTTAGACCTGTTTGCGCATGGAAAAAACATGTGGGCTATGTATTTAGCGTGTCTTTAATTAAATAGCGACTCGCAAAATTTGATTAGCGACTCGCTGTTAAGAAGGGGCGAACGGAGGGAGTCCCTTCCTAAAAGTGAGTCTGAACACTATGCAAGAATTTTTTTTGCGACCACAATTGTGGTCGTAAAAGACTTGCAGTTTACCACCCTCTTCAAGAGGGTGGTAAACCATTTGCAAACTGGAATGGGACCCCTTCCCCTTTGTGAATGAGTGCAAAAAACTTTTCACAGCAGGCAGTGGTCCCTGAGACCACTTCCTGCCCTTAAAAAAAGAAACAAAAAAGTTTTTTTTTTAAATGTATCCCGCTTTCCTTTAAGGAATACGGGCTGCATTTTAAAAAAAACATAACTGCTTTATTTAAAAGCAGTCCCAGACATGGAGGTCTGCTGACCCCAGCAGGCCACCAACCCTGGGAGTGCCAGCCATTCCCAATAGGGTCGCAAATTGCAACAGCCTCATTAATATGCATGAGGCATGCAATTTGCGACACCATTGGGAATGGCAAACAGTGTCTCAGACACTGTAGTACATTGGCAATTGTGACTTGCATTTTGGCACAATTTGTGAGTTGCAATTGCCAATCGTCATACATCTGGCCCCTATTCTTTAAAAAGATAGAGAAATGTTTCTAGAACTTTGTGAAGTGTCTGAATGTTGGCCTCTCATAACCACCCAATCTATATTTCTTTACTTTGGGAGCATGCAGTAAAAAATGGTGTCAAGATCTAATTGCACAGATGGGAAAGTGCCATTTAAAAAGTGGTGCAAAAGGATTGTCAGACATTGCATACAATGTTTTGAGGACCAAGCAGAAGGATTTGAAAATCACCCTCTCCTTGATTGGCATCCAAAGTAAGGAAGCGAGAACTGGAGTCATATGTTCGTGCATTGTTAGGCCAGTAAACGTTTTGGCTGCTGCATTTTTAATCCGTTTTAGGGGCCAGAGGTGATAGTCCAGGAAGACATAAAGTGTAAATAAACTAAAGCGTCCACAACTTCCCTTTTTTGCAAAAAAAGAAAAAAATCATCTCAGAAATTGAAGATTATAGAAACAAGGGTTGGTCAGAATATGCATCTGAGGAACAAAGGTCAATTGGGACTCAAATTCAATCTCAATATTTTTATTAACACATCCTACAAGAGTGAGCCAATCCCCTAGAATTTGGGGCCACAACAGGGAGCTGTTACAAAGTGGTATCTATGTCTATCACCATTCAACTTCAGTTGATTACAACTCCTCCAGGCCTCTATTTCTATCGGACAGTAATGAAAATTGTCATTTATTGTTCTAAATATGACTAGAGTGTCAGCTACATAAATAAGGTACATTCCTTGATAAGAATCAACAAAAACCAGTAGCGGGATCCCAAACTTCTAACATGGCTGAGATGTTAGCACTTTAAGACTCTGTGAGGAGGGGGAGGCCGGTCTTCCTTTATCTCTGCGGCCCTGTTTGGATCATTACTTGCCTTGCTAGTTTTTTAATCAGTGCCACATTCCTACTCTGCCACTACACCAGCAGTGGAATCATTTACAAAGTTGTTGTTATGTGTTTTTGTGGGTAACAATGCGGGCTAGTGTATTTGTGGAAGAAAGTGTGTGTGTGTGTGTGTGTGTGTGCGTGTGTGCGTGTGTGTGTGTGTGTGTGTTTAAGTGTGTATAAAGGAGTGAGAATGAGTACATCCAAGTGAGTGTAAAAGTGTGTGAGTTTGTATCTGATTCTGACTGTCAATGAATGGGAGTGAGTGAATATTGTTGATTGAGAGTCAATGTATGTGTGAGTGTGTTTGTGAGTGACAATGAGTGTGACAGAGAAAGTGTGTGCATAAGTGAGAATCAGTAACTGAAAGAGAGAAGGAAAGAATACATGTGAGTGGGACCCGCAAGCACCCACTGGCACCATTTAAGTACTAGCCAGAAATAGTCACCAGGATCCATACAATCATAGAAACTGAAGAAAAGCCTGGATGTTAACAGAAGCAGTTTTCAAACAACATTACTAAGCTGTCCGGTTTTAGATTTAAACATATAATAACTGATAAAACACCACTGAAAGAGAAATAGCCCTCACCAGTGAAAGCATATAAACACTTGAAAAAACACTTGCACAACCACAACCTAAATGCCATGCAAAGAAAGAAAAAGGAGAGTGAAAGAGTCATTTTTTCTCCCAGAAGTAGGCAATAAAATGTTATATAAGCTAGCAGCAAGAAAGACTGGGCCTTCATTATTCTGCTTGAGTTTTGTTGTTTAGGGATGCCGCTATAATATTGTTTCTTCTTCCTTTTGCTTTATTCAGTTTTGTTGTCTTTGGTCTAAAGATGCAGGGATTTGAAGCATTTTTTAGGTCTTGTTTAATTATTTTATAAACAGTAGAAAATCAGGGAATATCAAAATCATATTTGATATTTTGGCTGCGTTTGATTCTTTCACTGATAGGTAAAGTGCCTGGAAATCTTTCCCAATGCGTGTAATCACATTTGCCCACAGAGAATGGGTAACAACTCTTGATACATCAGCCCCAGTTTCTGGTGGGTCAGTATTGATAGTATTCAATGCAAGGTATAGTGACAAGTATATGTGAAAAGAGTGCTATCACCAAGCATCCGAGATAGTGGTGAAAAGATGAAACCAGACTTTTGGAAAACATGGAATGCAGTGTCACTTGGAATGCTCTGCAAAAAGGTTCTTTCTAAGTTCAACAAAGATTGGAGTTATATTGTTTGTATTTGCAGTGATTCAGATATGTATATGAAAATATTGTGTGATGCATTTTTAGATTTTTACAGGAAAAATTAACTGCTCTAGTGGACATATTAAAAAACTAGAGTCTGTCTGAAAACACCCATGTTTGCCAAGTATTGAGCATAATTGGTGTTGATGTGAAACATCTCATTGAGAGTAGGCTGGGCATCACCTTTAGCAACTTTGGGACTGCAACATGTTCCATGCTAGAGCGCTTGCCACTTGGTAAGCAAAGCAATGTTGAAGAGCATTTCAGGAACTTTTATTTTACAATGTATAAGAAGTGGCTTGCAATGATGCATAGAAATGTCCCTTCACCAACCATGGCATTTGAACTCAATAAAACCTCACTGTCGCATGGAGAAATACACAGCCCAAGTGTAGAACCACCTGATAGGACCCCTCAGCCACTGCAGATGTTGGGAATAGTCGGGCTTTCATGAATCTCGTTGGGTCTTCACTCCATTTGAGCCAGCATGAAGCGAGCGAGCCCCTAGCAGGGACTGCTTCATATACATTCAACTTCTAAGGGATGAAAAGGCAATCTTTACAATTTAAGAAGACATAGAGTACCATGTGGTTTGAAGACCAACTGTTTCCAGGGTTGAATGTTCTTCAGCGTGGAAAGAATTTGGTGAGTTCAGCAGACAACATGACTTTGGAGGCACACCCCCAGCTAATTTACTTAATAGACATGGTTTAGTCTATATAAAAATGGGGAGCTTATTGTTTTTCAATCCTTCACAGGCCCTACTCAGAACATCAGCCTGATATACAGCCAATACAACGTTTGACCACCACAAGACACTAGGTGAGTCCAATGATATGCAGATTAAAGAACTACTTGGAGTCATTTACCCTTGGGAGAGGGGTCCTGACTCAGTACTCTTTTTCTGCCAATTAGGTGACCTATCTATTAAGAAGCGTGGACGGAGGTCCATATTCCTACCTCTTCACTGGTAATGTACCTAATACCCACCATTAACCACACTTGCAAATATGTTGCACCTAGTTTCTAAAACCTATCTCATTCGTGTACCATAGGTGTTCAATCCAGACGATCTGTTGGATAACGGCTCAGCCACATCGCCGCTCCTCCTTTCCCCCACCCCTGCCCCTCCCCCGATTGTCCTGAAGAAGACCCGCAGCTGAGGTCCTCAATATACCAAGAGCATCAGGGTCGAAACGTCGACGCTCACCTATTGACCTACCTGTATCCCTCCTAGTGTCCATCCCCCCATACCCCCCAATTGACAACTATAGGGGACAGGCATATAAGATAGCGGAGGCTATCCCGCTTTGTATTGTGTAAATAACGTAACTGTTTATCATCGTTGTCTTTTTCTCCAATTTCCTTATCACTTTAGCACCCCTTTCCCTTCCTCACTGACTAATCTCTTGATAGTCTATTGCGCCGTTTAGGCAACTGTTTTATCTAATTGTAAATAAAGAATTGAATTTTTTGATATAACAAATATACAGAGTGTGGTTATACTTTGATTGCTTCTGCAATTCCCGGGTTTTTCTAAGTCAATTGTGTCAAACTTTTTGGGTTTTGTCTACTACTGAATATATCCCTCCCACTGTTTTGATTGAATCAATGTATGCGAATTCAACTGCATAACCGAAAAACAAATGAAATTCATTCAAGTGTTTATTTAAATCATAATCAAGGACCATCTTTCTTTATACTATTCATACCCAGGTCCTTTGATTCTGTGGGTGAACCCCATTGATTTAATAATTCACTCCATTTGAGCCAGCATGAAGCGAGCGAGCCCCTAGCAGGCACTGCTTCATATACATTCATCTTCTAAGGGATGAAAAGGCAATCTTTACAATTTAAGAAGACATAGAGTGCCATGTGGTTTGAAGACCAACTGTTTCCAGGGTTGAATGTTCTTCAGCGTGGAAAGAATTTGGTGAGGTCAGCAGACAACTTGACTTTGGAGGCACCCCCAGAGCAAGCAGCAGATCCTTCTTGAGTGAATACCCACAGCACCCTATGTAGATTATGCTATTCCTATGTATATATTTTTGTAACTTCATACAAAATGCATCCCAGAATTTAGGATGTTCTAAATCCTCTGTCTCAGGTATAGATTCAAATTACCAGCTAGAACCAGGAAACCTGGTAGGCCGTGGGCCACGGAATATCTAAGCATTACTGGAGTCAGGGGCGTAACAAATGCCCCCGCCGGCCCCGCAGTGCCGGGGGCCCGACTCTCTTCATTAAATGAAGGGGGCCCTCAGCTCTACAGTGAAAGCTGTGAGAGAGGCTTGCGCTGAAGCAAGCCTCTCTCCCGCTAAAGCAGGTGCAGGCTGTCTGCAGCCGGCTCTGAGCCCCTCGCCCCCCGCCCCTCGCCCCCTCCCTCTGACTAAAGAAAAACAAAGTTTCAACTTACCTGGCTTCAATTCAGTCAGAGGTGCCAGGCAAGGAAAGAGGATGGGGTGGGGGCCCCAGAGAGCAGGAGGCAGCACATAGCACTGCTCGGACCATGACAAGGACGGGTCCTGGGGGCCCCAGAGAGAGAGGAGGCAGCACAGAGCACTGCTCGGGACCCTGACAAGGACGGGGGTGGGGGACCCAGAGAGCAGGAGGCAGCACATAGCACTGCTCTGGACACAGACAAGGACTGGGGCTGGGGGCCCCAGAGAGAGAGGAGGCAGCACAGAGCACGGCTCGGGACCCTGACAAGGACGGGGTGGGGGACCCAGAGAGAGAGCAGGAGGCAGCACTGAGCACTGCTCGGGACCCTGACAAGGACAGAGGCTGGGGGCCCCAGAGAGGAGGCAGCACAGAGCACTGCTCGAGACCCTGACAAGGACGGGGGCTGGGGGCCCTAGAGAGAGAGGAGGCAGCACAGAGCACTGTTCAGGACCCTGACATGGACAGGGGCTGGGGGCCCCAGAGAGAGAGGAGGCAGCACAGAGCACTGCTCGAGACCCTTACAAGGACCGGGAATGGGGGCCCCAGAGAGAGAGCAGGAGGCAGCACCGAGCACTGCAGAGGACCCTGACAAAGATGGGGCCCCTGAGAGAGATGAGGCAGCACAGAGCACTGCTCGGGACCCTGCCAAGGAAGGGGTCTGGGGGACCCAGAGAGAGAGGAGGCAGCACAGGGCACTGCTCGGGACCCTGACAAGGACGGGGGCTTTGGGCCCCAGAGAGAGAGGAGGCAGCAAAGAGCACTGCTCGGGACCCTGACAAGGACAGGGGTGGGGGCCCCAGAGAGAGAGGAGGCAGCAAAGAGCACTGTTCGGGACCCTGACATGGACGGGGGCTGGGGGACCCAGAGAGAGAGGAGGCAGCACAGAGCACAGCAGGGGACCCTGACAAGGGCGGGGGTTGGGGGACCCAGAGAGAGAGCAGGAGGCAGCACCGAGCACTGCAGGGGACCCTCACAAAGATGGGGGCTGGGGGCCCCAGAGAGAGAGGAGGCAGCACAGAGCACTGCTCGGGACCCTGACAAGGAAGGGGTCTGGGGGACACAGAGACAGAGGAGGCAGCACAGGGCACTGTTCGGGACCCTGACAAGGACGGGGGTTGGGGGCCCCAGAGAGAGAGGAGGCAGCACAGAGCACTGCTCGGGAACCTGACAAGAACGGGGGCTTTGGGCCCCAGAGAGAGAGGAGTCAGCACAGAGCACTCTCAAGACCCTGACAATGACGGGGGCTGGGGGCCCCCAGAGGGAGAGGAGGCAGCACAGAGCACTGCTCGGGACCCTGACAATGACGGGGGTGGGGGCCCTAGAGAGAGAACAGGAGGCAGCACAGAGCACTGCTCGGGACCCTGACAAGGGTGGGAGTGGGGGCCCCCAGAGAGAGCATTCTCAAGGGCAAAGGGATGAGGCAGCAAAATGGTGCTCTCAGGTAAGCACTCTTTGTAGAAGCACCATGTGGGCGTCCACAAGGGGGGGCAAAGGGGGGGCCAATAAGAGTGCAAGGCATGGGGGAGAAGGGTGCAAGGTATAGAGGAGAAGGGTGCAAGGCAGAGAGGAGATGGGTGCAAGGCGGAGAAGAGATGGTTGCAATGTGGAGGGGAGAAGGGTGCAAGGCAGAGAGGAGAAGGGCGCAAGGCAGAGGGAAGAAGGGTGCAAGGCAGAGGGGAGAAGGGTGCAAGGCAGAGAGGAGAAGGGTGCAAGGCACAGAGGAGCAGGGTGCAAGGCAGAGAGGAGAAGGGTGCAAGGCAGAGGGAAGAAGGGTGCAAGGTAGAGGCAGGAAGGGTGAAAGGTAGAGAGAAGGGTTCAAGGTAGAGAGGAGAAGGGTGCAAGGTGGAGAGGAGATGGGTGCAAGGCGGAGGAGAGATAGGTGCAAGGTAGAGAGGAGAAGGGTGCTAGGAAGAGAGGAGATGGGTGCAAGGCAGTGGGGAGAAGGGTGCAAGTTAGAGGGGAGAAGGCTGCAAGGCAGAGGGGAGAAGGATGCAAGGTAGAGGGGAGGGGAGAAGGGTTCAAGGCGGAGGGGAGAAGGGTGCAAGGTGGAGAGGAGAAGGGTGCAAGGTAGAGAGGAGAAGGGTGCAAGGCAGAGGGGAGAAGTGTGCAAGGTGGAGGGGAGAAGGGTGCAAGGCAGAGGGGAGAAGGGTGCAAGGCAGAGGTGAGAAGGGTGCAAGGCAGAGGGGAGAAGGGTGCAAGACGGAGAGGAGAATGGTGCAAGGTGGAGGGGGAGAAGGGTGCAAGGCGGAGGGGGAGAAGGGTGCAAGGCGGAGGGGAGAAGGGTGCAAGGCAGAGGGGAGTAGGGTGCAAGGCAAAGGGGAGAAGGGTGCAAGGCAGAGGGGAGAAGGGTACAAGGCAGAGGGGAGAAGGGTGCAATGCGGAGAGGAAAAGGGTGCAAGGTGGAGGTGGAGGAGGGTGGAAGGCAGAGAGGAGAAGGGTGCAAAGTGGAGGGGGAGAAGGGTGCAAGGCAGAGGGGGAGAAGGGTGCAAGGCGGAGGGGGAGAAGGGTGCAAAGCAGAGGGGAGAAGGGTGCAAGGCAGAGGGGAAAAGGGTGCAAGGCAGGGGGGAGAGGGGTGCAAGGCAGAGGGGAGAAGGGTGCAAGGCAGAGGGGAGAAGGGTGCAAGGCAGAGAGGAGAATGGTGCAAGGTAGAAAAGGGTGCAAGGCGGAGGGGGAGAAGGGTGCAAGGGAGAGCACAAGAAGGGTGCAAGGCAGAGGGTAGAAGACTGGATGGTGATGAAGTAAAAAATGTGCCCCCCCCCCCCCCCCTCGGAAACATTTCTGCGGACGCCCATGGTAACGCACACTACTTTGTGAGAGAGAGTGGAGTGGAGTGAGACAGAGAGTGGAGTGAGAGAGAGAGTGGAGTGAGAGAGAGTGGAGCAAGAGAGAGAGTGGAGCAAGAACGAGAGCAGAGCAAGGGAGAGAGTGGTGCAAGAGAGAGAGTGGAGCAAGATAGAGAGTGAAGAGTGAGAGTAGATAGAGAGTGGATAGAGACAGTGGAGAGAGAGAGGGAGTAGAGAGAGAGTAGAGAGAGAGGGTCGAGAGAGAGAGTGGAGAAAGAGAGAGAGTAGAGAGTAGAGAGAGAGGGTAGAGAGAGAGTGGAGAGAGAGACAGTGGAGAGAGAGTGGCGAGCGAGAGTGGAGAGGGAGAGTGGAAAGAGAGAGAGTGGAGAGAGAGAGAGGAGAGAGTAGAGAGAATAGAGTAGAGAGAGTGGAGAGAGAGTGGAGAGAGAGTGGAGGGAGAGACAGTGGATAGAGAGACAGTGGAGAGAGAGAGAGTAGAGAGAGAGTGGTGAGAGAGAGAGTTGAGAGAGACAGCGGAGAGAGAGAGAGAGAGTGGAGAGAGAGTGGAAAGAGAGTGGAGGGAGAGTGGAGAGAGAGTGGAGGGAGAGTGGAGAGAGATTAGAGAGAGTAGAGAGAGAGAGTGGAAAGAGAGAGTGGAGAAAAACAGTGGAGAGAGAGGGAATCGAGAGAGAGAGAGTGGAGAGAGAGAGAGAGAGAGAGTGGAGAGAGAGAGAGAGTGGAGAGAGAGAGGAGAGAGTAGAGAGAGACAGCAAAGAGAGAGAGAGTGGAGAGAGAGTAGAGAGAGAGTGGGGAGAGAGAGAGTGGAGAGAGAGAGTGGAGAGAGAAAGAGAGAGAGTGGAGAGAGAGAGTGAGAGAGAGAGTGGAGAGAGAGAGAGTGGCAAGAGAGAGTGGAGAGAGAGAGAAAGTGGAGAGAGAGTGGAGAGAGAGAGTGGAGAGAGAGAGGAGAGAGAGAGTGGAGAGAGAGAGAGTGGAGAGAGAGTGGAGAGAGAGAGTGGATAGAGTAGAGAGAGAGAGAGAGTGGAGAGGTTGGGGAGAGAGAGAGTGACAGTGGAGAGAGAGGGTGGAGAAAGAGAGTAGAAAGAGAGAGAAAGTGGAAAGAGAGTGGAGAGAGAGAGAGTGGAGAGAGAGTGGAGAGAGAGTAGAGAGAGAGAGTGGAGAGAGGAGAGAGAGAGTGGAGAGAGAGAGAGAGAGTGGAGAGTGAGAGAGTAGAGAATAGAGAGAGAGTAGAGAGAGTGGCGAGAGACTAGAGAGAGAGAGAAGGGAGAGTAGAGAGAGAGAAGAGAGAGAGAGAGTGGAGAGAGAGTAGAGAGAGTGAGAGACTGTGGAGAGAGAGACAGTGGAGAGAGAGTGGAGAGATAGTGGAGAGAGAATGGAGAGAGAATGGAGAGAGAGTATAGAGAGAGAAGGGAGAGTAGAGAGAGAGAAGGGAGTGAGTGAGAGGCAGTGGAGAGAGAGAGACAGTGGAGAGAGACTGGAGAGAGAGTATAGAGAGTGAGAGAGTGGAGAGATAGACAGCGGAGGGAGAGACAGTGGAGGGGGAGACAGTGGAGAGAGAGACAGTGGAGATAGAGTGGACAGAGTTGAGATAGAGAATGGAGAGAGAGGGATAGAGTGGAGAAAGAGTAGAGACTGACTGACTCAGAGTCTGAATACTGACTGACGGAGAGACTGACTGGCTGAGAAACTGACAGAGAGAGAGAGACTGACTGACTGAGAGAGACTGACTGAGAGATCGAGAGGCTGACAGAGAGAGAGAGACCGAATGACAGACAGACTGACAAAGAGAGAGAGAGAGAGACTGACAGACTGACTAAGAGAGACTGAATGACAGAGAGAGAGAGAGAGAGACTGACTGACTGAGAGAGACTGACTCATTGAGAGAGAGAGAGAGAGAGAGAGAGAGAGAGAGAGAGAGAGAAAGAGAGAGAGAGAGAGGGAGACTGTGATGGAATTGGGGTCACAGTGTGTATGAAGCTATGCAATGCCTCTTAAGATTGCTATTGTCTACTAATACAAATGTATTATCAAAATGTGCTCTTTGTAGTTACGTCTGCTTTTGAAATACTGCATTGTCGCTTTGTCTAATGTTTTAAAATGGAAACGAGAAGGAGCAGTGGATGCACTTTTGTCAAAACTGACGATGAGTGGGCCCGATGTTGTATATCATGACAGGAGTCTGCATCAGCAAACCCACCTAACATTGGGCAAACTTCCCCGGCATACTGATGGCAGGGACCCTGTAATGAATGGACCACCATGTATGAGAGCCTGCTGGCAGACTAAGCCCAACCTTTGACTCCACCATCCAGTGTTACTTATATCGGCTGGATTGGTGACAGTGGCGTAACAATCACGCCGCATCCCCTCCAGTATGGCGGGTCGCTGGTCTGAGAGCTCTAGACTGGCACGGAGAATGGCAGGGGACCTCCTCCATGTAGTTTGCAGGGGCCCCCCTCAAGTTTCTTTAGGCCACTGACAGGAGTTTGGTGAATCCTGGGTAATGATCACTCCTGTAAGATTCCTGTGGATTATTCTGGATTTCTTTTTACCACGAATGGACACACTCAAGAATGCAGAATAAGGATATGATTAATGATTTTATTAAAATCACTGTCCTATCATGGTACATAAAATGTGTCTAATTGTAACTATAAAAATGAACAAAACAGTGGCAATAAAAACAAATAACAAACAGTATATTAAAAAGAATTGCAACATTGTAACAGTAGTTCAGAATCCTGAAGTATTTTGAATGAAAAGACTGAGTCCATCTCTACCTTTTAACCCCTTCTGTCTTGCCTCTAGCTAAGATTTCTAAGCACCGAAAGAGCCTGTGTGAGTTGCTTTCTACACCACATACCTCAGTTGAGGGGAAAAAGTGTTGTTCTGTGTGAAGAAGGTTATTGTCCCATTAAGCTGCTAAGGCCAGACTGGCTCTGAGATGCTGACCTGTGGCGTTCACAAAGGGTGCTTATAGCTTCTGCTTGCTCCATCAGGTCTGTTAGGAAGTCAACGCTTTTCTCTCTGCCCTTTTTCTTCTCTGTACCCCGCTCAAATACACCTTTATCAAGAACAGGCCTCACTTCAAATGATGCCACATGCAAGTATTAACATATTATTCTAGTGGCACCTTCACTTAAACGTTTAAAGCATAAGAAATCATGTGAATATATGTATGTATGTATGTATATATATATATATATATATATATATATATATATATATATATATATATATATATATATATATATATATATATATATATATATATATATATCTCCTCCAGTGCCGGTATGTACACAACTTTGGAGGGGATTGGTAAATATATATATATATATATATATATATATATATATATATATATATATATATATATATATATATATATATATATATATATATATATATATATATATATATATATATATATATATATATATATATATATATATATATATATGTATATCAATGATTAAAGTATAACAAAACAAATGTTACTTGGTACAGATGTGCAAACAATACTAAATGCAATGTCTCTTTATAAATGAAAAATACACACACAAATGAATTAATAAATGCAATAAATGAAACGCAATGGGGGTTCCATAACTAGCAAATCTGAAGATTACATCAGGCATTCTATAAAGTCAGTGCTATTCCTAGAACCACTGCCCATCCTGTCAGTTTTCTGGCAGACGAATGTGCTCATCTCAGTTGCTAAAACCCTCTGATCAGATGGCCCTAAGAGTTTCCAAAGTGGCATCTAAAGTATTCAATATACAGTGTCCAGTAGGTGGTCACTCACTCATCCTCCAAAACTGAGCCATCGTTCTTAGGACCCTTGAAGTGAAGGACGGTCGGTTCGATGCTGCCATTTTGTAGCTGTTCAGAGGACATAGCACTATTGGAAGATGATGGGTCACATTCACAAGGACTGCATCCATGACAGATTGCAATGATGCTAAGGGTGGAGCACCACTGCTTTAGTGAATGCAGTCTTCTAGAGGTTGCACAACCTCTGTGAAAAATCAGATCATTGGAAGTATCAACTGCTGCAACAGGTGGCTCATACTTCCAGGCATACTGCTACCTACATTCTTTTTCGGAAAGTATGTAGTAATCAGGGTTAAATGAGATAGGCCTGTACAGACCGCAGGTGGAGTTGTGGACATAACAGTTTGCATATTCCTAAAAGGTTGATGTTTCCTTTGCAGGGAAGAGTCTTTGAAGAGCAGCATGTATTTAAAAACTTGAATAAGAAAATGTTGCCTTAAAAGATTGACACAGAGACAACCAAGATGATATGTAATATTGGGAAGCTAAAGTTTTCAGTCACTGGTTTCTGGTCTTCCACCGAGCTGCATTTGTGTCACCATCATACTGCTCCGAAGTCCCATTTATTGAAACTAGCCTTGTAACAAAAAATGCACTCATGTAAATCAGTTTTGAAGAAGAGGAAGGCATGCACTCACAGAGGCATTGAAAATGAGTTGAGAAGAACAGAGTGGTTGGCCATAGTCATGTTGGCCAAACACAACAAGGCTGGTGCAAGCATGTCTGTCACACTTGTTGTATTGATTTTCAATGTCGTACATTTACAGAACAGAGAAAAACAGGAGGTGAAATGGACTTCAAGTATAAATTAATATTGCCACCCGAGTTATGCAAAAGAGTTGGGAACATCAGAGTCCTCTGAAATGGAGGATGGGTGAGACTTACTCAGCAGGAATCTGTATGATCAGGTGATCACCAGTTACATCTCCGCAAGTCTACTCAGCGAGATATCCTATTGCAGTGATAAAGAGTCCATTTTTGTACCATTCAATTGGGTAAAAATATGCACCTTTTATCTGCCAAAAGGGTCAAGATATACCATGAGGTGACTGTGAGCTCATCAAATCTCAGTTATGGGATGCTATTTTCTAAGGTTTTTGTTTGGATAAGCAGCAATCTTCTTTCTTACACAAAGCCCCTACGACAATTGGCAGACATGCATCACACAATCCTTGTCATCTGTTCAATCAACCTAATGCATACGGTCAGGGTTGATGAAGGCAGAGAAAAGTCATGGCCGCTGCCTTCATCTTGGGATTCCCGATAATGAGGATCATGGAGTTAATGAACGGGTATGAAGTTGCTGCACACTCATAAATATATAATTTGAAAGACTCTGCATAACCAGTATCATCTATTAATGCAAAAAGCAATGCTACATCAAAGAGGACGTATAGAACCATCAGCGAGATAATCGTTTTTGCTGCCCTGGTATGGGCATCCATGCTGGGCCCCTCAGTGAAGCCTGTGTGGTTCTGCTGCATCTGTCTAGTGTGCCTATAGAGAGAATTGAGGATCAGCACAACTGAGATACCTATCACAACCAGTGGCACAAGGACGCCCACTATAGACATCAGCAGTGCATGCCAAAAGTTGTAGTTCTCCACCATTTGTACTAGAGTATTATTGGTAGCGGTGGAGTTTTCTGGTGCTGACTTTCCAATGTAGAAGATTCCTGGGACAGTGATGGCTAAAGGTGTCAGTACAGATGAAAGGACAGACCAGCAAACAAAGCTGTCTATACCAAGCTTAAGGCGCACGAACAGGGGGTGCGAAAAGTTGACAATCTTGATGCAGTAGAAGAGGCAGAGCTAAGTGTTGAACCAGAAACTTGAGGTAAATAACAATGGGACGAGGACATAGAAGGTTTTCAAAACACTGTCACTGTTAAATACCTCTGCCCATAGGTAAAAGATAAAGTGTTCCAATCCTGCAAAACACTGACAAGGAATATTTATCATGCTGAGGGCTAACAGCAGGAGATCGCATGGTGGGGGGCACCGTCCACCACCAATCCACTGACCAGCAATCACAGCTGCCATAAAGGCATTACTGGTGATTCCCATTAACATCATAGTGGCATCAACAATAAAGGTAAAGGTCTGAAGCGGATCCATTGTTTGTATCTGGGTGAACTTCTTTTCTTCTCCCAGTCAGATAATGCTGGCTACCTAATGGAAGTGCAGGAATAAATCTGCTCCAGGAGTTTTGCTGAAGGATATAGATTATGCTGAACACCCAACAGAAATGCTGAACTCTCTTTTCTCCATTTCTAGAGGATATTGCTGTCTCTTAACCAGAAGTGGAAGGCTGCCTTTCCTCCAGACAGATTCTTGAAGCACAATACAATCTCTTAAACAGATGTGCAGTGTCTTCACCTTTATAAAAGATTTTATTGCACGGGGAGACTCACATAGTATCGATCCATGGCATCTTTCCTCTCCAGAAGGTTTCCTGAAGAACAGTACAGAGATCAGGTTTCCTGTTGGAAATTATTGTCCTTTGAAAGGAGATGAGGCGCCATTGCCTGTACAGAGCTTTCCCATGAAGGACATTCCAGTTTCTATAGAGGAAGTGGGGGTGTCTCCTCTCAAGAATGCTTCCTGTTGAATATTACAACGTCTTAAACAGAAGTGTAAGGCTTGGCCGGTAGAGCCAGAAACACAGACCTATGTCTATACTCATCGTAGAATTACTAGTTTTAAACACCTGGATAATATGGAAGACGTTCCGAGAGATGGTAAGAGATAGCATTTCCTGTGCTACTCTCTTTGGCAATGTCTGGCAAAGACTGGTAGGATCCTGAACTTGTGAAACAAATTTCAAACTAGTTTCTTTAAGTCTGAGTCAAATATCAGGTCAAGCAGATTGGAGGTAGTCCTCCTCTTCGCGTTTGGTTAAGAAATGAGTTGTATCACATGTCATGGATGCTGTTCTTGTGGAAATATAGAAAACACATTCAAAATTAGATGCTAAGGGAAACTCTATACCCTGAATATTTGCATATAGCTAAAGCTGCTGTTGAAAGAACAGAACTTTAGCCCATCTGTCATTCCCACCACTAGGCTCACCACAGGTATGAAGATGAGTCAGCAAAAAGATGCACTCCACTCCTCAATCAATCAATCAGGTATTTGTTAAGCACGAGTACTCACATGTAAGGGTCTATAGGCGCTGGGAGAGTTGGGGGTGCAGGTTCCAGTCCATCAAGGAGGGGGTCTGTCAAAGGGCCAGATTTTGAGGTTTCTTGCAAAGATGGGCAGAAATGTTGTCCACCTGAGCTGGAGTGGGAGGGAGTTCCAGGCTCTGGCCACGAGGAAGGAGAAGGAGTGGCCTCCCGATCTGGCCTTTCTGGTGCAGGGGACCTCGGCGTAGACAGCTGGGCAGATCGTAGGGACCTTTTGGGTTCGTGGAATTTGAGCCTGCAGTTCAGGTACGCTGGTCCGGAATCGTGGAGGGCGTTGTGTGTGTGGGTGAGCATTTTGAAGGTGACTCTATCCTCGATGGGGAGCCAGTGGTGTGCACAGGTGCTGGGAGATGTGCCAGTGTCTTGGAGGGTGAGGACCAGTCTTGTGTCAGCGTTCTGGATGTTCTCTAGCTTGTGGGTGAGGTTTTTGTTTATTCCGGCATCGAGTGCATTGCCATAGTCGAGTGATCCGGGCATGAGTGACGGTCTTTCTGTGTTCGAGGGGGATCCATTTGAAGGTCTTATGTAGGAGGCGGAGGGTGTTTGTGAAATGGAGGGGTACCCCTAAATGAGTTTCTTAAATCAGGGCGAGAAAGCAATATTTGGAAATAGACATTTAGGAAATGGTTAAAAAGCTGGACCTATACTATGCAATACCAATATGTGACCAGAGTGGTGATTATTATTCCAAAATATATTCTTTTATTGAAAAAAATATAATATGTATAATTTTTTATATATATGTGTTATTTATATTTTGTATAACATTGTTGCTTATAGACTAACGAACAATAAAGTGCATACAAAGTACAATGTATAAACTATAACCAAATGGGCAATAAATAACAAATTTGATAGAAAATTTATAGCAGCCTGATGTTTATAGATAACATGCTCAAAATCAGCATAAGATAAACCATTTCAAATGTTTTAAACAAATATCCAAAAGAGGGAATGGTAATATCTGTCAAAACAGATCGGGACCCTGCAATAGTCGATTGAGCCGCCTTGATATGTTTTTCACGTCCCGGTGAATCTCCTCCCGGGTATTTATCACAGAGTTCGGAGCTGTGTGTAATTTTTCCTTTTTTGGGGCACCCCAATCGGCCGCCGGCCTCCCCCGTCCCGGCCATTTGGTTATAGTGTATACATTGTACTTTGTATGCACTTTACTGTCTGTTAGTCTATGAGCAACAATGTTATACAAAATATAAATAATACATATATATAAAAAATTATACATATCAGATTTTTTTCAATAAAAGTATATATTTCGGATAATAATCACCTTTCTGGTCACATATTGTTGTTGCATAGTATAGGTTCACCTTTTTAACCGTTTTCTCAATGTCTATTTGCAAACATTGGAGGTGGATGGTGTGGAAGCAGGACGACGAGAGAGAGTTGATCTGGCTGTCTATTTTGAGCTCAAAGTCCATGATGATTCCCAGGTTCTGTGCGTGGGGGTGGGCGGGTTTCGGAGGGCAAGGGGCCACCAGGTATCGTTCCAGGCATCTGGGTTTGAGCCCATGATGAGTTCTTCTGTCTTTTTGGTGTTTAGTTGTAGGTAGCTGTTTTTTTATTAATTTGGTGACGGTTTCCATGCCTTCTCGAAATTTGTGTCTGGCTGTGTTGGATTTACTGGAAAGGGAGAGGATGAGTTGGGTGTCGTCTACATAGGACAACAATGTTGAGTCCATAGTTTCTGACGATGGGGGTGAGGGGAGCCATGTAGACGCTAACAAGCGTATGGCTGAGGGAGGACCTCTGGAAGACTCAGCAGGTGGTTGGTGTAGGGTCCAAGAGAAAAGGGGCGAGTCTGACCCGCTGCGATCTGCCGGAGAGAAAGGAGCGGATCCAGTCGAGGGCCTTGTCCTGGATCCCTGCGTCGTGGAGTCTGCATATTAGGATGCGGTGAAAGACTGTGTGGAACACAGCTGAGAGGTTGAGGAGGATGAGGCTTACTGTTTCTCCTATTTTCAGTAAGGTGCGTATGTCCTCTGTTGAGGCGCGTTGTTGGCAACTTGTCTGTTGATGGCTTTCTCTATGACTTTTGCTGGGAACGGGAGCAGGGAGATGGGTCTGTAGTTTTTGCTGTCGGTGGGGTACGCCGAGGGTTTCTTCAGGAGGTGGTTGACCTTTGCGTGTTTCCAGTCGTCGGGTAGCAAGGCGGTCGCCAGGGAGCGGTTGATGGTGTGACGGAGCATGGGTGCGATGGTGTCGGAGGCTCTGTTGAAGATGTGGTGGGGGCAGGGGTCCATGGGGGCCCCAGGTTGGATTGACTTCATTGTCTTCAGTGTGTCTTCGGTGGTGAGGGCTGTTATGTTGTCACTTGCTGGCTTCAGGGTGTCGAGGGTGGTTGGTGGGGGTTCAGTGTGTTGGTTGTCTTTGTCGAAGTCGTCGTAGATGCTCTTGATTTTGTGGTGAAAGAAGGTGCTGAGTTTGTCGCCGAGGTCTTGTAAGCGAGGGATGTCAGTCAACTCGCTGGTGGGTTGGGCGAACTCCTTGATGATGTTGAAGAGTTCATTGGTGTTGTGTGCATGTGTGGAGATTCTGTCTTCAATCGCTTATTTCCTAATTTTTCTGATGAGTTGTTGGTGGGCGTTGGTAGCGGCTCTGAAGTTGTTGTGTGCTTCTGTGGATTTGGTGTTCCTCCAGGCCTTTTAGAGGCAGTGGCAAATGCAAATGGACTCTCGAAGTTCGGTGGTAAACTATCTGGCTTTCTTGGCTTGGGAATTGTTGTTTTTCTTGAGGGGGCTATGGTGTTGGCGCTATCGGAGATCCATCTGTGCGGGGTTCGGGCTGCGGTGTTGGGGTCGTTGTTTTCCGCAATGGTTTGGGTGAAGTTGCTGAATGAGGAAGTGATTCTGGTCCAGTTTCTTCGCCGTGGGGGCAGGTGCTGGTTTCTGTAGATGGTTGGTGTTCTGAAGTTGAAGTGAATGCAACGGTGGTCAGTCCATAGGAGTTTGGTGGTGTGGTTGAAGGTGATGGAGTTTCCTGATGTGAAGAGGGGGTCGAGGGTGTGTCCTGTTGAGTGTGTGGGTTCGGTCACGATTTGGCAGAGTCCAATGTTGTGGAGGTTTTTCAGAAGGGATCTGGTGTTGGGGTCCAGTTGGTTGTTGGAGTGGAAGTTGAGATCTCCCAGCAGGGTGTAGTTGGTGGATGCGATGGCATGTGGGGAGATGATGTCCGTGATGGAGTTGGCGAATGGTCCACGGGGTCCAGGGGATCGGTAGATGAGGGTTCCTAAAAGGGTGGTGGTAGGGCTGGCCAGTATCTTGAGGTGTAGGTGTTCCATCATGTAATGTAGTAATGTGATGCAATCTCACTTGTTTTTGCAAAAAGTCTTTATTGTTTTTCATGTGCATACAAGGGAAAAAGAAAAATGTTAAGAGGGAGATGTGGGGAGTAGGTGGAGGGAGGGGGCTGTGAAAACGATCAGTAGAAGGAGGACAGAGTAAAGGGTGGTCGACAGGGTATGATATTACACTGTGGGTGAGGTGGTAATGAACAGGGTATACAGAGGTAAATATGTGGTTGTAGGAAACATTCATAAACCAGTAGCGCTAGCGAAAACTATTGTCTTACAATCTCATGCAGCAACCTCAATTTCCACTTACTCTAAAAAAAGTCAGATGAGAATTGTAAGCTTGAAGTTTCTATTACATTTTAAAATAGACCATATTAAAATATTTCCATTATTTAGCATCTGTGGGGAATGGGATAAAAATAGAAAATAATCCCTGAGTTGAGGTAGCAATAGTGAACTTGAAGGAGGGTGAGCACCTGAAAGAAAATATGTTGCACACATCAGGGATTACCATTGTTTATGTCGAGAGAAAGCATTGACTAAATTGAATAGCAGCAATTGTCCAACCTAAAAAGTCCAAGATCATACTTCAAATGTCCTCAATGAAGGTTAGAAGATCAAATTAAATTATTTTTGTCAAATACATTCTAATGCTATTTCCAAACCAAGGCAAGTGTTCTAGCAGGTGTATTGGGTTAGGGAGAAAAGTTGATGGGCGTTCTCTGATTATGATTTTACCACAAAATTGAACTTCTCCTCAGATGTAGCTTGTCAGCTGGTGTGGGAAGGATTAGACACCCTATGAAATAATGACCACAATCGGTTAGTACATGAAACAGTTTGAACTGACAAACAGGGAAATGTGATAATAGCATGTGGGTAGGGATGAGAAGGTAAACAAGATGTTCTGCCATCAATCAAGAAAGCCAAAAGTGTACATAGACCTCTTGGTTGTCACCTACTATCTCTCAAACCCCTGGGAGGATAGGACAAGCACATCCTGTGCCTTCAAGTAGGCCCAGTGCTGGAAACGCTCCCAGCACTTAACACTCACTACCTCTGTGGCAGTGGCAACTCAACAACAGTGGTGTGACGGTACTGGCCTGCTGCCTGTGAGCCTTATATGCAGCTCCTTGCCTCTGCCAACACTTTCTTTATTTAATTTAGCCTTGGTAATATCAAAACAACTTTTGTCCTTTTGTGTTTTTTTTAACACAGCCAGTGTACAAGTCAACCATTGCCGTCTTTCTAGGCTTCTAATGGTTGAAGGGAAGAGGGCTGCGTGGGCCGTGCCACAAACAATCTACAGAGTACCATTTTAAATGGCAGAACTCTGTAAGTGAATGTCTGGATTATGCATGAGTGGGGGACGTGATTCAATTATGGCCCCCTCACACAGGTTCAATACATTTTAATTTTGCCACCTTGTTTTGTTTTGAATACATTAATGATCCAGACAGGGCCGGACTGGGAACCAAAACGGACCCTGGCAGAGTGCTCGGCCCCCCCATCTCCCGCGAGGAAGTTGGGGGTGCAGCTGAGCTCTTTGCCCGGGCCGGTTTTCTGCCGATTTTGTTACAGGGACGATTTTGCAGCAATACTGCAAAAACGGCCCTGTAACAAAAACGGCCCCAAGGGGCCCAAAACCAGCCCCCACCCGTGCGGCGCACCAGGGGATTGCCCGGTGCCCGCTACGGCCAGTCCGGGCCTGGATCCAGAGAACAGATGAACAAAAGATCTAGGGCCAAATGTACAATGGATTTTTGCATGCACAACTGGGTTT
The DNA here is from genome assembly GCF_964263255.1 of Lissotriton vulgaris. Lineage (NCBI taxonomy): Eukaryota > Metazoa > Chordata > Amphibia > Caudata > Salamandridae > Lissotriton > Lissotriton vulgaris. Next base: position 517,400 of record NW_028244065.1, read on the forward strand.
TAGACCTGTATGTATTTAGCGAGTCTTTAATGAAATAGCGACTAGCAAAATTTGATTAGCTACTCGCTATTAGGAATTGGCGATCGGGAGGGCGTCCCTTCCTAAAAGTGAGTCTGAACCCTATGTAAGAATCTTTTGCGACCACAATTGTGGTTGCAAAAGTCTTGCAGTTTACCACCCTCTTCAAGAGGGCGGTAAACTATTTGCAAACTGGAATGGGACCTCTTCCCCTTTGTGAATGAGTGCAAAAAACTTTTCACAGCAGGCAGAGGTCCCAGTGATCACTTCCTGCCCTTAAAAAAAGAAACAAAAACGTTTCTTTATTTTTTAAATGTATTCCGCTTTCCTTTAAGGAATACAGGCGCATTTCAAAAAACATAACTGCTTTATTTAAAAGCAGTCCCAGACATGGAGGTCTGCTGACCCCAGCAGGCCACCAACCCTGGGAGTGCCAGCCATTCCCAATAGGGTTACAAATTGCGACAACCTCATTAATATGCATGAGTCATGCAATTTGCGACCCCATTGGGAATGGCAAACAGTGTCTGAGACACTGTAGTACATTGGCAATTGTGACTCGCATTTTAGCACAATTTGTGAGTTGCAATTGCCAATCGTCATACATCTAGTCCCTACTCTTTAAAAAGGTAGAGGAATTTTTCTAGAACTTTGTGAAGTGTCTGAATGTTGGCCTCTCATAACCACCCAATCTATATTTCTTTACTTTGGGAGCATGCAGTAAAAAATGGTGTCAAGATCTAATTGCACAGATGGGAAAATGCCATTTAAAAAGTGGTGCAAAAGGATTGTCAGACATTGCATACAATGTTTTGAGGACCAAGCAGAGGGATTTTAAAATCACCCTCTCCTTGATTGGCATCCAAAGTAAGGAAGCGAGAACTGGAGTCATATGTTCGTGCATTGTTAGGCCAGTAAACGTTTTGGCTGCTGCATTTTTAATCCGTTGTAGGGGCCAGAGGTGATAGTCCAGGAAGAAATAAAGTGGAAATAAACTAAAGCGTTCACAACTTCCCTTTTTGCAAAAAAAGAAAAAAACTATCTCAGAAATTGAAGATGATAGAAACAAGGGTTGGTCAGAATATGCATCTGAGGAACAGAGGTCAAATGGGACTCAAATTCAATCTCAATATTTTTATTACCACATCCTACAAGAGTGGGCCAATCCCCTAGAATTTGGGGCCAAAACAGGGAGCTGTTACAAAGTGGTATCTATGTTTATCACCATTCAACTTCAGCTGATTACAACTCCTCCAAGCCTCTAATTCTATCAGACAGTAATGAAAATTGTAATTTATTGTTCTAAATATGACTAGAGTGTCAGCTACATAAATACGGCACATTCCTTGATAAGAATCCACAAAGACAAGTAGCGGGATCCCAAACTTGTAACATGGCTGAGATGTCAGCACTTTAAGATTCTGTGAGGAGGGGGAGGCCGGTCTTCCTTTATCTCTGCGGCCCTGTTTGGATCATTATTTGCCTTGCTAGTTTTTTAATCAGAGCCACATTCCTACCCTGCACTACACCAGCAGTGGAATCATTTACAAAGTTGTTGTTATGTGTTTTTGTGGGTAACAATGTGTGCTAGTGGATTTTTTGGAAGAAAGTGTGTGTGGTTGTGTGTGTGTGTGTGGGGTGTGTGTGTGTGTGTGTGTGTGTGTGTGTGTGTGTGTGTGTGGAAGTGTGTATGAAGGAGTGAGAATGAGTACATCATAGTGAGTGTAAAAATGTGTGAGTTTGTATCTGATTCTGACTGTCCATGAATGGGAGTGAGTGAATATTGCTAATTGAGAGTCAATGTATGTGTGAGTGTGTTTGTGAGTGACAATGAGTGTAACAGAGAAAGTGTGTGCATAAGTGAGAATCAGTAACTGAAAAAGAGAAGGAAAGAATAACTGTGAGTGGGACCCACAAGCACCCACTGGCACCATTTAAGTACTAGACGTTTCAAGAAAAGCGGTTCTATCGGGTAGACCTATTAGTACTTCAAAGTACAATAAATGTAATACAGAAATTATGCTCTCTACACACACAAGGAAGAAAAAGAAAACTAGTACTCTTTAAGTCTGTGCTCAATATTTATCAGAATTACTTCATTCAGTTATGAGCTGTTTGTTTGTATCAAGAGAACTCCTGTTGGTGGTCATGGCGGGTCTTTATCAAGACGAGGAAGCCTGACAGGCATGGGTGTTCTATGCCTGAAGCTCAATGGCACAGTGGATCAATATGATTTAGTCCGGTGCAATGTAGCTCAATAGTTTACATTTCGCGATCAATCTGGTAACAATGAACGGAACAAAGTCTCGCCATCGGGAGCAATCGTCAACAGGGGCACAAAAGAGTTGAAACGTCGATGCAATCTTTAGGTCCATAATGACCTGGTTTCCACAACAAGGATGAAACTGTGGTTTCAAACAGAACTCTGGCCTCTTCTAAAGAAATACTTTTAGATATAATACCCTGTTGATATTGTACATACTGCGCACTCTGTCACTTTTTCACTATGCACAACTGTCACTAAACAGTATTTTGTACATGATTCGAATTCTCTTGATACAAACAAACTGCTCATAACTGAATGAAGTAATTCTGAAAAATATTGAGCACAGACTTAAAGAGTACTAGTTTTGTTTTTCTTCCTTGTGTGTGTAGAAAGCATCATTTCTGTGTTACATTTACTGTACTTTGAAGTAATAATAGATCTATCCGACAGAACCGCTTTTTCTTGAAACGTCTATAATACCCAGGTTCTGAGGGACACAGGGTTACCCCATTGTTTGAACTACCATTTAAGTACTAGCCAGGAATAGTCACCAGGATCCATACAATCATAGAAACTGAAGAAAAGCCTGGATGTTAACAGAAGTAGTTTTCAAACAACATTACTAGGCAGTCCGGTTTTCGGTTTAAACATATAATAACTGATAAAACACAACTGAAAGAGAAATAGCCCTCACCAGTGAAAACATATAAACACTGAAAAAATACCTGCACAACCACAACCTAAATGCCATGCAAAGAATGAAAAAGGAGAGTGAAAGAGTCATTTTTTTCTCCCAGAAGTGGGCAATACAATGTTATATAAGCTAGCAGCAAGAAAGACTGGGCCTACATTATTCTGCTTGTGTTTTGTTGTTTAGGGATGCCGCTATAATATTGTTTCTTCTTCCTTTTGCTTTATTCAGTTTTGTGGTCTTTGGCCTAAAGATGCAGGGATTAGAAGCATGTTTTAGGTCTTGTTTAATTATTTTATAAACTGTAGAGAATCAGGGAATATCAAAATCATATTTGATATTTGGGCTGCATTTGATTCTTTCACTGATAGGTAAAGTGGCTGGAAATCTTTCCCAATACGTGTAATCACATTTGCCCACAGAGAATGGTTAACAACTCTTGATACATCAGCCCTAGTTTCTGGTGGGTCAGTATTGATAGTATTCAATGCAAGGTATAGTGACAAGTATATGTGAAAAGAGTGCTATCACCAAGCATCTGAGATAGTGGTGAAAGGATGAAACCAGACTTCTGGAAAACATGGAATGCAGTGTCACTTGGAATGCTCTGCAAAAAGGTTCTTTCTAAGTTCAACAAAGATTGGAGTGATATTTTTTGTATTTGCAGTGATTCAGATATGTATATGAAAATGTTGTGTGATGCATTTTTAGATTTTTACAGGAAAAATTAACTGCTCTAGTGGACATATTAAAAAACTAGAGTCTGTCTGAAAACACCCTTGTTTGCCAAGTGTTTAGCATAATTGGTGTAGATGTGAAACATCTTATTGAGAGTAGGCTGGGCATCACCTTTAGCGACTTTGGGACTGCAACATGTTCCATGCTAGAGCGCTTGCTACTTGGTAAGCAAAGCAATGTTGAAGAGCATTTCAGGGACTTTTATTTTACAATGTATAAGAAATGGCTTGCAGTGATGCATAGAAATGTCCATTCACAACCATGGCTTTTGAAGTTAATAAAACCTCACTGTTGTACTCTGTAGAAGTTCTAGATCCCTTCCGTAAAGTGGAATTTCCTCCATAGTTTCAAAAGTGCTGCTTCATTTTTGACCGATAAAATAACTCTGAGGGCATAAGCGCCCAGTTCAATGCAAATGTTGCAGAACCTGCTCTGAGAATTGCAATCTTCAAGTGCACCAGTATTGGCATGGAAAGTTATGTCAATGGCCAGAGTTAACTAATTGTTTACTGGCTGTTTTGGCATTGCCCGTCTCAAGTGATAATGTTGAGAGGGCCTTTTAACAGAAAAAAGTTTACATGGGAATGAAAGAGTGAGCGCCCATGACCAAAGAAGAAGCATTGTATGGTGTACTATAATAAGTTAAATTTGCAAACATTTATTTGGACCTAATATACACATAGGTACACTGTCTATATACCATGTGCTATCAGTGCATAAAGCAAGCAATAATAAAAGCAAAACATTCCATAAACACCATAAAAATACTGTTTCTATTGTTTTTAATGGTGCGAAAATGTGTAACCACTGATAACCACTGTTTTTAAAGGTATTGAAATCACTTGAAAACACTGTTAAAAAGAAAAACACTAGAATTTATCAAAAATAGAAACTGAAAACAGGAAAGCCTAAACATTACATATTTCCAAACAATTAGATGGTATATCCTTACAAGCTGTGGTATGTGGCTGTGGGATTGTTCTTGCTTGAAAGTGAAATGCCGAACAGTCACAATTTTACAGTAGGTCGCAGCTTCAGGCTTTTGCTCAGATGGTGAAGGGTCAGTTAGTGTGGGGAGCTCTTGATGCAGTTAAAAGATGGAGGTGTCTAGAGTCCCAGTATTGAGGGAGCAGAGGTGCATGGAGAAATACACAGCCAAGTGTACAACCACCTGATTGTACCCCCCCAGCCAATGTGGGCCACTGCAGATGTTGTGTATAGTCTGGCTTTCATGACTCTCGTTAAATCTTCACTCCATTCAAGCCAGCATGAAGCGAGCGAGCCCCTAGCAGGGACTGCCTCATATACATTCATCTTCTAAGGGATGAAAAGGCAATCTTTACAATTTAAGAAGACATAGAGTACCATGTGGTTTGAAGACCAACTGTTTCCAGGGTTGAATGTTCTTCAGCGTGGAAAGAATTTGGTGAGGTCAGCAGACAACTTGACTTTGGAGGCACCCCCAGAGCAAGCAGCAGATCCTTCTTGAGGGAATACCCACAGAACCCCATGTAGATTATGCTATTCCTATGTATATATTTTTGTAACTTCATACAAAATACATCCCAGAATTTAGGATGTTCTAAATCCTCTGACTAAGGTAGAGATTCAAATTACCAGCTAGAACCAGGAAACCTGGTAGGCCGTGGGCCACGGAACACATAAGCATTACAGGAGTCAGGGGCGTAACAAACGCCACCGCCGGCCCTGCAGTGCGGGGGCCCCACTCTCTTCATTAAATGAAGGGGGCCCGGCCCCCCCCTCAGCTCTTCAGTGAGAGCTGTGAGAGAGGCTTGCACTGAAGCAAGCCTCTCTCCCTCTAAAGCAGGTGCAGGCTGTCTGCAGCCTGCTCTGAGCCCCTCGCCCCCTCCCTCTGACTGAAGAGAAACAAAGTTTCAACTTACCTTGCTTCAGTTCAGTCAGAGGTGCCAGGCAAGGAAAGAGGTAGGGTGGGGGCCCCAGAGTGCAGGAGGCAGCACAGAGCACTGCTCGACCCTGACAAGGATGGGGGCTGGGGGACCCAGAGAGAGAGGAGGCAGCACAGAGCACTGCCCGGACCCTGACAAGGACGGGGGCTGGGGGCCCCAGAGAGAGAGGAGGCAGCACAGAGCACTGCTCGGACCCTGACAAGGATGGGGGCTGGGGGCCCCAAAGAGAGAGGAGGCAGCACAGAGCACTGCTCGGGACCCTGACAAGGACGGGGGCTGGGGGCCCCAGAGAGAGAGGAGGCAGCACCGAGCACTGCTCGGAACCCTGACAAAGACGGGGGCTGGGGGCCCCAAAGAGACAGCAGGAGGCAGCACCGAACACTGATCAGGACCCTGACAAGGACAGGGGCTGGGGGCCCCAGAGAGGAGGCAGCACAGAGCACTGCTCGGGACCCTGACAAGGACGGGGGCTGGCCCCCAGAGAGAGAGGAGGCAGCACCAAGCACTGCTCGGGACCCTGACAAGGACGGGGGCTGGGGGCTCAGAGAGAGAGAGGAGGCAGCACCGAGCATTGCTCGGGACCCTGACAAGGACGGGGGCTGGGGGCCCCAGAGAGAGAGAGGAGGCAGCACAGAGCACTGCTCAGGACCCTGACAAGGACGGGGGCTGGGGGCCACAGAGAGAGAGGAGGCAGCACAGAGCACTGCTCAGGACCCTGACAAGGACGGGGGCTGGGGGCCCCAGAGAGAGAGGAGGCAGCACAGAGCACTGCTCGGACCCTGACAAGGACGGGTGCTTTGGGCCCCAGAGAGAGAGGAGGCAGCAAAGAGCACTGCTCGGGACCCTGACAAGGACAGGGGTGGGGGACCCAGAGAGAGATGAGGCAGCACAGACCACTGCTCGGGACCGCGACAAGGACGGGGGCTGGGGGCCCCAGAGAGAGAGCAGGAGGCAGCACAGAGCACTGCTCGGGACCGCGACAAGGACGGGGGCTGGGGGCCCCAGAGAGAGAGGAGGCAGCACAGAGCACTGCTTGGGACCCTGACAAGGAAGGGGTCTGGGGGACCCAGAGAGAGAGAGGAGGCAGCACAGGGCACTGCTCGGGACCCTGACAAGGATGGGTGCTTTGGGCCCCAGAGAGAGAGGAGGCAGCACAGGGCACTGCTCGGGACCCTGACAAGGACTGGGGCTGGGGGCCCCAGAGAGAGAGGAGACAGCACAGAGCACTCTCGGGACCCTGACAAGGACGGGGGCTGGGGGCCCCAGAGAGAGAGGAGACAGCATAGAGCACTCTCGGGACCCTGACAAGGACGGGGGCTGGGGGCCCCAGAGAGAGAGGAGACAGCATAGAGCACTGCTTGGGACCCTGACAAGGACTGGTGCTGGGGGCCCCAGAGAGAGAGCAGGAGGCAGCACCGAGCACTGCTCGGGACCCTGACAAAGACGGGGGATGGGGGCTGGGGGCCCCAGAGAGAGAGGAGGCAGCACAGAGCACTGCTCGGGACCCTGACAAAGACGGGGGCTTTGGGCCCCAGAGAGAGAGGAGGCAGCACAGAGCTCTGCTCGGGACCCTGACAAGGACGGGGGCTGGGGGCCCAAGAGAGAGAGGAGGCAGCACAGGGCACTGCTCGGGACCCTGACAAAGACGGGGGCTTTGGGCCCCAGAGAGAGAGGAGGCAGCACAGAGCTCTGCTCGGGACCCTGACAAGGACGGGGCCTGGGGGCCCCAGAGAGAGAGGAGGCAGCACAGGGCACTGCTCGGGACCCTTCAAGGATGGGGCTGGGGGTCCCAGAGAGGGAGGAGGGAGCCCAGAGCACTGCTCGGGACCCTGACAAGGACGGGGGCTGGGGGCCTAGAGAGAGAGCAGGAGGCAACACAGAGCACTGCTCGGGACCCTGACAAGGACGGGAGCTGGGGGCCCTAGAGAGAGAGGAGGCAGCACAGAGAACTGCTCAGGACCCTGACAAGGATGGGGGGTGGGGCTGGGGGCCCCAGAGAGAGAGGAGGCAGCACAGAGCACTGCTCGGGACCCCAACAAGGACGGGGGTGGGGGCCCCCGAGAGAGAGCAGGTGGCAGCACAGAGCACTGCTCGGGACCCTGACAAGGGTGTGAGTGGGGGCCCCCAGAGAGAGCATTCGCCAGGGCAAAGGGATGAGGCAGCAAAATGGTGCTCTCAGGTAAGCACTCTTTTTAGAAGCACCATGTGGGCGTCCACAGGGGGGGCAAAGGGGGGGGCCAAGAAGGGTGCAAGGCATAGGGGAGAAGGGTGTAAGGTATAGAGGAGAAGGGTGCAAGGCAGAGAGGAGATGGGTGCAAGGCGGAGAGGAGATGGGTGCAAGGTGGACGGGAGAAGGGTGCAAGGCAGAGAGGAGAAGGGCGCAAGGCAGAGGGGAGAAGGGTGCAAGGCAGAGGGGAGAAGGGTGCAAGGCAGAGAGGAGAAGGGTGCAAGGCACAGAGGAGCAGGGTGCAAGGCAGAGAGGAGAACGGTGCAAGGCAGAGGGGAGAAGGGTGCAAGGTAGAGGCGGGAAGGGTGCAAGGTAGAGAGAAGGGTGCAAGGTAGAGAGGAGAAGGGTGCAAGGTGGGGAGGAGATGGGTGCAAGGCGGAGGGGAGAAAGGTGCAAGGTAGAGAGGAGAAGGGTGCTAAGAGGAGAGGGGATGGGTGCAAGGCGGAGGGGAGAAGTGTGTAAGGTAGAGAGGAGAAGGGTGCAAGGCAGTGGGGAGAAGGGTGCAAGGCATAGGGGAGAAGGCTGCAAGGCAGAGGGGAGAAGGCTGCAAGGTAGAGGGGAGAAGGGTGCAAGGTAGAGGGGGGAAGGGTGCTAGGTAGAGAGGAGAAGGGTGCAAGGTAGAGAGGAGAAGGGTGCAAGGTGGAGGGGAGGGGAGAATGGTTCAAGGCGGAGGGGAGAAGGGTGCAAGGTAGAGAGGAGAAGTGTGCAAGGTAGAGGGGAGAAGGGTGCAAGGCAGAGGGGAGAAGGGTGCAAGGCAGAGGTGAGAAGGCTGCAAGGTAGAGAGGAGAAGGGTGCAAGGCTGAGAGGAGAAGGGTGCAAGGCAGAGGGGAGTAGGGTGCAAGGCAAAGGGGAGAAGGGTGCAAGGCAGGGGGAGAAGGGTGCAAGGCAGAGGGGAGAGGGGTGCAAGGCAGAGGGGAGAAGGGTACAAGGCAGAGGGGAGAATGGTGCAAGGCGGAGAGGAGAAGGGTGCAAGGTGGAGGGGGAGAAGGGTGGAAGGCAAAGAGGAGAAGGGTGCAAGGTGGAGGGGGAGAAGGGTGCAAGGCGGAGGGGGAGAAGGGTGCAAGGCAGAGGGCAGAAGGGTGCAAGGCAGAGGGGAGAAGGGTGCAAGGCAGAGGGGAGGGGAGAAGGGTGTAAGGCAGAAGGGAGAAGGGTGCAAGGCAGAGGGAGAGGGGTGCAAGGCAAAGGGGAGAAGGGTGCAAGACAGAGAGGAGAATGGTGCAAGGTAGAAAAGGGTGCAAGTCAGAGGGGGAGTGGAGAGAGAGTGGAGAGAGAGAGAGTGGAGAGAGAGTAGAGAGAGAGAGAGAGAGAGAGAGAGAGTGGAGAGAGAAGAGAGAATGGAGAGAGAGAATGGAGAGTGAGAGAGAAGAGAGAGTAGAGAGATAGTAGAGAGAGTGGAGAGAGAGAGTAGAGAGAGAGAAGGGAGAGTAGAGAGAGAGAAGGGAGAGTAGAGAGAGAGAAGGGAGAGAGAGAGGGAGAGAGAGTAGAGAGAGTGAAAGACAGTGGAGAGAGAGCCAGTGGAGAGAGAGCCAGTGGAGAGAGAGAGAGTTGAGAGAGAGTGGAGAGATAGTGGAGAGAGAGTGGAGAGACAATGGAGAGAGAGTATAGAGAGAGAGAAGGGAGAGTAGAGAGAGAGAAGGGAGTGAGTGAGAGGCAATGGAGAGGAAGAGAGAGTGGAAAGAGAGTAGAGAGAGACTGGAGAGAGAGTATAGAGCATGAGAGAGTGAGAGAGTGGAGAGAGAGACAGTGGAGGGAGAGACATTAGAGGGGAAGACAGTGGAGAGAGAGACAGTGGAGATAGAGTGGACAGAGTTGAGAGAGAGAACGGAGAGAGAGAGATAGAGTGGAGAGAGAGTAGAGACTGACTGACTCAGAGTCTGAATACTGACTGACGGAGAGACTGACTGGCTGAGAAACTGACAGAGAGAGAGAGAGACTGACTGACTGAGAGAGACTGACTGACTGACTGGGGGTTAGAGAGGCTGACAGAGAGAAAGAGACCGAATGACAGACAGACAGACAGAGAGAGAGAGAGACTGACAAACTGACTAAGAGAGAGGGAATGACAGAGAGTGAGAGAGAGACTGACTGACTGAGAGAGACTGACTCATTGAGAGAGAGAGAGAGAGAGAGAGAGAGAGAGAGAGAGAGAGAGAGAGAGAGAGAGAGACTGTGATGGAATTGGGGTCACAGTGTGTATGAAGCTATGCAATGCCTCTTAAGATTGCTATTGTCTACTAATAAAAATGTATTATCAAATTGTGCTCTTTGTAGTTACATCTGCTTTTGAAATACTGCATTGTCGCTTTGTCTAATGTTTTAAAATGGAAACGAGAAGGAGCAGTGGATGCACTTTTGTCAAAACTGACGATGAGTGGGCCCGATGTTGTATATCATGACAGGAGTCTGCATCAGGAAACCTACCTAACATTGGGCAAACTTCCCCGGCGTATTGATGGCAGGGACCCTGTAATGAATGGGCCACCATGTATGACAGCCTGCTGGCAGACTAAGCCCAACCTTTGACTCCGCCATCCAGTGTTACTTATATCGGCTGTATTGGTGACAGTGGCGTAACAATCGCCCGCATCCCCTGCAGTATGGTGGGTCGCTGGCCTGAGAGCTCTAGACTGGCACGGAGAATGGGAGGGCCGCCTCCAAGTAGTTTGCAGGGGGGCCCCCTCAAGTTTTGTTACGCCACTGACAGGAGTTTGGTGAATCCTGGGTAATGATCAGTCCTGAAGATTCCTGTGGATTATTCGTTGCTATTGGATTCTGGATTTCTTTTTACCACGAATAGACACACTCAAGAATGCAGAATAAGGATATGTTTAATGATTTTATTAAAATCACTGTCCTATCATGGTACATAAAATGTGTCTATTTGTAACTATAGCAATTAACAAAACAGTGGCAATAAAAATGAATAACAAACAGTATAATAAAAAGAATTGGAACATTGTAACAATAGTTCAAAATCCTGAAGTCTTTTGAATGAAAAGACGGAGTCCATCTCTACCTTTTAACCCCTTCTGTCTTGCCTCTAGCTAAGATTTCTTAGCACCAAAAGAGCCTGTGTGAGTTGCTTTCTACACCACATACCTCAGTTGAGGGGAGAAAGGGTTGTTCTGTGTGAAGAAGGTTATTGTCCCATTAGGCTGCTAAGGCCAGACTGGCTCTGAGATGCTAACCTGTGGCGTTCACAAAGGGTGCTTATAGCTTCTGCTTGCTCCATCAGGTCTGTTAGGAAGTCAACGATTATCTCTCTGCCCTTTTTCTTGTCTGTACCCAGCTCAAATACACCTTTATCAAGAACAGGCCTCACTTCAAATGATGCCACATGCAAGTATTAACATATTATTCTAGTGGCACCTTCACTTAAATGTTTAAAGCATAATAAGTCATGTGAATATATATATATATTTTTCCATGATTAAAGTATAACAAAACAAATGTTCCTTGGTACAGATGTGCAAACAATACTAAATGCAATGTCTCTTTATAAATGAGAAATACACACACAAATAAATTAATAAATGTAATAAATGAAACGCAATGGGGGTTACATAACTAGCAAATCTGAAGATGACATCAGGCATTCTATAAAGTCAGTGCTATTCCTAGAACTACTGCCCATCCTGTCAGTTTTCTGGAAGAGGAATGTGCTCATCTGATTTGCTAAAACCCTCTGTCCAGATGGCCCTTAGAGCTTCCAAAGTGGCATCTAAAGTATTCAATAAACAGTGTCCAGTAGGTGGTCACTCACTCACCCTCCAAAATTGAGCCATCGTTCTTAGGACCCTTGAAGTGAAGGACGGTCGGTTCGATGCTGCCATTTTGTAGCTGTTCAGAGGACACAGCACTTTTGGAAGATGATGGGTCAGATTCACGAGGACTGCATCCATGACAGATTGCAATGATGCTAAGGGTGGAGCACCACTGCTTTAGTGAAAGCAGTCTTCTAGAGGTTGCACAATCAGATGATTAGAAGTGTCAACTGCTGCAACAGGTGGCTCATACTTTCAGGCATACTGCTACCTACATTCTTTTTAGGAAGGTGTGTAGTAATCAGGGTTAAATGAGATAGGCCTGTACAGACAGCAGGTAAAGTTGTGGGCATAACAGTTTGCATTATATTTCTAAAAGGTTGATGTTTCCTTTGCAGGGAAGAGTCTTTAATGGCCAGCATGTATTTTTAAACTTGAATAAGAAAAGGTTGCCTTAAAGGATTGACTCAGAGACAACCAAGATGATCTGTAATATTGGGAAACTAAAGTTTTCAGTCACTGGTTTCTGGTCTTCCACCGAGCTGCATTTGTGTCACCATCATACTGCTCCGAAGTCCCATTTATTTAAACTAGCCTTGTAACAAAAAATGCACTCATGTAAATCAGTTTTGAAGAAGAGGAAGGCATGCACTCACAGTGGCATTGAAAATGTATTGAGAAGAACAGAGGGGTTGGCCATAGGTATGTTGGCCAAACAGAACAAAGCTGATCCAAGCAGGCTTGTCACACTTGTTGCATTGATTTTCAATGTCGTACATTTACAGAACAGAGAAAAACAGGAGGTCAAATGGACGTCAAGTATAAATTAATATGGCCACCCGAGTTATGCAAAAAAGTTGGGTACCTCAGAGTCCTCTGAAATGGTGGATGGGTGAGAATTTCTCAGCTGGATCCTGTTTGGTCAGGTGATCATAAGTTAAATCTCCGCAAGTCTACTCAGCGAAATATCCTATTGCAGTGATAAAGAGTCCATTTTTGTACCATTGAATTGGGTAAAAATATGCACCTTTTATCTGCCAAAAGGGTCAAGATATGCCATGAGGAGACTGTGAGCTCATCAAATCTCAGTTATGGGATGCTATTTTCTAAGGTTTTTTTGCATAGGCAGCTATCTTCTTTCTTACACAATGCCCCTACAACAATTGGTAGACATGCATCACACACTTCTTTTCATCTGTTCAATCAACCTAATGTACGCGGTCAGGGTTGATGAAGGCAGAGAAAATTCATGGCCGCTGCCTTCAACTTTGAGTTCCCAATAATGAGGATCATGGAGTTATTGAATGGGTATGAAGTTACTAGACACATATAAATATATAATTTGAAAAACTCTGCATAACCAGTATCATCTGTTAATGCAACAAGCCATGCCACATCAAAGAGGATGTATAGAACCATCAGCGACAAAATAGTTTTTGCTGCCCTGGTGTGGGCATCCATGCTGGGCCCCTCAGTAAAGCCTGTGTGGTTCTGCTGCATCTGTCTAGTGTGCCTATAGAGAGAATTGAGGATCAGCACAACTGAGATACCTATCACAACCAGTGGCACAAGGACGCCCACTACAGACATCAGCAGTGCATGCCAAAAGTTGTAGTTCTCCACCATTTGTAATAGAGTGTTATTGGTTATGGTGGAGTTTTCTGAAGCTGACTTTCCAATATAGAAGATTCCTGGGACAGTGATGGCTAATGGTATCAGTACAGACGAAAGGACAGACCAGGAAACAATGCTGTCTATACCAAGCTTAAGGCGCACGAACAGGGGGTGCGAAAAGTTGACAATCTTGATGCAGTAGAAGAGGCAGAGCCAAGTGTTGAACCAGAAACTTGAGAAAAAAAACAATGGGACGAGGACATAGAAGGTTTTCAACACATTGTCAGTGTTCCATGCCTCTTCCCATAGGTAATAGACAAAGTTTTCCACTCCTGTAAAACACTGACAAGGAATATTTATCATGCCGAGGGCTAACAGCAGGAGATCGCATGGTGGGGGGAAGCGTCCACTACCAATCCATTGACCAGCAATCACAGCTGACATAAAGGCATTACTTGTGATTCCCGTTAACATCATAGTGCAACCAACAATAAAGGTAAAGGTCTGAAGTGGAGGCATCCTGTGTTTCTGGGTGAACGTCTTTTCTTCTCTCAGTCAGATAATGCTGGGAACCTAATGGAAGTGCAGGAATAAATCTGCTCCAGGAGTTTTGCTGAAGGATAATGATGATGCTGAACACCCAACAGAAATGCTGAACTCTCTTCTCTCCACAGGGTTTTCGGATGGATAATATTTCTTCTCCACAAGATTTCTAGAGGATATTTCTGTCTCTTAACCAGAAGTGGAAGGCTGCCTTTCCTCCAGATAGATTCTTGAAGCTCAATACAATCTCTCAAACAGATGTGCAGTGTCTTCACCTTTATAAAAGATTGTGTTGCACGGTAAGACTCAAATAGGGTCGATCCATGGCATCTTTCCTCTCCAGAAGGTTTCCTGAAGAACAGTACAGAAATCAGGTTTCCTGTTGGTAATTATTGTCTCTTGAAATGAGATGAGGCGCCATTGCCTGTACAGAGCTTTCCCATGAAGGACATTCCAGTTTCTATGTAGGAAGTGGAGGTGTCCCCTCTCAAGAATGCTTCCTGTTGAACATTACAACTTCTTAAACAGATGTGTAAGTCTTTATCGGTAGAACCAGAAACAGAGACCTATGTCTATACTTATCATAGAATTACTAGTTTTAAACATCTGGATAATCTGGAAGAAGTTCTGAAGGATGGTATGCGATGGCATTTCCTCTGTTACTCTCTGTGGCAATGTCTGGCAATGTCTGGTAGGATCCTGAACTTGTGAAACAAATTTCAAACTAGTTTCTTTAAGTCTCAGTCAAATATCAGGTCAACACGATTGGAGGCAGTCCTCCTCTTTGCGTTTGGTTAAGAAATGAGTTGTATCGCATGTCATGGATGCTGTTCTTGTGGAAATATAGTAAACACATTCAAAATTAGATGCTGAGGGAAACTCTATACCCTGAATATTTGCCTATAGCTAAAGCTGTTGTTGAAAGAACAGAACTTCAGCCCATCTGTCATTCCCACCACTAGGCTCACCTCAGGTATGAAGATGAGTCAGCAAAAAGATGCACTCCACTCCTCAATCAATCAGGCGTTTGTTAAGAGCGAGTACTCACCTGTAAGGGTCTATAGGCGCTGGGAGAGTTGGGGGTGCAGGTTCCAGTCCATCAAGGAGGGGGTCTGTCAAAGGGCCAGATTTTGAGGTTTCTTGCAAAGATGGGCAGCAATGTTGTCCGTCTGAGGTGGAGTGGGAGGGAGTTCCAGGCTGTGGCCACGAGGAAGGAGAAGGAGTGGCCTCCCGATCTGGTCTTTCTGGTGCAGGGGACCTCGGCGTACGAGAGCTGGGCAGATTGTAGGGTCCTTTGGGGTGCGTGGAATTTTAGTCTGCAGTTCAGGTATGCTGGTCCGGAATCGTGGAGGGCGTTGTGTGTGTGGGTGAGCATGTTGAAGGTGACTCTAGCCTTGATGGGGAGCCAGTGGTGTGCGCAGGTGCTGGGAGATGTTCCAGTGTCTTGGAAGGGTGAGGACCAGTCTTGTGGCAGCGTTCTGGATGTTCTGTAGCTTGTGGGTGAGGTTTTTATTTACTTCGGCATCGAGTGCGTTGCCGTAGTCGAGTGATCTGGGCATGAGTGACGATCTTTCTATGTTCGAGGGGGATCCATTTGAAGGTAGGAGGCGGAGGGTGTTTGTGGAATGGAGGGGTACCCCTAAATGAGTTTCCTAAATCAGGGTGAGAAAGCAATATTTGGAAACAGACATTTAGGAAATGGTTAAAAAGCTGGACCTATATTATGCAATACCAATATGTGACCAGAAAGGTGATTATTATTCCAAAATATATTCTTTTATTGAAAAAAATATAATATGTATAATTTTTTATATATATGTGTTATTTATATTTTGTATAACATTGTTGCTTATAGACTAACGAACAATAAAGTGCATACAAAGTACAATGTATAAACTATAACCAAATGGGCAATAAATAACAAATTTGATAGAAAATTTATAGCAGCCTGATGTTTATAGATAACATGCTCAAAATCAGCATAAGATGAACCATTTCAAATGTTTTAAAAAAATATCCAAAAGAGAGAATGGCTAACATAATTAAAATCTACGCGCGTTTCGGCGGGACGCCTTTTTCAGGTAGCCATGAGTCTTAGATGAATAGTTGAGATTATAGAAAGAGGAGGGAAATGAAATTGCTTCAAAAAGTTGGTCCGACACTTAAATCAAGGCCTTTAAATCTAGCGTGATGCCCCCTGAATTCCCTATAGGATGTCGTGGAAATGGATTCTACTTCACAAGTCCGTTCCAGTCACTAAAAACTCCATAAAGTTGCTGGGTGGCAAACAAGACTTGGGTTAAGATATATAACATCTATAGTTCATGAGGTGAGTCAAGATTTTAGTTATGTTAGTTATGTTAGCCATTCTCTCTTTTGGATATTTGTTTAAAACATTTGAAAGGGTTTATCTTATCCTGATTTTGAACATTTTGTATCAAATTTGTTATTTGTTACCCATTTGGTTATAGTGTATACATTGTACTTTGTATGCACTTTACTGTCTGTTAGTCTATGAGCAACAATGTTATACAAAATATAAATATTACATATATATAAAGAATTATACATATCAGATTTTTTTCAATAAAAGTATATATTTCGAATAATAATCACCTTTCTGGTCACATATTGTCATTGCATAGTATACGTTCACCTTTTTAACCGTTTTCTCAATGTCTATTTGCAAATATTGGAGGTAGATGGTGTGGAAGCAGGACGACGAGAGAGAGTTGATCTGGCTGTCTATTTTGAGCTCAAAGTCCAGGATGATTCCCAGGTTCTGAGCGTGGGGGTGGGCGGGTTTCCGAGGGCAAGGGGCCACCAGGTATCGTTCCAGACATCTGGGTTCGGGCCCATGATGAGTACTTCTGTCTTGTTGGTGTTTAGTTGTAGGTAGCTGTTTTTCATTAATTTGGTGACGGCTTCCATGCCTTCTCGAAATTTGAGTCTGGCTGTGTTGGATTCACTGGAAAGGGAGAGGATGAGTTTGGTGTCGTCTACGTAGGACAACAATGTTGAGTCTGTAGGTTCTGACGATGGGGGTGACGCGAGCCATGTAGACGCTAACCAGCGTATGGCTGAGGTAGGACCTCTGGGAGACTCAGCAGGTGGTTGGTGTAGGGTCCAAGAGAAAAGGGGGAGTCTGACCTGCTGCGATCTGCCGGAGAGAAAGGAGCGGTTCCAGTCGAGGGCCTTATCCTGGATCCCTACGTCGTGGAGCCTGCATATGTTGAACACCGCTGAGAGTTCGACGAGGATGAGGGCTACTGTTTCTCCTATATTCAGTAAGGTGCGTATGTCATCTGTTGAGGCGCGTTGTTGGTAACTTGTCTGTTGATGGCTTTCTCTATGACTTTTGCTGGGAACGGGAGCAGGGAGATGGGTCTGTAGTTTTTGCTGTCGGTGGGGTACGCCAAGGGATTCTTCAGGAGGGGGTTGACCTTGGCGTGTTTCCAGTCATCGTGGAGCAAGGCGGTCGCCGGGGAGCCGTTGATGGTGTGACGGAGCATGGGTGCGATGGTGTCGTAGGCTCTGTTGAAGATGTGGTGGGGGCAGGGGTCCATGCGGGCCCCAGGGTGGATTGACTTCATTGGTTGGTGTTCTGAAGTTGGAGTGGATGCATCTGTGGTCAGTCCATAGGAGTTTGGTGGTGAGGTTGAAGGTGATGAGTTTCCTGTTGTGAAGGGGGGGTCGAGGGTGTGTCCTGTTGAGTGTGTGGGTTCGGTCATGATTTGGCAGAGTCCAATGTTGTGGAGGCTTTTGAGAAGGGATTTGGTGTTGGGGTACAGTTGGTTGTTGGTGTGGAAGTTGAGATCTCCCAGCAGGGTGTAGTTGGTGGATGCGATGGCATGTGAGGAGATGATGTCCATGATGGAGTTGGCGAATGGTCCACGGGGTCCAGGGGATCGGTAGATGAGGGTTCCTAATAGGGTGGAGGTAGGGCTGGCCAGTATCTTGAGGTGTAGGTGTTCCATCATGTAATGTAGTAATGTGATGCAATCTCAATTGTTTTTGCAAAAAGTCTTTATTGTTTTTCATATGCATACAAGGGAAAAAGAAAAATGTTAAGAGGGAGATGTGGGGAGTAGGTGGAGGGAGGGGGCTGTGAAAATGATCCTTAGAAGGAGGACAGAAAAAAGGGTGGTCGACAGGGTATGACATTACACTGTGGGTGAGGTGGTAATGAACAGGATATACAGAGGTAAATATGTGGATGTAGGAAACATCCATAAACCAGTAGCGCTAGCGAAAACTATTGTCATACAATCTCATGCAGCAACCTCAATATCCACTGGGATAATAATAGAAAATAATCCCTGAGTTGAAGTAGCAATAGTGAACTTGAAGGAGGGTGAGCACCTGAAAGAAAAGATGTTGCACACATCAGGGATTAACATTGTTTATGTAGAGAGAAAGCATTGACTAAATTGAATAGCAGCATTTGTCCAACCTAAAAAGTCCAAGATCATACTTCAAATGTCGTCAATGAAGGTTAAAAGATCAAATTAAATAATCTTTTTCAAATACATTTTAAAGTTATTTCCAAACCAAGGCAAGTGTTCTAGCACGTGTATTGGGTTAGGGAGAAAAGTTGATGGGCGTTCTCTGATCATGATTTTACCACAAAATTGAACTTCTCCTCAGATGCAGCTTGTCAGCTGGTGTGGGAAGGATTAGACACCCTATGAAATAATGACCACAATCGGTTAGTACATGAAACAGTTCGAACTGACAAACAGGGAAATGTGATAATAGCATGTGGGTAGGGATGAGACGGTAAACAAGATGCTCTGCCATCAATCAAGAAAGTCAGAAGGGTACATAGACCTCTTGGTGGTCACCTACTATCTCTCAAACCCCTGGGAGGATAGTACAAGCACATCCTGTGCCTTCATGTATGCCCAGTGCTGGAAACCCTCCCAGCACTTAAAACTCACTACCTCTGTGGCAGTCGCAACTCAACAACGGTGGTGTGACGGCACCGACCTGCTGCCTGTGAGCCTTATATGCAGCTCCTTGCCACTGCCCACACTTTCTTTTTTTAATTTAGCCTTGGTAATATCAAAACAACTTTTGTCCTTTTGTGTTTTTGTGAACACAGCCAGTGTACAAGTCAACCATTGCCGTCTTTCTAGGCTTCTAATGGTTAAAGGGAAGAGGGCTGCGTGGGCCGTGCCACAAACAATCTACAGAGTACCATTTTAAATGGCAGAACTCTGTAAGTGAATGTCTGGATTATGCATGAGTGAGGGGCATGATTCAATTATGCCCCCGTGACACAGGTTCAATACATTTGAATTTTGCCACCTTGTTTTGTTTTGAATACATTACTTATCCAGAGAACAGATGAACAAAAGATCTAGGGCCAGATGTACAATAGATTTTTGCATGCGCAAAAAAACCTGAGGGCTATGTATTTAGCAAGTCGCTAATTAAATAGCCTATAAGTTCACCCAAAGGGGAAACTTTATTGACAGGTTACATTAATGATCCAGACAGGGGCGGATTGGGAACCAAAACCGGCCCTGGCAGAGTGCTCGGCTCCCCGATCCCCGCGCGGGAGTTGGGGGTGCCGCTGAGCTCTTTGCCAGGGACGGTTTTCTGCCGATTTTGTTACAGGGACGATTTTGCAGCAATGCTGCAAAAACGGCCCTGTAACAAAAACGGCCCCCAGGGGCCCAAAACCCGCCCCCACCCGTGTGGCACACGGGGGAATTGCCCGGTGCCTGCTACGGTCAGTCCAGGCCTGGATCCAGAGAACATATAAACAAAAGATCTAGGGCCAAATGTACAATGGATTTTTGCATGCGCAAATGGGTTTTAGACCTGTTTGCGCATGCAAAAAAACCTGTGGGCTATGTATTTAGAGAGTCTTTAATTAAATAGTGACTCACAAAATTTGATTAGCTACTCGCTATTAGGAATTGGCGATCGGAGGGCGTCCCTTCCTAAAAGTGAGTCTGAACCCTACGTAAGAATCTTTTGCGACCACAATTGTGGTTGCAAAAGACTTGCAGTTTACCACCCTCTTCAAGAGGGCGGCAAACCATTTGCAAACTGGAATGGGACCCCTTCCCCTTGGTGAATGCAGGCAGTGGTCCTTGGGACCACTTCCTGCCCTTAAAAAAAGAAACAAAAACGTTTCTTTATTTTTTAAATGTATTCCGCTTTCCTTTAAGGAATACAGGCGCATTTCAAAAAACATAACTGCTTTATTTAAAAGCAGTTCCAGACGTGGAGGTCTGCTGACCCCAGCAGGCCACCAACCCTGGGAGTGCCAGCCATTCCCAATAGGGTTGCAAATTGCAACAGCCTCATTATTATGCATGAGTCATGCAATTTGCGACCCCATTGGGAATCGCAAACAGTGTCTGAGACACTGTTGTACATTGGCAATTGTGACTCGCATTTTGGCACAATTTGTGAGTTGCAATTGCCAATGATCATACATCTGGCCCCTATTCTTTAAAAAGATAGAGAAATGTTTCTAGAACTTTGTGAAGTGTCTGAATGTTGGCCTCTCATAACCACCCAATCTATATTTCTTTACTTTGGGAGCATGCAGTAAAAAATGGTGTCAAGATCTAATTACACAGATGGGAAAGTGCCATTTAAAAAGTGGTGCAAAAGGATTGTCAGACATTACATACAATGTTTTGAGGACCAAGCAGAGGGATTTGAAAATCACCCTCTCCTTGATTGGCATCCAAAGTAAGGAAGCGAGAACTGGAGTCATATGTTTGCGCATTGTTAGGCCAGTAAACGTTTTGGCTGCTGCATTTTGAATCCGCTGTAGGGGCCAGAGGTGATAGTCCAGGAAGATCAAAAAATGGAAATAAACTAAAGCATTCACAAGTTCCCTTTTTTGCAAAAAAATGAAAAAAATTATCTCAGAAATTGAAGATGATAGAAACAAGGGTTGGTCAGAATATGCATCTGAGGAACAAAGGTCAAATGGGACTCAAATTCAATCCCAATATTTTTATTAACACATCCTACAAGAGTGGGCCAATCCCCTAGAATTTGGGGCCAAAACAGGGAGCTGTTACAAAGTGGTATCTATGTTTATCACCATTCAACTTCAGCTGATTACAACTCCTCCAGGCCTCTATTTCTATCAGACAGTAATGAAAATTGTCATTTATTGTTCTAAATATGACTAGAGTGTCAGCTACATAAATACGGCACATTCCTTGATAAGAATCCACAAAGACCAGTAGCGGGATCCCAAACTTCTAACATGGCTGAGATGTCAGCACTTTAAGACTCTGTGAGGAGGGGGAGGCCGGTCTTCCTTTATCTCTGCGGCCCTGTTTAGATCATTACTTGCCTTGCTAGTTTTTTAATCAGCACCACATTCCTACCCTGCCACTATAATGAGAAGTCACCAGCAGTGGAATCATTTACAAAGTTGTTGTTATGTGTTTTTGTGGGTAACAATGTGTGCTAGTGGATTTGTGGAAGAAAGTGTGTGTGTGTGTGTGTGGAAGTGTGTATGAAGGAGTGAGAATGAGTACATCATAGTGAGTGTAAAAGTGTGTGAGTTTGTATTTGATTCTGACTGTCCATGAATGGGAGTGAGTGAATATTGCTGATTGAGAGTCAATGTATGTGTGAGCGTGTTTGTGAGTGACAATGAGTGTAACAGAGAATGTGTGTGCATAAGTGAGAATCAGTAACTGAAAGAGAGAAGGAAAGAATAACTGTGAGTAGGACCCACAAGCACTCACTGGCACCATTTAAGTACTAGACGTTTCAAGAAAAAGTGGTTCTTTCGTGTAGACCTATTAGTACTTCAAAGTACAATAAATGTAATACAGAAATTATGCTCTCTACACACACAAGGAAGAAAAACAAAACTAGTGCTCTTTAAGTCTGTGCTCAATATTAATCAGAATTACTTCATTCAGTTATGAGCTGTTTGTTTGTATCAAGAGAACTCCTGTTGGTGGTCACGGCGGGTCTTTATCAAGACGGGGAAGCGGGGATTATATGTACACTGTCCTGACAGGCATGGGGGTTCTATGCCTGAAGCACTATGGCACAGTGGAACAATATGATTTAGTCCGGTGCAATGTAGCTCAATAGTTTACATTTCGCGATCAATCTGGTAACAATGAACGGAACGAAGTCTCGGCCATCGGGAGCAATCGTCAACAGGGGCACAGAAGGGTCGAAACGTCGACGCAATCTTTAGGTCCAGAATGACCCGGTTTCCACAACAAGGATGAAACTGTGGTTTCAAACAGAACTCTGGCCTCTTCTAAAAAAATACTTTTAGATATAATACCCTGTTGATATTGTATATACTGCGCACTCTGTCACCTTTTCACTGTGCACAACTGTCACTAAACAGTATTTTGTACATGATTCGAGTTCTCTTGATACAAACAAATAGCTCATAACTGAATGAAGTAATTCTGATAAATATTGAGCACAGACTTAAAGAGTACTAGTTTTGTTTTTCTTCCTTGTGTGTGTAGAGAGCATAATTTCTGTATTACATTTATTGTACTTTGAAGTAATAATAGGTCTATCCGACAGAACCGCTTTTTCTTGAAACGTCTATACTACCCAGGTTCTGAGGGACACAGGGTTACCCCATTGTTTGAACAACCATTTAAGTACTAGCCAGGAATAGTCACCAGGATCCATAAAATCATAGAAACTGAAGAAAAGCCTGGATGTTAACAGAAGCAGTTTTCAAACAACATTAAAGAACATTACTAGGCTGTCCGGTTTTAGGTTTAAACATATAATAACTGATAAAACACCACTGAAAGAGAAATAGCCCTCACCAGTGAAAACATATAAACACTGAAAAAATACCTGCACAACCACAACCTAAATGCCATGCAAAGAATGAAAGAGTCATTTTTTTCACCCGAAGTGGGCAATACAATGTTATATAAGCTAGCAGCAAGAAAGACTGGGCCTACATTATTCTGCTTGTGTTTTGTTGTTTAGGGATGCCGCTATAATATTGTTTCTTCTTCCTTTTGCTTTTTTCAGTTTTGTGGTCTTTGGTCTAAAGATGCAGGGTTTAGAAGCATATTTCAGGTCTTGTTTCATTATTTTACAAAGTGTAGAGAATCAGTAAATATCAAAATCATATTTGATATTTTGGCTGCGTTTGATTCGTTCACCGATAGGTAAAGTGGCTGGAAATCTTTCCCAATAAGTGTAATCACATTTGCCCACAGAGAATGGTTAACAACTCTTGAGACATCAGCCCCAGTTTCTGGTGGGTCAGTATTGATAGTATTCAATGCAAGGTATAGTGACAAGTATATGTGAAAAGAGTGCTATCACCAAGCATCTGAGATAGTGGTGAAAAGATGAAACCAGACTTTTGGAAAACATGGAATGCAGTGTCACTTGGAATGCTCTGCAAAAAGGTTCTTTCTAAGTTCAACAAAGATTGGAGTGATATTGTTTGTATTTGCACTGATTCAGATAAATATATGAAAATGTTGTGTGATGCATTTTTAGATTTTTACAGGAAAACATAACTGCTCTAGTGGACATATTAAAAAACTAGAGCCTGTCTGAAAACACCCTTGTTTGCCAAGTTTCAGTATAATTGGTGTTGATGTGAAACATCTCATTGAGAGTAGGCTGGGCATCACCTTTAGTGACTTTGGGACTGCAGCATGTTCCATGCTATGGTGGTTGCTACTTGGTAAGCAAAGCATTGTTGAAGAGCATTTCAGGAACTTTTATTTTACAATGTATAAGAAATGGCTTGCAATGATGCATATAAATGTCCCTTCACCAACCATGGCATTTGAAGTCAATAAAACCTCACTGTCGTACTCTGTTCAAATTCTAGATCCCTTCCGTAAAGGGGAATTTCCTCCATAGTTTAAAAAGTGCTGCTTCATTTTTGAGGGCATAAGCGCCCAGTTCAATGCAAATGTTGCAGAACCTGCTCTGAGAATTGCAATCTTGAAGTGCACCAGTATTGGCATGGAAAGTTATGTCAATGGCCAGAGTTAACAAATTGTTTACTGGCTGTTTTGGCGTTGCCCGTCTCAAGTGATAATGTTGAGAGGGCCTTTTAACAGAAAAAAATTTACATGGCAAAGGAAAGAGTGAGCGCCCATGATCAAAGAAGAAGCATTGTATGGTGTACTATAATAAGTTAAATTTGCAAACATTTATTTGGACCTCATATACACATAGGTACACTGTCTATATACCATGTGCTATCAGTGCATAAGGCAAGCAATAATAAAAGCAAAACATTCCATAAACACCATAAAAACACTGTTTCTGTTGTTTTTAATGGTGCGAAAATGTGTAACCACTGATAACCACTGTTTTTAAAGGTATTGAAATCACTTGAAAACACTGTTAAAAAGAAAAACACTAGAATTTATCAAAAATAGAAACTGAAAACAGGAAAACCTAAACATTACATATCTATAAACAATTAGATGGTAAATCCTTACAAGCTGTGGTATGTGGCTGTAGGATTGTCCTTGCATGAAAGTGAAACGCAGAACAGTCACCATTTTACAGTAGGTCGCAGCTTCAGGCTTTTGCTCAGATGGTGAAGGGTCAGTTAGTGTGGGGAGCTCCTGATGCAGTTAAAAGATGGAGGTGTCTAGAGTCCCAGTATTGAGGGAGCAGAGGTGCATGGAGAAATACACAGCCAGGTGTACAACCACCTGATTGTACCCCCCCAGCCAATGCGCGCCACTGCAGACGTTGTGTATAGTCGGGCTTTCATGAATCTCGTTGGGTCTTCACTCTATTTGAGCTTCATATACCTTCATCTTCTAAGGGATGAAAAGGCAATCTTTACAATTTAAGAAGACATAGAGTGCCATGTGGAGTGAAGACCAACTGTTTCCAGGGTTGAATGTTCTTCAGCGTGGAAAGAATTTGGTGAGGTCAGCAGACAACTTGACTTTGGAGGCACACCCAGAGCAAGCAGCAGATCCTTCTTGAGTGAATACCCACAGCACCCTATGTAGATTATGCTATTCCTATGTATATATTTTTGTAACTTCATACAAAATACATCCCAGGATTTAGGATGTTCTAAATCCTCTGACTAAGGTATAGATTCAAATTACCAGCTAGAACCAGGAAACCTGGTAGGCCGTGGGCCACGGAACACTTAAGCATTTCAGGAGTCAGGGGCGTAACAAACGCCACCGCCGGCCCTGCAGTGCGGGGGCCCCACTCTCTTCATTAAATGAAGGGGGCCAGGCCCCCCCCTCAGCTCTTCAGTGAGAGCTTTGAGAGAGGCTTGCGCTGAAGCAAGTCTCTCTCCCTCTAAGGCAGGTGCGGGCTGTCTGCAGCCTGCTCCGAGCCCCTCGCCCCCTCCCTCTGACTGAAGAGAAACAAAGTTTCAACTTACCTTGCTTCAATTCAGTCAGAAGTGCCAGGCAAGGAAAGAGGTAGGGTTGGGGCCCCAGAGAGTAGAAGGCAGCACAGAGCACTGCAGGGGACCCTGACAAGGATGGGGCCTGGGGGCCCCAGAGAGAGAGGAGGTAGCACAGAGCACTGCTCGGGACCCTGACAAGGACGGGGGCTGGGGGCCCCAGAGGGAGAGAGGAGGCAGCACAGAGCACTACTCGGGACCCTGACAAGGACGGGGGCTGGGGGCCCCAGAGAGAGAGAGGAGGCAGCACAGAGCACTGCTCGGGACCCTGACAAGGACGGGGGCTGGGGGCCCCAGAGAGAGAGGAGGCAGCACAGAGCACTGCTCGAGACCCTGACAAGGACGGGGTGGGGGCCCAGAGAGAGAGAAGGCAGCACAGAGCACTGCAGGGGACCCTGACAAGGATGAGGGCTGGGGGACCCAGAGAGAGAGCAGGAGGCAGCACTGAGCACTGCTCAGGACCCTGACAAGGACAGGGGCTGGGGGCCCCAGAGAGGAGGAAGCACAGAGCACTGCTCGAGACCCTGACAAGGACGGGGGCAGAGGGCCCCAGAGAGAGAGGAGGCAGCACAGAGCACTGTTCGAGACCCTGACATGGACGGGGGCTGGGGGCCCCAGAGAGAGAGGAGGCAGCACAGAGCACTGCTCGGGACCCTGACAAACACCGGGGCTGGGGGCCCCAAAGAGAGAGAGCAGGAGGCAGCACTGAGCACTGCAGAGGACCCTCACAAAGGTGGGGGCTGGGGGCCCCAGAGAGAGATAAGGCAGCACAGAGCACTGCTCGGGAACCTGACAAGGAAGGGGTCTGGGGTTCCCAGAGAGAGAGGAGGCATCACAGGGCACTGCTCAGGACCCTGACAAGGACTGGGGCTTTCGGCCCCCAGAGAGAGAGGAGGCAGCACAGAGCACTGCTCGGGACCTTGACAAGGACGGATGCTTTGGGCCCCAGAGAGAGAGGAGGCAGCACAGAGCACTGCAGGGGACCCTGACAAGGACGGGGGGTGGGGGACCCAGAGAGAGAGCAGGAGGCAGCACTGAGCACTGCTCAGGACCCTGACAAGGACGGGGGCTGGGGGCCCCAGAGAGGAGGCAGCACAGAGCACTGCTCGAGACCATGACAAGGATGGGGGCTGGGGGCGCCACAGAGATTAGAGCCAGCACAGAGCACTGTTCGGGACCCTGACAAGGACGGGGGCTGGGGGCCCCAGAGAGAGAGCAGGAGGCAGCATCGAGCACTGCAGGGGAGCCTGACAAAGATGGGGGCTGGGGGCCCCAGAGAGAGAGGAGGCAGCACAGAGCACTGCTCGGGACCCTGACAAAGAAGGGGTCTGGGGGACCCAGAGAGAGAGGAGGCAGCACAGGGCACTGTTCGGGACCCTGACAAGGACGGGGGCTGGGGGCCCCAGAGAGAGAGGAGGCAGCACAGAGCACTGTTCGGGACCCTGACAAGGACGGGGGCTGGGGGGCGCAGAGAGAGAGGAGGCAGCACAGAGCACTCTCGGGACCCTGACAAGGACGGGGGCTTTGGGCCCCAGAGAGAGAGGAGGCAGCACAGAGCACTCTCGAGACCCTGACAAGGACGAGGGCTGGGGGCCCCAGAGAGAGAGCAGGAGGCAGCACCAAGTGCTGCTCAGGACCCTGACAAAGACGGGAGCTGGGGGCCCCAGAGAAAGAGGAGGCAGCACAGAGCACTGCTCGGGACCGAAAAAGGACGGGGGCTGGGGGCCCCAGAGAGAGAGCAGGTGGCAGCACAGAGCACTGCTCGGGACCCTGACAAGGGTGGGAGTGGGGGCCCCCAGAGGGAGAGGAGGCAGCACAGAGCACTGCTTGGGACCCTGACAAGGACGGGGGTGGGGGCCCTAGAGAGAGAGCAGGAGGCAGCACAGAGCACTGCTCTGGACCCTGACAAGGGTGGGAGTGGGGGCCCCAAGAGAGAGCATTCTCCAGGGCAAAGGGATGAGGCAGCAAAATGGTGCTCTAAGGTAAGCACTCTTTTTAGAAGCACCATGTGGGCGTCCACAGGGGGGGGCAGAGGGGGGGCCAAGAAGGGTGCAAGTCATAGGGGAGAAGGGTGCAAGGTATAGAGGAGAAGGGTGCAAGGCAGAGAGGAGATGGGTGCAAGGCGAAGAGGAGATGGGTGCAAGGCGGAGAGGAGATGGTTGCAATGTGGAGGGGAGAAGGGTGCAAGGCAGAGAGGAGAAGGGCGCAAGGCAGAGGGGAGAAGGGTGCAAGGCAGAGGGGAGAAGGGTGCAAGGCAGAGAGAAGGGTGCAAGGCACAGAGGAGCTGGGTGCAAGGCAGAGAGGAAAAGGGTGCAAGGCAGAGGGAAGAAGGGTGCAAGGTAGAGGCGGGAAGGGTGCAAGGTAGAGAGAAGGGTGCAAGGTAGAGAGGAGAAGGGTGCAAGGTGGAGAGGAGATGGGTGCAAGGCGGAGGAGAGAAATGTGCAAGGTAGAGAGGAGAAGGGTGCTAGGAGGAGAGGAGATGGGTGCAAGGCGGAGGGGAGAAGGGTGTAAGGTAGAGAGGAGAAAGGTGCAAGGCAGTGGGGAGAAGGGTGAAAGCCAGAGGGGAGAAGGCTGCAAGGCAGAGTGGAGAAGGCTGCAAGGTAGAGGGGAGAAGGATGCAAGGCAGAGGGGAGAAAGGTGCTAGGTATAGAGGAGAAGGGTGCAAGGTGGATGGGAGGGGAGAAGGGTTCAAGGCAGAGGGGAGAAGGGTGCAAGGTGGAGAGTAGAAGGGTGCAAGGTAGAGAGGAGAAGGGTTCAAGGCAGAGGGGAGAAGTGTGCAAGGTAGAGGGGAGAAGGCTGCAAGGCAGAGGGGAGAAGGGTGCAAGGCAGAGGAGAGAAGGGTGCAAGGCAGAGGAGAGAAGGGTGCAAGACGGAGAGGAGAATGGTGCAAGGTGGAGGGGGAGAAGGGTGCAAGGCGGAGGGGGAGAAGGGTGCAAGGCGGAGGGGAGAAGGGTGCAAGGCAGAGGGGAGTAGGGTGCAAGGCAAAGGGGAGAAGGGTGCACGGCAGAGGGGAGAAGGGTGCAGGCAGAGGGGAGAGGGGTGCAAGGCAGAGGGGAGAAGGGTACAAGTCAGAGGGGAGAATGGTGCAAGGAGGAGAGGAGAAGGGTGCAAGGTAGAGGGGGAGGAGGTTGGAAGGCAGAGAGGAGAAGGCTGCAAGGCAGAGTGGAGAAGGCTGCAAGGTAGAGGGGAGAAGGATGCAAGGCAGAGGGGAGAACGGTGCTAGGTATAGAGGAGAAGGGTGCAAGGTGGAGGGGAGGGGAGGGGAGAAGGGTTCAAGGTGGAGAGGAGAAGGGTGCAAGGTAGAGAGGAGAAGGGTGCCAGGCAGAGGGGAGAAGTGTGCAAGGTAGAGGGCAAGAAGGGTGCAAGGCAGAGGGTAGAAGAGTGCAAGGGGGATGGTGATGAAGTAAAAAATGTGCCCCCCCCCCCCCCCCCCGGAAACATTTCTGCGGACGCCCATGGCAACGCACACTACTTTGTGAGAGAGAGTGGAGTGAGAGAGAGTGGAGAGGAGTGAGACAGAGAGTGGAGCAAGAGAGAGAGTGGAGCAAGAGAAAGAGCAGAGCAAGGGAGAGAGTGGAGCAAGAGAGAGAGTGGAGCAAGAGAGAGAGTGGAGAGCGAATGGATAAAGAGTGGATAGAGACAGTGGAGAGAGAGAGAGAGAGAGAGAGAGAGAGAGAGAGAGAGAGAGAGAGAGAGAGAGTAGAGAGAGAGTAGAGAGAGTGGGTCGAGAGAGAGGGTCGAGAGAGAGAGTGGACAAAGAGAGAGAGTAGAGAAAGAGGGTAGAGAGAGAGTGGAGAGAGAGACAGTGGAGAGAGAGTGGAGAGCAAGAGTGGAGAGAGAGAGTGGAGAGAGAGAGAGAGAGAGAGAGTAGAGAGAGAGAGAGAGAGGAGAGAGTACAGAGAGTAGAGAGAGTAGACAGAGAGTGGAGTAGAGAGAGTGGATAGAGAGTGGAGAGCGAGTGGAGAGAGAGACAGTGGATAGAGAGACAGTGGAGAGAGAGAGTAGAGAGAGAGTGGAGAGAGAGAGAGTTGAGAGAGACAGCAGAGAGAGAGAGAGAGAGAGAGAGTGGAGAGAGAGTGGAGAGAGAGTGGAGAGAGATTAGAGAGAATGGAGAGAGAAAGTGGAGAAAGACAGTGGAGAGAGAGGGAATGGAGAGAGAGAGAGTGGAGAGAGTGGAGAGAGAGAGAGAGTGGAGAGAGAGAGGAGAGAGTAGAGAGAGACATCAAAGAGAGAGAGTGGAGAGAGAGTAGAGAGAGAGTGGAGAGAGAGAGA
This sequence comes from Lissotriton vulgaris, assembly GCF_964263255.1. NCBI lineage: Eukaryota > Metazoa > Chordata > Amphibia > Caudata > Salamandridae > Lissotriton > Lissotriton vulgaris. The sequence continues at coordinate 546,859 of NW_028244065.1, forward strand.
ATGGAGAGAGAGAGTGGAGAGAGAAAGAGAGAGAGAGAGTGGAGAGAGAGAGTGGAGAGAGAGAGTGGAGAGAGAGAGAAAGTGGAGAGAGAGTGGAGAGAGAGAGAGTGGAGAGAGTGGAGAGAGAGAGAGTGGAGAGAGAGAGCGTGGAGAGAGAGTGGAGAGAGAGAGTGGAGAGAGAGTGGAGAGAGAGAGTGGAGAGAGAGAGAGTGGAGAGGGTGGAGAGAGAGAGAGCGGAGAGAGCAACAGTGGAGAGAGAGAGTGGAGAAAAAGAGTGGAGATAGAGAGTGGAGAGAGAGTGGAGAGAGAGAGAGAGAGTGGAGAGAGAGAGTGTGGAGAGAGAGTGAGTGGAGAGAGAGAGTGGAGAGAGAGTACAGAGAGAGAGAGTGGAGAGAGGAGAGAGAGAGTGGAGAGAGAGAGAGAGAGAGAGAGAGAGAGAGAGAGAGTGGAGAGATAGTAAAGAGAGTGGAGAGATTGAGAGAGAGAGAGAGAGAGAAGGGAGAGTAGAGAGAGAGAAGGGAGAGTAGAGAGAGAGAAGGGAGAGAGAGTGGAGAGAGAGTAGAGAGAGTGAGAGACAGTGGAGAGGGAGACAGTGGAGAGAGAGAGAGAGTGGAGCGAGAGTGGAGAGATAGTGGAGAGAGAGTGGAGCGAGAATGGAGAGAGAGTATAGAGAGAGAGAAGGGAGAGTAGAGAGAGAGAAGGGAGTGAGTGAGAGGCAGTGGAGAGAGAGACAGTGGAGAGAGAGTAGAGAGAGACTGGAGAGAGAGTATAGAGAGTGAGAGAGTGAGAGAGTGGAGAGAGAGACAGTGGAGGGAGAGACATTAGAGGGGGCGACAGTGGAGATAGAGACAGTGGAGATAGAGTGGGCAGAGTTGAGAGAGAGAATGGAGAGAGAGAGATAGAGTGGAGAGAGAGTAGAGACTGACTGACTCAGAGTCTGAATACTGACTGACGGAGAGACTGACTGGCTGAGAAACTGACAGAGAGAGAGAGACTGACTGACTGACTGACTGAGTGATAGAGAGGCTGACAGAGAGAGAGAGACCGAATGACAGACAGACAGACAGAGAGAGAGAGAGAGAGAGAGAGAGAGAGAGACTGACTAAGAGAGACTGAATGACAGAGAGAGAGAGAGACTGACTGACTGGGAGAGACTTACTCATTGAGAGAGAGAGAGAGAGAGAGAGAGAGAGAGAGAGAGAGAGAGAGAGAGAGGGGGAGACTGGGATGGAATTGGGGTCACAGTGTGTATGAAGCTATGCAATGCCTCTTAAGATTGCTATTGTCTACTAATACAAATTTATCATCAAATTGTGCTCTTTGTAGTTACATCTGATTTTAAAATACTGCATTGTCGCTTTGTCTAATGTTTTAAAATGGAAACGAGAAGGAGCAGTGGATGCACTTTTGTCAAAACTGACGATGAGTGGGCCCGATGTTGTATATCATGGCAGGAGTCTGCATCAGCAAACCCACCTAACATTGGGCAAACCGGCGTATTGATGGCAGGGACCCTGTAATGAATGGACCACCGCCTATGATAGCCTGCTGGCAGACTAAGCCCAACCTTTGACTCCACCATCCAGTGTCACTTATATCGGCTGGATTGGTGACAGTGGCGTAACAATCACGCCGCATCCCCTGCAGTATGGCGGGTCGCTGGTCTGAGAGCTCTAGACTGGCACGGAGGATGGGAGGGGACCTCCTCCATGCAGTTTGCAGGGGGGCCCCCTCAAGTTTCTTTACGCCACTTACAGGTGTTTGGTGAATCCTGGGTAATGATCAGTCCTGTAAGATTCCTGTGGATTTTTCGTCGTTATTGGATTCTGGATTTCTTTTTACCACGAATAGACATACTCAAGAATGCAGAATAAGGATATGTTTAATGATTTTATTAAAATCACTGTCCTATCATGGTACATAAAATGTTTCTAACTGTAACTATAAAAATGAACAAAACAGTGGCAATAAAAACGAATAACAAACAGTATGATAAAAAGAATTGCAACATTGTAACAGTAGTTCAGAATCCTGAAGTCTTTTGTATGAAAAGACAGAGTCCATCTCTACCTTTTAACCCCTTCTGTCTTGCCTCTAGCTAAGATTTCTTAGCACCGAAAGGGCCTGTGTGAGTTGCTCTCTACCCCACATTATGATACCTCAGTTAAGGGGAAAAGTGTTGTTCTGTGTGAAGAAGGTTAGTGTCCCATTAAGCTGCTAAGGCCAGACTGGCTCTGAGATGCTAACCTGGGGCGTTCACAAAGGGTGCTTATAGCTTCTGCTTGCTCCATCAGGTCTGTTAGAAAGTCAACGATTATCTCTCTGCCCTTTTTCTTGTCTGTACCCAGCTCAAATACACCTTTATCAAGAACAGGCCTCACTTCATATGATGCCACATGCAAGTATTAACATATTATTCTAGTGGCACCTTCATTTAAATGTTTAAAGCATATAAATCATGTGAATATATATATATATATATATATATATATATATATATATATATATATATATATATATATATATATATATATATGTGTGTGTGTGTGTGTGTGTGTGTGTGTGTGTGTGTGTGTATATATATATATATATATCTATATATATATATAGATATATATATATATATATCACAGCTCCAGTCCAGAAGTCCTGAAAATACCCGGCCGGGTCACAGGAATAATAAGCACTCTCGAGCACGGCAAAGTTCTTTAGCAGGGCAGTTTAATTCAACAACAGGCGCGTTTCGGGAGAGCCCTCCCTTTCTCAATGTTTACATCTGAGACACAGTGCGCAGCGCCATTATAAATGTTTGTGAAGTTTTTAAAAACAAACAAAGGACTAGTTCTTTCACGCAGCATAGGGCGCCATCTTGCAGCGTATATTTACAACACGATTTGCATTAGATTGCTAGCAGGTATACCACACCTAAATATGGCCGTGTATCGGAAAAGTTGTTGTCTTGTAAATAAAGCTGTATGTTGTACATAATCATAATACGTTTTAAGGCTAAGACAACAATATATTGTTGAGAAATACTCAACTCATGACAAAAACACAAAACTCTAATGCGGTCCTGTCGGACAAAATCTAGCCGTGGATCGGCAATTGCAGCCCAATAGGACTGCCACAACTACGGTGTAGTCAGAAACTGTAGCAATTCATCTAGCTAGGATTTGCTAGTGATAACATCATCCATCACAGAAACAAAAAACAAAAACACTCAGAGCATTTCAAAAAACATTACACAAGCATTTAAACTAGTATTGGTATTTCAATGATTAAAGTATAACAAAACAAATGTTACTTGGTACAGATGTGCAAACAACACTAAATGCAATGTCTCTTTATAAATGAGAAATACACACACAAATAAATTAATAAATGGAATACATGAAACGCAATGGGGGTTACATAACTAGCAAATCTGAAGATGACATCAGGCATTCTATAAAGTCAGTGCTATTCCTAGAACCACTGCCCATCCTGTCAGTTTTCTGGCAGACGAATGTGCTCATCTCAGTTGCTAAAACCCTCTGTGCAGATGGTCCTTAGAGCTTCCAAAGTGGCATCTAAAGTATTCAATAAACAGTGTCCAGTAGGTGGCCACTCACTCATCCTCCAAAACTGAGTCATCGTTCTTAGGACCCTTGAAGTGAAGGACGGTCGGTGCGATGCTGCCATTTTGTAGCTGTTCAGAGGACATAGCACTATTGGAAGATGATGGGTCACATTCACAAGGACTGCATCCATGACAGATTGCAATGATGCTAAGGGTGGAGCACCACTGCTTTAGTGAATGCAGTCTTCTAGAGGTTGCACAACCTCTGTGAAAAATCAGATCATTGGAAGTATCAACTGCTGCAACAGGTGGCTCATACTTTCAGACATACTGCTACCTACATTCTTTTCGGAAAGTATGTAGAAATCAGGGTTAAATGAGATAGACCTGTGCAGACAGCAGGTGAAGTTGTGGGCATAACAGTTTGCATTATATTCCTAAAAGGTTGATGTTTCCTTTGCAGGGAAGAGTCTTCGAAGAGCAGCATGTATTTTAAAACTTGAATAAGAAAAGGTTGCCTTAAAAGATTGACACAGAGACAACCAAGATGATCTGTAATATTGGGAAACTAAAGTTTTCAGTCACTGGTTTCTGGTCTTCCACCGAGCTGCATTTGTGTCACCATCATACTGCTCCGAAGTCCCATTTATTGAAACTAGCCTTGTAACAAAAAATGCACTCATGTAAATCAGTTTTGAAGAAAAGGAAGGCATGCACTCACAGAGGCACTGAAAATGAGTTGAGAAGAACAGAGTGGTTGGCCATAGTCATGTTGGCCAAACACAACAAGGCTGGTGCAAGCATGTCTGTCACACTTGTTATATTGATTTTCAATGTCGTACATTTACAGAACAGAGAAAAACAGGAGGTCAAATGGACTTCAAGTATAAATTAATATTGCCACCCGAGTTATGCAGAAGAGTTGGGAACATCAGAGTCCTCTGAAATGGTGGATGGGTGAGACTTACTCAGCAGGAATCTGTATGATCAGGTGATCACCAGTTACATCTCCGCAAGTCTACTCAGCGAGATACCCTATTGCAGTGATAAAGAGTCCATTTTTGTACCATTCAATTGGGTAAAAATAGGCACCTTTTTATCTGCCAAAAGGGTCAAGATATGCCATGAGGTGACTGTGAGCTCATCAAATCTCAGTTATGGGATGCTATTTTCTAACGTTTTTTTTGCATAGGCAGCAATCTTCTTTCTTAAACAATGCCCCTACAACAATTGGCAGACATGCATCACACACTCCTTTTCATCTGTTCAATCAACCTAATGTATACGGTCAGGGTTGATGAAGGCAGAGAAAAGTCATGGCCGCTGCCTTCATCTTGGGATTCCCGATAATGAGGATCATGGAGTTAATGAACGGGTATGAAGTTGCTGCACACTCATAAATATATAATTTGAAAGACTCTGCATAACCAGTAGCATCTGTTAATGCAAAAAGCAATGCTACATCAAAGAGGACGTATAGAACCATCAGCGAGATAATCGTTTTTGCTGCCCTGGTGTGGGCATCCATGCTGGGCCCCTCAGTGAAGCCTGTGTGGTTCTGCTGCATCTGTCTGGTGTGCCTATAGAGAGAATTGAGAATCAGCACAACTGAGAAACCTATCACAACCAGTGGCACAAGGACTCCCACAATAGACATCAGCAGTGCATGCCAAAAGTTGTAGTTCTCCACCATTTGTACTAGAGTGTTATTGGTAGTGGTGGAGTTTTCTGATGCTGACTTTCCAAGGTAGAAGATTCCTGGGACAGTGATGACTAAGGAGTCAGTACAGATGAAAGGACAAACCAGGAAACAAAGCGGTCTATACCAAGCTTAAGGCGCACGAACAGGGGGTGCGAAAAGTTGACAATCTTGATGCAGTAGAAGAGGCAGAGCCAAGTGTTTTACCAGAAACTGGAGGTAAATAACAATGGGACGAGGACATAGAAGGTTTTCAAAACACTGTCACTGTGATATACCTCTGCCCATAGGTAAAAGATAAAGTGTTCCACTCCTGGAAAACACTGACAAGGAATATTTATCATGCCGAGGGCTAACAGCAGGAGATCGCATGGTGGGGGCCAGCGTCCACCACCAATCCACTGACCAGCAATCACAGCTGCCATAAAGGCATTACTGTTGATTCCCATTAACATCATAGTGCCACCAACAATAAAGGTAAAGGTCTGAAGCGGATACATTGTTTGTATCTGGGTGAACTTATTTTCTTCTCCCAGTCAGATAATGCTGGCTACCTAATGGAAGTGCAGGAATAAATCTGCTCCAGGAGTTTTGCTGAAGGATATTGATGATGCTGAACACCCAACAGAAATGCTGAACTCTCTTTTCTCCATTTCTAGAGGGTATTGCTGTCTCTTAACCAGAAGTGGAAGGCTGCCTTTCCTACAGACAGATTCTTGAAGCACAATACAATCTCTTAAACAGATATGCAGTCTCTTCACCTTTATAAAAGATTTTATTGCACGGGGAGACTCACATAGTATCGATCCATGGCATCTTTCCTCTCCAGAAGGTTTCCTGAAGAACAGTACAGATATCAGGTTTCCTGTTGGAAATTATTGTCCTTTGAAAGGAGATGAGGCGCCATTGCCAGTACAGAGCTTTCCATTGAAGGACATTCCAGTTTCTATATAGGAAGTGGGGGTGTCTCCTCTCAAGAATGCTTCCTGTTGAACAATACAACGTCTTAAACAGAAGTGTAAGGCTTGGCCGGTAGAGCCAGAAACAGAGACCTATGTCTATACTCATCGTAGAATTATTAGTTTTAAACACCTGGATAATATGGAAGACGTTCCGAGAGATGAAAAGAGATAGCATTTCCTGTGCTACTTTCTGTGGCAATGTCTGGCAAAGACTGGTAGGATCCTGAACTTGTGAAACAAATTTCAAACTAGTTTCTTTAACTCTGAGTCAAATATCAGGTCAAGCAGATTGGAGGCAGTCCTCCTCTTCGCGTTTGGTTAAGAAATGAGTTGTATCACATGTCATGGATGCTGTTCTTGTGGAAATATAGTAAACACATTCAAAATTAGATGCTAAGGGAAACTCTATAGCCTGAATATTTGCATATAGCTAAAGCTGTTGTTGAAAGAACAGAACTTTAGCCCATCTGTCATTCCCACCACTAGGCTCACCACAGGTATGAAGATGAGTCAGCAAAAAGATGCACTCCACTCCTCAATCAATCAATCAGGTATTTGTTAAGCGCGAGTACTCACCTGTAAGGGTCTATAGGCGCTTTGAGAGTTGGGGGTGCAGGTTCCAGTCCATCAAGGAGGGGGTCTGTCAAAGGGCCAGATTTTGAGGTTTCTTGCAAAGATGGGCAGCAATGTTGTCCATCTGAGGTGGAGTGGGAGGGAGTTCCAGGCTCTGGCCACGAGGAAGGAGAAGGAGTGGCTTCCCGATCTTGTCTTTCTGGTGCAGGGGACCTTGGCGTACGAGAGCTGGGTAGATTGTAGGGTCCTTTGGGGTGCGTTGAATTTTAGTCTGCAGTTCAGGTATGCTGGTCTGGAATTGTGGAGGGCGTTGTGTGTGTGGGTGAGCATGTTGAAGGTGACTCTAGCCTCGATGGGGAGCCAGTGGTGTGTGCAGGTGCTGGGAGATGTGCCAGTGTCTTGGAAGTTTGAGGACCAGTCTTGTGGGAGCGTTCTGGATGTTCTGTAGCTTGTGGGTGAGGTTTTTGTTTATTCCGGAATCGAGTGCGTTGCCGTAGTCGAGTGATCTGGGCATGAGTGACGATCTTTCTGTGTTCGAGGGGGATCCAATTGAAGGTCTTATGTAGGAGGCGGAGGGTATTTGTGGAATGGAGGGGTACCCCTAAATGAGTTTCCTAAATCAGGGCGAGAAAGCAATATTTGGAAATAGACATTTAGGAAATGGTTAAAAAGCTGGACCGATACTATGCAATACCAATATGTGACCAGAAAGGTGATTATTATTCCAAAATATATTCTTTTATTGAAAAAAATCTGATATGTATAATTTTTTATATATATGTATTATTTACATTTTGTATAACATTGTTGCTCATAGACTAACGAACAATAAAGTGCATACAAAGTACAATGTATAAACTATAACCAAATGGGTAATAAACAACAAATTTGATAGAAAATGTATAGCAGCCTGATGTTTATAGATAACATGCTCAAAATCAGCATAAGATAAACCATTTCAAATGTTTTAAACAAATATCCAAAAGAGAGAATGGCTAACATAATTAAAATCTACGCGCGTTTTGGCGGGACGCCTTCTTCAGGTAGCCATAAGTCTTAGATGAATAGTTGAGATTGTAGAAATAGGAAGGAAATGAAATTGCTTCAAAAAGTTGGTCGGCACTTAAATCAAGGCCTTTAAATCTAGCGTCATGCCCCCTGAATTCCCTATAAGATGTTGTGGAAATGGATTCTACTTCACAAGTCCGTTCCAGTTACTAAAAACTCCATAAAGTTGCTGGGTGGCAAACAAGACTTGGGTTAAGATATATAACATCTATAGTTCATGAGGTGAGTCAAGATTTTAGTTATGGTAGCCATTCTCTCTTTTGGATATTTGTTTAAAACATTTGAAAGGGTTTATCTTATCCTGATTTTGAACATGTTATCTATAACCATAAGGCTGCTATACATTTTGTATCAAATTTGTTATTTGTTACCCATTTGGTTATAGTGTATACATTGTACTTTGTATGCACTTTACTGTCTGTTAGTCTATGAGCAACAATGTTATACAAAATATAAATAATACATATTTATAAAAAATTATACATATCAGATTTTTTCAATAAAAGTATATATTTCGAATAATAATCACCTTTCTGGTCACATATTGTTATTGCATAGTATACGTTCACCTTTTTAACCATTTTCTCAATGTCTATTTGCAAATATTGGAGGTGGATGGTGTGGAAGCAGGACGATGAGAGGGAGTTGATCTGGCTGTCTATTTTGAGCTCGAAGTCCAGGATGATTCCCAGGTTCTGTGCGTGGGGGTGGGCGGGTTTCCGAGGGGAAGGGGCCACCAAGTATCGTTCCAGGCATCTGGGTTCGGGCCCATGATGAGTACTTCTGTCTTGTTGGTGTTTAGTTGTAGGTAGCTATTTTTCATTAATTTGGTGACGGCTTCCATGCCTTCTCGAAATTTGAGTCTGGCTGTGTTGGATTCACTGGAAAGGGAGAGGATGAGTTTGGTGTTGTCTACGTAGGACAACAATGTTGACTCCGTAGGTTCTGACGATGGGGGTGAGGGGAGCCATGTAGACGCTAACCAGCGTACGGCTGAGGGAGGACCTCTGGGAGACTCAGCAGGTGGTTGGTGTAGGGTCCAAGAGAAAAGGGGGGAGTCTGACCCGCTGCGATCTGCCTGAGAGAAAGGAGCGGATCCAGTCGAGGGCCTTGTCCTGGATCCCTGCGTCGTGGAGTCTGCATTTGTTGAACACCGCTGAGAGGTCGACGAGGATGAGAGCTACTGTTTCTCCTATATTCAGTAAGGCGTGTATGTCGTCTGTTGAGGCGCGTTGTTGGCAAAATGTCTGTTGATGGCTTTTGCTATGACTTTTGCTGGGAACAGGAGCAGGGAGATGGGTCTGTAGTTTTTGCTGTCGGTGGGGTACGCCGAGGGTTTCTTCAGGAGGAGGTTGACCTTGGCGTGTTTCCAGTCATCGTGGAGCAAGGTGGTCGCCGGGGAGCCGTTGATGGTGTGACGGAGCATGGGTGCGATGGTGTCGGAGGCTCTGTTGAAGATGTGGTGGGGGCAGGGGTCCATGCGGGCCCCAGGGTGGATTGACTTCATTGTCTTCAGTGTGTCTTCGGTGGTGAGGGCTGTTACGTTGTCACTTGCTGGCTTCAGGGTGTCGAGGGTGGTTGGTGGGGGTTTAGTGTGTTGGTTGTCTTTGTCGAAGTCGCCGTAGATGCTCTTGATTTGGTGGTGAAAGAAGGTGCTGAGTTTGTCGCCGAGGTCTTGTGAGGGAGGGATGTCAGTCAACTCGCTGGTGGGTTGGGCGAACTCCTTGATGATGTTGAAAATCACCCTCTCCTTGATTGGCATCCAAAGTAAGGAAGCGAGAACTGGAGTCATATGTTCGTGCATTGTTAGGCCAGTAAACGTTTTGGCTGCTGCATTCTGAATCCGTTGTAGGGGCCAGAGGTGATAGTCCAGGAAGACATAAAGTGGAAATAAACTAAAGCGTTCACAACTTCCTTTTTTTGCAAAAAAAGAAAACATTATCTCAGAAATTGAAGATGATAGAAACAAGGGTTGGTCAGAATATGCATGTGAGGAACAAAGGTCAAATAGGACTCAAATTCAATCCCAATATTTTTATTAAGACATCCTACAAGAGTGGGCCAATCCCCTAGAATTTGGGGCCAAAACCGGGAGCTGTTACAAAGTATTATCTATGTTTATCACCATTCAACTTCAGCTGATTACAACTCCACCAGGCCTCTATTTCTATCAGACAGTAATGAAAATTGTAATTTATTGTTCTAAATATGACTAGAGTGTCAGCTACATAAATACGGCACATTCCTTGATAAGAATCCACAAATACCAGTAGCGGGATCCCAAATTTCTAACATGGCTGAGATGTCAGCACTTTAAGACTCTGTGAGGAGGGGGAGGCCGGTCTTCCTTTATCTCTGCGGCCTTGTTTGGATCATTACTTGCCTTGCTAGTTTTTTAATCAGCGCACTTAAATCAAGGCCTTTAAATCTAGCGTCATGCCCCCTGAATTCCCTATAAGATGTTGTGGAAATGGATTCTACTTCACAAGTCCGTTCCAGTTACTAAAAACTCCATAAAGTTGCTGGGTGGCAAACAAGACTTGGGTTAAGATATATAACATCTATAGTTCATGAGGTGAGTCAAGATTTTAGTTATGGTAGCCATTCTCTCTTTTGGATATTTGTTTAAAACATTTGAAAGGGTTTATCTTATCCTGATTTTGAACATGTTATCTATAACCATAAGGCTGCTATACATTTTGTATCAAATTTGTTATTTGTTACCCATTTGGTTATAGTGTATACATTGTACTTTGTATGCACTTTACTGTCTGTTAGTCTATGAGCAACAATGTTATACAAAATATAAATAATACATATTTATAAAAAATTATACATATCAGATTTTTTCAATAAAAGTATATATTTCGAATAATAATCACCTTTCTGGTCACATATTGTTATTGCATAGTATACGTTCACCTTTTTAACCATTTTCTCAATGTCTATTTGCAAATATTGGAGGTGGATGGTGTGGAAGCAGGACGATGAGAGGGAGTTGATCTGGCTGTCTATTTTGAGCTCGAAGTCCAGGATGATTCCCAGGTTCTGTGCGTGGGGGTGGGCGGGTTTCCGAGGGGAAGGGGCCACCAAGTATCGTTCCAGGCATCTGGGTTCGGGCCCATGATGAGTACTTCTGTCTTGTTGGTGTTTAGTTGTAGGTAGCTATTTTTCATTAATTTGGTGACGGCTTCCATGCCTTCTCGAAATTTGAGTCTGGCTGTGTTGGATTCACTGGAAAGGGAGAGGATGAGTTTGGTGTTGTCTACGTAGGACAACAATGTTGACTCCGTAGGTTCTGACGATGGGGGTGAGGGGAGCCATGTAGACGCTAACCAGCGTACGGCTGAGGGAGGACCTCTGGGAGACTCAGCAGGTGGTTGGTGTAGGGTCCAAGAGAAAAGGGGGGAGTCTGACCCGCTGCGATCTGCCTGAGAGAAAGGAGCGGATCCAGTCGAGGGCCTTGTCCTGGATCCCTGCGTCGTGGAGTCTGCATTTGTTGAACACCGCTGAGAGGTCGACGAGGATGAGAGCTACTGTTTCTCCTATATTCAGTAAGGCGTGTATGTCGTCTGTTGAGGCGCGTTGTTGGCAAAATGTCTGTTGATGGCTTTTGCTATGACTTTTGCTGGGAACAGGAGCAGGGAGATGGGTCTGTAGTTTTTGCTGTCGGTGGGGTACGCCGAGGGTTTCTTCAGGAGGAGGTTGACCTTGGCGTGTTTCCAGTCATCGTGGAGCAAGGTGGTCGCCGGGGAGCCGTTGATGGTGTGACGGAGCATGGGTGCGATGGTGTCGGAGGCTCTGTTGAAGATGTGGTGGGGGCAGGGGTCCATGCGGGCCCCAGGGTGGATTGACTTCATTGTCTTCAGTGTGTCTTCGGTGGTGAGGGCTGTTACGTTGTCACTTGCTGGCTTCAGGGTGTCGAGGGTGGTTGGTGGGGGTTTAGTGTGTTGGTTGTCTTTGTCGAAGTCGCCGTAGATGCTCTTGATTTGGTGGTGAAAGAAGGTGCTGAGTTTGTCGCCGAGGTCTTGTGAGGGAGGGATGTCAGTCAACTCGCTGGTGGGTTGGGCGAACTCCTTGATGATGTTGAAAATCACCCTCTCCTTGATTGGCATCCAAAGTAAGGAAGCGAGAACTGGAGTCATATGTTCGTGCATTGTTAGGCCAGTAAACGTTTTGGCTGCTGCATTCTGAATCCGTTGTAGGGGCCAGAGGTGATAGTCCAGGAAGACATAAAGTGGAAATAAACTAAAGCGTTCACAACTTCCTTTTTTTGCAAAAAAAGAAAAAATTATCTCAGAAATTGAAGATGATAGAAACAAGGGTTGGTCAGAATATGCATGTGAGGAACAAAGGTCAAATAGGACTCAAATTCAATCCCAATATTTTTATTAAGACATCCTACAAGAGTGGGCCAATCCCCTAGAATTTGGGGCCAAAACCGGGAGCTGTTACAAAGTATTATCTATGTTTATCACCATTCAACTTCAGCTGATTACAACTCCACCAGGCCTCTATTTCTATCAGACAGTAATGAAAATTGTAATTTATTGTTCTAAATATGACTAGAGTGTCAGCTACATAAATACGGCACATTCCTTGATAAGAATCCACAAATACCAGTAGCGGGATCCCAAATTTCTAACATGGCTGAGATGTCAGCACTTTAAGACTCTGTGAGGAGGGGGAGGCCGGTCTTCCTTTATCTCTGCGGCCTTGTTTGGATCATTACTTGCCTTGCTAGTTTTTTAATCAGCGCCACATTCCTACCCTGCCACTATAATGGGAAGTCACCAGCAGTGGAATCATTTACAAAGTTGTTGTTATGTGTTTTTGTGGGTAACAATGTGTGCTAGTGGATTTGTGGAAGAAAGTGTGTGTGTGTGTGTGTGTGTGTGTGTGCATGCGTGTGGAAGTGTGTATGAAGGAGTGAGAATGAGTACATCATAGTGAGTGTAAAAGTGTTTGAGTTTGTATCTGATTCTGACTGTCCATGAATGGGAGTGAGTGAATATTGCTGATTGAGTCAATGTATGTGTGAGTGTGTTTGTGAGTGACAATGAGTGTAAAAGAGAAAGTGTGTGCATAAGTGAGAATCAGTAACTGAAAGAGAGAAGGAAAGAATAACTGTGAGTGGGACCCACAAGCACCCACTGGCACCATTTAAGTACTAGACGTTTCAAGAAAAAGCGGTTCTATCGGGTAGACCTATTAGTACTTCAAAGTACAATAAATGTAATACAGAAATTATGCTCTCTACACACACAAGGAAGAAAAACAAAACTAGTACAATTTAAGTCTGTGCTCAATATTTATCAGAATTACTTCATTCAGTTATGAGCTGTTTGTTTGTATCAAGAGAACTCCTGTTGGTGGTCACGTTCGGGTCTTTATCAAGACGGGGAAGCCTGACAGGCATGGGCATTCTATGCCTGAAGCACAATGGCACAGTGGAACAATATGATTTAGTCCGGTGCAATGTAGCTCAATAGTTTACATTTCGCAATCAATCTGGTAACAATGAACGTAACGAAGTCTCGGCCATCTGGAGCAATCGTCAACTGGGGCACAGAAGGGTCGAAACATCGACGCAATCTTTAGGTCCATAATAACCCGGTTTCCACAACAAGGATGAAACTGTGGTTTCAAACAGAACTCTGGCCTCTTCTAAAGAAATAATTTTAGATATAATACCCTGTTGATATTGTATATACTGCGCACTCTGTCACTTTTTCACTATGCACAACTGTCACTAAACAGTATTTTGTACATGATTCGAGTTCTCTTGATACAAACAAATAGCTCATAACTGAATGAAGTAATTCTGATAAATATTGAGCACAGACTTAAAGAGTACTAGTTTTGTTTTTCTTCCTTGTGTGTGTAGAGAGCATAATTTCTGTATTACATTTATTGTACTTTGAAGTAATAAAAGGTCTACCCGACAAAACCGCTTTTTCTTGAAACGTCTAGACTACCCAGGTTCTGAGGGACACAGGGTTACCCCATTGTTTGAACTACCATTTAAGTACTAGCCAGGAATAGTCACCAGGATCCATAAAATCATAGAAACTGAAGAAAAGCCTGGATGTTAACAGAAGCAGTTTTCAAACAACATTACTAGGCTGTCCGGTTTTAGGTTTAAACATATAATAACTGATAAAACACCACTGAAAGAGAAATAGCCCTCACCAGTGAAAACATATAAACACTGAAAAAATACCTGCACAACCACAACCTAAATGCCATGCAAAGAATGAAAGAGTCATTTTTTTTACCTGAAGTGGGCAATACAATGTTATATAAGCTAGCAGCAAGAAAGACTGGGCCTACATTATTCTGCTTGAGTTTTTTTGTTTAGGGATACCGCTATAATATTGTTTCTTCTTCCTTTTGCTTTTTTCAGTTTTGTGGTCTTTGGTCTAAAGATGCAGGGTTTAGAAGCATGTTTTAGGTCTTGTTACATTATTTTACAAAGTGTAGAGAATCAGTAAATTTCAAAATAATATTTGATATTTTGGCTGCGTTTGATTCTTTCACTGATAGGTAAAGTGGCTGGAAATCTTTCCCAATACGTGTGATCACATTTGCCCACAGAGAATGGTTAACAACTCTTGATACATCAGCCCCAGTTTCTGGTGGGTCAGTATTGATAGTATTCAATGTAAGGTATACTGACAAGTATATGTGAAAAGAGTGCTATCACCAAGCATCTGAGATAGTGGTGAAAAGACGAAACCAGACTTCTGGAAAACATGGAATGCAGTGTCACTTTGAATGCTCTGCAAAAAGGTTCTTTCTAAGTTCAACAAAGATTGGAGTGATATTGTTTGTATTTGCAGTGATTCAGATAAATATATGAAAATGTTGTGTGATGGATGCATTTTTAGATTTTTACAGGAAAACATAACTGCTCTAGTGGACATATTCAAGTCAAGTCAAGTCAAGTCAAATAGGCTTTATTTCGACATAAAAAATATCTTAAAAAGCATACATACATATAAAATTCTTTTTGGAGCATTGAAAGTAAAAAGTGTAAAAACCCCTTGCATGCTAAAAATCAGCAATTTTTACTATAATTTTTAGGGGGAGAATTATATAAATTACCTAAAAAGGTATGTTTAAGGAACAGACCACAGAAGTAAAAACATGATTAAACAATTTGCCTAAGTCTCTTTGACCGAATCCGCCATGCCCACCCAAGATACTTCGAGGTGGCGCATGCATAAAATGTGCGAGTGTCTGAAAGTAATATCCTTAGTGCCACATTACAATGTCTTGTGCCCAAGGTGAGACACATGGGTTTTAACCATTTCATCCGTGGAACCTTATAGGCAGGGCACTCGAATAACAAATGAGGGACAGATTCACGGCGCTGTGGTCAGAAGGGGCACCATGGAGCAGTCTGGTAAGGAATTTTCCAGTGTCATGTGAGTTCCATTACAGGGAGAAGACCTATTCTAAATTTAAAATACAGGGATCTTTCCCATGGGGCTGAGATAATATCCAAATACAATTCTCTAATGGGGACATCTTTGAACTCCACAAAGTTTCTAGTCGTTTTGCAAATCGTTGCAGAAGAGTTTCTTTTGTTTGCCACCCATGTCCAGTAAAGTTGTTTTAGCATTGATTTGGGCGGGGCTGTCTGTTGATGCCATGCTTCTTCCAGCCCCAGATTGGCAAGTAGTGCTTTGATGTCCCTTAGCCATTTTATTTTTGCCCAACCTGTAGATTTGATTATCTCCCGCAGGCCATCCGCATAACTTGAGAGCTCAGGCACTCTCCAGATGCGGGCCCACAGAAGCAAAGGGCGTAACTTTGCTTGGTCTTCAATCGCCCGACAGCCCATGTCCAATTGCAATGGTAGAATGGGGACAGATGGACCGAGAGACATCAAACTTCTCAAGAAGATGTTCTCAGCTCGAGTAAGCTCTTTCATGTTTAACATTCCCCAGAGTTCCGCCCCATAAAGAGCGGCACTTACTCCTCTGGCCGAGTAAATGTTCATTACTGCTGCTATTGGTTTTGTGGAAGCTGCTCTCTGCTCTTTCAGCAGGGCCCCAGTTACTCTTTTCAAACTCAACAACATTTTGGTCAAGTGATAGTCCCATTTCATGGAGTCCACCAGCCGGATACCCAGATAGTCGAACGTCTTGGTCCTTTCCAGTGCAACGGACCCCAGTGTTGGAGGAGGGCCAAGTTTTTGCGGGGGGTTCAGGATAAGATACTTGGTTTTATCTGTATTAATACAGAGTCCTCTCTGCTTGCAAAAATCGTCAAAACCAGAGAGAAGCTGCTGAAGGCCCATTGGGGATTTTGACAGAAGTAAAGTATCGTCCGCAAAAAGCAGAGTGGGAATTAAACGGCCTGCCAAACGGGGTGCATCTGCTGGTATCCTGGTCAAGTAGTCCACCACCCCATTTACATAGAGAGAGAATAGGGTTGGGGCAAGTACGCAACCTTGCCGCACACCTCTATTCACATCTATTCTTGAGGTCTTTTGACCATTCGGCCCCCAGCGTATTTGGGCATAGTTCTTTTCATGGAACCTCATGATCAGATGAAGCAAGTAGGGTGGCATGCCAAGGTCACACAAAACCTTCCATAGGTTGTTTCTGGGAACCAAATCAAAGGCCGTCCGGAGGTCGATGAAGGCCAGATATAAAGTACCCTTCCCAATCGTAACAACCTTCCAGTGGATCATGAGCAGCCTTAACGATTGTTCTATTGTTCCTGTGCCAGCTCGGAACCCAGCCTGGAAATCCGAGAGTATCTTATTTTCGTCTGCCCACTGCTGAACTCTGGCTAAAAGGACCTTGCCCGCTACTTTTTGTGAACAATCTATCAGGCTAATCGGCCTGTAATTTGCTGGGTCGTCTCTTGAGCCTTTCTTGTGCAGGGGGACCACCTCGGCGGCCATCCATGAGGCGGGCAGGGGAGCACCTGCCATAGCCGCGTTTAATACTGATGCGATTAGCATACCCCAATCACCTAAGTCTGCGCGAAGCAGGTCGCCAGGAAGGCCATCGGGACCAGCCGCTTTGCGCGGAACAAGAGATTTTATAGCACCTTCCGCTTCTTTCCTGGTAAACAGACTTTCCTCGTAACTCCCATCACCTCGAGAGATCTGTGGTAGTCGGAAATCCATCGCTTCTGCTACAGATGCTGTATACAATTTTGAGAAGTGTGAATACCATAGATCCTCAGTTATATTGCATGTGATGACAGTATCTAGGGGTCTGTTTTTCTTTCGTAATAAGTCCCAAAAACCTTTTGCATTTTTTTCTACACTGGCGACACGGAGTTCCTGCCAAAATGCATCTTCCCAGTCTCTCCTTGCTGCCTTTAACTCGGATTTGTAGCTCTAGCGTTTAGTGGCTATTAATGTTGCGTCTCCGCTTTTTACTGCCAATATTAGTGCTCTCTTTCCAGCACGACACTCCGTCGAGTACCAGCCAAATTTGCCCTGTCGCTTGTCAAGGTTGTTGTTTCCCTTTTTTATTTTAACCTTGAATAGGTCCCCAATCGACGTCGAGACCTCGCTAAACATTGCTGAAATCTGATTTGGGCTGACAGGCTCATTTTCCAAAAGTTCACAGGCTGCAGTGGTAACAGCTCTAATGCATGATAGTTTTTCTTCATCTATTACCACTTTGTCCCATTTTAAGCGTCTTAGGCAGTTTGAGGGAACCACCCCTCCCGATGACCTTAGCTCAGGTATATCATGATCTCCACAAGATGAGCCACTCTCCCTCCACCAGCATGTTAAGGATAATGAAAGTGCGTTGTGGTCACTATCCAGGGAAGGTAGAACTATCATATCCTTCATGTGGGCCCACAGGGAAAAGTTTAAAAGGATATAATCTATCCTGGATGAGTGACCCACCCTATTATATGTATGTGCCCCCGCTAGGTCTGAGCGTGTTCTCCCGTTAGCTTCTCTCAAGCCGTGCTCAAGTGTAAGGGAATTTAATTGAATAATTCTGGGGGTCCATCTATTTACAATTGGAAGATCAAGTGACGGGACACCTCTCCTTGAATCTTCGTCATACAAGTCCAAAGATTCATCGGTCAACAGGGGCTCGAATGTACAATTAAAGTCCCCCATGACCATAATTAAAGAGTCTCCACGGCACTCCCCTAAGGCTACCTCCAAAGCCAAAAGAGTTGGTGACAAAGCTCTCCCTGAAGCCCCACGTGTGTAAATATTAATAATCTCCAGCTTTTCAGCTTTCCTTGGGCATGTTACAGTAAGGCGCATCAAGTCTGGAGATTTTTGGGGATGATGGTGTACTCTCCAACCTAGAGAAATATCTACCCAGACTAAGAGGCCTCCAAAAGGGCGACCTCTTCCCGATGCTGGGATACCTGCCGGGACAAAGAAGGTGGCATGACCCACTCTGTGCCTTGGTTCCACACACCACGTTTCTTGGAATGCACAGACTGAGTGGGGCTCAATGAGCGCCACCCAGTCCGGGACATCCAGCTTGTTATTTAAGCCTGCCACATTCCAACTAATGGCTTTCAGGGTAGGACGATACAAAGGCTCAGCGCGTCCTGCTTCCCTACCCTGTGTACCCGAAGTTTGTGCTCCATCCACAGACTCAATAGTCTCAGTCCGATAGCCTGAGAGAGGGGGAGTAATTGGGTTGAGCGTGGATTAGGGCACAGAAATGTTAGACAGGGGTGCCCGCCCAGCTATGCATGGTGTAATAACCCTAAGGGAGGGGGCATTTATTACCGCTTTATCACCAAGTCACAAACCCCAGCCCTGGGATGGGGCTGCTTGGGTAGGTGTCCGTGCCCTTGCTCTAACATCCAAGGTTGGGTAATGCGGGAACCATGCGCCTCTGCCCCCATCCTGAGAAGATTTCTTATACCCCATTAAAGGAGGGGGATGATAGAAGTACCCCAGGTCCCTAGTTTGAATGTCGCAGAAGTTATAATGCGACTGATGACTGCAAATCATACCTGCTGCTCTAGGATCGTTAAAATTGATCAGCACGCAGTCCCCGGTTAGATCCTTACGTCTATTTCCAATCCACCCCACACGGCGAACAAAGGCTATTCTGCCATCAATATGCCCTGGGAGGGGTCTATTTGCTTTGAGCCAGGAGAGCGTCTTGTGTTTAAGATCAGAGTACAACTCACAAGAACCCTCTTCAAGCTCCGGAACACCCGTTAGAATTACCACATACGGCCTACAACCAGGAGGGAGGCTAGCATTTGGAGTGTGCCTTCTTACCCTATCTTTTGGTGTTTTAGCCGGAGATTTAACTACGGTTTTCGCTGGGGGTTTGGGCGCAGCCTGTTTGGCAGGAGTGGAAAAGGATGGAGTTATGTTACCATTCGTTGTGGTCGGTGTATTTCCTGCTACCTTAGAAGTAGGCACTATGGGCTTAGGGTTTGGGGCAAAGTTAACCTTGGGGGCCTTAGGTGCCTGGGTACTGGATTTATTCCTTGGGCGGCCCAAACTGGGCTCAAGAGTAAGGGTTTGTGGGGCGGGTATGGTTCCACTATTGGGTTGATTTAATTGGGAAGCCTTCCCCGGTACAGGCGTCTTTTGGCGAGATATTAACTCAGGAGGAGCTAAGGTGGCAGAGGGAGCTAAGGAGACAGCACCACTCATTAACCCTCCATTTTCTTCAACCTGCGCCTTGGCGTGAAATTTGACCAGTGATTTCACAGCGTAAAAGTTATCCAGCATTGACTGCTCAAGTGTAGCTAGTTTACGTGTGAGACTGTCAATCTTGTCTACGAGAGGCATCACCACAGACTTAATTATGCTCTCAACTTGTGGGAATATGGTGGTATCTAAAGAAGCCAACGGACCTAATACGCCCTCAGACGCGATATCTCTGGTGTGGGTCGTAGAGGGTTTTGGGTGTGGGACTTGGTTAGTACTGGTACCCCCTTTGGTCACAATATGCCTACTTACTTTACTATGCGGCTTTTGAGGACCCCCCCTGCGGGGGCTAGCAGGACGCTTTCTCTTCTTTTGTGCGACTAGTCCTAAAGCTAGTTTCCCTACGGGGGTGCTTTGATGAGCCACTACTGTGGAAGTGCTAACTTCAGTATGTACAACTGTGAGGGGAGGATTTGAGGCTTCATTGGACAACGCAGGGGAGCTAAGAGCTTTGTTGATTTCAGAATCGAGATCCTGATTTTGCTCCCCCGGCGAATGGTCAGTTTGGACGAGTGGATTAGGGTGTGTTGGGTCAAGAACAATGCTTGGGGCGGTGGTAGTTACCCTTTCTAGACTTGCCCTAATCCGACTCACTCTCTCGTCAATGTTCGGGGAATCAATTATCACCAGTGGAGTTGGGGAAACATATACAGGGCTGGGGGCTAGGGCAAGGGCGCCCAAAGATGAGCGCTTGTGAGACATGCCCATGGAATCCCGGGATAATCTTCGTTTTGCCAGGATTATCTCCTTTTCCACTATGGAGACAGCTCGAGTTATAAATTGGTCCATTGTACCTATGACAACGTCTCCCGCAGCTTTCTTTGTTTTACTTGATCTAGTGCCTGAAGCCATACTCCCGTTATTTGCGTACCCACTTTACGGAGCCAAGAGATGTGGCCCAGCCCGGCCTCTTCGTGCCCCTGATGGCCTAAGATGGTCCCGCCCTTGTCCCGGGCTTCTCCCGCGATGCTCCCGTGTGCTCCCGCACAGCGGGGACGGGGCGGTCCTTTATGGGGGCGTGAAGCGAGGGGTGGGAGGGGCAATAGGTCTGCAGGTGTGCCGGGGCGCAGGGACTCCTGGTTAGTTGAGTCCCTGCAGCGGCAGCGCTGGTGTGTAGAGCGCGACCCTGCTCCCTCGAGTCCTTCCTTGGGGCTGTGAGCAAACGTGCTCCCAACAGCCTCACTCACCAAAACTGCGACACGGCACCCGCGCAGCGGGTGCGGCTAGCTGTAGCAGAAAGCAGATGCAGCTACAACAGACTTGGCAGCAAACGTGGGAAGACGCCGGTAAGCCCTCGGCGTTTGAGTGTCCCGCTGGGATGAAGGGATCTGCTTCCTTTTCACCTTCAGAGCGAGGGGTGGGAGGGGCAATAGGTCTGCAGGTGTGCCGGGGCGCAGGGACTCCTGGTTAGTTGAGTCCCTGCAGCGGCAGCTGGTGTGTCTTAGATTTTTACAGGAAAACATAACTGCTGTAGTGGACATATTAAAAAACTAGAAATACCCTTGTTTGCCAAGTGACCAGCATAATTGGTGTAGATGTGAAACATCTCATTGACAGTAGGCTGGGCATCACCTTTAGCGACTTTGGGACTGCAACATGTTCCATGCTAGAGTGCTTGCCACTTGGTGAGCAAAGCAATGTTGAAGAGCATTTCAGGAACTTTTGTTTTACAATGTATAAGAAATGGCTTGCAATGATGCATAGAAAGGTCCCTTCACCAACCATGGCATTTGAAGTTAATAAAACCTCACTGTCATACTCTGTTCAAGTTCTAGATCCCTTCCGTAAAAGGGAATTTGCTCCGTAGTATCAAAAGTGCTACTTCATTTTTAACCACTTCAATACCTCTGAGGGGATAAGCGCCCAGTTCAATGCAAATGTTGCAGAACCTGCCCTGAGAATTGCAATCGTCAAGTGCACCAGTATTGGCATGGAAACCTTCGTTAATGGCCAGAGTTAACAAATTGTTTACCGGCTGTTGTGGCGTTGCCCGTCTCAAGTGCCAATGTTGAGAGGGCCTTTTCACAGAAAAAAGTTTACATGGCAAAGGAAAGATTGAACGCCTATAACCAAAGAAGAAGTATAGTATGGTGTACTATAATAAGTTAAATTTGCAAACATTTATTTGGACCTACTATACACATAGGTACACTGTCTATATACCATGTGCTATCAGTGCATAAAGCAAGCAATAATAAAAGCAAAACATTCTATAGACACCGGAAAACACTGTTTCTGTTGTTTTTAATGGTGCGAAAATGTGTAACTACTGATAACCACTGTTTTTTAAAGGTATTGAAATCACTTGAAAACACTGAAGAAAAACACCAGAATTTACCAAACATAGAAACTGAAAACAGGAAAGCCTAAACATTACATATCTATAAACAATTAGATGGTAAATCCTTACAAGCTGTGTTATGTGGCTGTAGGATTGTCCTTGCATGAAAGTGAAAAGCAGAACAGTCACCATTTTACAGTAGGTCACAGCTTCAGGCTTTTGCTCCGATGGTGAAGGGTCAGTTAGTGTGGGGAACTCCTGATGCAGTTAAAAGATGGCGGTGTCTAGAGTCCCAGCATTGAAGGAGCAGAGGTGCATGGAGAAATACACAGCCCAAGTGTAGACCCACCTGATAGGACCCCCAGCCAATGCGCGCCACTGCAGACGTTGTGTATAGTCTGGCTTTCATGACTCTCGTTGGGTCTTCACTCCATTCAAGACAGCATGAAGCGAGCGAGCCCCTAGCAGGGACTGCTTCATATACATTCATCTTCTAAGGGATGAAAAGGCAATCTTTACAATTTAAGAAGACATGGAGTACCATGTGGAGTGAAAACCAACTGTTTCCAGGGTTGAATGTTCCTCAGCGTGGAAAGAATTTGGCGAGGTCAGCAGAGACCTTGACTTTGGAGGCACCCCCAGAGCAAGCAGCAGATCCTTCTTGAGTGAATACCCACAGAACCCCATGTAGATGATGCTATTCCTATGTATATATTTTTGTAACTTCATACAAAATACATCCCAGAATTTAGGATGTTCTAAATCCTCTGACTAAGGTAGAGATTCAAATTACCAGCTAGAACCAGGAAACCTGGTAGGCCGTAGTCCACGGAACACTTAAGCATTACAGGAGTTTGGTGAATCCTGGGTAATAATCAGTCCTGTAAGATTCCTGTAGATTATTCGTTGTTATTGGATTCTGGATTTCTTTTTACCACAAATGGACACACTCAAGAATGCAGAATAAGGATATGTTTAATGATTTTATTAAAATCACTGTCCTATCATGGTACATAAAATGTGTCTAACTGTAACTCTAAAAATGAACAAAACAGTGGCAATAAAAACGAATAACAAACAGTATAATAAAAAGAATTGCAACATTGTAACAGTAGTTCAGAATCCAGAAGTCTTTTGAATGAAAAGACAGAGTCCATCTCTATCTTTTAACCCCTTCTGTCTTGCCTCTAGCTAAGATTTCTAAGCACCGAAAGGACCTGTGTGAGTTGCTCTCTACCCCAGATTATGATACCTCAGTTGAGCAAAAAAAGTGTTTTTCTGTGTGAAGAAGGTTATTGTCCCATTAAGCTGCTACGGCCAGACTGGCGGTAAGGACCCCGCGCTGCAACACACCTGTGCAATTTTGGGGAGCAGTATCCTTACAGGCCGGATGGCAGGCTTAACACGAGTGTGTCCTGGAAGAGCTTAAGGACAATGGTGGTTTCTTATTTGCAGCGCGGGGTCCTTACCGCGTCAGGATGCACCGTCTCCAGTCACCACGAGTGGGAAATGGACAGGAGAGGCTACGGATCAGAATGCTGCTGATCTGCCATAGCGTGTGAAGCCGGATTGAACAAAACTCTCCACAATTCACGGTATCCCACTTAGGGACTTTAACAATCACTCCAAACGAATATGTGATTCAGAGACTCCCAGGAAAAAATACATTTCCCAGCATGCAATACAAGCAAAACGAACTGGCAACCAATAGGAGGCATGCTTTTAAACTACAAATAAAACGGAGCCTTTGTACAGCGCATACTGAGTGGCCTATGAATAGGGGGCAGGCGGCCCCGAAACGCGTCAGGCACCACAACACACCTGTGCAATTTTGGGGAGCAGTATCCTTACAGGCCGGATGGCAGGCTTAACACGAGTGTGTCCTGGAAGAGCTTAAGGACAATGGTGGTTTCTTATTTGCAGCGCGGGGTCCTTACCGCGTCAGGATGCACCGTCTCCAGTCACCACGAGTGGGAAATGGACAGGAGAGGCTACGGATCAGAATGCTGCTGATCTGCCATAGCGTGTGAAGCCGGATTGAACAAAACTCTCCACAATTCACGGTATCCCACTTAGGGACTTTAACAATCACTCCAAACGAATATGTGATTCAGAGACTCCCAGGAAAAAATACATTTCCCAGCATGCAATACAAGCAAAACGAACTGGCAACCAATAGGAGGCATGCTTTTAAACTACAAATAAAACGGAGCCTTTGTACAGCGCATACTGAGTGGCCTATGAATAGGGGGCAGGTGGCCCCGAAACGCGTCAGGCACCACAACACACCTGTGCAATTTTGGGGAGCAGTATCCTTACAGGCCGGATGGCAGGCTTAACACGAGTGTGTCCTGGAAGAGCTTAAGGACAATGGTGGTTTCTTATTTGCAGCGCGGGGTCCTTACCGCGTCAGGATGCACCGTCTCCAGTCACCACGAGTGGGAAATGGACAGGAGAGGCTACGGATCAGAATGCTGCTGATCTGCCATAGCGTGTGAAGCCGGATTGAACAAAACTCTCCACAATTCACGGTATCCCACTTAGGGACTTTAACAATCACTCCAAACGAATATGTGATTCAGAGACTCCCAGGAAAAAATACATTTCCCAGCATGCAATACAAGCAAAACGAACTGGCAACCAATAGGAGGCATGCTTTTAAACTACAAATAAAACGGAGCCTTTGTACAGCGCATACTGAGTGGCCTATGAATAGGGGGCAGGTGGCCCCGAAACGCGTCAGGCACCACAACACACCTGTGCAATTTTGGGGAGCAGTATCCTTACAGGCCGGATGGCAGGCTTAACACGAGTGTGTCCTGGAAGAGCTTAAGGACAATGGTGGTTTCTTATTTGCAGCGCGGGGTCCTTACCGCGTCAGGATGCACCGTCTCCAGTCACCACGAGTGGGAAATGGACAGGAGAGGCTACGGATCAGAATGCTGCTGATCTGCCATAGCGTGTGAAGCCGGATTGAACAAAACTCTCCACAATTCACGGTATCCCACTTAGGGACTTTAACAATCACTCCAAACGAATATGTGATTCAGAGACTCCCAGGAAAAAATACATTTCCCAGCATGCAATACAAGCAAAACGAACTGGCAACCAATAGGAGGCATGCTTTTAAACTACAAATAAAACGGAGCCTTTGTACAGCGCATACTGAGTGGCCTATGAATAGGGGGCAGGTGGCCCCGAAACGCGTCAGGCACCACAACACACCTGTGCAATTTTGGGGAGCAGTATCCTTACAGGCCGGATGGCAGGCTTAACACGAGTGTGTCCTGGAAGAGCTTAAGGACAATGGTGGTTTCTTATTTGCAGCGCGGGGTCCTTACCGCGTCAGGATGCACCGTCTCCAGTCACCACGAGTGGGAAATGGACAGGAGAGGCTACGGATCAGAATGCTGCTGATCTGCCATAGCGTGTGAAGCCGGATTGAACAAAACTCTCCACAATTCACGGTATCCCACTTAGGGACTTTAACAATCACTCCAAACGAATATGTGATTCAGAGACTCCCAGGAAAAAATACATTTCCCAGCATGCAATACAAGCAAAACGAACTGGCAACCAATAGGAGGCATGCTTTTAAACTACAAATAAAACGGAGCCTTTGTACAGCGCATACTGAGTGGCCTATGAATAGGGGGCAGCTGGCCCCGAAACGCGTCAGGCACCACAACACACCTGTGCAATTTTGGGGAGCAGTATCCTTACAGGCCGGATGGCAGGCTTAACACGAGTGTGTCCTGGAAGAGCTTAAGGACAATGGTGGTTTCTTATTTGCAGCGCGGGGTCCTTACCGCGTCAGGATGCACCGTCTCCAGTCACCACGAGTGGGAAATGGACAGGAGAGGCTACGGATCAGAATGCTGCTGATCTGCCATAGCGTGTGAAGCCGGATTGAACAAAACTCTCCACAATTCACGGTATCCCACTTAGGGACTTTAACAATCACTCCAAACGAATATGTGATTCAGAGACTCCCAGGAAAAAATACATTTCCCAGCATGCAATACAAGCAAAACGAACTGGCAACCAATAGGAGGCATGCTTTTAAACTACAAATAAAACGGAGCCTTTGTACAGCGCATACTGAGTGGCCTATGAATAGGGGGCAGGTGGCCCCGAAACGCGTCAGGCACCACAACACACCTGTGCAATTTTGGGGAGCAGTATCCTTACAGGCCGGATGGCAGGCTTAACACGAGTGTGTCCTGGAAGAGCTTAAGGACAATGGTGGTTTCTTATTTGCAGCGCGGGGTCCTTACCGCGTCAGGATGCACCGTCTCCAGTCACCACGAGTGGGAAATGGACAGGAGAGGCTACGGATCAGAATGCTGCTGATCTGCCATAGCGTGTGAAGCCGGATTGAACAAAACTCTCCACAATTCACGGTATCCCACTTAGGGACTTTAACAATCACTCCAAACGAATATGTGATTCAGAGACTCCCAGGAAAAAAATACATTTCCCAGCATGCAATACAAGCAAAACGAACTGGCAACCAATAGGAGGCATGCTTTTAAACTACAAATAAAACGGAGCCTTTGTACAGCGCATACTGAGTGGCCTATGAATAGGGGGCAGGTGGCCCCGAAACGCGTCAGGCACCACAACACACCTGTGCAATTTTGGAGAGCAGTATCCTTACAGGCCGGATGGCAGGCTTAACACGAGTGTGTCCTGGAAGAGCTTAAGGACAATGGTGGTTTCTTATTTGCAGCGCGGGGTCCTTACCGCGTCAGGATGCACCGTCTCCAGTCACCACGAGTGGGAAATGGACAGGAGAGGCTACGGATCAGAATGCTGCTGATCTGCCATAGCGTGTGAAGCCGGATTGAACAAAACTCTCCACAATTCACGGTATCCCACTTAGGGACTTTAACAATCACTCCAAACGAATATGTGATTCAGAGACTCCCAGGAAAAAATACATTTCCCAGCATGCAATACAAGCAAAACGAACTGGCAACCAATAGGAGGCATGCTTTTAAACTACAAATAAAACGGAGCCTTTGTACAGCGCATACTGAGTGGCCTATGAATAGGGGGCAGGTGGCCCCGAAACGCGTCAGGCACCACAACACACCTGTGCAATTTTGGGGAGCAGTATCCTTACAGGCCGGATGGCAGGCTTAACACAAGTGTGTCCTGGAAGAGCTTAAGGACAATGGTGGTTTCATATATATATATATATATATATATATATATATATATATATATATATATATATATATATATATATATATATATATATATATATATATAAAAATATATATATATATATATATATATATATATATATATATATATATAGAACACAGAATTGTGGCTGGTCCTTTGCCTCTGTGTCGGCGGGCTCACGGCAGGGGTAGCCACCCCCTTTAAATCAACACACTCCCCCAGCGTTTTCCTTCCAGCAGTATCGGAAAGTACAACACAGGAGCCGTGGCCTCAATAAGTGATGCAGTTTTAATGCAGATACATCGCCCGGGTACGATAAATCCCGATAGCGTTATCGGGATTTATCGTACACGGGCGATTGGAGAGAGACGAGGCTCCTATTTTCACAACTATGACTCTTGCAGGAAAAAGATGAGGTCAGAAACAGGCATTTTGAAGGCAGGAGTTTTCTAGATATTTGGGAGAAATAATTGGAGAAGTTCATTGGAAGAATAGAGAAGTTGAACGGAGGGGCAGATTTGGAGTGGACAATATCAGCTCACTGATTTTCAGATTAATGAAGATATATGATTGAACTTGGGAGTCTCCTACACCTAAAGCTTTGAATACCTTGCAGATACTGGAAGCATTGCACTAACAATAATTCAAGCCCTGATGACGTCCTATCTCCAGGATGAAACGCGTCGGCTGTTGGGAGTTTAAAGAGAAATATACCAAGAAAATATGAATTATTTTTGTTTCCTTGATTAACTGTTGCTTGACAATTATTGATTTTTCTGTGACAAATTGTGATTAAATATTTGTACTGTCTTACCCCAAAAGAATTTTGTACTCCCAGCTCATTCTTAGAGTATATGTTACGACAGTTTAGGGTTGGACGGTGCCCTAGGAGCTGGTAGGAGTGCAACAAAAAAGACATTTTGACCACACTATCCCTCAGAGTGCACCAAGGTAGACCCTACGTCGTCCGTTTCTTTAGTAAAAATGATTTTCAATGTCGTACATTTACAGAACAGAGAAAAACAGGAGGTCAAATGGACTTCAAGTATAAATTAATATGGCCACCCGAGTTATCCAAAAGAGTTGGGTACCTCAAGAGTCCTCTGACATGGTGGATGGGTGAGAATTTCTCAGCTGGATCCTGTTTGGTCAGGTGATCATAAGTTAAATCTCCGCAAGTCTACTCAGCGAAATATCCTATTGTAGTAATAAAGAGTCCATTTTTGTACCATTGAATTGGGTAAAAATATGCACCTTTTATCTGCCAAAAGAGTCAAGATATGCCATGAGGTGAGCTTGAGCTCATCAAATCTCAGTTATGGGATGCTATTTTCAAAGGGGCTTTTTGGATAAGCAGCAATCTTCTTTCTTACACAAAGCCCCTACAACAATTGGTAGACATGCATCACACACTCTTTGTCATCTGTTCAATCAACCTAATGTATGCGGTCAGGCTTGATGAAGGCAGAGAAAATTCATGGCTGCTGCCTTCAACTTTGAGTTCCCAATAATGAGGATCATGGAGTTATTGAACGGGTATGAAGTTACTAGACACACATAAATATATAATGTGAAAGACTCCACATAACCAGTATCGTCTGTTAATGTAAAAAGCCATGCCACATCAAAGAGGATATATAGAACCATCAACGACAAAATAGTTTTTGCTGCCCTGGTGTGGGCATCCATGCTGGGCCCCTCAGTGAAGCCTGTGTGGTTCTGCTGCATCTGTTTAGTGTGCTTATAGAGAGAATTGAGGATCAGAACAACTGAGATACCTATCACAACCAGTGGCACAAGGACTCCCACAATAGACATCAGCAGTGCATGCCAAAAGTTGTAGTTCTCCACCATTTGTACTAGAGTGTAATTGGTAGTGGTGGAGTTTTCTGATGCTGACTTTCCAATGTAGAAGATTCCTGGGACAGTGATGGCTAATGGTATCAGTACAGACGAAAGGAGAGACCAGGAAACAAAGCTGTCTATACCAAGCTTAAGGCGCACGAACAGGGGATTCGAAAAGTTGACAATCTTGATGCAGTAGAAGAGGCAGAGCCAGGTGTTGAACCAGAAACTTGAGAAAAAAAACAATGGGGTGAGGACATAGAAGGTTTTCAAAACATTTTCAGTGTTCCATACCTCTTCCCATAGGTAACAGACAAAGTGTTCCATTCCTGTAAAACACTGACAAGGAATATTTATCATGCCGAGGGCTAACAGCAGGAGATCGCATGGTGGGGGCCAGCGTCCACTACCAATCCATTGACCAGCAGTCACAGCTGCCATAAAGGCATTACTGGTGATTCCCATTAGCATCATGGTGGCATCAACAACAAAGGTAAAGGTCTGAAATGGAGACATCCTGTGTATCTGGGTGAACGTCTTTTGTTCTCTCAGTCAGATAATGCTGGGAACCTAATGGAAGTGCAGGAATAAAGCTGCTCCAGGAGTTTTGCTGAAGGATAATGATGATGCAGAACACCTAACAGAAATCCAGAACTCTCTTCTCTCCACAGGGTTTTCTGATGGATAACATTTCTTCTCCACAAGATTTCTAGAGGATATTGCTGTCTCTTAACCAGAAGTGGAAGGCTGCATTTCCTCCAGATAGATTCTTGAAGCACAATACAATCTCTTAAACAGATGTGCAGTGTCTTCACCTTTATAAAAGATGTTATTGCACGGGGAGACTCACATAGTATCGATCCATGGCATCTTTCCTCTCCGGAAGGTTACCTGAAGAACAGTACAGAGACCAGGTTTCCTGTTGGAAATTATTGTCTCTTGAAATGAGACGAGGCGCCATTACCAGTACAGAGCTTTCCATTGAAGGACATTCCAGTTTCTATGTAGGAAGGGGGGGTGTCTCCTCTCAAGAATGCTTCCAGTTGAACATTACAACGTCTTAAACAGAAGTGTAAGGCTTGGTCGGTAGAGCCAGAAACAGAGACCTATTTCTATACTTATCGTAGAATTACTAGTTTTAAACACCTAGATAATATGGAAGACGTTCTGAGAGATGGTAAGAGATAGCATTTCCTGTGCTACTCTCTGTGGCAATGTCTGGAAAAGACTGGTAGGATCCTGAACTTGTGAAACAAATTTCAAACTAGTTTCTTTAAGTCTGAGTCAAATATCAGGTCAAGCAGATTGGAGGCAGTCCTCCTATTCGCGTTTGGTTAAGAAATGAGTTGTATCACATGTCATGGATGCTGTTCTTGTGGAAATATAGTAAACACATTCAAAATTAGATGCTAAGGGAAACTCTATACCCTGAATATTTGCATATAGCTAAAGCTGCTGTTGAAAGAACAGAACTTCAGTCCATCTGTCATTCCCACCACTAGGCTCACCACAGGTATGAAGATGAGTCAGCAAAAACATGCACTCCACTCCTCAATCAATCAGGCGTTTGTTAAGCATGAGTACTCACCTGTAAGGGTCTCAAGGCGCTGGGGGACAGGGGGATGCAGGTTCCAGTCCATTAAGGAGGGGGTCTGTCAAAGGGCCAGATTTTGAGGTTTCTTGCAAAGATGGGCAGCAATGTTGTCCGTCGGAGGTGGAGTGGGAGGGAGTTCGAGGCTCTGGCCACGAGGAAGGAGAAGGAACGGCCTCCCGATCTGGTCTTTCTGGTGCAGGGGACCTCAGCGTACGAGAGCTGGGCAGATCGTAGGGTCCTTTGGGGTGCGTGGAATTTTAGTCTGCAGTTCAGGTATGCTGGTCCAGAATCGTGGAGGGCGTTGTGTGTGTGGGTGAGCATGTTGAAGGTGACTCTAGCCTCGATGGGGAGCCAGTGGTGTGCGCAGGTGCTGGGAGATGTGCCAGTGTCTTGGAAGGGTGAGGACCAGTCTTGTGGCAGTGTTCTGGATGTTCTGTAGCTTGTGGGTGAGGTTTTTGTTTATTCCGGCATCGAGTGAGTTGCCGTAGTCGAGTAATCCGGGCATGAGTGACGGTCTTTCTGTGTTCGAGGGGGTTTATTTAAAGGCCTTATGTAGGAGGCGGAGGGTGTTTGTTGAATGGAGGGGTACCCATAAATGAGTTTCCTAAATCAGGGCGAGTAAGCAATATTTGGAAATAGACATTTAGGAAATGGTTAAAAAGCTGGACCTATACTATGCAATACCAATATGTGACCATAAAGGTGATTATTATTCCAAAATATATTCATTTATTTAAAAAAATCTGATATGTATAAATTTTTATATTTTGTATAACATTGTTGCTCATAGACTAACGAACAATAAAGTGCATACAAAGTACAATGTATAAACCATAACCAAATGGGTAATAAATAATAAATTTGATAGAAAATTTATAGCAGCCTGATGTTTATAGATAACATGCTCAATATCAGCATAAGATAAACCATTTCAAATGTTTTAAACAAATATCCAAAAGAGAGAATGGCTAACATATTTAAAATCTACGCGCGTTTCGGCGGGACGCCTTCTTCAGATAGCCATAAGTCTTAGATGAATAGTTGAGATTATAGAAAGAGAAAGGAAATTAAATTGCTTCAAAAAGTTGGTCCGACACTTAAATCAAGGCCTTTAAATCTAGCGTGATGCCCCCTGAATTCCCTATAAGATGTCGTGGAAATGGATTCTACTTCACAAGTTCGTTCCAGTTACTAAAAACTCCATAAAGTTGCTGGGTGGCAAACAAGACTTGGGTTAAGATATATAACATCTATAGTTCATGAGGTGAGTCAAGATTTTAGTTATGTTAGCCATTCTCTCTTTTGGATATCTGTTTAAAACATTTGAAAGGGTTTATCTTATCCTGATTTTGAACATGTTATCTATAACCATAAGGCTGCTATACATTTTGTATCAAATTTGTTATTTGTTACCCATTTGGTTATAGTGTATACATTGTACTTTGTATGCACTTTACTGTCTGTTATGAGCAACAATGTTATACAAAATATAAATAATATAAATAAATAATATAAATAATACATATATATAAAAAAGTATACATATCAGATTTTTTGCAATAAAAGTATATATTTCGAATAATAATCACCTTTCTGGTCACATATTGTTATTGCATAGTGTAGGTTCACCTTTTTAACCGTTTTCTCAATGTCTATTTGCCAATATTGGAGGTGGATGGTGTGGAAGCAGGACGACGAGAGAGAGTTGATCTGGCTGTCTATTTTGAGCTCGAAGTCCAGGATGATTCCCAGGTTCTGTGCGTGGGGGTGGGCGGGTATCGTTCCAGGCATCTGGGTTCGGGCCCATGATGAGTACTTCTGTCTTGTTGGTGTTTAGTTGTAGGTAGCTGTTTTTCATTAATTTGGTGACGGCTTCCGTGCCTTCTTGATATTTGAGTCTGGCTGTGTTGGACTCACTGGAAAGGGAGAGGATGAGTTGGGTGTCGTCTACGTAGGACAACAATGTTGAGTCCGTAGGTTCTGACGATGGGGGTGACGGGAGCCATGTAGACGCTAACCAGCGTATGGCTGAGGGAGGACCTCTGGGAGACTCAGCAGGTGGTTGGTGTAGGGTCCAAGAGAAAAGGGGGGAGTCTGACCCGCTGCGATCTGCCGGAGAGAAAGGAGCAGATCCAGTCGAGGGCCTTGTCCTGGATCCCTGCGTCGTGGAGTCTGCATATGTTGAACACCGCTGAGAGGTCGAGGAGGATGAGGGCTACTGTCTCTCCTATATTCAGTAAGGTGCGCATGTCGTCTGTTGAGGCGCGTTGTTGGCAACTTGTCTGTTGATGGCTTTCTCTATGACTTTTGCTGGGAACAGGAGCAGGGAGATGGGTCTGTAGATTTTGCTGTCGGTGGGGTACGCCGAGTGTTTCTTCAGGAGGGGGTTGACCTTGGTGTGTTTCCAGTCATCGTGGAGCAAGGCGGTCACCAGGGAGCCGTTGATGGTGTGACGGAGCATGGGTGCGATGGTGTCGGAGGCTCTGTTGAAGATGTGGTGGGGGCAGGGGTCCATGGGGGCCCCAGGGTGGATTGACTTCATTGTCTTCAGTGTGTCTTCGGTGGTGAGGGCTGTTACGTTGTCACTTGCTGGCTTCAGGGTGTCGAGGATGGTCGGTGGGGTTTTAGTGTGTTGGTTGTCTTTGTCGAAGTCGCGGTAAATGCTCTTGATTTTGTGGTGAAAGAAGGTGCTGAGTTTGTTGCCGAGGTCTTGTGAGGGAGGGATGTCAGTCAACTCGCTGGTGGGTTGGGCGAACTCCTTGATGATGTTGAAAAGTTCTTTGCTGTTGTGTGCATGTGTGGAGATTCTGTCTTCAATCGCTTTTTTCCTCATTTTTCTGATGAGTTGGTGGTGGGCGTTGGTAGCGGCTCTGAAGTTGTTGTGTGCTTCTGTGGATTTGGTGTTCCTCAAGGCCTTTTGGAGGCAGTGGCAAGTGCGAATGGACTCTCGAAGTTCGATGGTAAACTATCTGGCTTACTTGGCGTGGCAATTGTTGTTTTTCTTGAGGGGGGCTATGGTGTTCGCGCTATCAGAGATCCATCTGTGCGGGGTTCGGGCTGCGGTGTTGGGGTAGTTGTTTTCCGTGATGGTTTGGGTGGAGTTGCTGAATGAGGAGGTGAGCTGGTCGTCAGTGATTCTGGTCCAGTTTCGTGGGAGCAGGTGCTGGTTTCTGTATATGGTTGGTGTTCTGAAGTTGATGCATCGGTGGTCAGTCCATAGGAGTTTGATGGTGTGGTTGAAGGTGATGATTTTCCTGTTGTGAAGAGGGGGTTGAGGGTGTGTCCTGTTGAGTGTGTGGGTTCGGTCACGATTTGGCAGAGTCCAATGTTGTGGAGGTTTTTCAGAAGGGATGTGGTGTTGGGGTCCAGTTGGTTGTTGGATTGGAAGTTGAGATCTCCCAGTTGGGTGTAGTTGGTGGATGCGATGGCATGTGAGGAGATGATGTCCGTGATGGAGTTGGCGAATGGTTCACGGGGTCCAGGGGATCGGTAGATGAGGGTTCCTAAGAGGGTGGTGGTAGGGCTGGCCAGTATCTTGAGGTGTAGGTGTTCCATCATGTAATGTAGTAATGTGATGCAATCTCACTTGTTTTTTAAAAAAGTCTTTATTGTATTTCATATGCATACAAGGGAAAAAGAAAAATGTTAAGAGGGAGATGTGGGGAGCAGGTGGAGGGAGGGGGCTGTGAAAACGATCCTTAGAAGGAGGACAGAAAAAAGGATGGTCGACAGGGTATGATATTACACTGTGGGTGAGGTGGTAATGAATAGGGTATACAGAGGTAAATATGTGGATGTAGGAAACATCCATAAACCAGTAGCGCTAGCGAAAACTATTGTCATACAATCTCATGCAGCAACCTCAATTTCCACTTACTCTAAAAAAAGTCAGAAGAAAATTGTAAGCTTGAAGTTTCTATTACATTTTAAAATAGACCATATTAAAATATTTCCATTATTTGACAGCTGTGGGGAATGGGACAATAATAGAAAATAATCTCTGAGTTGAGGTAGCAATAGTGAACTTGAAGGAGGGTGAGCACCTGAAAGAAAATATGTTGCACACATCAGGGATTAACATTGTTTATGTAGAGAGAAAGCATTGACTAAATTGAATAGCAGCAATTGTCCAACATAAAAAGTCCAAGATCAAATGTCCTCAATGAAGGTTAAAAGATCAAATTAAATAATCTTTTTCAAATACATTTTGAAGTTATTTCCAAACCAAGGCAAGTGTTCTAGCAGGTGTATTGGGTTAGGGAGAAAAGTTGATGGGCATTCTCTGAATATGATTTTACAAAAAATTGAACTTCTCCTCAGATGTAGCTTGTCAGCTGGTGTGGGAAGGATCAGACAACCTATGAAATAATGAAAACAATGGGTTAGTACATGAAACAGTTCGAACTGACAAACAGGGAAATGTGATAATAGCATGTGGGTAGGGATGAGGAGGTAAACAAGATGTTCTGCCATCAATCAAGAAAGTCAGAAGGATACATAGACCTCTTGGTGGTCACCTACTATCTCTCAAACCACTGGGAGGATAGTACAAGCACATCCTGGGCCTTAAAGTATGCCGAGTGCTGGAAACCCTCCCAGCACTTAACACTCACTACCTCTGTGGCAGTGGCAACTCAACAACGGCGGTGTGACGGTACTGGCCTGCTGCCTGTGAGCCTTATATGCAGCTCCTTGCCACTGCCCACACTTTCTTTTTTTAATTTAGCCTTGGTAATATCAAAACAACTTTTGTCCGTTTGTGTTTTTGTGACAACAGCCAGTGTGCAAGTCAACCATTGCCGTCTTTCTAGGCTTCTAATGGTTGAAGGGGAGAGGGCTGCGCGGGCCGTGCCACAAACAATCTACAGAGTACCATTTTAAATGGCAGAACTCTGTAAGTGAATGCCTGGATTATGCATGAGTGAGGGGCGTAATTCAATTATGCCCCCCTCACACAGGTTCAATACATTTTAATTTTGCCACCTTGTTTTGTTTTGAATACATTAATGATCCAGACAGGGCCGGACTGGGAACCAAAACCGGCCCTGGCAGAGTGCTCGGCCCTCCCATCCCCTGCGAGGGAGTTGGGGGTGCAGCTGAGCTCTTTGCCAGGGCCGGTTTTCTGCCGATTTGGTTACAGGGACGATTTTGCAGCAATACTGCAAAAACGGCCCTGTAACAAAAACTGACCCCAGGGGCCCAAATCCAGCCCCCACCCGTGCTGCGCACCAGGGGATTGCCCGGTGCCCGCTACGGCCAGTCCGGGCCTGGATCCAGAGAACAGATGAACAAAAGATCTAGGCCCAGATACACAATGGATTTTTGCATGCACAAATGGGTTTTAGACCAGTTTGCGCATGCAAAAAAACCTGTGGGCTATATATTTAGCGAGTCTTTAATTAAATAGTGACTCGCAAAATTTGATTAGCTATTCGCTATTAGGAAGGGGCGATCGGAGGGCGTCCCTTCCTAAAAGTGAGTCTGAACCCTATGCAAGAATCTTTTGCGACCACAATTATGGTTGCAAAAGACTTGCAGTTTACCACCCTCTTCAAGAGGGCGGTAAACCATTTGCAAACTGGAATGGGACCCCTTCCCCTTGGTGAATGAGTGCAAAAAACTTTTCACAGCAGGCAGAGGTCCCAGTGACCACTTCCTGCCCTTAAAAAAAGAAACAAAAAAGTTTTTTTTTTAAATGTATCCCGCTTTCCTTTAAGGAATACAGGCGCATTTCAAAAAACATAACTGCTTTATTTAAAAGCAGTCCCAGACATGGAGGTCTGCTGACCCCAGCAGGCCACCAACCCTGGGAGTACCAGCCATTCCCAATAGGGTTGCAAATTGCAACAGCCTCATTATTATGCATGAGGCATGCAATTTGCGACCCCATTGGGAATGGCAAACAGTGTCTGAGACACTGTTGTACATTGGCAATTGTGACTCGCATTTTAGCACAATTTGTGAGTTGCAATTGCCAATGGTCATACATCGGGCCCCTACTCTTTAAAAAGGTAGAGAAAGGTTTCTAGAACTTTGTGAAGTGTCTGAATGTTGGCCTCTCATAACCACCCAATCTATATTTCTTTACTTTGGGAGCATGCAGTAAAAAATGGTGTCAAGATCTAATTGCACAGATGGGAAAATGCCATTTAAAAAGTGGTGCAAAAGGATTCTCAGACATTGCATACAAGGTTTTGATGACCAAGCAGAGGGATTTGAAAATCACCCTCTCCATGATTGGCATCCAAAGTAAGGAAGCGAGAACTGGAGTCATATGTTCGCGCATAGTTAGGCCAGTAAACGTTTTGGCTGCTGCATTCTGAATCCGTTTTAGGGGCCAGAGATGATAGTCCAGGAAGACATAAAGTGGAAATAAACTAAAGCGTTCACAACTTCCCTTTTTTGCAAAAAAAGAAAAAAAATATCTCAGAAATTGAAGATGATAGAAACAAGGGGTGGTCAGAATATGCATCTGAGGAACAAAGGTCAAATGGGAATCAAATTCAATCCCAATATTTTTATTAACACATCCTACAAGAGTGGGCCAATCCCCTAGAATTTGGGGCCAAAACAGGGAGCTGTTACAAAGTAGTATCTATGTTTATCACCATTCAACTTCAGCTGATTACAACTCCTCCAGGCCTCTATTTCTATCAGACAGTAATGATCTATTGTTTGTAAACATGATTGTTCTAAATATGACTAGAGTGTCAGCTACATAAATACGGCACATTCCTTGATAAGAATCCACAAAGACCAGTAGCGGGATTCCAAACTTCTAACATGGCTGAGATGTCAGCACTTTAAGTCTCTGTGAGGAGGGGGAGGCCGGTCTTCCTTTATCTCTGCGGCCCTGTTTGGATCATTACTTGCCTTGCTAGTTTTTTAATCAGCGCCACATTCCTACCCTGCCACTATAACGGGAAGTCACCAGCAGTGGAATCATTTACAAAGTTGTTGTTATGTGTTTTTGTGGGTAACAATGTGTGCTAGTGGATTTGTGGAAGAAAGTGTGTGTGTGTGTGTGTGTGTGTGCGCGTGTGGAAGTGTGTATGAAGGAGTGAGAATGAGTACTTCATAGTGAGTGTAAAAGTGTGTGAGTTTGTATCTGATTCTGACTGTCCGTGAATGGGAGTGAGTGAATATTGCTGATTGAGAGTCAATGTATGTGTGAGTGTGTTTGTGAGTGACAATGAGTGTAACAGAGAAAGTGTGTGCATAAGTGAGAATCAATAACTGAAAGAGAGAAGGAAAGAATGGAAAGGGGCGACCATTCGGTCCCCCCGAATGTATGGTTGGGTGCCTCGATCCTCCCGGGAAGCCATTTTGGGCGGGGGGCGTGTCTCGGCTGGTATGCCCGAAGTGGTGTAGCCGGGGCGCGCCTTTTTCCCTCCCAAGCGGGGTTGTCCTAGACACCTACACCGAAGACCACGCCCAGTAGGCGTACCGGAGGAGGGTACACGACCTCCCGCAGAAGAATAAATAGAGCGGGAATCCGAAGAAGCGTCCTCTTGTTCCTGTGCTCTGAAGGCTGCACCCACTCGTTGCTCGTGAGCCCTCGACGGAACAAGAAGCTATTTTGAGAACTTGTAATCTTGTTGTTTCTCTTTCAGTTACTTGGAGTTCGAAGAGTCCGGAACCTCGTCGATCAGCTAGGAGCGGAATACTCGACATCATGGCTGGCAAGAAAGCGGCAAAGAGTTCCGAGACGGACAAGGTGTTACGCCTATTGTCGAACCGGATGGCTTGCATGGACCGAAAACTCGGACAAGTCCAATCGATCGGTAGAGGTTTGACGGAGGTCAAAAAACAGCTGGCTGCACTGAGCAACCCGGGTCACCCTAAGAAGGTAATAGGCCCGGCCTTGCCGGGAGTCATCCCTTAGGGTAGAGGGAAACGGGTCAAGAAGAGGGCAGTTTCGGGGGGGGTCCCGGTCCCAGAGGTACCCCCAGTCGCCCCCCTCATGCCAGTAGACAACCCGGTACCAAATCCTGATATGGGGCAGCCGATCCCAGTTGTAATTACTCCTGATAACGATGAGGATATACCTCCCGAATTGGCCATCCAGTTGGCAGCATGGTTCAAGAAGAAAGCAGGGGGGTCAGTGGCACCTGGATATCCCGCCGAGGAGGCCAAACTACTAATCAAGCAATTGCGGCAGTCGAGAGATGTCGCAAGGGCGAATGTTCCTCTTGTTTCCCCCCAGGTAGCACCGGTAGGACCTGCAGTTGGTCACGAGAAAACGGCGGGAACAACGGCCGAACCGGGTAAACTCGCATTGCCAATGGCGGGGGAGGGTTCATTACCCTCGAGGCGGGAGAAGGTGGCACAGCATATCCCTTTGGCCACGAAAGAGTTAATATGGGGGGACAAATATGTTAACATGTTTTCCTTATTAACTGACCATCGCGAGATGGAATATGCAAAAACCCAGAAGGATTTGTGGCACCCGAGCGTCTGGCGCGCAAAGATGGCGGAATTCAGGGTGGATGAGACAGTAACGAATTGGGTTAAAACCTTTTCTATATTTACTGCAGTTATGGGGGAACGTAAACGCGAGGTGATGACTGAGTTGACTTGCTATCAAAATCGTATTATGGATTTTTATTCTATGTATGAGGGGGAGGAATGGAAAGGTTATGACATGAAATTCCGGAAAACCAAAGAATATGATGCTACTTTGACTTGGGATTGCCTGGACTCGGTGTCATGGCACAAACAGCTCCTGCCAGGGGCGGCAGGTACGTCCTCGCCAGGCGGGAGTGGGTCAGGGGTCGTCCGCCAAAAGCCCGCGGTGCCCTTTCGAGCGGGCGCCGGTGTGGATTACCAGCCTAAGAATGGCGGGAATGGCGGCAAACGGGGGGTCTGTTGGGGCTTCAATCGAGGCAACTGTAACAGACCGCAGGGAACATGTAGGTTCAAGCATGTATGTGCGGGCTGTGGGAACTCCTCACACCCGGAGAGTTCATGTAAATCGAGGAATAGAGGGACGGGAGGAAAAGGAGGCTCTAAGCAGGAGTGAGGTAGAACGTTGTGACCGATTGTCTACACCCGTTGATCTCATGGCTATGACTCCTTGGTTAAACAGATACCCTGATCATGTATCCGCTGGGGTGTTGAGGAACGGATTCTTACATGGCTTCCGCATCCCGGCGGGGGATTTTCAGGGGGACTCCTTCTGTAAAAACCAGTTATCGGTGCAGCACAACCCAAGCGTGGCAGAGAGGAAAATAGCAAAAGAAGTCAGCTTAGGGCGAGTGGCAGGGCCTTTCCATCGCCCGCCGGTGGCAGAATTCATCTGTTCCCCGTTAGGGGTTGTCCCGAAGAAAGACCCGGGGGAGTTTAGACTTATTCATAACCTGTCTGCTCCAAGGGGTAACTCGGTGAACGAGGCCATTGACCCAGAAGTCTGTTCAGTACGGTACGCATCGTTCGATGAGGCCGTGGCCATGTTAAATCGCCTGGGCCCCGGGGCGCTGATGGCGAAATCAGATATCGAATCGGCGTTCCGGTTGCTCCCGGTACACCCACAGGATCAGCGATTGCTAGGTTTGGCATTTCAAGGAAGTTATTACAGGGATAAATGCATGCCTATGGGTTGCTCCATTTCTTGTGCCTATTTTGAAATGTTCAGTTGTTTTTTAGAGTGGGCATTCACCAAGGCCACAGGGCATAGGCATGTTATGCACTATCTCGATGACTTCCTGTTCTTGGGAGCAGCCGGCGATACGAGATGTGCGCAGGCGCTGCACGACTTCTGCATCCTCATGAGGGAGTTTGGAGTCCCACTGGCACCAGGTAAGACGGTTGGACCATCTACTTCACTGGAGTTTCTGGGAATTGAGCTCGATTCTGTGGAGGGATGTTTCCGTTTGCCGATGGAAAAAGTGGCCAAGTTTAGGGCTTCCTTGATGCAATGCCTGGGTAAAGAGAAAGTGACCCTGCTCCAGTTACAGCCAACAGTGGGTCAGCTTAACTTTGCTTTGAGGGTAATACCTATGGCCCGCCCCTTCTCACGCTCTATTGCATAAGCTATGGTCGGTCTCAAAGAGGGGCACCACCGTACGAGACTGTCGGCAGAGGTTCGCCAGGATATGCGCATTTGGCTGGCATTTCTGGCGGACTTCAACGGTCGAGTCGTGTGGAACAAGCCGCCAGTGTCTTCAGATGAACTAGGTCTGTGGACTGACTCGGCGGGGAGCGTGGGATTTGGCGCCATCTTAGGTAATCGATGGGCGGCGCAAACATGGCCGGCCTGGTGGCACTCCAGCAGTCTCACAGGTAACATTGGGTTCTTGGAGTTATTCCCCATTTGGGTTGCTCTGATGGCATGGCCTGACGACTTCAGGGACCGCTCAGTGGTGTTTTGGTCTGATAATATGACTGTGATCGAATGCATTAACCAACAGGCAGCACGCTGCAAATGGATCTTGAGATTGTTGAAGGAAGTTGTGCTGCTTTGCATGAGATTGAATGTACAGTTCAGGGCGAAACATGTGCCAGGCGTACTGAATCATGCAGCGTACTGAATCATGCAGCTGATGCACTCTCTCGTTCACATATGCAGGCGTTCAGGGGTTATCTGACTACAGCGGACCTAGTGGCGGCACCATTCCCCGAAGCACTATGGCTAATCGGTGCCCCGGACTACAAGACCTCGTGGCAGCAAGCTTAGCCCCCAGGACAAGGAAGGCATACGAAGGAGCGTTTCGTTCCTATTGCACATTTTTGGGTCCAACAGGGAGTCAGAGCTGGGGTCAGGAGGAATCCTTCCTGGGGCTCCTGGTAGCGCTGCACAGAGAAGGCCGATCAGCGGCAACGGCCAGTAGGCATAGGGCGGCCATTTCATTCATGGTGCAGGTGCATGGCATAAGAGACCCAATGGATTCCTTTTTGGTTAAGAAGGCCCTTCGCGGCTGGCAGCGCCTCGAGGGTCGCAAGCAAGATGTGAGACGCCCGATTGGCTTACACAGGTTGGCTTTACTTGTAGCAAAACTAGACGAGACGTGCTCCTCCCATTTCGAAGCAGTTCTGTTCCAGGCAGCTTTCGCATTAGCATTCCATGGGGCTATGCGGGTGAGCGAACTGGTCGCAAGGAATAAGAAAGACGTTGAGAGAGGCTTATGCAGGGATCACGTCCAAATTAGGGGTGATTCGATGGTGGTCTCGATAGTCAGGTCCAAGACCGACCAGGGGGCTTTTGGGAATAGTGTTGTCGTGCAGCGCGCGCGAGGGTCCCCCACGTGCCCAATAAAGTGTATAGAGGAATACTTGGCACTAAGGGCGGCTACATGGGGGGGAAGTTTGCTAAGGCACAAGGATGGCACCCCACTGACGAGGTTTCAGTTCCAGAGGGTGCTAGCACTGACAATCGCTGCTGCGGGCATGGACCTGTGCGATTTTGGGACCCACTCCTTTAGGATAGGGGCTGCTACTGAGGCTACAGCCAGGGGTCAGAGTGCGGAGGAAGTGAAACAGTTGGGACGATGGTCCTCGAATTGCTTCAAAAGGTATGTGCGATTGCACATGTTGTAATGATCAATTGACATGCACTCACACTTCTTGTCTTTTGTTTGAATTACAGTTTCGCGAGCCTGTCACGCGGGGCGGAATTTGCAATCGACCCAGCACCAGGAGACCAGCGGTCAAGGATCACCGTCTGGAGAGAGAGTGGTATGGGTCGTGGGCCACTCATATGTGAGGCGCGCCGGGGA
The DNA here is from genome assembly GCF_964263255.1 of Lissotriton vulgaris. Lineage (NCBI taxonomy): Eukaryota > Metazoa > Chordata > Amphibia > Caudata > Salamandridae > Lissotriton > Lissotriton vulgaris. The sequence goes on from NW_028244065.1 coordinate 589,033, forward strand.
CGTATTCGAATCAGGTGACGCGACTCACGCAGCTGGGGAATACGGGTACAGAGTGGCCTTCCATGGGAAGGGCAGGCTCTGTTTTGACCAATTCGATTCATTTTTTGAGGGTCTCCTAGGGTGGAAAAGGTCACCGCCATCTGTAGTCATAGTACACCTGGGGGGCAATGACTTGGTGACACTGGGTAGACGAGTGTTGTTTGAACAAATTTTGTCTGCGGTTAGCTGGTTGGCTAAAAGAATCCCGGGGTGCACGATTGCCTGGTCCCACATGATTCCCAGGAAGGTATGGCGGGGAGGCCTTTCGGTGTCAGCACTGAACCATTCGGTGAAAAGGGTTAACAATAAAATTGGTAAATTGTTTCGCTCTTCGCAGTTGCATAGCATTCCTCACGGGTGTATTCGGGGTGATCTCATGTATCTGAATGATGGGGTTCACCTGTCCAGGGAGGGGAATGATTTACTCATAGGAGACTTCGTAGCATGGCTAAGGGGTTTGAGGAAGCATGACCTTTAGGAGGATTTGGGGGGGCCGGATAGTCGGTCAACTATCCGGCCTGTGGCGGTAAGGTCATGATCGGTGAGCAGTAATTTCAAGGTCCCTAGAGGGGGGCGCCACCCACACCGGATGGGAGCGACCGAGGGGAGGTGGCCATTGGCCCCTCCCACGGGGAGGCGGCACCCACTAAGGATGGGTCGCCTAGGGGGAGACGGCCATAGGCCCCTCCCAGGGGGGGAGGCGGCTAGATGCCCCTCCTACTAATTTCCCGGGGGCCGGATATCCGTGACGGCGGATAGAGAGTGTGGGGATGGGGGGGGAGTCCACGCTGTCCTTCCTACAGATACCTCACACGGGAACTCGGACGACCTTTAAGATGGCGTCGAGTGGAAAGGGGGCCCCCACCACGACAAGGGAAGTTACAGTTGGCAACGAGGGTAGAGTCCTCTGCGCATGCGCCACTCACACGGTGAGGGCGAGAGTTTTTGGTAGTAGGGATCTGACACCGGTTAAGACCTTGCCGTTGGCCCGTAATGCTAGGATGTACAATTTTAATTTAGAATGTTTGCATTTGCAGGATGTTAGACTCGGCTAGGAAACCTTTGTATTAGAGATCTGTTAAGGTTAGCCAAAGATCATGTCTGCATCGAAATGTAATAAATGTAAAATTGTACATAAATTATGACACTTTTATTTAATGTTTTAAATTTTGTTTCATATTTTAATAAATACGGCCGGGAGGGTGACTCCCTCCCGCCTTCCAAAAGTTCAAACTCGTGTCCGACTTCTCCCATCCTTGGGGATTGTGTTGAGAGGGGGTGGCGGGCATCCCAGCCATATAACTGTGAGTGGGACCCACAAGCACCCACTGGCACCATTTAAGTACTAGACGTTTCAGGAAAAAGCAGTTCTATCGGGTAGACCTATTAGTACTTCAAAGTACAATAAATGTAATACAGAAATTATGCTCTCTACACACACAAGGAAGAAAAACAAAACTAGCACTCTTCAAGTCTGTGCTCAATATTTATCAGAATTACTTCATTCAGTTATGAGCTGTCTCTCTACTAGTCTCTACCTCTCTACCGCTACCTCTCTGCCTCTACCTCTCTATCTCTACACCTATACCTCTCTCTACACACACACATATACACATATATATATGCATATGCATTTATATATATGTATGTGTATGTATATATATATATATATATATATATACATACATATATAAACATATATAATCTGTATATCTATATAAATATAAATATAAATGCATGCATACATATACATATATGCATACAGACGCATGTTATTTACATAAAGGTTTAAAAAACACTAATAAAAGCAAAGCTAAAAAGCTACCTCATTACAAACAGAATCGCTTCAACTTAAACAAGGGCGAGATCTATTGCATTTTCAATGCTTGTTTACTTTGGTTCCATCAAGAAGGCATTCAGATGTGTCACACATTTGCCATAAATTCTGAATGTTAGCACTCTAGTTGCTCATTAGATCACTGTAGTAAAGCTACTGCTCACCAGGGAAGTCTGCTGCCGGTATTCAAAGTGCATGTTTCAGTCTGCATGTCAGAATTTTTTTAAATGAAATAGAAGAGGATTTGAGAAGTCACTCAAAATGATCCCTAATTTTTCTTTCTGAAGCAATAATCATACTTTCTATGGCAAAATATACCCCCTCATTTTGTTCCTTTTTAAATTAAATGTTTTAAGAGTTACCACTTTATTCCAATCAAGATGGCTTCAGGTGTGCCATACCTTTGTAATAAGTAGGACTGTTAGCGCTCTAGTTATTCTGTAGAACACTCTGGGACATTCTGTTATGGTGCTATACTTGGGCTACATCTGGGTGATATTTGGGCTACATTTGGGCTCTTTTGTCTCTGGTGGCCATCTTGGGAGACTGCATGTCAGAATTTTTTAATGAAATAGAAGAGGATTTGAGAAGTCACTCAAAATGTGCCCCAATTTTTCTTTCTGCAGCACTAATAATACTTTCTATGGAATAATATACCCCCTCATTTTGTTCCTTTTTAAATTAAATGTTTTAAGAGTTACCACTTTATTCCCATCACAATGGCTTCAGGTGTGCTATATAGCCTGAGGCGGAAGCCGGGAGTTATTTGTACTTTTTTTAAAATTTGTGTCACGCTATTTCTGCTGATTTTAAAAGCACTCACCCTTCTCTGACACCACTGGACTCTGCTCCGGAGATCGCCGCACAGCTATTCTTGCACTGTCTGCGGACTTGGAACACAATGTAAACCCGCCGCCATTGCAGGCGAGCCGCGAGGCCACGCCCCCCGCTCTCCCTTCCCCTTTCAAATTATGTGCATCTTACGTACGCGCAGCGGACGGGCGCAGCAGGCGCGCCTAAGGCAAGCCCGTCATTGCCCGTCATCGCCAAGACATCGCCTCTCGCCGGTCCCCCTGCTCAAATCACACGGACGGCATACCACTATGATAAAAACCGCCTCCTTGCACTAAACCCGGGCCAACGCTGCGATAAGCTAGTGGGCTGCATTGGACAGACCGACCTACATTGTAAGTCCTGTAACTTTGTCACACCTAGGCCGTGCCTACCTGGACACAAAGCCAGTATGATAAAACATACCCCGCTCACGATTCTTCAGCTTAATGTCAGGTCCCTGGTAAAGCACCACCCTGATGTCAATACTCTATTGACCGATGAGAACCCAGACATACTATTCCTGTGCGAATCCTGGCTCAAGGATGAGCTAACCAGCATTCCTAATCTCACGCTGCTGGATGGATTCTCTATGAAATCCATCAATAGAGACTCTAGGGGAGGTGGCATAGCCGTTATTTATAGAACGCTATACTCCTGCTCCTTTCTGAAGGAAGACATCATGGGATGTGAGTGCGCCCGCTTCAAAATCATCACTAGCCCTCACTTCACCCTCTCAGGCCTTTTCATCTACCGACACCCGGGGCCCACCTCTAAATTCACGGAGGAACTCCTAGAGGCAGCCCATGCCCTGGTTGTGACCTCCGCCAACTTTACTATTCTGGGAGACCTTAATTTCCACTTTGACTCCTCCTCGGATCCCATCATCAGAAACGTCCTGGCGGACCTAACAGCCCTACAGCTGATCCCTCTTATCCAGTCCACCACGCACTCTGCTGGTCACCTACTTGACCCTGTTTTTACCAATATCCCGGAGGCCAGATCCGATCCACCCAAACCCATGGGTTGGACCGACCACTTCCTCATTAAATTTGAGATATCGGCTGACATCCAGCCCAATAACGATCCGCCTCCTTCCTGTCTTAAGCGGCCCTGGCACAAACTCCAAAATAAGGATCTCTTCGCTATCCTAGGAGAACTCAACCTCGAAACCACTAAAGACATTAATACGTCCTATGTCTCCTTTCAGGACTGGATCGTTAAAAGGACTTGACACCCTCATCCCAGCCAAATGGACTAGCACCCCCTCTAACCCATGGTATAATGAAAATCTGAAACTCTTAAGAAAGGAATGCAAAGTAGCAGAACATAACTGGAGAAAGGATTATAAGGACAAGGACAAAGCTCTCTACCTGTCCAAATTAAAATCTTACCATAAAGCCATACGCGCGGCCTGCGCATCCTTCTACGCCAAAGAAATCGACTCCAGCACCATTTTTAAACTGGTTCAAAAGCTGCAAAACTGTGGCAATCCTGCCTCATGTATCTCTTCTACACAATAGTGTGAGGACCTCGCGACCTTTTTTATTGAAAAGGTAAGGAAAATCTATAACACCTTCTCACAGAACCCCTCTGACTACATTAGCTCCTCCAACTTTCCCTTTAAAGGAACCAGACTTTCATGCCTACCTGAAATCTCCCACGGGGATCTAGTCAAACTCTGTAGAAAGGTTAAATCCGGCTGGCTCACAATCCGAGCTCCTCATGATTCGAAGCCCTGTGACCCCCTCTGTTCCCGGGGTGGTGCAGTCCCTTACGGCCGGGCGGCCGCGTGTAACATTGAAGCTGCACCACCCCGGGAACAGAGGGGGTCACAGGGCTTCGAATCATGAGGAGCTCGGATTGTGAGCCAGCCGGTTCCAGGATTCAAGACTGTCACCCATTCCGAGGCCCATACAGGGTTTTGAAATGGATTTCTGACACGAACTACATGGCCCAGCAAACACCGTAAGGCGGCCTACCAATGGCAACTGAGAGGGCGTGTCAGAAGCGGCACGTGAAATTGTCGAGCCTCTGATGAGAGCGGTCAGCTCAGAAACGCGTCAGGCTAACATCGACACAGCTAAGAGCATATCGGAATGCAGTGGCAGTCCTACCTTTTCAAGGCTTGAAGCTTGCTGCTGGCGGAGTGCGTCCGGACCTGCGGGCAACCTGGAGCTTCAATATATATATATATATATATATATATATATTTCAAGGATGCATTTAGCATCTTTATACATTTGGGTATGTTTCTTAATGGTATCCAATCGTTTTGGCTCGTATAATCGACTGTTGTACAATGATTGTGATATACATGCTATTCTAGCTATGAATTTGCGATTTGCATGCTAGCATTGTGTCTAATATCTAAAGTGTCAGCCATTTCCTGTCGAGCACATAGTGTTTAGCTTATTTGAGGCTGGGTCCAAACGTCCTTTCCAATTCAATGTATTTGTACAGACAATAGAGTGAAAGGATATATGGCGTAATATTCACGCATTTGTTCATGTCTTGGGAACACGATTTTTCCAGCTCAACATATGCCATTGATTGCTGTTCACATGTTGACATATTAGCATTTTTGATTTGCAATCTGCACACAAGCACTTTAAAGAGTATACATCAATGTTTACAATAATCAGCCATAACTTTAACGTGATTGTTTGTTTACTATTTGTTTACTATTCATGCCGTGACTCTGCACTATATGCACTTTAAAATGGCGCTTGCCTTAGTAAGTTCTATCTGACAGCTTTGCTGTTCAGTCATATTTCTGTGGCTATGCTTGATCACTGGTTGGCACGTAACACACAGGTGATCCTTCTTTTAAATTACAGTGCTGCTTTACCGTTAGGTATCAGTATCAGGAAGCAAGGGCACGGACGTGCCCGAAACGCGTCTGACGACATGCACCATTTTATGCACTAAATAAAGCATTCACGAAGGACAAGTCCGATTCTGGCCCACTTTTGCTGTCTGCGTACCTGTCTGTGCTCGAGGCACTTTGGAGACAAGTTGGATCTTATATATATATATATATATATATATATATATATATATATATATATCAATGATTAAAGTATAACAAAACAAATGTTACTTGGTACAAATGTGCAAACAATACTAAATGCAATGTCTGTTTATAAATGAGAAATACACACACAAATAAATCAATAAATGCAATAAATGAAACGCAATGGGGGTTACATACCTTCCAAATCTGAAGATTACATCAGGCATTCTATAAAGTCAGTGCTAGAACTACTGCCCATCCTGTCAGTTTTCTGGCAGAGGAAGGTGTTCATCTCAGTTGCTAAAACCCTCTGTGCAGATGGCCCTTAGAGCTTCCAAAGGGGCATCTAAAGCATTCAATAAACAGTGTCCAGTAGGTGGTCACTCACTCACCCTCCAAAACTGAGTCATAGTTCTTAGGACCCTTGAAGTGAAGGCCGGTCGGTTCGATGCTGCCATTTTGTAGCTGTTCAGAGGACATGGCACTTTTGGAAGATGATGGGTCACATTCACAAGGACTGCATCCATGACAGATTGTAAGGGTGGAGCACCACTGCTTTAGTGAAAGCAGTCTTCTTGAGGTTGCACAATCTCTGTGAAAAATCAGATCATTGGAAGTATCAACTGCTGCAACAGGTGGCTCATACTTTCAGGCATACTGCTACCTACATTCTTTTTCGGAAAGTATGTAGTAATCAGGGTTAAATGAGATAGGCCTGTGCAGACAGCAGGGGAAGTTGTGGGCATAACAGTTTGCATTATATTCCTAAAAGGTTGATGTTTCCTTTGCAGAGAAGAGTTTTTGATGGCCAGCATGTATTTTAAAACTTGAATAAGAAAAGGTTGCCTAAAAGATTGACACAGAGACAGTCAAGATGATATGTAATATTGGGAAACTAAAGTTTTCAGTCACTGGTTTCTGGTCTTCCACCGAGCTGCATTTGTGTCACCATCATACTGCTCCGAAGTCCCATTTATTGAAACTAGCCTTGTAACAAAAAATGCACTCATGTAAATCAGGTTTGAAGAAAAGGAAGGCATGCACTCACAGTGGCATTGAAAATGTATTGAGAAGAACAGAGTGGTTGGCCATAGTCATGTTGGCCAAACACAACAAGGCTGGTGCAAGCATGTCTGTCACACTTGTTGCATTGATTTTCAATGTCGTACATTTACAGAACAGAGAAAAACAGGAGGTCAAATGGACGTCAAGTATAAATTAATATGGCCACCCGAGTTATGCAAAAGAGTTGGGTACCTCAAAGTCCTCTGAAATGGTGGATGGGTGAGACTTACTCAGCAGGAATCTGTTTGATCAGGTGATCACCAGTTACATCTCCGCAAGTCTACTTAGAGAGATATCCTATTGCAGTGATAAAGAGTCCATTTTTGTACCATTCAATTGGGTAAAAATATGCACCTTTAATCTGCCAAAAGGGTCAAGATATGCCATGAGGTGAATGTGAGCTCATCAAATCTCAGTTATGGGATGCTATTTTCTAAGGCTTTTTTTGGATAAGCAGCAATCTTCTTTCTTACACAATGCCCCTATAACAATTGGCAGACATGCATCACACACCCCTTGTCATCTGTTACATCAACCTAATGTATACGGTCAGGGTTGATGAAGGCAGAGAAAAGTCATGGCCGCTGCCTTCAACTTGGGATTCCCGATAATGAGGATCATGGAGTTAATGAACGGGTATGAAGTTGCTGCACACTCATAAATATATAATTTGAAAGACTCCGCATAACCAGTATCATCTGTTAATGTAAAAAGCAATGCCACATCAAAGAGGACATATAGAACCATCAGCGACAAAATCGTTTTTGCTGCCCTGGTGTGGGCATCCATGCTGGGCCCCTCAGTGAAGCCTGTGTGGTTCTGCTGCATCTGTCTAGTGTGCCTATAGAGAGAATTGAGGATCAGCACAACTGAGATACCTATCACAACCAGTGGCACAAGGACGCCCACTATAGACATCAGCAGTGCGTGGTAAAAGTTGTAGTTCTCCACCATTTGTACTAGAGTGTTATTGGTAGCGGTGGAGTTTTCTGAAGCTGACTTTCCAAGGTAGAAGATTCCTGGGACAGTGATGGCTAAAGGTGTCAGTACAGATGAAAGGACAGACCAGGAAACAAAGCGGTCTATAACAAGCTTAAGGCGCACGAACAGGGGGTGCGAAAAGTTTACAATCTTGATGCAGTAGAAGAGGCAGAGCCAAGTGTTTAACCAGAAACTTGAGGTAAATAACAATGGGACGAGGACATAGAAGGTTTTCAAAACACTGTCACTGTGATATGCCTCTGCCCATAGGTAAAAGATAAAGTGTTCCAATCCTGCAAAACACTGACAAGGAATATTTATCATGCCGAGGGCTAACAGCAGGAGATCGCATGGTGGGGGCCAGCGTCCACCACCAATCCACTGACCAGCAATCACAGCTGCCATAAAGGCATTACTGGTGATTCCCATTAACATCATAGTGCCATCAACAATAAAGGTAAAGGTCTGAAGCGGATCCATTGTTTGTATCTGGGTGAACTTCTTTTCTTCTCCCAGTCAGATAATGCTGGCTACCTAATGGAAGTGCAGGAATAAATCTGCTCCAGGAGTTTTGCTGAAGGATATTGATGATGCTGAACACCCAACAGAAATGCTGAACTCTCTTTTCTCCATTTCTAGAGGATATTGCTGTCTCTTAACCAGAAGTGGAAGGCTGCCTTTCCTCCAGACAGATTCTTGAAGCACAATACAATCTCTTAAACAGATATGCAGTCTCTTCACCTTAATAAAAGATTTTATTGCACGGGAAGACTCACATAGTATCGATCCATGGCATCTTTCCTCTCCAGAAGGTTTCCTGAAGAACAGTACAGAGTTCAGGTTTCCTGTTGGAAATTATTGTCCTTTGAAAGGAGATGAGGCGCCATTGCCTGTACAGAGCTTTCCATTGAAGGACCTTCCAGTTTCTATAGAGGAAGTGGGGGTGTCTCCTCTCAAGAATGCTTCCTGTTGAACATTACAATGTCTTAAACAGAAGTGTAAGGCTTGGCCGGTAGAGCCAGAAACAGAGACCTATGTCTATACTCATCGTAGAATTACTAGTTTTAAACACCTGGATAATATGGAAGACGTTCCGAGAGATGGTAAGAGATAGCATTTCCTGTGCTACTCTCTGTGGCAATGTCTGGTAGGATCCTGAACTTGTGAAACAAATTTCAAACTAGTTTCTTTAACTCTGAGTCAAATATCAGGTCAAGCAGATTGGAGGCAGTCCTCCTATTCGTGTTTGGTTAAGAAATGAGTTGTATCACATGTCATGGATCCTGTTCTTGTGGAAATATAGTAAACACATTCAAAATTAGATGCTAAGGGAAACTCTATACCCTGAATATTTGCCTATAGCTAAAGCTGTTGTTGAAAGAACAGAACTTCAGCCCATCTGTCATTCCCACCACAAGGCTCACCACAGGTATGAAGATGAGTCAGCAAAAAGATGCACTCCACTCCTCAATCAATCAGGCGTTTGTAAAGCCCGAATAATCACCTGTAAGGGTCTATAGGCGCTGGGAGAGTTGGGGGTGCTGGTTCCAGTCCATCAAGGAGGGGGTCTGTCAAAGGGCCAGATTTTGAGGTTTCTTGCAAAGATGGGCAGCAATGTTGTCCGTCTGAGGTGGAGTGGGAGGGAGTTTCAGGCTCTGGCCACGAGGAAGGAGAAGGAGTGGCCTCCCGATCTGGTCTTTCTGGTGCAGGGGACCTCGGCGTACGAGAGCTGGGCAGATCGTAGGGTCCTTTGGGGTGCGTGGAATTTTAGTCTGCAGTTCAGGTATGCTGGTCCGGAATCATGGAGGGCGTTGTGTGTGTGGGTGAGCATGTTGAAGGTGACTCTAGCCTCGATGGGGAGCCAGTGGTGTGCGCAGGTGCTGGGAGATGTGCCAGTGTCTTGGAAGGGTGAAGACCAGTGTTGTGGCAGTGTTCTGGATGTTCTGTAGTTTGTTTATTCCGGCATCGAGTGCGTTGCCGTAGTCGAGTGATCCGGGCATGAGTGACGGTATTTCTGTGTTCGAGGGGGATTCATTTGAAGGTCTTATGTAGGAGGCGGAGGGTGTTTGTCTAATGGAGGGGTACCCCTAAATGAGTTTCCTAAATCAGGGCGAGAAAGCAATATTTGGAAATAGACATTTAGGAAATGGTTAAAAAGCTGGACCTATACTATGCAATACCAATATGTGACCAGAAAGGTGATTATTATTCCAAAATATATTCTTTTATTGAAAAAAATCTGATATGTATAATTTTTTATATATCTGTATTATTTATATTTTGTATAACATTGTTGCTCATAGACTAACGAACAATAAAGTGCATACAAAGTACAATGTATAAACTATAACTAAATGGGTAATAAATAACAAATTTGATAGAAAATTTATAGCAACCTGATGTTTATAGATAACATGCTCAAAATCAGCATAAGATAAACCATTTCAAATGTTTTAAACAAATATCCAAAAGAGAGAATGGATAACATAATTAAAATCTACGCGCATTTCGGCGGGACGCCTTCTTCAGGTAGCCATAAGTCTTAGATAAATAGTTGAGATTATAGAAAGAGGAAGGAAATGAAATTGCTTCAAAAAGTTGGTCCGACACTTAAATCAAGGCCTTTAAATCTAGCGTGATGCCCCCTGAATTCCCTATAAGATGTCGTGGAAATGGATTCTACTTCACAAGTCCGTTCCAGTTACTAAAAACTCCATAAAGTTGCTGGGTGGCAAACAAGACTTGGGTTAATATATATAATATCTATAGTTCATGAGGTGAGTCAAGATTTTAGTTATGTTAGCCATTCTCTCTTTTGGATATTTGTTTAAAACATTTGAAAGGGTTTATCTTATCCTGATTTTGAACATGTTATCTATAACCATAAGGCTGCTATACATTTTGTATCAAATTTGTTATTTGTTACCCATTTGGTTATAGTGTATACATTGTACTTTGTATGCACTTTACTGTCTGTTAGTCTATTAGCAACAATGTTATACAAAATATAAATAATACATATATATAAAAAATTATGCATATCAGATTTTTTTCAATAAAAGTATATATGTCGAATAATAATCACCTTTCTGGTCACATATTGTTATTGCATAGTATAGGTTCACCTTTTTAACCGTTTTTTCAATGTCTATTTGCAAATATTGGGGGTGGATGGTGTGGAAGCAGGACGACGAGAGAGAGTTGATCTAGCTGTCTATTTTGAGCTCAAAGTCCGGGATGATTCCCAGGTTCTGTGCGTGGGGGTGGGCAGGTTTCCGAGGGCAAGGGGCCACCAGGTATCGTTCCAGGCATCTGGGTTCGGGCCCATGATGAGTACTTCTGTCTTGTTGGTGTTTAGTTGTAGGTAGCTGTTTTTCATTAATTTGGTGACGGCTTCCATGCCTTCTCGAGTTTGAGTCTGACTGTGTTGGATTCAATGGAAAGGGAGAGGATGAGTTGGGTGTCGTCTACGTAGGTCAACAATGTTGAGTCCGTAGGTTCTGACAATGGGGGTTAGGGGAGCCATGTAGACGCTAACCAGCGTATGGCTGAGGGAGGACCTCTGGGAGACTCAGCAGGTGGTTGGTGTAGGGTCCAAGAGAAAAGGGGGGAGTCTGACCCGCTGCGATCTGCCGGAGAGAAAGGAGCGTATCCAGTCGAGGGCCTTGTCCTGGATCCCTGCGTCGTGGAGTCTGCATATGTTGAACACCGCAGAGAGGTCGAGGAGGATGAGGGCTACTGTTTCTCCTATATTCAGTAAGGTGCGTATGTCGTCTGTTGAGGCGCGTTGTTGGCAACTTGTCTGTTGATGGCTTTCTCTATGACTTTTGCTGGGAACGGGAGCAGGGAGATGGGTCTGTAGTTTTTGCTGTCGGTGGGGTTCGCCGAGGGTTTCTTCAGGAGCGGGTTGACCGTGGCGTGTTTCCAGTCATCGTGGAGCAAGGCGGTCGCCAGGGAGCCGTTGATGGTGTGACGGAGCATGGGTGCGATGGTGTCGGAGGCTCTGTTGAAGATGTGGTGGGGGCAAGGGTCCATGGGGGCCCCAGGGTGGATTGACTTCATTGTCTTCAGTGTGTCTTCGGTGGTGAGGGCTGTTACGTTGTCACTTGCTGGCTTCAGGGTGTCGAGGGTGGTTGGTGGGGGTTCAGTGTGTTGGTTGTCTTTGTCGAAGTTGCCATAGATGCTCTTGATTTTGTGGTGAAAGAAGGTGCTGAGTTTGTCGCCGAGGTTTTGTGAGGGAGGGATGTCAGTCAAATCGCTGGTGGGTTGGCCGAATTCCTTGATGATGTTGAAAAGTTCTTTGCTGTTGTGTGCATATGTGGAGATTCTGTCTTCAATCGCTTTTTTCCTCATTTTTCTGATGAGTTTGTGGTGGGTGTTGGTAGCGGCTCTGAAGTTGTTGTGTGCTTCTGTGGACTTGGTGTTCCTCCAGGCCTTTTCGAGGCAGTGGCAAGTGCGAATGGACTCTCGAAGTTCAGTGGTAAACTATCTGGCTTACTTGGCGTGGGAATTGTTGTTTTTCTTGAGGGGGGCTATGGTGTTGGCGCTATCGGAGATCCTTCAGTGCGGGGTTCGGGCTGCGGTGTTGGGGTAGTTGTTTTCCGCAATGGTTTGGGTGGAGTTGCTGAATGAGGAGGTGAGCTGGTCGTCAGTGATTCTGGTCCAGTTTCGTGGGAGCAGGTGCTGGTTTCTGTAGATGGTTGGTGTTCTGAAGTTGAAGTGGATGCATCAGTGGTCAGTCCATAGGAGTTTGGTGGTGTGGTTGAAGGTGATGAGTTTCCTATTGTGAAGAGGGGGTCGAGGGTGTGTCCTGTTGAGTGTGTGGGTTAGGTCACGATTTGGCAGAGTCCAATGTTGTGGAGGTTTTTCAGAAGGGATGTGGTGTTGGGGTCCAGTTGGTTGAGCTCTCCCAGCAGGGTGTAGTTGGCGGATGCGATGGCATGTGAGGAGATGATGTCCGTGATGGAGTTGGCGAATTGTCCACGGGGTCCAGGGGATCGGTAGATGAGGGTTCCTAAGAGGGTGGTGGTAGGGCTGGCCAGTATCTTGAGGTGTAGGTGTTCCATCATGTAATGTAGTAATGTGATGCAATCTCACTTGTTTTTGAAAAAAGTCTTTATTGTTTTTCATATGCATACAAGGGAAAAAGAAAAATGTTAAGAGGGAGATGTGGGGAGCAGGTGGAGGGAGGGGGCTGTAAAAACGATCCTTAGAAGGAGGACAGAAAAAAGGCTGGTCGACAGGGTATGATATTACACTGTGGGTGAGGTGGTAATGAACAGGGTATACAGAGGTAAATATGTGGATGTAGGAAACATCCATAAACCAGTAGCGCTAGCGAAAACTATTGTCATACAATCTCATGCAGCAACCTCAATTTCCACTTACTCTGAAAAAAGTCACATGAGAATTGTAAGCTTGAAGTTTCTATTACATTTTAAAATAGACCATATTAAAATATTTCCATTATTTGGCAGCTGTGGGGAATTGGATAATAATAGAAAATAATCCCTGAGTTGAGGTAGCAATAGTGAACTTGAAGGAGGGTGGGCACCTGAAAGAAAATATGTTGCACACATCAGGGATTAACATTGCTTATGTAGAGAGAAAGCATTGACTAAATTGAATACCAGCAATTGTCCAACCTAAAAAGTCCAAGATCATACTTCAAATGTCGTCAATGAAGGTTAAAAGATCAAATTAAATAATCTTTTTCAAATACATTTTAAAGTTATTTCCAAACCAAGGCAAGTGTTCTAGCAGGTGTATTGGGTTAGGGAGAAAAGTTGATGGGCGTTCTCTGATTATGATGTTACCACAAAATTGAACTTCTCCTCAGATGTAGCTTGTCAGCTGGTGTGGGAAGGCTCAGACACCCTATGAAATAATGACCACAATCGGTTAGTACATGAAACAGTTCGAACTGACAAACAGGGAAATGTGATAATAGCATGTGGGTAGGGATGAGACGGTAAACAAGATGCTCTGCCATCAATCAAGAAAGTCAGAAGGGTAGACAGACCCCTTGGTGGTCACCTACTATCTCTCAAACCCCTGGGAGGATAGTACAAGCACATCCTGTGCCTTCATGTATGCCCAGTGCTGGAAACCCTCCCAGCACTTAAAACTCACTACCTCTGTGGCAGTCGCAACTCAACAACGGTGGTGTGACGGCACCGACCTGCTGCCTGTGAGCCTTATATGCAGCTCCTTGCCACTGCCCACACTTTCTTTATTTAATTTAGCCTTGGTAATATCAAAACAACTTTTGTCCTTTTGTGTTTTTGTGAACACAGCCAGTGTACATGTCAACCATTGCCGTCTTTCTAGGCTTCTAATGGTTAAAGGGAAGAGGGCTGCGTGGGCCGTGCCACAAACAATCTACAGAGTACCATTTTAAATGGCAGAACTCTGTAAGTGAATGTCTGGATTATGCATGAGTGAGGGGCATGATTCAATTATGCCCCCGTCACACAGGTTCAATACATTTTAATTTTGCCACCTTGTTTTGTTTTGAATACATTACTTATCCAGAGAACAGATGAACAAAAGATCTAGGGCCAGATGTACAATAGATTTTTGCATGCGCAAAAAAACCTGAGGGCTATGTATTTAGCAAGTCGCTAATTAAATAGCCTATAAGTTCACCCAAAGGGGAAACTTTATTGACAGGTTACATTAATGATCCAGACAGGGGCGGATTGGGAACCAAAACCGGCCCTGGCAGAGTGCTCGGCTCCCCGATCCCCGCGAGGGAGTTGGGGGTGCCGCTGAGCTCTTTGCCAGGGACGGTTTTCTGCCGATTTTGTTACAGGGACGATTTTGCAGCAATGCTGCAAAAACGGCCCTGTAACAAAAACAGCCCCCAGGGGCCCAAAACCGGCCCCCACCCATGTGGCGCACGGGGGGATTGCCCGGTGCCTGCTACGGTCAGTCCAGGCCTGGATCCAGAGAACATATAAACAAAAGATCTAGGGCCAAATGTACAATGGATTTTTGCATGCGCAAATGGAAAGGGGCGACCATTCGGTCCCCCCGAACGTATGGTGGAGTACCATGATCCCCCCGGGAGGCCATCTTGGGCGGGAGGCGAGTCTTGGCTGGTATGCCCGAAGCGGCGTAGCCGGGGCGCGCCTTTTTCCCGCCCTGGAGTGGGTTGTCCTAGGCACTGACGCGGACGGCCACGCCCTCGGAGGCAGGCGGAGGCGGGTTTACGCCCGCCCGAAGACGGATAAAAGGAGCAGCAAGTCAAGAAAGCATCCTCTTGTTCCTGTGCTCTGAAGCTGCACCTCCCCGCTGCACGTGAGCTCGAGACGGAACGAAGAGCCAATTTTGAGCATTGTAATCTTTCTCTTTGTTTTACAGATATCTTCGCTTGAGAATGCCGGGCAAGAAGGTCGGAAAGCGGGTCGGGACCGATCAGATGCTCCGCATGCTCATAAAGGAGGTAGCCGATTTGAAGAAGCAGATGGCGCTAAGAATGGGGAGGGAGGACCGAAGCGAGTCATCGGAGCAGCTTTGCCAGGAGTAGTCCCTGGCGGGAGAGGCAAGAGGTCCAAACGGGGGGCACTTGGGGGGGAAACCCCGGTTCCCGATACTCCACTTGAGGAGCCAACCCCGGTTCCGAAGGAGGGGCATCCGATCCCCGTGGTGGTCACCCCCGTGAACGGGGAGGGGTCTGTACCTTCACGAAGGGAAAAAGTTGCCCAGCATGTTCCACTGGAAATTAAGGAAAAGATTTGGGCGGATAAGTATGTGAACATGTTTTCTTTGCTTACCGACCATTTCGAGATAGAGCATGTGAAGAGCCAAAAGGAGCTCATGCATCCGAGTGTTTGGCGCGCAAAAATGGCCGCCTTTAAGGTTGACGAAAACATAGGTACTTGGGGCAGAGCGTGGGGCATTTTTACCTCCATCATGGGTGAGCGCAGGCCCGAGTTGTTGACCGAGTTGCCTATTTATCAGTCACGTATCATGGAGTATTCTCTGGCGTATGGGGGCAACCAGTGGTTCTGTTATGACAATATTTTTAGAAAGGCTAAAGAGCACGACCCAGTTCTAACATGGGATTGTTTCGACTCCGTCTCGTGGCAGAAAATGGAGAGTTCAGGAATGTTAAAAGTGCCATTGTCAGGGAGTAACGGGGGTGAATCTTCCCGCCAATCCTCTGGGACACCCTTTCGGACGGGTGCAGGTAACGAGCACCACTCGAAGTCGAGTGGCAACGCAGGTAAAAGGGGGATTTGTTGGAATTTTAACAGGGGAAAATGTACGAGGCCCCAGGGGTCATGCAAGTTCAGACATGAATGTGGAGGGTGTGGGCAGTCATCCCATCCGGAGTCCATGTGCAGAGCCAAGACGGGTGATAACGGTGGTAAGGGAAGCGCCAAACAGGTCTGAAATAGTCCGAGGGGCGCCTTTACCTACTCCGATTGATACCATGGCAATGATTCCTTGGCTCAACGAATACCCGGATCATGCTTCCGCTGGGGTGTTGCGGGACGGGTTTTCATATGGTTTCCGCATCCCAGTGGGGGATTTTCAGGGTGTAGCAAACTGTAAAAACCAACTGTCGGTCTTGCAGCATACGGCGGTGGTACAGGTAAAGATTGGGAAGGAGGTGACTCGAGGTCGTGTCGCCGGTCCATTTGATTTGCCACCGGTTGCTAACTTTGTTTGTTCACTTCTAGGGGTGGTCCCCAAGAAGGACCCGGGTGAGTTTCGGCTAATTCATAACTTGTCAGCCCCACGTGGTCTTTCCGTGAATGATGCGATAGACCCGGAAGTGTGTTCGGTGCGGTACGCATCTTTCGATGAGGCCGTCGCCATGTTGAATCGCCTGGGGCCCGGGGCGCTGATGGCAAAATCAGACATCGAGTCAGCGTTCCGGTTGCTCCCGGTGCACCCAGATGATCAGCGTCTCCTTGGTTTTATGTTTCAGGGTCGCTATTACATGGATAAATGTATGCCAATGGGGTGCTCTATATCCTGTGCCTATTTTGAAAAGTTCAGTTGTTTTCTGCAATGGGTATTCACAAGGAAGACGGGTTTTCAGCATGTTATGCATTATCTCGATGACTTTCTGTTCTTGGGGGCAGCCGGGGAACCTGAATGTGGACAGGCCTTACATGAATTCTGTGTCTTAATGAACCATTTTGGTGTGCCATTGGCGCCAGGTAAGACTGTGGGTCCCTCAACTTTGCTCGAGTTTCTGGGGATCGAGCTCGACTTGGAAGAAGGTTGTTTTAGATTACCCAGGGAAAAAGTGTTAAAATTCAGGACATCCCTGGAAACATGTATTCGTGTGACGAAAGTAAACCTGCATCAATTGCAACAAGTGGTGGGCCAGTTGAATTTTGCCCTGAGAGTAATGCCAATGGCCCGTCCCTTTTCCCGCTCGATTGCACAAGCCATGGTCGGCCTGAAGGAAGGACATCACCGCACGAGGCTCTCGGCAGAGGTTCGCCAGGACATGCGCATTTGGTTGGCATTTCTGGCGGATTTCAATGGTCGAATTGTCTAGAACAAACCAGCAGTGTCCTCCGAGGAGCTGGGGCTTTGGACAGATTCGGCGGGGAGTATAGGTTTTGGTGCCATATTTGGTACGCAATGGTCGGCTCAAAAATGGCCGCCATGGTGGCACGAGTGCGGGCTGACGAGTAACATTGCTTTTCTTGAACTCTTCCCTATTTTGGTGGCCTTAAAAACATGGCCGGAGGGGTTTCGGGATCACTCTGTGGTGTTCTGGTCTGATAACATGACAGTGGTTGAGTGTATCAATAGTCAGGCAGCACGTTGCAAATGGATTCTGAGACTGCTCAAAGAAATTGTGTTATTGTGTATGCAGTTGAATGTGCTCTTTAGGGCAAGACATGTCCCGGGGGTACTGAACCAAGCGGCTGATGCGCTTTCTCGTTTCCGTATGCAGGCCTTCTGGGGTTTTCTGCCCACAGCGGACCCGGTGGCGGCACCCTTTCCTGAAGCTCTCTGGTCTCTCGGTGCCCCGAACTACAAAACCTCGTGGGAGAGAGTTTAGCACCCAGGACAAGGAAGGCATATGAAGGGGCGTTCCGTTCCTATTGGTCCTTTTTGGGTTCTGCTGGGGGGGAGCTTTGGGGACAGGAAGAGCTTGTCGTAAAGTTTTTGCTGTCTTTACATCAGGCAGGCAAATCAGTAGCTACGGCCCAGAGGCATCGGGCCGCCATTTCCTTTATGGCAAAGGCTCATGGGATCCAGGACCCGACAGCGTCTTTCGTGGTGCAGAAAGCGCTGCGGGGGTGGCAACGCCTTGAGGGTCGCAGAGTAGATGAGAGGCACCCGATAGGTCTGGATAGGTTGGCCCTGTTATTGTCCGTACTCCCTGCAACATGTTCATCCCAGTATGAAACAGTGTTATTCCGAGCCGCATTTGCGCTAGCATTCCATGGGGCTATGCGGGTAAGCGAACTAGTGGCAAAGAACAAGCAGGATACTATGGGGGGACTGTGCCGAGAGCACATTCAGGTCAAGGTGGAGACGATGACTGTCTCGTTTGCCAGGTCCAAAACCGATCAGGGTGCGATTGGGGACTGCATAATCATTCAGAGGATTCCCGGGTCTTCCATGTGCCCTGTTGTTTGCGTGGAGGAATATTTAGCGCAGAGGGCGGCATCATGGGGGGGGACCTTGTTGAGACACGCTGACGCCACCCCACTGACGAGGTTTCAGTTCCAGCGGGTGCTTGCGATGTCAATTTCGGCCGCGGGCCTGAACCCCGGCGAGTTCGGGACCCATTCCTTTCGGATAGGGGCTGCTACTGAGGCTACAGCCAGGGGTCTGAGTGTTGAAAAAGTAAAGCGTTTGGGGCGTTGGTCCTCGAACTGTTACAAAAGGTATGTGCGGTTGCACATGTTGTGAAGCTGTAATGATGTACTCACGCTTCTTGTTTTTGTTTGGTTTTCAGTTGCGCAAGCTTACGAGGCGGGGCGGACTGTGCAGTCGACCCGACACCTGGGGACCAGCGGTCAGACGTCACCGGCTGCGAAAAAGGAGGTGTGGGTCGTGGGCCACTCATACGTGAGGCGTGCCGCGGACGTATTCAAGGCAGGTGACATGATTCACATGGCTGGGGAATACGGGTACAGGGTGACCTTCTACGGAAGGGGCGGGCTCTGTATTGACCAGTTTCAATCCTTTTTCGAGGGTTTGTTAGGGCGGACAAGGTCACCGCCGTCTATAATCATAGTCCATCTTGGGGGCAACGATTTGGTGGCCACTGGTAGGCGACTTCTTCTTGAGGCAATGCTCTCCACAGTAAGTTGGTTGGCAAGAAGAGTTCCAGGGTGCACAATTGCATGGTCCCATATGATTCCACGGAAAGTGTGGCGGGGGGCTATTTCGGTTTCTGCTCTGAATCACTCAGTAAAGAAAGTAAATAACAAATTGGGTAGATTGTTTCGTTCAAGTACACTGCATTCTGTTCCGCATGGTTGTATAAAGGGGGATAGTATGTATTTAGGGGATTTTATTTATTTATTTATGTCATTTCTAAAGCGCGCTGCAACCCTACGGGCATCCTGGGGCATCCTAATGGGGTCCATTTGTCCCGGGTGGGCAATGAGTTACTCATAGGTGACCTCTTAGCTTGGCTAAAGAGTTTAAAACATGACCTTTAGGCAGGAGTTGTTGCGGGGGGTCCGGATAGCCGGTCAACTATCCGGCCTGTGGCGGTAAGGTCATGATCGGTGAGCAGTAATTGGAAGATCCCTATGGGGGGGCGCCACCCATTACGGATGGGAGCGCTCGGGGGAGGTGGCCATTGGCCCCTCAACGGGGAGGCGGTCCCTTCTAAGGACGGGCCGCCGGAAGGAAAGGAAAGGCGGTCAAGGCCCCTTCCTGGATAGGAGGGGCTACGGGCCCTCCTGGGGAATTTCCCGGGGCCAGGACATCTGCGACGGCAGATGGGGTAAGTTGTGTGGGGTTTTGGAGGGGGTTTACGCTACCTTTTAGACACCTCACACGAGTCCTCGGACGACCGGTAAATGGCGTCGAGTTCATTGGGGCCCCCGTCAAGTCAAAGGGAAATTGGTAGATGCACTTGAGGTACGCCTCTGTGCGGTCGCCCCCCTCACAAGTGAGGGGGGTATTTCTGGTTTAGGGATCTGACACCGGTTACGACCTTGCCGTTGGCCCTTAACGTTAGGATGTACAATTTCAAGTCAAATGTTTTGTAGGATGTTAGTTCGGCTAGGAGAACCTTTGTATTAGAGATCTGTTAAAGGTTAGCCAAACATCGTAATGTGGAAATGAAATTGTAAATAATATGAAACTGTTATTTTAATGTTTTAATTTTGTTTCATATTTTAATAAATACGGCCGGGAGGGTCACTCCCTCCCGCCTTCCAAAAGTTCAGAACCGTTTCCGGTTTCCCATCCTTGGGGTTTGTGTCGAGAGGGGATGGCGGGTATCTCAGCCATATGAAAAGGGGCGACCATTCGGTCCCCCCGAACGTATGGTGGAGTACCATGATCCCCCCGGGACGCCATTTTGGGCGGGAGGCGAGTCTCGGCTGGTATGCCCAGAAGCGGCGTAGCCGGGGCGCGCCTTTTTCCCGCCCTGGAGTGGGTTGTCCTAGGCACTGACGCGGACGGCCACGCCCTCGGAGACAGGCGGAGGCGGGTTTACGCCCGCCCGAAGACGGATAAAAGGAGCAGCAAGTCAAGAAAGCATCCTCTTGTTCCTGTGCTCTGAAGCTGCACCTCCCCGCTGCACGTGAGCTCGAGACGGAACGAAGAGCCAATTTTGACCCACCCACCAGCCCCTGAAGACAGCAAGTTGTTTTTAAATGTAGTTTGGACATGGTAACCGTATTTCTTACAGGTTGTGATGATTGTTGTGTTATTTCAAGTATGCAATAAAGGAGAATGCTCATTTACAGTATGTTTGTTTTAAATAAAATAATGTTGCACTAGTGTTGATCAGTAACCATACGTAACTAGTTATGATTGCCTTCTTTGTTTTCATTAGTAATTTTAGCCATTTGTCGTATTTATTTTGGTCGGGCGGTAAGGTCATGATCGGTGAGCAGTAATTGGAAGATCCCTATGGGGGGGCGCCACCCATTACGGATGGGAGCGCTCGGGGGAGGTGGCCATTGGCCCCTCAACGGGGAGGCGGTCCCTTCTAAGGATGGGCCGCCGGAAGGAAAGGAAAGGCGGTCAAGGCCCCTTCCTGGATAGGAGGGGCTACGGGCCCTCCTGGGGAATTTCCCGGGGCCAGGACATCTGCGACGGCAGATGGGGTAAGTTGTGTGGGGTTTGGGAGGGGGTTTACGCTACCTTTTAGACACCTCACACGAGTCCTCGGACGACCGTTAAATGGCGTCGAGTTCATTGGGGCCCCCGTCAAGTCAAAGGGAAATTGGTAGATGCACTTGAGGTACGCCTCTGTGCGGTCGCCCCCCTCACAAGTGAGGGGGGTATTTCTGGTTTAGGGATCTGACACCGGTTACGACCTTGCCGTTGGCCCTTAACGTTAGGATGTACAATTTCAAGTCAAATGTTTTGTAGGATGTTAGTTCGGCTAGGAGAACCTTTGTATTAGAGATCTGTTAAGGTTAGCCAAACATCGTAATGTGGAAATGAAATTGTACATAATATGAAACTGTTATTTTAATGTTTTAATTTTGTTTCATATTTTAATAAATACGGCCGGGAGGGTCACTCCCTCCCGCCTTCCAAAAGTTCAGAACCGTTTCCGGTTTCCCATCCTTGGGGTTTGTGTCGAGAGGGGGTGGCGGGTATCTCAGCCATATGGGTTTTAGACCTGTTTGCGCATGCAAAAAAACCTGTGGGCTATGTATTTAGCGAGTCTTTAATTAAATAGTGACTCACAAAATTTGATTAGCTACTCGCTATTAGGAATTGGCGATCGGAGGGCGTCCCTTCCTAAAAGTGAGTCTGAACCCTACGTAAGAATCTTTTGCGACCACAATTGTGGTTGCAAAAGACTTGCAGTTTACCACCCTCTTCAAGAGGGCGGTAAACTATTTGCAAACTGGAATGGGACCTCTTCCCCTTTGTGAATGAGTGCAAAAAACTTTTCACAGCAGGCAGAGGTCCCAGTGACCACTTCCTGCCCTTAAAAAAAGAAACAAAAACGTTTCTTTATTTTTTAAATGTATCCCGCTTTCCTTTAAGGAATACAGGCTGCATTTCAAAAAACATAACTGCTTTATTTAAAAGCAGTTCCAGACGTGGAGGTCTGCTGACCCCAGCAGGCCACCAACCCTGGGAGTGCCAGCCATTCCCAATAGGGTTGCAAATTGCAACAGCCTCATTAATATGCATGAGGCATGCAATTTGCGACCCCATTGGGAATGTCAAACAGTGTCTGAGACACTGTTATACATTGGCAATTGTGACTCGCATTTTAGCACAATTTGTGAGTTGTAATTGCCAATGGTCATACATCTAGCCCCTACTCTTTAAAAAGGTGGGGAAAGGTTTCTAGAACTTTGTGAAGTGTCTGAATGTTGGCCTCTCATAACCACCCAATCTATATTTCTTTACTTTGGGAGCATGCAGTAAAAAATGGTGTCAAGATCTAATTACACAGATGGGAAAGTGCCATTTAAAAAGTGGTGCAGAAGGATTGTCAGACATTACATACAATGTTTTGATGACCAAGCAGAGGGATTTGAAAATCACCCTCTCCTTGATTGGCATCCAAAGTAAGGAAGCGAGAACTGGAGTCATATGTTTGCGCATTGTTAGGCCAGTAAACGTTTTGGCTGCTGCATTTTGAATCCGCTGTAGGGGCCAGAGGTGATAGTCCAGGAAGATCAAAAAATGGAAATAAACTAAAGCATTCACAAGTTCCCTTTTTTGCAAAAAAATGAAAAAAATTATCTCAGAAATTGAAGATGATAGAAACAAGGGTTGGTCAGAATATGCATCTGAGGAACAAAGGTCAAATGGGACTCAAATTCAATCCCAATATTTTTATTAACACATCCTACAAGAGTGGGCCAATCCCCTAGAATTTGGGGCCAAAACAGGGAGCTGTTACAAAGTGGTATCTATGTTTATCACCATTCAACTTCAGCTGATTACAACTCCTCCAGGCCTCTATTTCTATCAGACAGTAATGAAAATTGTCATTTATTGTTCTAAATATGACTAGAGTGTCAGCTACATAAATACGGCACATTCCTTGATAAGAATCCACAAAGACCAGTAGCGGGATCCCAAACTTCTAACATGGCTGAGATGTCAGCACTTTAAGACTCTGTGAGGAGGGGGAGGCCGGTCTTCCTTTATCTCTGCGGCCCTGTTTAGATCATTACTTGCCTTGCTAGTTTTTTAATCAGCGCCACATTCCTACCCTGCCACTATAATGAGAAGTCACCAGCAGTGGAATCATTTACAAAGTTGTTGTTATGTGTTTTTGTGGGTAACAATGTGTGCTAGTGGATTTGTGGAAGAAAGTGTGTGTGTGTGTGTGTGGAAGTGTGTATGAAGGAGTGAGAATGAGTACATCATAGTGAGTGTAAAAGTGTGTGAGTTTGTATTTGATTCTGACTGTCCATGAATGGGAGTGAGTGAATATTGCTGATTGAGAGTCAATGTATGTGTGAGCGTGTTTGTGAGTGACAATGAGTGTAACAGAGAATGTGTGTGCATAAGTGAGAATCAGTAACTGAAAGAGAGAAGGAAAGAATAACTGTGAGTAGGACCCACAAGCACCCACTGGCACCATTTAAGTACTAGACGTTTCAAGAAAAAGTGGTTCTTTCGTGTAGACCTATTAGTACTTCAAAGTACAATAAATGTAATACAGAAATTATGCTCTCTACACACACAAGGAAGAAAAACAAAACTAGTGCTCTTTAAGTCTGTGCTCAATATTAATCAGAATTACTTCATTCAGTTATGAGCTGTTTGTTTGTATCAAGAGAACTCCTGTTGGTGGTCACGGCGGGTCTTTATCAAGACGGGGAAGCGGGGATTATATGTACACTGTCCTGACAGGCATGGGGGTTCTATGCCTGAAGCACTATGGCACAGTGGAACAATATGATTTAGTCCGGTGCAATGTAGCTCAATAGTTTACATTTCGCGATCAATCTGGTAACAATGAACGGAACGAAGTCTCGGCCATCGGGAGCAATCGTCAACAGGGGCACAGAAGGGTCGAAACGTCGACGCAATCTTTAGGTCCAGAATGACCCGGTTTCCACAACAAGGATGAAACTGTGGTTTCAAACAGAACTCTGGCCTCTTCTAAAAAAATACTTTTAGATATAATACCCTGTTGATATTGTATATACTGCGCACTCTGTCACCTTTTCACTGTGCACAACTGTCACTAAACAGTATTTTGTACATGATTCGAGTTCTCTTGATACAAACAAATAGCTCATAACTGAATGAAGTAATTCTGATAAATATTGAGCACAGACTTAAAGAGTACTAGTTTTGTTTTTCTTCCTTGTGTGTGTAGAGAGCATAATTTCTGTATTACATTTATTGTACTTTGAAGTAATAATAGGTCTATCCGACAGAACCGCTTTTTCTTGAAACGTCTATACTACCCAGGTTCTGAGGGACACAGGGTTACCCCATTGTTTGAACAACCATTTAAGTACTAGCCAGGAATAGTCACCAGGATCCATAAAATCATAGAAACTGAAGAAAAGCCTGGATGTTAACAGAAGCAGTTTTCAAACAACATTAAAGAACATTACTAGGCTGTCCGGTTTTAGGTTTAAACATATAATAACTGATAAAACACCACTGAAAGAGAAATAGCCCTCACCAGTGAAAACATATAAACACTGAAAAAATACCTGCACAACCACAACCTAAATGCCATGCAAAGAATGAAAGAGTCATTTTTTTCACCCGAAGTGGGCAATACAATGTTATATAAGCTAGCAGCAAGAAAGACTGGGCCTACATTATTCTGCTTGTGTTTTGTTGTTTAGGGATGCCGCTATAATATTGTTTCTTCTTCCTTTTGCTTTTTTCAGTTTTGTGGTCTTTGGTCTAAAGATGCAGGGTTTAGAAGCATGTTTTAGGTCTTGTTTCATTATTTTACAAAGTGTAGAGAATCAGTAAATATCAAAATCATATTTGATATTTTGGCTGCGTTTGATTCGTTCACCGATAGGTAAAGTGGCTGGAAATCTTTCCCAATAAGTGTAATCACATTTGCCCACAGAGAATGGTTAACAACTCTTGAGACATCAGCCCCAGTTTCTGGTGGGTCAGTATTGATAGTATTCAATGCAAGGTATACTGACAAGTATATGTGAAAAGAGTGCTATCACCAAGCATCTGAGATAGTGGTGAAAAGATGAAACCAGACTTTTGGAAAACATGGAATGCAGTGTCACTTGGAATGCTCTGCAAAAAGGTTCTTTCTAAGTTCAACAAAGATTGGAGTGATATTGTTTGTATTTGCACTGATTCAGATAAATATATGAAAATGTTGTGTGATGCATTTTTAGATTTTTACAGGAAAACATAACTGCTCTAGTGGACATATTAAAAAACTAGAGCCTGTCTGAAAACACCCTTGTTTGCCAAGTTTCAGTATAATTGGTGTTGATGTGAAACATCTCATTGAGAGTAGGCTGGGCATCACCTTTAGTGACTTTGGGACTGCAGCATGTTCCATGCTATGGTGGTTGCTACTTGGTAAGCAAAGCATTGTTGAAGAGCATTTCAGGAACTTTTATTTTACAATGTATAAGAAATGGCTTGCAATGATGCATATAAATGTCCCTTCACCAACCATGGCATTTGAAGTCAATAAAACCTCACTGTCGTACTCTGTTCAAATTCTAGATCCCTTCCGTAAAGGGGAATTTCCTCCATAGTTTAAAAAGTGCTGCTTCATTTTTGAGGGCATAAGCGCCCAGTTCAATGCAAATGTTGCAGAACCTGCTCTGAGAATTGCAATCTTGAAGTGCACCAGTATTGGCATGGAAAGTTATGTCAATGGCCAGAGTTAACACATTGTTTACTGGCTGTTTTGGCGTTGCCCGTCTCAAGTGATAATGTTGAGAGGGCCTTTTAACAGAAAAAAATTTACATGGCAAAGGAAAGAGTGAGCGCCCATGATCAAAGAAGAAGCATTGTATGGTGTACTATAATAAGTTAAATTTGCAAACATTTATTTGGACCTCATATACACATAGGTACACTGTCTATATACCATGTGCTATCAGTGCATAAGGCAAGCAATAATAAAAGCAAAACATTCCATAAACACCATAAAAACACTGTTTCTGTTGTTTTTAATGGTGCGAAAATGTGTAACCACTGATAACCACTGTTTTTAAAGGTATTGAAATCACTTGAAAACACTGTTAAAAAGAAAAACACTAGAATTTATCAAAAATAGAAACTGAAAACAGGAAAACCTAAACATTACATATCTATAAACAATTAGATGGTAAATCCTTACAAGCTGTGGTATGTGGCTGTAGGATTGTCCTTGCATGAAAGTGAAACGCAGAACAGTCACCATTTTACAGTAGGTCGCAGCTTCAGGCTTTTGCTCAGATGGTGAAGGGTCAGTTAGTGTGGGGAGCTCCTGATGCAGTTAAAAGATGGAGGTGTCTAGAGTCCCAGTATTGAGGGAGCAGAGGTGCATGGAGAAATACACAGCCAGGTGTACAACCACCTGATTGTACCCCCCCAGCCAATGCGCGCCACTGCAGACGTTGTGTATAGTCGGGCTTTCATGAATCTCGTTGGGTCTTCACTCTATTTGAGCTTCATATACCTTCATCTTCTAAGGGATGAAAAGGCAATCTTTACAATTTAAGAAGACATAGAGTGCCATGTGGAGTGAAGACCAACTGTTTCCAGGGTTGAATGTTCTTCAGCGTGGAAAGAATTTGGTGAGGTCAGCAGACAACTTGACTTTGGAGGCACACCCAGAGCAAGCAGCAGATCCTTCTTGAGTGAATACCCACAGCACCCTATGTAGATTATGCTATTCCTATGTATATATTTTTGTAACTTCATACAAAATACATCCCAGGATTTAGGATGTTCTAAATCCTCTGACTAAGGTATAGATTCAAATTACCAGCTAGAACCAGGAAACCTGGTAGGCCGTGGGCCACGGAACACTTAAGCATTTCAGGAGTCAGGGGCGTAACAAACGCCACCGCCGGCCCTGCAGTGCGGGGGCCCCACTCTCTTCATTAAATGAAGGGGGCCAGGCCCCCCCCTCAGCTCTTCAGTGAGAGCTTTGAGAGAGGCTTGCGCTGAAGCAAGTCTCTCTCCCTCTAAGGCAGGTGCGGGCTGTCTGCAGCCTGCTCCGAGCCCCTCGCCCCCTCCCTCTGACTGAAGAGAAACAAAGTTTCAACTTACCTTGCTTCAATTCAGTCAGAAGTGCCAGGCAAGGAAAGAGGTAGGGTTGGGGCCCCAGAGAGTAGGAGGCAGCACAGAGCACTGCAGGGGACCCTGACAAGGATGGGGCCTGGGGGCCCCAGAGAGAGAGGAGGTAGCACAGAGCACTGCTCGGGACCCTGACAAGGACGGGGGCTGGGGGCCCCAGAGGGAGAGAGGAGGCAGCACAGAGCACTACTCGGGACCCTGACAAGGACGGGGGCTGGGGGCCCCAGAGAGAGAGAGGAGGCAGCACAGAGCACTGCTCGGGACCCTGACAAGGACGGGGGCTGGGGGCCCCAGAGAGAGAGGAGGCAGCACAGAGCACTGCTCGAGACCCTGACAAGGACGGGGTGGGGGCCCAGAGAGAGAGAAGGCAGCACAGAGCACTGCAGGGGACCCTGACAAGGATGAGGGCTGGGGGACCCAGAGAGAGAGCAGGAGGCAGCACTGAGCACTGCTCAGGACCCTGACAAGGACAGGGGCTGGGGGCCCCAGAGAGGAGGAAGCACAGAGCACTGCTCGAGACCCTGACAAGGACGGGGGCAGAGGGCCCCAGAGAGAGAGGAGGCAGCACAGAGCACTGTTCGAGACCCTGACATGGACGGGGGCTGGGGGCCCCAGAGAGAGAGGAGGCAGCACAGAGCACTGCTCGGGACCCTGACAAACACCGGGGCTGGGGGCCCCAAAGAGAGAGAGCAGGAGGCAGCACTGAGCACTGCAGAGGACCCTCACAAAGGTGGGGGCTGGGGGCCCCAGAGAGAGATAAGGCAGCACAGAGCACTGCTCGGGAACCTGACAAGGAAGGGGTCTGGGGTTCCAAGAGAGAGAGGAGGCATCACAGGGCACTGCTCAGGACCCTGACAAGGACTGGGGCTTTCGGCCCCCAGAGAGAGAGGAGGCAGCACAGAGCACTGCTCGGGACCTTGACAAGGACGGATGCTTTGGGCCCCAGAGAGAGAGGAGGCAGCACAGAGCACTGCAGGGGACCCTGACAAGGACGGGGGGTGGGGGACCCAGAGAGAGAGCAGGAGGCAGCACTGAGCACTGCTCAGGACCCTGACAAGGACGGGGGCTGGGGGCCCCAGAGAGGAGGCAGCACAGAGCACTGCTCGAGACCATGACAAGGATGGGGGCTGGGGGCGCCACAGAGATTAGAGCCAGCACAGAGCACTGTTCGGGACCCTGACAAGGACGGGGGCTGGGGGCCCCAGAGAGAGAGCAGGAGGCAGCATCGAGCACTGCAGGGGAGCCTGACAAAGATGGGGGCTGGGGGCCCCAGAGAGAGAGGAGGCAGCACAGAGCACTGCTCGGGACCCTGACAAAGAAGGGGTCTGGGGGACCCAGAGAGAGAGGAGGCAGCACAGGGCACTGTTCGGGACCCTGACAAGGACGGGGGCTGGGGGCCCCAGAGAGAGAGGAGGCAGCACAGAGCACTGTTCGGGAACCTGACAAGGACGGGGGCTGGGGGGCCCAGAGAGAGAGGAGGCAGCACAGAGCACTCTCGGGACCCTGACAAGGACGGGGGCTTTGGGCCCCAGAGAGAGAGGAGGCAGCACAGAGCACTCTCGAGACCCTGACAAGGACGAGGGCTGGGGGCCCCAGAGAGAGAGCAGGAGGCAGCACCAAGTGCTGCTCAGGACCCTGACAAAGACGGGAGCTGGGGGCCCCAGAGAAAGAGGAGGCAGCACAGAGCACTGCTCGGGACCGAAAAAGGACGGGGGCTGGGGGCCCCAGAGAGAGAGCAGGTGGCAGCACAGAGCACTGCTCGGGACCCTGACAAGGGTGGGAGTGGGGGCCCCCAGAGGGAGAGGAGGCAGCACAGAGCACTGCTTGGGACCCTGACAAGGACGGGGGTGGGGGCCCTAGAGAGAGAGCAGGAGGCAGCACAGAGCACTGCTCTGGACCCTGACAAGGGTGGGAGTGGGGGCCCCAAGAGAGAGCATTCTCCAGGGCAAAGGGATGAGGCAGCAAAATGGTGCTCTAAGGTAAGCACTCTTTTTAGAAGCACCATGTGGGCGTCCACAGGGGGGGGGCAGAGGGGGGGCCAAGAAGGGTGCAAGTCATAGGGGAGAAGGGTGCAAGGTATAGAGGAGAAGGGTGCAAGGCAGAGAGGAGATGGGTGCAAGGCGAAGAGGAGATGGGTGCAAGGCGGAGAGGAGATGGTTGCAATGTGGAGGGGAGAAGGGTGCAAGGCAGAGAGGAGAAGGGCGCAAGGCAGAGGGGAGAAGGGTGCAAGGCAGAGGGGAGAAGGGTGCAAGGCAGAGAGAAGGGTGCAAGGCACAGAGGAGCTGGGTGCAAGGCAGAGAGGAAAAGGGTGCAAGGCAGAGGGAAGAAGGGTGCAAGGTAGAGGCGGGAAGGGTGCAAGGTAGAGAGAAGGGTGCAAGGTAGAGAGGAGAAGGGTGCAAGGTGGAGAGGAGATGGGTGCAAGGCGGAGGAGAGAAATGTGCAAGGTAGAGAGGAGAAGGGTGCTAGGAGGAGAGGAGATGGGTGCAAGGCGGAGGGGAGAAGGGTGTAAGGTAGAGAGGAGAAAGGTGCAAGGCAGTGGGGAGAAGGGTGAAAGCCAGAGGGGAGAAGGCTGCAAGGCAGAGTGGAGAAGGCTGCAAGGTAGAGGGGAGAAGGATGCAAGGCAGAGGGGAGAAAGGTGCTAGGTATAGAGGAGAAGGGTGCAAGGTGGATGGGAGGGGAGAAGGGTTCAAGGCAGAGGGGAGAAGGGTGCAAGGTGGAGAGTAGAAGGGTGCAAGGTAGAGAGGAGAAGGGTTCAAGGCAGAGGGGAGAAGTGTGCAAGGTAGAGGGGAGAAGGCTGCAAGGCAGAGGGGAGAAGGGTGCAAGGCAGAGGAGAGAAGGGTGCAAGGCAGAGGAGAGAAGGGTGCAAGACGGAGAGGAGAATGGTGCAAGGTGGAGGGGGAGAAGGGTGCAAGGCGGAGGGGGAGAAGGGTGCAAGGCGGAGGGGAGAAGGGTGCAAGGCAGAGGGGAGTAGGGTGCAAGGCAAAGGGGAGAAGGGTGCACGGCAGAGGGGAGAAGGGTGCAGGCAGAGGGGAGAGGGGTGCAAGGCAGAGGGGAGAAGGGTACAAGTCAGAGGGGAGAATGGTGCAAGGAGGAGAGGAGAAGGGTGCAAGGTAGAGGGGGAGGAGGTTGGAAGGCAGAGAGGAGAAGGCTGCAAGGCAGAGTGGAGAAGGCTGCAAGGTAGAGGGGAGAAGGATGCAAGGCAGAGGGGAGAACGGTGCTAGGTATAGAGGAGAAGGGTGCAAGGTGGAGGGGAGGGGAGGGGAGAAGGGTTCAAGGTGGAGAGGAGAAGGGTGCAAGGTAGAGAGGAGAAGGGTGCCAGGCAGAGGGGAGAAGTGTGCAAGGTAGAGGGCAAGAAGGGTGCAAGGCAGAGGGTAGAAGAGTGCAAGGGGGATGGTGATGAAGTAAAAAATGTGCCCCCCCCCCCCCCCCCGGAAACATTTCTGCGGACGCCCATGGCAACGCACACTACTTTGTGAGAGAGAGTGGAGTGAGAGAGAGTGGAGAGGAGTGAGACAGAGAGTGGAGTGAGAGAGAGAGTGGAGTGAGAGAGAGTGGAGCAAGAGAGAGAGTGGAGCAAGAGAAAGAGCAGAGCAAGGGAGAGAGTGGAGCAAGAGAGAGAGTGGAGCAAGAGAGAGAGTGGAGAGCGAATGGATAAAGAGTGGATAGAGACAGTGGAGAGAGAGAGAGAGAGAGAGAGAGAGAGAGAGAGAGAGAGAGTAGAGAGAGAGTAGAGAGAGTGGGTCGAGAGAGAGGGTCGAGAGAGAGAGTGGACAAAGAGAGAGAGTAGAGAAAGAGGGTAGAGAGAGAGTGGAGAGAGAGACAGTGGAGAGAGAGTGGAGAGCAAGAGTGGAGAGAGAGAGTGGAGAGAGAGAGAGAGAGAGAGAGTAGAGAGAGAGAGAGAGAGGAGAGAGTACAGAGAGTAGAGAGAGTAGACAGAGAGTGGAGTAGAGAGAGTGGATAGAGAGTGGAGAGCGAGTGGAGAGAGAGACAGTGGATAGAGAGACAGTGGAGAGAGAGAGTAGAGAGAGAGTGGAGAGAGAGAGAGTTGAGAGAGACAGCAGAGAGAGAGAGAGAGAGAGAGAGTGGAGAGAGAGTGGAGAGAGAGTGGAGAGAGATTAGAGAGAATGGAGAGAGAAAGTGGAGAAAGACAGTGGAGAGAGAGGGAATGGAGAGAGAGAGAGTGGAGAGAGTGGAGAGAGAGAGAGAGTGGAGAGAGAGAGGAGAGAGTAGAGAGAGACATCAAAGAGAGAGAGTGGAGAGAGAGTAGAGAGAGAGTGGAGAGAGAGAGAATGGAGAGAGAGAGTGGAGAGAGAAAGAGAGAGAGAGAGTGGAGAGAGAGAGTGGAGAGAGAGAGTGGAGAGAGAGAGAAAGTGGAGAGAGAGTGGAGAGAGAGAGAGTGGAGAGAGTGGAGAGAGAGAGAGTGGAGAGAGAGAGCGTGGAGAGAGAGTGGAGAGAGAGAGTGGAGAGAGAGTGGAGAGAGAGAGTGGAGAGAGAGAGAGTGGAGAGGGTGGAGAGAGAGAGAGCGGAGAGAGCAACAGTGGAGAGAGAGAGTGGAGAAAAAGAGTGGAGATAGAGAGTGGAGAGAGAGTGGAGAGAGAGAGAGAGAGTGGAGAGAGAGAGTGTGGAGAGAGAGTGAGTGGAGAGAGAGAGTGGAGAGAGAGTACAGAGAGAGAGAGTGGAGAGAGGAGAGAGAGAGTGGAGAGAGAGAGAGAGAGAGAGAGAGAGAGAGTGGAGAGATAGTAAAGAGAGTGGAGAGATTGAGAGAGAGAGAGAGAGAGAGAGAAGGGAGAGTAGAGAGAGAGAAGGGAGAGTAGAGAGAGAGAAGGGAGAGAGAGTGGAGAGAGAGTAGAGAGAGTGAGAGACAGTGGAGAGGGAGACAGTGGAGAGAGAGAGAGAGTGGAGCGAGAGTGGAGAGATAGTGGAGAGAGAGTGGAGCGAGAATGGAGAGAGAGTATAGAGAGAGAGAAGGGAGAGTAGAGAGAGAGAAGGGAGTGAGTGAGAGGCAGTGGAGAGAGAGACAGTGGAGAGAGAGTAGAGAGAGACTGGAGAGAGAGTATAGAGAGTGAGAGAGTGAGAGAGTGGAGAGAGAGACAGTGGAGGGAGAGACATTAGAGGGGGCGACAGTGGAGATAGAGACAGTGGAGATAGAGTGGGCAGAGTTGAGAGAGAGAATGGAGAGAGAGAGATAGAGTGGAGAGAGAGTAGAGACTGACTGACTCAGAGTCTGAATACTGACTGACGGAGAGACTGACTGGCTGAGAAACTGACAGAGAGAGAGAGACTGACTGACTGACTGACTGAGTGATAGAGAGGCTGACAGAGAGAGAGAGACCGAATGACAGACAGACAGACAGAGAGAGAGAGAGAGAGAGAGAGAGAGAGAGACTGACTAAGAGAGACTGAATGACAGAGAGAGAGAGAGACTGACTGACTGGGAGAGACTTACTCATTGAGAGAGAGAGAGAGAGAGAGAGAGAGAGAGAGAGAGAGAGAGAGAGAGAGAGGGGGAGACTGGGATGGAATTGGGGTCACAGTGTGTATGAAGCTATGCAATGCCTCTTAAGATTGCTATTGTCTACTAATACAAATTTATCATCAAATTGTGCTCTTTGTAGTTACATCTGATTTTAAAATACTGCATTGTCGCTTTGTCTAATGTTTTAAAATGGAAACGAGAAGGAGCAGTGGATGCACTTTTGTCAAAACTGACGATGAGTGGGCCCGATGTTGTATATCATGGCAGGAGTCTGCATCAGCAAACCCACCTAACATTGGGCAAACCGGCGTATTGATGGCAGGGACCCTGTAATGAATGGACCACCGCCTATGATAGCCTGCTGGCAGACTAAGCCCAACCTTTGACTCCACCATCCAGTGTCACTTATATCGGCTGGATTGGTGACAGTGGCGTAACAATCACGCCGCATCCCCTGCAGTATGGCGGGTCGCTGGTCTGAGAGCTCTAGACTGGCACGGAGGATGGGAGGGGACCTCCTCCATGTAGTTTGCAGGGGGGCCCCCTCAAGTTTCTTTACGCCACTTACAGGTGTTTGGTGAATCCTGGGTAATGATCAGTCCTGTAAGATTCCTGTGGATTTTTCGTCGTTATTGGATTCTGGATTTCTTTTTACCACGAATAGACATACTCAAGAATGCAGAATAAGGATATGTTTAATGATTTTATTAAAATCACTGTCCTATCATGGTACATAAAATGTTTCTAACTGTAACTATAAAAATGAACAAAACAGTGGCAATAAAAACGAATAACAAACAGTATGATAAAAAGAATTGCAACATTGTAACAGTAGTTCAGAATCCTGAAGTCTTTTGTATGAAAAGACAGAGTCCATCTCTACCTTTTAACCCCTTCTGTCTTGCCTCTAGCTAAGATTTCTTAGCACCGAAAGGGCCTGTGTGAGTTGCTCTCTACCCCACATTATGATACCTCAGTTAAGGGGAAAAGTGTTGTTCTGTGTGAAGAAGGTTAGTGTCCCATTAAGCTGCTAAGGCCAGACTGGCTCTGAGATGCTAACCTGGGGCGTTCACAAAGGGTGCTTATAGCTTCTGCTTGCTCCATCAGGTCTGTTAGAAAGTCAACGATTATCTCTCTGCCCTTTTTCTTGTCTGTACCCAGCTCAAATACACCTTTATCAAGAACAGGCCTCACTTCATATGATGCCACATGCAAGTATTAACATATTATTCTAGTGGCACCTTCATTTAAATGTTTAAAGCATATAAATCATGTGAATATATATATATATATATATATATATTACCTACTGGCGGTCGCCAGTAGGTAGTTATAGTTAGGATAATTTTCAATGTTAAATCTCAACATTCTATTTTGAATAACTTTGGCGCCGGTTGACGAATCTGCCTGAAATTTTCAGGAAAATGGTCTCATGGCGGTCCGGTCCTTCCCTGAAAGTTTGGGGGGGATTCGTCAAGCGGGGGCCGAGATAAAAGGGGGGTCCCAAAACGCGTTTTCCCCATGTTAATTTCCATAGGGCGGTCGATTTCACTTTTAGCCCGAACGGCTGAATGGATTTCCACCAAACTTGGCAAAATTGTAGGGACTGGTAGCCCGATGTGCCTTTGCTATGTCTCAAGATATGTGCTCCAGTGGATTTTGAGTAATTAAGGTTCAAAAAAATATATATATCTATAGCAGCGCTCCGGTAAGCGCACCGGTACGCGCACCGGGCGCGTCACGCGACTTGCGCGGAGAAAGCTGATTGGCTCTGGGGTGTCTGTAAACATTCTAAACAGTCCGGAGCGGCCGCCATCTTGTGTCTCGGTAGGATCGAGACACAAGAGGTGGCCAAAACAAAGGGGGAAATGACCATAAGGGGGCAGAGTAGACCCCCCTTGACCCCCTAGGTTTGATGTGGGGGCCATAAAAGGGCCCCACGGGGCAAAAAAAAAATAATTTTTTTTTTTTATTTTCGCGGGGTGAGCGCCCGGTACGCGCACCGGTAAGCGTACCGGGGAGTGTACCATGGGGAAAAAGAATGACAGTTTTAAAAGTAGCTGATTAGAAAAAAAAATGTTTAGTTGTTTTTTTATATATACACATACATATATATAAATGCATATGCACATATATATATGCATATATGTCTATATGTGTGCGTGTAGAGAGAGGTAGAGAGGTAGAGGTGTAGAGGTAGAGAGGAAGAGAGGTAGAGAGTAGAGAGTGAGTAATAGAGAGTAGAGAGTGAGTAGTAGAGAGTAGTAGAGAGCAGTAGAGAGAGTAGCAGAGTGAGTAGTAGAGAGTAGTAGAGTGAATAGTAGAGTGAGTAGTAGAGAGTAGTAGAGAGTGAGTAGTAGAGACTGAGTAGTAGAGAGTAGTAGAGAGTAAGTAGTAGAGTGAGTAGTAGAGAGCAGTAGAGAGTGAGTAGTAGAGAGTGGGAGAGAGTAAGTAGTAGAGAGTAGTGGAGAATATTCCAAAGTTTGGCACAGCACCACTTTCACAATGAGTCCAATCAAATCATATCACTTAGAGTACTTATTGAAGCGCTGAATCTTGGTGTATATTCAAATGCTTTTATTTTCCTTAAGTTTATGTACCACAGCCAGCCGAAACGTTTCGTTCTGTACAACAGAACTTCTTCAGGGCGTTCTTATTTCCTTCAAGTTATGTCGGTATCCCGTTGTCATATAACTAGATATTTCTTCCAAATGTTAGACGAGACATAAGTATATTCTTATTAAAAGTGACTAGGTATCAATTTTACCCACACAATTCGGGCAGACTTGAGTAATTTATAGCATCCTCAAAGTCAGTCTTTCAAAAATTCCAAAGTATAGGACATGATAATCCAAATCCAAATGTTTCTCAAGAAAAGTCATTTACAATCGTTCGGAATATCGGTGTTTGGGCAGATATGATCCAGGGACCCCCAGTATGCAAGGGGAATTAGTCCCCCCTCTGCAAAGGCGCCAGTGGCCTGCATTGCAGAGAGGTGTAACAAGGGTGTGGCCTCATTACACTTCTCTGCAATGCAGCTCCCTCGCGCATACTGGAGGCTCCTGGTGGACTAGTTGACCCCAGGGACCCCCAGTATGCAAGGGGAATTAGTTCCCCCTCTGCAAACGCAGCAGTGGGCTGCGTTGCAGAGAGGTGTAACAAGGGGCATAGTCTCATTACACCTCTGCAATGCAGCCCCTGGCGCATACTGGAGGTTCCAGGTGGGCTAATAGGCCCCCAGGGGCCCCCAGTATGCAAGGGGAATTAGTTTCCCCTCTTCAAACATGCACGGGGGCTGCGTTGCAGAGAGGTGTAAAAAGGGTTGTGGCTTCATTACACCTCTCTGCAATGCAGTCCCCTGGCGCATACTGGAGATTCCTGGTGGGCTTTCAGGTCTTATATAGTTAGGAATTAGCATTAAAAAAACCTTTGAAATTCACTGAAAAAACCACAGGTTTCACACCAGTTATAGTTAGGAATTAGCATTTAAAAAACCTTTGAAATTCACTGAAAAAACCATAGGTTTCACACCAGTTATAGTTAGGAATTAGCATTTAAAAAACCTATTAAATTCACTGACAAAACCAGTTATAGTTAGCTGGAAATTTTACTGATATAAAACCAATGAAATTCCACGTTATAGTTAGTTGGACTCACTATAACTTGCGCGTGCAATGCACTGCTGATGACGTCACATATTACATCACTCATGACATGGTCAGTGACATCACTCATGACATCACTGATGACACCATCCTTGTGACATAGTGACAGACCTCCTTTCACTGTAATGTAACCCTTGAAACACATATTCAAAAATAGAAACTGAAATTTAAAAAAAAATGGAGATACCCATATCAGTTACAACAAGCAATTCAGTAATTCCACCATCTATATGCACATCCAGTCATTCACCAACAGTTCTATATAGTCACTCATACATATACTCACTTATCATATGAAGTGATACACCTATACATCCTGTTACACACCGACAGTCATCCAAAAGTTACTCACACACATACTCACACGTGCAAATAAACTATTGAACATCCATTTATTTGAATATAGAGTTATACACACACTTCCACCTTACTTGTATTGAAAATTACACATATTTATTCTCTTAAACAATCACTTATAGAAACACATACTTATTTAAACAGGAACTCTTACAATCTCTTACTCTCACATATACTCACTTATATACATCAATATTCACATATACTAGATTAAAACATATGTAGTTACTGATAAAGACACTAGTGAGACAGTCATTCACTCACTAACAAACACATATACACACTCATCCATCCATACAGTCCTGCACATATGCTGTCTTCAAAACACATACAAACAGCGAGTCAGTCACTCATGCATCTATGTGCTAAGTAATACCCCCACCAAACCATATAGACACTCATACTGATACTAAGAGAAACATCTAATAACCCATATACATACGCATGTAGCTACTTACCAACACATGTAGCCACTTATACACAAAGTGAAACAATAATATATATATTTAAATATTTAAACATTACTCACTAATATTTATTTTTCAGAAAGACACATATTCACTGGATGGTGTCATCAGTGATGTCATGAGTGATGTCACTGACCATGTCATGAGTGATGTAATATGTGACGTCATCAGCAGTGCATTGCACGCGCAAGTTATAGTGAGTCCAACTAACTATAACGTGGAATTTCATTGGTTTTATATCAGTAAAATTTCCAGCTAACTATAACTGGTTTTGTCAGTGAATTTAATAGGTTTTTTAAATGCTAATTCCTAACTATAACTGGTGTGAAACCTATGGTTTTTTCAGTGAATATATATATATATATATATATATATATATATATATATATGTGTGTGTGTGTGTGTGTGTGTGTGTGTGTGTGTGTGTATATATATATATATATATCTATATATATATATAGATATATATATATATATATCACAGCTCCAGAAGTCCTGAAAATACCCGGCCGGGTCACAGGAATAATAAGCACTCTCGAGCACGGCAAAGTTCTTTAGCAGGGCAGTTTAATTCAACAACAGGCGCGTTTCGGGAGAGCCCTCCCTTTCTCAATGTTTACATCTGAGACACAGTGCGCAGCGCCATTATAAATGTTTGTGAAGTTTTTAAAAACAAACAAAGGACTAGTTCTTTCACGCAGCATAGGGCGCCATCTTGCAGCGTATATTTACAACACGATTTGCATTAGATTGCTAGCAGGTATACCACACCTAAATATGGCCGTGTATCGGAAAAGTTGTTGTCTTGTAAATAAAGCTGTATGTTGTACATAATCATAATACGTTTTAAGGCTAAGACAACAATATATTGTTGAGAAATACTCAACTCATGACAAAAACACAAAACTCTAATGCGGTCCTGTCGGACAAAATCTAGCCGTGGATCGGCAATTGCAGCCCAATAGGACTGCCACAACTACGGTGTAGTCAGAAACTGTAGCAATTCATCTAGCTAGGATTTGCTAGTGATAACATCATCCATCACAGAAACAAAAAACAAAAACACTCAGAGCATTTCAAAAAACATTACACAAGCATTTAAACTAGTATTGGTATTTCAATGATTAAAGTATAACAAAACAAATGTTACTTGGTACAGATGTGCAAACAACACTAAATGCAATGTCTCTTTATAAATGAGAAATACACACAAATAAATTAATAAATGCAATAAATGAAACGCAGTGGGGTTACATAACTAGCAAATCTGAAGATGACATCAGGCATTCTATAAAGTCAGTGCTATTCCTAGAACCACTGCCCATCCTGTCAGTTTTCTGGCAGACGAATGTGCTCATCTCAGTTGCTAAAACCCTCTGTGCAGATGGTCCTTAGAGCTTCCAAAGTGGCATCTAAAGTATTCAATAAACAGTGTCCAGTAGGTGGCCACTCACTCACCCTCCAAAACTGAGTCATCGTTCTTAGGACCCTTGAAGTGAAGGACGGTCGGTGCGATGCTGCCATTTTGTAGCTGTTCAGAGGACATAGCACTATTGGAAGATGATGGGTCACATTCACAAGGACTGCATCCATGACAGATTGCAATGATGCTAAGGGTGGAGCACCACTGCTTTAGTGAATGCAGTCTTCTAGAGGTTGCACAACCTCTGTGAAAAATCAGATCATTGGAAGTATCAACTGCTGCAACAGGTGGCTCATACTTCCAGGCATACTGCTACCTACATTCTTTTTCGGAAAGTATGTAGTAATCAGGGTTAAATGAGATAGGCCTGTGCAGACAGCAGGTGAAGTTGTGGGCATAACAGTTTGCATTATATTCCTAAAAGGTTGATGTTTCCTTTGCAGGGAAGAGTCTTTGATGGCCATCATGTATTTTAAAACTTGAATAAGAAAAGGTTGCCTTAAAAGATTGACACAGAGACAACCAAGATGATATGTAATATTGGGAAACTAAAGTTTTCAGTCACTGGTTTCTGGTCTTCCACCGAGCTGCATTTGTGTCACCATCATACTGCTCCGAAGTCCCATTTATTTGAACTAGCCTTGTGACAAAAAATGCACTCATGTAAATCAGGTTTGAATAAAAGGAAGGCATGCACTCACAGAGGCATTGAAAATGAGTTGAGAAGAACAGAGTGGTTGGCCATAGTCATGTTGGCCAAACACAACAAGGCTGGTGCAAGCATGTCTGTCACACTTGTTGCATTGATTTTCAATGTCGTACATTTGCAGAACAGAGAAAAACAGGAGGTCAAATGGACTTCAAGTATAAATTAATATGGCCACCCGAGTTATGCAGAAGAGTTGGGAACATCAGAGTCCTCTGAAATGGTGGATGGGTGAGATTTACTCAGCAGGAATCTGTATGATCAGGTGATCACCAGTTACATCTCCGCAAGTCTACTCAGCGAGATACCCTATTGCAGTGATAAAGAGTCCATTTTTGTACCATTCAATTGGGTAAAAATAGGCACCTTTTTATCTGCCAAAAGGGTCAAGATATGCCATGAGGTGACTGTGAGCTCATCAAATCTCAGTTATGGGATGCTATTTTCTAACGTTTTTTTTGCATAGGCAGCAATCTTCTTTCTTAAACAATGCCCCTACAACAATTGGCAGACATGCATCACACACTCCTTTTCATCTGTTCAATCAACCTAATGTATACGGTCAGGGTTGATGAAGGCAGAGAAAAGTCATGGCCGCTGCCTTCATCTTGGGATTCCCGATAATGAGGATCATGGAGTTAATGAACGGGTATGAAGTTGCTGCACACTCATAAATATATAATTTGAAAGACTCTGCATAACCAGTAGCATCTGTTAATGCAAAAAGCAATGCTACATCAAAGAGGACGTATAGAACCATCAGCGAGATAATCGTTTTTGCTGCCCTGGTGTGGGCATCCATGCTGGGCCCCTCAGTGAAGCCTGTGTGGTTCTGCTGCATCTGTCTGGTGTGCCTATAGAGAGAATTGAGAATCAGCACAACTGAGAAACCTATCACAACCAGTGGCACAAGGACTCCCACAATAGACATCAGCAGTGCATGCCAAAAGTTGTAGTTCTCCACCATTTGTACTAGAGTGTTATTGGTAGTGGTGGAGTTTTCTGATGCTGACTTTCCAAGGTAGAAGATTCCTGGGACAGTGATGACTAAGGAGTCAGTACAGATGAAAGGACAAACCAGGAAACAAAGCGGTCTATACCAAGCTTAAGGCGCACGAACAGGGGGTGCGAAAAGTTGACAATCTTGATGCAGTAGAAGAGGCAGAGCCAAGTGTTTTACCAGAAACTGGAGGTAAATAACAATGGGACGAGGACATAGAAGGTTTTCAAAACACTGTCACTGTGATATACCTCTGCCCATAGGTAAAAGATAAAGTGTTCCACTCCTGGAAAACACTGACAAGGAATATTTATCATGCCGAGGGCTAACAGCAGGAGATCGCATGGTGGGGGCCAGCGTCCACCACCAATCCACTGACCAGCAATCACAGCTGCCATAAAGGCATTACTGTTGATTCCCATTAACATCATAGTGCCACCAACAATAAAGGTAAAGGTCTGAAGCGGATACATTGTTTGTATCTGGGTGAACTTATTTTCTTCTCCCAGTCAGATAATGCTGGCTACCTAATGGAAGTGCAGGAATAAATCTGCTCCAGGAGTTTTGCTGAAGGATATTGATGATGCTGAACACCCAACAGAAATGCTGAACTCTCTTTTCTCCATTTCTAGAGGATATTGCTGTCTCTTAACCAGAAGTGGAAGGCTGCCTTTCCTACAGACAGATTCTTGAAGCACAATACAATCTCTTAAACAGATATGCAGTCTCTTCACCTTTATAAAAGATTTTATTGCACGGGGAGACTCACATAGTATCGATCCATGGCATCTTTCCTCTCCAGAAGGTTTCCTGAAGAACAGTACAGATATCAGGTTTCCTGTTGGAAATTATTGTCCTTTGAAAGGAGATGAGGCGCCATTGCCAGTACAGAGCTTTCCATTGAAGGACATTCCAGTTTCTATATAGGAAGTGGGGGTGTCTCCTCTCAAGAATGCTTCCTGTTGAACAATACAACGTCTTAAACAGAAGTGTAAGGCTTGGCCGGTAGAGCCAGAAACAGAGACCTATGTCTATACTCATCGTAGAATTATTAGTTTTAAACACCTGGATAATATGGAAGACGTTCCGAGAGATGAAAAGAGATAGCATTTCCTGTGCTACTTTCTGTGGCAATGTCTGGCAAAGACTGGTAGGATCCTGAACTTGTGAAACAAATTTCAAACTAGTTTCTTTAACTCTGAGTCAAATATCAGGTCAAGCAGATTGGAGGCAGTCCTCCTCTTTGCGTTTGGTTAAGAAATGAGTTGTATCACATGTCATGGATGCTGTTCTTGTGGAAATATAGTAAACACATTCAAAATTAGATGCTAAGGGAAACTCTATAGCCTGAATATTTGCATATAGCTAAAGCTGTTGTTGAAAGAACAGAACTTTAGCCCATCTGTCATTCCCACCACTAGGCTCACCACAGGTATGAAGATGAGTCAGCAAAAAGATGCACTCCACTCCTCAATCAATCAATCAGGTATTTGTTAAGCGCGAGTACTCACCTGTAAGGGTCTATAGGCGCTTTGAGAGTTGGGGGTGCAGGTTCCAGTCCATCAAGGAGGGGGTCTGTCAAAGGGCCAGATTTTGAGGTTTCTTGCAAAGATGGGCAGCAATGTTGTCCATCTGAGGTGGAGTGGGAGGGAGTTCCAGGCTCTGGCCACGAGGAAGGAGAAGGAGTGGCTTCCCGATCTTGTCTTTCTGGTGCAGGGGACCTTGGCGTACGAGAGCTGGGTAGATTGTAGGGTCCTTTGGGGTGCGTTGAATTTTAGTCTGCAGTTCAGGTATGCTGGTCTGGAATCGTGGAGGGCGTTGTGTGTGTGGGTGAGCATGTTGAAGGTGACTCTAGCCTCGATGGGGAGCCAGTGGTGTGTGCAGGTGCTGGGAGATGTGCCAGTGTCTTGGAAGTTTGAGGACCAGTCTTGTGGGAGCGTTCTGGATGTTCTGTAGCTTGTGGGTGAGGTTTTTGTTTATTCCGGAATCGAGTGCGTTGCCGTAGTCGAGTGATCTGGGCATGAGTGACGATCTTTCTGTGTTCGAGGGGGATCCAATTGAAGGTCTTATGTAGGAGGCGGAGGGTATTTGTGGAATGGAGGGGTACCCCTAAATGAGTTTCCTAAATCAGGGCGAGAAAGCAATATTTGGAAATAGACATTTAGGAAATGGTTAAAAAGCTGGACCGATACTATGCAATACCAATATGTGACCAGAAAGGTGATTATTATTCCAAAATATATTCTTTTATTGAAAAAAATCTGATATGTATAATTTTTTATATATATGTATTATTTACATTTTGTATAACATTGTTGCTCATAGACTAACGAACAATAAAGTGCATACAAAGTACAATGTATAAACTATAACCAAATGGGTAATAAACAACAAATTTGATAGAAAATGTATAGCAGCCTGATGTTTATAGATAACATGCTCAAAATCAGCATAAGATAAACCATTTCAAATGTTTTAAACAAATATCCAAAAGAGAGAATGGCTAACATAATTAAAATCTACGCGCGTTTTGGCGGGACGCCTTCTTCAGGTAGCCATAAGTCTTAGATGAATAGTTGAGATTGTAGAAATAGGAAGGAAATGAAATTGCTTCAAAAAGTTGGTCGGCACTTAAATCAAGGCCTTTAAATCTAGCGTCATGCCCCCTGAATTCCCTATAAGATGTTGTGGAAATGGATTCTACTTCACAAGTCCGTTCCAGTTACTAAAAACTCCATAAAGTTGCTGGGTGGCAAACAAGACTTGGGTTAAGATATATAACATCTATAGTTCATGAGGTGAGTCAAGATTTTAGTTATGGTAGCCATTCTCTCTTTTGGATATTTGTTTAAAACATTTGAAAGGGTTTATCTTATCCTGATTTTGAACATGTTATCTATAACCATAAGGCTGCTATACATTTTGTATCAAATTTGTTATTTGTTACCCATTTGGTTATAGTGTATACATTGTACTTTGTATGCACTTTACTGTCTGTTAGTCTATGAGCAACAATGTTATACAAAATATAAATAATACATATTTATAAAAAATTATACATATCAGATTTTTTCAATAAAAGTATATATTTCGAATAATAATCACCTTTCTGGTCACATA
The DNA here is from genome assembly GCF_964263255.1 of Lissotriton vulgaris. NCBI lineage: Eukaryota > Metazoa > Chordata > Amphibia > Caudata > Salamandridae > Lissotriton > Lissotriton vulgaris. Next base: position 632,414 of record NW_028244065.1, read on the forward strand.
TTGTTATTGCATAGTATACGTTCACCTTTTTAACCATTTTCTCAATGTCTATTTGCAAATATTGGAGGTGGATGGTGTGGAAGCAGGACGATGAGAGGGAGTTGATCTGGCTGTCTATTTTGAGCTCGAAGTCCAGGATGATTCCCAGGTTCTGTGCGTGGGGGTGGGCGGGTTTCCGAGGGGAAGGGGCCACCAAGTATCGTTCCAGGCATCTGGGTTCGGGCCCATGATGAGTACTTCTGTCTTGTTGGTGTTTAGTTGTAGGTAGCTATTTTTCATTAATTTGGTGACGGCTTCCATGCCTTCTCGAAATTTGAGTCTGGCTGTGTTGGATTCACTGGAAAGGGAGAGGATGAGTTTGGTGTTGTCTACGTAGGACAACAATGTTGACTCCGTAGGTTCTGACGATGGGGGTGAGGGGAGCCATGTAGACGCTAACCAGCGTACGGCTGAGGGAGGACCTCTGGGAGACTCAGCAGGTGGTTGGTGTAGGGTCCAAGAGAAAAGGGGGGAGTCTGACCCGCTGCGATCTGCCTGAGAGAAAGGAGCGGATCCAGTCGAGGGCCTTGTCCTGGATCCCTGCGTCGTGGAGTCTGCATTTGGTGAACACCGCTGAGAGGTCGACGAGGATGAGAGCTACTGTTTCTCCTATATTCAGTAAGGCGTGTATGTCGTCTGTTGAGGCGCGTTGTTGGCAAAATGTCTGTTGATGGCTTTTGCTATGACTTTTGCTGGGAACAGGAGCAGGGAGATGGGTCTGTAGTTTTTGCTGTCGGTGGGGTACGCCGAGGGTTTCTTCAGGAGGAGGTTGACCTTGGCGTGTTTCCAGTCATCGTGGAGCAAGGTGGTCGCCGGGGAGCCGTTGATGGTGTGACGGAGCATGGGTGCGATGGTGTCGGAGGCTCTGTTGAAGATGTGGTGGGGGTAGGGGTCCATGCGGGCCCCAGGGTGGATTGACTTCATTGTCTTCAGTGTGTCTTCGGTGGTGAGGGCTGTTACGTTGTCACTTGCTGGCTTCAGGGTGTCGAGGGTGGTTGGTGGGGGTTTAGTGTGTTGGTTGTCTTTGTCGAAGTCGCCGTAGATGCTCTTGATTTGGTGGTGAAAGAAGGTGCTGAGTTTGTCGCCGAGGTCTTGTGAGGGAGGGATGTCAGTCAACTCGCTGGTGGGTTGGGCGAACTCCTTGATGATGTTGAAAATCACCCTCTCCTTGATTGGCATCCAAAGTAAGGAAGCGAGAACTGGAGTCATATGTTCGTGCATTGTTAGGCCAGTAAACGTTTTGGCTGCTGCATTCTGAATCCGTTGTAGGGGCCAGAGGTGATAGTCCAGGAAGACATAAAGTGGAAATAAACTAAAGCGTTCACAACTTCCTTTTTTTGCAAAAAAAGAAAAAATTATCTCAGAAATTGAAGATGATAGAAACAAGGGTTGGTCAGAATATGCATGTGAGGAACAAAGGTCAAATAGGACTCAAATTCAATCCCAATATTTTTATTAAGACATCCTACAAGAGTGGGCCAATCCCCTAGAATTTGGGGCCAAAACCGGGAGCTGTTACAAAGTATTATCTATGTTTATCACCATTCAACTTCAGCTGATTACAACTCCACCAGGCCTCTATTTCTATCAGACAGTAATGAAAATTGTAATTTATTGTTCTAAATATGACTAGAGTGTCAGCTACATAAATACGGCACATTCCTTGATAAGAATCCACAAATACCAGTAGCGGGATCCCAAATTTCTAACATGGCTGAGATGTCAGCACTTTAAGACTCTGTGAGGAGGGGGAGGCCGGTCTTCCTTTATCTCTGCGGCCTTGTTTGGATCATTACTTGCCTTGCTAGTTTTTTAATCAGCGCCACATTCCTACCCTGCCACTATAATGGGAAGTCACCAGCAGTGGAATCATTTACAAAGTTGTTGTTATGTGTTTTTGTGGGTAACAATGTGTGCTAGTGGATTTGTGGAAGAAAGTGTGTGTGTGTGTGTGTGTGTGTGTGTGCATGCGTGTGGAAGTGTGTATGAAGGAGTGAGAATGAGTACATCATAGTGAGTGTAAAAGTGTGTGAGTTTGTATCTGATTCTGACTGTCCATGAATGGGAGTGAGTGAATATTGCTGATTGAGTCAATGTATGTGTGAGTGTGTTTGTGAGTGACAATGAGTGTAAAAGAGAAAGTGTGTGCATAAGTGAGAATCAGTAACTGAAAGAGAGAAGGAAAGAATAACTGTGAGTGGGACCCACAAGCACCCACTGGCACCATTTAAGTACTAGACGTTTCAAGAAAAAGCGGTTCTATCGGGTAGACCTATTAGTACTTCAAAGTACAATAAATGTAATACAGAAATTATGCTCTCTACACACACAAGGAAGAAAAACAAAACTAGTACAATTTAAGTCTGTGCTCAATATTTATCAGAATTACTTCATTCAGTTATGAGCTGTTTGTTTGTATCAAGAGAACTCCTGTTGGTGGTCACGTTCTGGTCTTTATCAAGACGGGGAAGCCTGACAGGCATGGGCATTCTATGCCTGAAGCACAATGGCACAGTGGAACAATATGATTTAGTCCGGTGCAATGTAGCTCAATAGTTTACATTTCGCAATCAATCTGGTAACAATGAACGTAACGAAGTCTCGGCCATCTGGAGCAATCGTCAACTGGGGCACAGAAGGGTCGAAACATCGACGCAATCTTTAGGTCCATAATAACCCGGTTTCCACAACAAGGATGAAACTGTGGTTTCAAACAGAACTCTGGCCTCTTCTAAAGAAATAATTTTTGATATAATACCCTGTTGATATTGTATATACTGCGCACTCTGTCACTTTTTCACTATGCACAACTGTCACTAAACAGTATTTTGTACATGATTCGAGTTCTCTTGATACAAACAAATAGCTCATAACTGAATGAAGTAATTCTGATAAATATTGAGCACAGACTTAAAGAGTACTAGTTTTGTTTTTCTTCCTTGTGTGTGTAGAGAGCATAATTTCTGTATTACATTTATTGTACTTTGAAGTAATAAAAGGTCTACCCGACAAAACCGCTTTTTCTTGAAACGTCTAGACTACCCAGGTTCTGAGGGACACAGGGTTACCCCATTGTTTGAACTACCATTTAAGTACTAGCCAGGAATAGTCACCAGGATCCATAAAATCATAGAAACTGAAGAAAAGCCTGGATGTTAACAGAAGCAGTTTTCAAACAACATTACTAGGCTGTCCGGTTTTAGGTTTAAACATATAATAACTGATAAAACACCACTGAAAGAGAAATAGCCCTCACCAGTGAAAACATATAAACACTGAAAAAATACCTGCACAACCACAACCTAAATGCCATGCAAAGAATGAAAGAGTCATTTTTTTTACCTGAAGTGGGCAATACAATGTTATATAAGCTAGCAGCAAGAAAGACTGGGCCTACATTATTCTGCTTGAGTTTTTTTGTTTAGGGATACCGCTATAATATTGTTTCTTCTTCCTTTTGCTTTTTTCAGTTTTGTGGTCTTTGGTCTAAAGATGCAGGGTTTAGAAGCATGTTTTAGGTCTTGTTACATTATTTTACAAAGTGTAGAGAATCAGTAAATTTCAAAATAATATTTGATATTTTGGCTGCGTTTGATTCTTTCACTGATAGGTAAAGTGGCTGGAAATCTTTCCCAATACGTGTGATCACATTTGCCCACAGAGAATGGTTAACAACTCTTGATACATCAGCCCCAGTTTCTGGTGGGTCAGTATTGATAGTATTCAATGTAAGGTATACTGACAAGTATATGTGAAAAGAGTGCTATCACCAAGCATCTGAGATAGTGGTGAAAAGACGAAACCAGACTTCTGGAAAACATGGAATGCAGTGTCACTTTGAATGCTCTGCAAAAAGGTTCTTTCTAAGTTCAACAAAGATTGGAGTGATATTGTTTGTATTTGCAGTGATTCAGATAAATATATGAAAATGTTGTGTGATGGATGCATTTTTAGATTTTTACAGGAAAACATAACTGCTCTAGTGGACATATTCAAGTCAAGTCAAGTCAAGTCAAATAGGCTTTATTTCGACATAAAAAATATCTTAAAAAGCATACATACATATAAAATTCTTTTTGGAGCATTGAAAGTAAAAAGTGTAAAAACCCCTTGCATGCTAAAAATCAGCAATTTTTACTATAATTTTTAGGGGGAGAATTATATAAATTACCTAAAAAGGTATGTTTAAGGAACAGACCACAGAAGTAAAAACATGATTAAACAATTTGCCTAAGTCTCTTTGACCGAATCCGCCATGCCCACCCAAGATACTTCGAGGTGGCGCATGCATAAAATGTGCGAGTGTCTGAAAGTAATATCCTTAGTGCCACATTACAATGTCTTGTGCCCAAGGTGAGACACATGGGTTTTAACCATTTCATCCGTGGAACCTTATAGGCAGGGCACTCGAATAACAAATGAGGGACAGATTCACGGCGCTGTGGGCAGAAGGGGCACCATGGAGCAGTCTGGTAAGGAATTTTCCAGTGTCATGTGAGTTCCATTACAGGGAGAAGACCTATTCTAAATTTAAAATACAGGGATCTTTCCCATGGGGCTGAGATAATATCCAAATACAATTCTCTAATGGGGACATCTTTGAACTCCACAAAGTTTCTAGTCGTTTTGCAAATCGTTGCAGAAGAGTTTCTTTTGTTTGCCACCCATGTCCAGTAAAGTTGTTTTAGCATTGATTTGGGCGGGGCTGTCTGTTGATGCCATGCTTCTTCCAGCCCCAGATTGGCAAGTAGTGCTTTGATGTCCCTTAGCCATTTTATTTTTGCCCAACCTGTAGATTTGATTATCTCCCGCAGGCCATCCGCATAACTTGAGAGCTCAGGCACTCTCCAGATGCGGGCCCACAGAAGCAAAGGGCGTAACTTTGCTTGGTCTTCAATCGCCCGACAGCCCATGTCCAATTGCAATGGTAGAATGGGGACAGATGGACCGAGAGACATCAAACTTCTCAAGAAGATGTTCTCAGCTCGAGTAAGCTCTTTCATGTTTAACATTCCCCAGAGTTCCGCCCCATAAAGAGCGGCACTTACTCCTCTGGCCGAGTAAATGTTCATTACTGCTGCTATTGGTTTTGTGGAAGCTGCTCTCTGCTCTTTCAGCAGGGCCCCAGTTACTCTTTTCAAACTCAACAACATTTTGGTCAAGTGATAGTCCCATTTCATGGAGTCCACCAGCCGGATACCCAGATAGTCGAACGTCTTGGTCCTTTCCAGTGCAACGGACCCCAGTGTTGGAGGAGGGCCAAGTTTTTGCGGGGGGTTCAGGATAAGATACTTGGTTTTATCTGTATTAATACAGAGTCCTCTCTGCTTGCAAAAATCGTCAAAACCAGAGAGAAGCTGCTGAAGGCCCATTGGGGATTTTGACAGAAGTAAAGTATCGTCCGCAAAAAGCAGAGTGGGAATTAAACGGCCTGCCAAACGGGGTGCATCTGCTGGTATCCTGGTCAAGTAGTCCACCACCCCATTTACATAGAGAGAGAATAGGGTTGGGGCAAGTACGCAACCTTGCCGCACACCTCTATTCACATCTATTCTTGAGGTCTTTTGACCATTCGGCCCCCAGCGTATTTGGGCATAGTTCTTTTCATGGAACCTCATGATCAGATGAAGCAAGTAGGGTGGCATGCCAAGGTCACACAAAACCTTCCATAGGTTGTTTCTGGGAACCAAATCAAAGGCCGTCCGGAGGTCGATGAAGGCCAGATATAAAGTACCCTTCCCAATCGTAACAACCTTCCAGTGGATCATGAGCAGCCTTAACGATTGTTCTATTGTTCCTGTGCCAGCTCGGAACCCAGCCTGGAAATCCGAGAGTATCTTATTTTCGTCTGCCCACTGCTGAACTCTGGCTAAAAGGACCTTGCCCGCTACTTTTTGTGAACAATCTATCAGGCTAATCGGCCTGTAATTTGCTGGGTCGTCTCTTGAGCCTTTCTTGTGCAGGGGGACCACCTCGGCGGCCATCCATGAGGCGGGCAGGGGAGCACCTGCCATAGCCGCGTTTAATACTGATGCGATTAGCATACCCCAATCACCTAAGTCTGCGCGAAGCAGGTCGCCAGGAAGGCCATCGGGACCAGCCGCTTTGCGCGGAACAAGAGATTTTATAGCACCTTCCGCTTCTTTCCTGGTAAACAGACTTTCCTCGTAACTCCCATCACCTCGAGAGATCTGTGGTAGTGGGAAATCCATCGCTTCTGCTACAGATGCTGTATACAATTTTGAGAAGTGTGAATACCATAGATCCTCAGTTATATTGCATGTGATGACAGTATCTAGGGGTCTGTTTTTCTTTCGTAATAAGTCCCAAAAACCTTTTGCATTTTTTTCTACACTGGCGACACGGAGTTCCTGCCAAAATGCATCTTCCCAGTCTCTCCTTGCTGCCTTTAACTCGGATTTGTAGCTCTAGCGTTTAGTGGCTATTAATGTTGCGTCTCCGCTTTTTACTGCCAATATTAGTGCTCTCTTTCCAGCACGACACTCCGTCGAGTACCAGCCAAATTTGCCCTGTCGCTTGTCAAGGTTGTTGTTTCCCTTTTTTATTTTAACCTTGAATAGGTCCCCAATCGACGTCGAGACCTCGCTAAACATTGCTGAAATCTGATTTGGGCTGACAGGCTCATTTTCCAAAAGTTCACAGGCTGCAGTGGTAACAGCTCTAATGCATGATAGTTTTTCTTCATCTATTACCACTTTGTCCCATTTTAAGCGTCTTAGGCAGTTTGAGGGAACCACCCCTCCCGATGACCTTAGCTCAGGTATATCATGATCTCCACAAGATGAGCCACTCTCCCTCCACCAGCATGTTAAGGATAATGAAAGTGCGTTGTGGTCACTATCCAGGGAAGGTAGAACTATCATATCCTTCATGTGGGCCCACAGGGAAAAGTTTAAAAGGATATAATCTATCCTGGATGAGTGACCCACCCTATTATATGTATGTGCCCCCGCTAGGTCTGAGCGTGTTCTCCCGTTAGCTGCTCTCAAGCCGTGCTCAAGTGTAAGGGAATTTAATTGAATAATTCTGGGGGTCCATCTATTTACAATTGGAAGATCAAGTGACGGGACACCTCTCCTTGAATCTTCGTCATACAAGTCCAAAGATTCATCGGTCAACAGGGGCTCGAATGTACAATTAAAGTCCCCCATGACCATAATTAAAGAGTCTCCACGGCACTCCCCTAAGGCTACCTCCAAAGCCAAAAGAGTTGGTGACAAAGCTCTCCCTGAAGCCCCACGTGTGTAAATATTAATAATCTCCAGCTTTTCAGCTTTCCTTGGGCATGTTACAGTAAGGCGCATCAAGTCTGGAGATTTTTGGGGATGATGGTGTACTCTCCAACCTAGAGAAATATCTACCCAGACTAAGAGGCCTCCAAAAGGGCGACCTCTTCCCGATGCTGGGATACCTGCCGGGACAAAGAAGGTGGCATGACCCACTCTGTGCCTTGGTTCCACACACCACGTTTCTTGGAATGCACAGACTGAGTGGGGCTCAATGAGCGCCACCCAGTCCGGGACATCCAGCTTGTTATTTAAGCCTGCCACATTCCAACTAATGGCTTTCAGGGTAGGACGATACAAAGGCTCAGCGCGTCCTGCTTCCCTACCCTGTGTACCCGAAGTTTGTGCTCCATCCACAGACTCAATAGTCTCAGTCCGATAGCCTGAGAGAGGGGGAGTAATTGGGTTGAGCGTGGATTGGGGCACAGAAATGTTAGACAGGGGTGCCCGCCCAGCTATGCATGGTGTAATAACCCTAAGGGAGGGGGCATTTATTACCGCTTTATCACCAAGTCACCAACCCCAGCCCTGGGATGGGGCTGCTTGGGTAGGTGTCCGTGCCCTTGCTCTAACATCCAAGGTTGGGTAATGCGGGAACCATGCGCCTCTGCCCCCATCCTGAGAAGATTTCTTATACCCCATTAAAGGAGGGGGATGATAGAAGTACCCCAGGTCCCTAGTTTGAATGTCGCAGAAGTTATAATGCGACTGATGACTGCAAATCATACCTGCTGCTCTAGGATCGTTAAAATTGATCAGCACGCAGTCCCCGGTTAGATCCTTACGTCTATTTCCAATCCACCCCACACGGCGAACAAAGGCTATTCTGCCATCAATATGCCCTGGGAGGGGTCTATTTGCTTTGAGCCAGGAGAGCGTCTTGTGTTTAAGATCAGAGTACAACTCACAAGAACCCTCTTCAAGCTCCGGAACACCCGTTAGAATTACCACATACGGCCTACAACCAGGAGGGAGGCTAGCATTTGGAGTGTGCCTTCTTACCCTATCTTTTGGTGTTTTAGCCGGAGATTTAACTACGGTTTTCGCTGGGGGTTTGGGCGCAGCCTGTTTGGCAGGAGTGGAAAAGGATGGAGTTATGTTACCATTCGTTGTGGTCGGTGTATTTCCTGCTACCTTAGAAGTAGGCACTATGGGCTTAGGGTTTGGGGCAAAGTTAACCTTGGGGGCCTTAGGTGCCTGGGTACTGGATTTATTCCTTGGGCGGCCCAAACTGGGCTCAAGAGTAAGGGTTTGTGGGGCGGGTATGGTTCCACTATTGGGTTGATTTAATTGGGAAGCCTTCCCCGGTACAGGCGTCTTTTGGCGAGATATTAACTCAGGAGGAGCTAAGGTGGCAGAGGGAGCTAAGGAGACAGCACCACTCATTAACCCTCCATTTTCTTCAACCTGCGCCTTGGCGTGAAATTTGACCAGTGATTTCACAGCGTAAAAGTTATCCAGCATTGACTGCTCAAGTGTAGCTAGTTTACGTGTGAGACTGTCAATCTTGTCTACGAGAGGCATCACCACAGACTTAATTATGCTCTCAACTTGTGGGAATATGGTGGTATCTAAAGAAGCCAACGGACCTAATACGCCCTCAGACGCGATATCTCTGGTGTGGGTCGTAGAGGGTTTTGGGTGTGGGACTTGGTTAGTACTGGTACCCCCTTTGGTCACAATATGCCTACTTACTTTACTATGCGGCTTTTGAGGACCCCCCCTGCGGGGGCTAGCAGGACGCTTTCTCTTCTTTTGTGCGACTAGTCCTAAAGCTAGTTTCCCTACGGGGGTGCTTTGATGAGCCACTACTGTGGAAGTGCTAACTTCAGTATGTACAACTGTGAGGGGAGGATTTGAGGCTTCATTGGACAACGCAGGGGAGCTAAGAGCTTTGTTGATTTCAGAATCGAGATCCTGATTTTGCTCCCCCGGCGAATGGTCAGTTTGGACGAGTGGATTAGGGTGTGTTGGGTCAAGAACAATGCTTGGGGCGGTGGTAGTTACCCTTTCTAGACTTGCCCTAATCCGACTCACTCTCTCGTCAATGTTCGGGGAATCAATTATCACCAGTGGAGTTGGGGAAACATATACAGGGCTGGGGGCTAGGGCAAGGGCGCCCAAAGATGAGCGCTTGTGAGACATGCCCATGGAATCCCGGGATAATCTTCGTTCTGCCAGGATTATCTCCTTTTCCACTATGGAGACAGCTCGAGTTATAAATTGGTCCATTGTACCTATGACAACGTCTCCCGCAGCTTTCTTTGTTTTACTTGATCTAGTGCCTGAAGCCATACTCCCGTTATTTGCGTACCCACTTTACGGAGCCAAGAGATGTGGCCCAGCCCGGCCTCTTCGTGCCCCTGATGGCCTAAGATGGTCCCGCCCTTGTCCCGGGCTTCTCCCGCGATGCTCCCGTGTGCTCCCGCACAGCGGGGACGGGGCGGTCCTTTATGGGGGCGTGAAGCGAGGGGTGGGAGGGGCAATAGGTCTGCAGGTGTGCCGGGGCGCAGGGACTCCTGGTTAGTTGAGTCCCTGCAGCGGCAGCGCTGGTGTGTAGAGCGCGACCCTGCTCCCTCGAGTCCTTCCTTGGGGCTGTGAGCAAACGTGCTCCCAACAGCCTCACTCACCAAAACTGCGACACGGCACCCGCGCAGCGGGTGCGGCTAGCTGTAGCAGAAAGCAGATGCAGCTACAACAGACTTGGCAGCAAACGTGGGAAGACGCCGGTAAGCCCTCGGCGTTTGAGTGTCCCGCTGGGATGAAGGGATCTGCTTCCTTTTCACCTTCAGAGCGAGGGGTGGGAGGGGCAATAGGTCTGCAGGTGTGCCGGGGCGCAGGGACTCCTGGTTAGTTGAGTCCCTGCAGCGGCAGCTGGTGTGTCTTAGATTTTTACAGGAAAACATAACTGCTGTAGTGGACATATTAAAAAACTAGAGTTGTCTGAAAATACCCTTGTTTGCCAAGTGACCAGCATAATTGGTGTAGATGTGAAACATCTCATTGACAGTAGGCTGGGCATCACCTTTAGCGACTTTGGGACTGCAACATGTTCCATGCTAGAGTGCTTGCCACTTGGTGAGCAAAGCAATGTTGAAGAGCATTTCAGGAACTTTTGTTTTACAATGTATAAGAAATGGCTTGCAATGATGCATAGAAAGGTCCCTTCACCAACCATGGCATTTGAAGTTAATAAAACCTCACTGTCATACTCTGTTCAAGTTCTAGATCCCTTCCGTAAAAGGGAATTTGCTCCGTAGTATCAAAAGTGCTACTTCATTTTTAACCGCTTCAATACCTCTGAGGGGATAAGCGCCCAGTTCAATGCAAATGTTGCAGAACCTGCCCTGAGAATTGCAATCGTCAAGTGCACCAGTATTGGCATGGAAACCTTCGTTAATGGCCAGAGTTAACAAATTGTTTACCGGCTGTTGTGGCGTTGCCCGTCTCAAGTGCCAATGTTGAGAGGGCCTTTTCACAGAAAAAAGTTTACATGGCAAAGGAAAGATTGAACGCCTATAACCAAAGAAGAAGTATAGTATGGTGTACTATAATAAGTTAAATTTGCAAACATTTATTTGGACCTACTATACACATAGGTACACTGTCTATATACCATGTGCTATCAGTGCATAAAGCAAGCAATAATAAAAGCAAAACATTCTATAGACACCGGAAAACACTGTTTCTGTTGTTTTTAATGGTGCGAAAATGTGTAACTACTGATAACCACTGTTTTTTAAAGGTATTGAAATCACTTGAAAACACTGAAGAAAAACACCAGAATTTACCAAACATAGAAACTGAAAACAGGAAAGCCTAAACATTACATATCTATAAACAATTAGATGGTAAATCCTTACAAGCTGTGTTATGTGGCTGTAGGATTGTCCTTGCATGAAAGTGAAAAGCAGAACAGTCACCATTTTACAGTAGGTCACAGCTTCAGGCTTTTGCTCCGATGGTGAAGGGTCAGTTAGTGTGGGGAACTCCTGATGCAGTTAAAAGATGGCGGTGTCTAGAGTCCCAGCATTGAAGGAGCAGAGGTGCATGGAGAAATACACAGCCCAAGTGTAGACCCACCTGATAGGACCCCCAGCCAATGCGCGCCACTGCAGACGTTGTGTATAGTCTGGCTTTCATGACTCTCGTTGGGTCTTCACTCCATTCAAGACAGCATGAAGCGAGCGAGCCCCTAGCAGGGACTGCTTCATATACATTCATCTTCTAAGGGATGAAAAGGCAATCTTTACAATTTAAGAAGACATGGAGTACCATGTGGAGTGAAAACCAACTGTTTCCAGGGTTGAATGTTCCTCAGCGTGGAAAGAATTTGGCGAGGTCAGCAGAGAACTTGACTTTGGAGGCACCCCCAGAGCAAGCAGCAGATCCTTCTTGAGTGAATACCCACAGAACCCCATGTAGATGATGCTATTCCTATGTATATATTTTTGTAACTTCATACAAAATACATCCCAGAATTTAGGATGTTCTAAATCCTCTGACTAAGGTAGAGATTCAAATTACCAGCTAGAACCAGGAAACCTGGTAGGCCGTAGTCCACGGAACACTTAAGCATTACAGGAGTTTGGTGAATCCTGGGTAATGATCAGTCCTGTAAGATTCCTGTAGATTATTCGTTGTTATTGGATTCTGGATTTCTTTTTACCACAAATGGACACACTCAAGAATGCAGAATAAGGATATGTTTAATGATTTTATTAAAATCACTGTCCTATCATGGTACATAAAATGTGTCTAACTGTAACTCTAAAAATGAACAAAACAGTGGCAATAAAAACGAATAACAAACAGTATAATAAAAAGAATTGCAACATTGTAACAGTAGTTCAGAATCCAGAAGTCTTTTGAATGAAAAGACAGAGTCCATCTCTATCTTTTAACCCCTTCTGTCTTGCCTCTAGCTAAGATTTCTAAGCACCGAAAGGACCTGTGTGAGTTGCTCTCTACCCCAGATTATGATACCTCAGTTGAGCAAAAAAAGTGTTTTTCTGTGTGAAGAAGGTTATTGTCCCATTAAGCTGCTACGGCCAGACTGGCGGTAAGGACCCCGCGCTGCAACACACCTGTGCAATTTTGGGGAGCAGTATCCTTACAGGCCGGATGGCAGGCTTAACACGAGTGTGTCCTGGAAGAGCTTAAGGACAATGGTGGTTTCTTATTTGCAGCGCGGGGTCCTTACCGCGTCAGGATGCACCGTCTCCAGTCACCACGAGTGGGAAATGGACAGGAGAGGCTACGGATCAGAATGCTGCTGATCTGCCATAGCGTGTGAAGCCGGATTGAACAAAACTCTCCACAATTCACGGTATCCCACTTAGGGACTTTAACAATCACTCCAAACGAATATGTGATTCAGAGACTCCCAGGAAAAAATACATTTCCCAGCATGCAATACAAGCAAAACGAACTGGCAACCAATAGGAGGCATGCTTTTAAACTACAAATAAAACGGAGCCTTTGTACAGCGCATACTGAGTGGCCTATGAATAGGGGGCAGGCGGCCCCGAAACGCGTCAGGCACCACAACACACCTGTGCAATTTTGGGGAGCAGTATCCTTACAGGCCGGATGGCAGGCTTAACACGAGTGTGTCCTGGAAGAGCTTAAGGACAATGGTGGTTTCTTATTTGCAGCGCGGGGTCCTTACCGCGTCAGGATGCACCGTCTCCAGTCACCACGAGTGGGAAATGGACAGGAGAGGCTACGGATCAGAATGCTGCTGATCTGCCATAGCGTGTGAAGCCGGATTGAACAAAACTCTCCACAATTCACGGTATCCCACTTAGGGACTTTAACAATCACTCCAAACGAATATGTGATTCAGAGACTCCCAGGAAAAAATACATTTCCCAGCATGCAATACAAGCAAAACGAACTGGCAACCAATAGGAGGCATGCTTTTAAACTACAAATAAAACGGAGCCTTTGTACAGCGCATACTGAGTGGCCTATGAATAGGGGGCAGGTGGCCCCGAAACGCGTCAGGCACCACAACACACCTGTGCAATTTTGGGGAGCAGTATCCTTACAGGCCGGATGGCAGGCTTAACACGAGTGTGTCCTGGAAGAGCTTAAGGACAATGGTGGTTTCTTATTTGCAGCGCGGGGTCCTTACCGCGTCAGGATGCACCGTCTCCAGTCACCACGAGTGGGAAATGGACAGGAGAGGCTACGGATCAGAATGCTGCTGATCTGCCATAGCGTGTGAAGCCGGATTGAACAAAACTCTCCACAATTCACGGTATCCCACTTAGGGACTTTAACAATCACTCCAAACGAATATGTGATTCAGAGACTCCCAGGAAAAAATACATTTCCCAGCATGCAATACAAGCAAAACGAACTGGCAACCAATAGGAGGCATGCTTTTAAACTACAAATAAAACGGAGCCTTTGTACAGCGCATACTGAGTGGCCTATGAATAGGGGGCAGGTGGCCCCGAAACGCGTCAGGCACCACAACACACCTGTGCAATTTTGGGGAGCAGTATCCTTACAGGCCGGATGGCAGGCTTAACACGAGTGTGTCCTGGAAGAGCTTAAGGACAATGGTGGTTTCTTATTTGCAGCGCGGGGTCCTTACCGCGTCAGGATGCACCGTCTCCAGTCACCACGAGTGGGAAATGGACAGGAGAGGCTACGGATCAGAATGCTGCTGATCTGCCATAGCGTGTGAAGCCGGATTGAACAAAACTCTCCACAATTCACGGTATCCCACTTAGGGACTTTAACAATCACTCCAAACGAATATGTGATTCAGAGACTCCCAGGAAAAAATACATTTCCCAGCATGCAATACAAGCAAAACGAACTGGCAACCAATAGGAGGCATGCTTTTAAACTACAAATAAAACGGAGCCTTTGTACAGCGCATACTGAGTGGCCTATGAATAGGGGGCAGCTGGCCCCGAAACGCGTCAGGCACCACAACACACCTGTGCAATTTTGGGGAGCAGTATCCTTACAGGCCGGATGGCAGGCTTAACACGAGTGTGTCCTGGAAGAGCTTAAGGACAATGGTGGTTTCTTATTTGCAGCGCGGGGTCCTTACCGCGTCAGGATGCACCGTCTCCAGTCACCACGAGTGGGAAATGGACAGGAGAGGCTACGGATCAGAATGCTGCTGATCTGCCATAGCGTGTGAAGCCGGATTGAACAAAACTCTCCACAATTCACGGTATCCCACTTAGGGACTTTAACAATCACTCCAAACGAATATGTGATTCAGAGACTCCCAGGAAAAAATACATTTCCCAGCATGCAATACAAGCAAAACGAACTGGCAACCAATAGGAGGCATGCTTTTAAACTACAAATAAAACGGAGCCTTTGTACAGCGCATACTGAGTGGCCTATGAATAGGGGGCAGGTGGCCCCGAAACGCGTCAGGCACCACAACACACCTGTGCAATTTTGGGGAGCAGTATCCTTACAGGCCGGATGGCAGGCTTAACACGAGTGTGTCCTGGAAGAGCTTAAGGACAATGGTGGTTTCTTATTTGCAGCGCGGGGTCCTTACCGCGTCAGGATGCACCGTCTCCAGTCACCACGAGTGGGAAATGGACAGGAGAGGCTACGGATCAGAATGCTGCTGATCTGCCATAGCGTGTGAAGCCGGATTGAACAAAACTCTCCACAATTCACGGTATCCCACTTAGGGACTTTAACAATCACTCCAAACGAATATGTGATTCAGAGACTCCCAGGAAAAAAATACATTTCCCAGCATGCAATACAAGCAAAACGAACTGGCAACCAATAGGAGGCATGCTTTTAAACTACAAATAAAACGGAGCCTTTGTACAGCGCATACTGAGTGGCCTATGAATAGGGGGCAGGTGGCCCCGAAACGCGTCAGGCACCACAACACACCTGTGCAATTTTGGGGAGCAGTATCCTTACAGGCCGGATGGCAGGCTTAACACGAGTGTGTCCTGGAAGAGCTTAAGGACAATGGTGGTTTCTTATTTGCAGCGCGGGGTCCTTACCGCGTCAGGATGCACCGTCTCCAGTCACCACGAGTGGGAAATGGACAGGAGAGGCTACGGATCAGAATGCTGCTGATCTGCCATAGCGTGTGAAGCCGGATTGAACAAAACTCTCCACAATTCACGGTATCCCACTTAGGGACTTTAACAATCACTCCAAACGAATATGTGATTCAGAGACTCCCAGGAAAAAATACATTTCCCAGCATGCAATACAAGCAAAACGAACTGGCAACCAATAGGAGGCATGCTTTTAAACTACAAATAAAACGGAGCCTTTGTACAGCGCATACTGAGTGGCCTATGAATAGGGGGCAGGTGGCCCCGAAACGCGTCAGGCACCACAACACACCTGTGCAATTTTGGGGAGCAGTATCCTTACAGGCCGGATGGCAGGCTTAACACAAGTGTGTCCTGGAAGAGCTTAAGGACAATGGTGGTTTCATATATATATATATATATATATATATATATATATATATATATATATATATATATATATATATATATATATATATATATATATATATATATATATATATATATATATATATATATATATATATATATATAGAACACAGAATTGTGGCTGGTCCTTTGCCTCTGTGTCGGCGGGCTCACGGCAGGGGTAGCCACCCCCTTTAAATCAACACACTCCCCCAGCGTTTTCCTTCCAGCAGTATCGGAAAGTACAACACAGGAGCCGTGGCCTCAATAAGTGATGCAGTTTTAATGCAGATACATCGCCCGGGTACGATAAATCCCGATAGCGTTATCGGGATTTATCGTACACGGGCGATTGGAGAGAGACGAGGCTCCTATTTTCACAACTATGACTCTTGCAGGAAAAAGATGAGGTCAGAAACAGGCATTTTGAAGGCAGGAGTTTTCTAGATATTTGGGAGAAATAATTGGAGAAGTTCATTGGAAGAATAGAGAAGTTGAACGGAGGGGCAGATTTGGAGTGGACAATATCAGCTCACTGATTTTCAGATTAATGAAGATATATGATTGAACTTGGGAGTCTCCTACACCTAAAGCTTTGAATACCTTGCAGATACTGGAAGCATTGCACTAACAATAATTCAAGCCCTGATGACGTCCTATCTCCAGGATGAAACGCGTCGGCTGTTGGGAGTTTAAAGAGAAATATACCAAGAAAATATGAATTATTTTTGTTTCCTTGATTAACTGTTGCTTGACAATTATTGATTTTTCTGTGACAAATTGTGATTAAATATTTGTACTGTCTTACCCCAAAAGAATTTTGTACTCCCAGCTCATTCTTAGAGTATATGTTACGACAGTTTAGGGTTGGACGGTGCCCTAGGAGCTGGTAGGAGTGCAACAAAAAAGACATTTTGACCACACTATCCCTCAGAGTGCACCAAGGTAGACCCTACGTCGTCCGTTTCTTTAGTAAAAATGATTTTCAATGTCGTACATTTACAGAACAGAGAAAAACAGGAGGTCAAATGGACTTCAAGTATAAATTAATATGGCCACCCGAGTTATCCAAAAGAGTTGGGTACCTCAAGAGTCCTCTGACATGGTGGATGGGTGAGAATTTCTCAGCTGGATCCTGTTTGGTCAGGTGATCATAAGTTAAATCTCCGCAAGTCTACTCAGCGAAATATCCTATTGTAGTAATAAAGAGTCCATTTTTGTACCATTGAATTGGGTAAAAATATGCACCTTTTATCTGCCAAAAGAGTCAAGATATGCCATGAGGTGAGCTTGAGCTCATCAAATCTCAGTTATGGGATGCTATTTTCAAAGGGGCTTTTTGGATAAGCAGCAATCTTCTTTCTTACACAAAGCCCCTACAACAATTGGTAGACATGCATCACACACTCTTTGTCATCTGTTCAATCAACCTAATGTATGCGGTCAGGCTTGATGAAGGCAGAGAAAATTCATGGCTGCTGCCTTCAACTTTGAGTTCCCAATAATGAGGATCATGGAGTTATTGAACGGGTATGAAGTTACTAGACACACATAAATATATAATGTGAAAGACTCCACATAACCAGTATCGTCTGTTAATGTAAAAAGCCATGCCACATCAAAGAGGATATATAGAACCATCAACGACAAAATAGTTTTTGCTGCCCTGGTGTGGGCATCCATGCTGGGCCCCTCAGTGAAGCCTGTGTGGTTCTGCTGCATCTGTTTAGTGTGCTTATAGAGAGAATTGAGGATCAGAACAACTGAGATACCTATCACAACCAGTGGCACAAGGACTCCCACAATAGACATCAGCAGTGCATGCCAAAAGTTGTAGTTCTCCACCATTTGTACTAGAGTGTAATTGGTAGTGGTGGAGTTTTCTGATGCTGACTTTCCAATGTAGAAGATTCCTGGGACAGTGATGGCTAATGGTATCAGTACAGACGAAAGGAGAGACCAGGAAACAAAGCTGTCTATACCAAGCTTAAGGCGCACGAACAGGGGATTCGAAAAGTTGACAATCTTGATGCAGTAGAAGAGGCAGAGCCAGGTGTTGAACCAGAAACTTGAGAAAAAAAACAATGGGGTGAGGACATAGAAGGTTTTCAAAACATTTTCAGTGTTCCATACCTCTTCCCATAGGTAACAGACAAAGTGTTCCATTCCTGTAAAACACTGACAAGGAATATTTATCATGCCGAGGGCTAACAGCAGGAGATCGCATGGTGGGGGCCAGCGTCCACTACCAATCCATTGACCAGCAGTCACAGCTGCCATAAAGGCATTACTGGTGATTCCCATTAGCATCATGGTGGCATCAACAACAAAGGTAAAGGTCTGAAATGGAGACATCCTGTGTATCTGGGTGAACGTCTTTTGTTCTCTCAGTCAGATAATGCTGGGAACCTAATGGAAGTGCAGGAATAAAGCTGCTCCAGGAGTTTTGCTGAAGGATAATGATGATGCAGAACACCTAACAGAAATCCAGAACTCTCTTCTCTCCACAGGGTTTTCTGATGGATAACATTTCTTCTCCACAAGATTTCTAGAGGATATTGCTGTCTCTTAACCAGAAGTGGAAGGCTGCATTTCCTCCAGATAGATTCTTGAAGCACAATACAATCTCTTAAACAGATGTGCAGTGTCTTCACCTTTATAAAAGATGTTATTGCACGGGGAGACTCACATAGTATCGATCCATGGCATCTTTCCTCTCCGGAAGGTTACCTGAAGAACAGTACAGAGACCAGGTTTCCTGTTGGAAATTATTGTCTCTTGAAATGAGACGAGGCGCCATTACCAGTACAGAGCTTTCCATTGAAGGACATTCCAGTTTCTATGTAGGAAGGGGGGGTGTCTCCTCTCAAGAATGCTTCCAGTTGAACATTACAACGTCTTAAACAGAAGTGTAAGGCTTGGTCGGTAGAGCCAGAAACAGAGACCTATTTCTATACTTATCGTAGAATTACTAGTTTTAAACACCTAGATAATATGGAAGACGTTCTGAGAGATGGTAAGAGATAGCATTTCCTGTGCTACTCTCTGTGGCAATGTCTGGAAAAGACTGGTAGGATCCTGAACTTGTGAAACAAATTTCAAACTAGTTTCTTTAAGTCTGAGTCAAATATCAGGTCAAGCAGATTGGAGGCAGTCCTCCTATTCGCGTTTGGTTAAGAAATGAGTTGTATCACATGTCATGGATGCTGTTCTTGTGGAAATATAGTAAACACATTCAAAATTAGATGCTAAGGGAAACTCTATACCCTGAATATTTGCATATAGCTAAAGCTGCTGTTGAAAGAACAGAACTTCAGTCCATCTGTCATTCCCACCACTAGGCTCACCACAGGTATGAAGATGAGTCAGCAAAAACATGCACTCCACTCCTCAATCAATCAGGCGTTTGTTAAGCATGAGTACTCACCTGTAAGGGTCTCAAGGCGCTGGGGGACAGGGGGATGCAGGTTCCAGTCCATTAAGGAGGGGGTCTGTCAAAGGGCCAGATTTTGAGGTTTCTTGCAAAGATGGGCAGCAATGTTGTCCGTCGGAGGTGGAGTGGGAGGGAGTTCGAGGCTCTGGCCACGAGGAAGGAGAAGGAGCGGCCTCCCGATCTGGTCTTTCTGGTGCAGGGGACCTCAGCGTACGAGAGCTGGGCAGATCGTAGGGTCCTTTGGGGTGCGTGGAATTTTAGTCTGCAGTTCAGGTATGCTGGTCCAGAATCGTGGAGGGCGTTGTGTGTGTGAGTGAGCATGTTGAAGGTGACTCTAGCCTCGATGGGGAGCCAGTGGTGTGCGCAGGTGCTGGGAGATGTGCCAGTGTCTTGGAAGGGTGAGGACCAGTCTTGTGGCAGTGTTCTGGATGTTCTGTAGCTTGTGGGTGAGGTTTTTGTTTATTCCGGCATCGAGTGAGTTGCCGTAGTCGAGTAATCCGGGCATGAGTGACGGTCTTTCTGTGTTCGAGGGGGTTTATTTAAAGGCCTTATGTAGGAGGCGGAGGGTGTTTGTTGAATGGAGGGGTACCCATAAATGAGTTTCCTAAATCAGGGCGAGTAAGCAATATTTGGAAATAGACATTTAGGAAATGGTTAAAAAGCTGGACCTATACTATGCAATACCAATATGTGACCAGAAAGGTGATTATTATTCCAAAATATATTCATTTATTTAAAAAAATCTGATATGTATAAATTTTTATATTTTGTATAACATTGTTGCTCATAGACTAACGAACAATAAAGTGCATACAAAGTACAATGTATAAACCATAACCAAATGGGTAATAAATAATAAATTTGATAGAAAATTTATAGCAGCCTGATGTTTATAGATAACATGCTCAATATCAGCATAAGATAAACCATTTCAAATGTTTTAAACAAATATCCAAAAGAGAGAATGGCTAACATATTTAAAATCTACGCGCGTTTCGGCGGGACGCCTTCTTCAGATAGCCATAAGTCTTAGATGAATAGTTGAGATTATAGAAAGAGAAAGGAAATTAAATTGCTTCAAAAAGTTGGTCCGACACTTAAATCAAGGCCTTTAAATCTAGCGTGATGCCCCCTGAATTCCCTATAAGATGTCGTGGAAATGGATTCTACTTCACAAGTTCGTTCCAGTTACTAAAAACTCCATAAAGTTGCTGGGTGGCAAACAAGACTTGGGTTAAGATATATAACATCTATAGTTCATGAGGTGAGTCAAGATTTTAGTTATGTTAGCCATTCTCTCTTTTGGATATCTGTTTAAAACATTTGAAAGGGTTTATCTTATCCTGATTTTGAACATGTTATCTATAACCATAAGGCTGCTATACATTTTGTATCAAATTTGTTATTTGTTACCCATTTGGTTATAGTGTATACATTGTACTTTGTATGCACTTTACTGTCTGTTATGAGCAACAATGTTATACAAAATATAAATAATATAAATAAATAATATAAATAATACATATATATAAAAAAGTATACATATCAGATTTTTTGCAATAAAAGTATATATTTCGAATAATAATCACCTTTCTGGTCACATATTGTTATTGCATAGTGTAGGTTCACCTTTTTAACCGTTTTCTCAATGTCTATTTGCCAATATTGGAGGTGGATGGTGTGGAAGCAGGACGACGAGAGAGAGTTGATCTGGCTGTCTATTTTGAGCTCGAAGTCCAGGATGATTCCCAGGTTCTGTGCGTGGGGGTGGGCGGGTATCGTTCCAGGCATCTGGGTTCGGGCCCATGATGAGTACTTCTGTCTTGTTGGTGTTTAGTTGTAGGTAGCTGTTTTTCATTAATTTGGTGACGGCTTCCGTGCCTTCTTGATATTTGAGTCTGGCTGTGTTGGACTCACTGGAAAGGGAGAGGATGAGTTGGGTGTCGTCTACGTAGGACAACAATGTTGAGTCCGTAGGTTCTGACGATGGGGGTGACGGGAGCCATGTAGACGCTAACCAGCGTATGGCTGAGGGAGGACCTCTGGGAGACTCAGCAGGTGGTTGGTGTAGGGTCCAAGAGAAAAGGGGGGAGTCTGACCCGCTGCGATCTGCCGGAGAGAAAGGAGCAGATCCAGTCGAGGGCCTTGTCCTGGATCCCTGCGTCGTGGAGTCTGCATATGTTGAACACCGCTGAGAGGTCGAGGAGGATGAGGGCTACTGTCTCTCCTATATTCAGTAAGGTGCGCATGTCGTCTGTTGAGGCGCGTTGTTGGCAACTTGTCTGTTGATGGCTTTCTCTATGACTTTTGCTGGGAACAGGAGCAGGGAGATGGGTCTGTAGATTTTGCTGTCGGTGGGGTACGCCGAGTGTTTCTTCAGGAGGGGGTTGACCTTGGTGTGTTTCCAGTCATCGTGGAGCAAGGCGGTCACCAGGGAGCCGTTGATGGTGTGACGGAGCATGGGTGCGATGGTGTCGGAGGCTCTGTTGAAGATGTGGTGGGGGCAGGGGTCCATGGGGGCCCCAGGGTGGATTGACTTCATTGTCTTCAGTGTGTCTTCGGTGGTGAGGGCTGTTACGTTGTCACTTGCTGGCTTCAGGGTGTCGAGGATGGTCGGTGGGGTTTTAGTGTGTTGGTTGTCTTTGTCGAAGTCGCGGTAAATGCTCTTGATTTTGTGGTGAAAGAAGGTGCTGAGTTTGTTGCCGAGGTCTTGTGAGGGAGGGATGTCAGTCAACTCGCTGGTGGGTTGGGCGAACTCCTTGATGATGTTGAAAAGTTCTTTGCTGTTGTGTGCATGTGTGGAGATTCTGTCTTCAATCGCTTTTTTCCTCATTTTTCTGATGAGTTGGTGGTGGGCGTTGGTAGCGGCTCTGAAGTTGTTGTGTGCTTCTGTGGATTTGGTGTTCCTCAAGGCCTTTTGGAGGCAGTGGCAAGTGCGAATGGACTCTCGAAGTTCGATGGTAAACTATCTGGCTTACTTGGCGTGGCAATTGTTGTTTTTCTTGAGGGGGGCTATGGTGTTCGCGCTATCAGAGATCCATCTGTGCGGGGTTCGGGCTGCGGTGTTGGGGTAGTTGTTTTCCGTGATGGTTTGGGTGGAGTTGCTGAATGAGGAGGTGAGCTGGTCGTCAGTGATTCTGGTCCAGTTTCGTGGGAGCAGGTGCTGGTTTCTGTATATGGTTGGTGTTCTGAAGTTGATGCATCGGTGGTCAGTCCATAGGAGTTTGATGGTGTGGTTGAAGGTGATGATTTTCCTGTTGTGAAGAGGGGGTTGAGGGTGTGTCCTGTTGAGTGTGTGGGTTCGGTCACGATTTGGCAGAGTCCAATGTTGTGGAGGTTTTTCAGAAGGGATGTGGTGTTGGGGTCCAGTTGGTTGTTGGATTGGAAGTTGAGATCTCCCAGTTGGGTGTAGTTGGTGGATGCGATGGCATGTGAGGAGATGATGTCCGTGATGGAGTTGGCGAATGGTTCACGGGGTCCAGGGGATCGGTAGATGAGAGTTCCTAAGAGGGTGGTGGTAGGGCTGGCCAGTATCTTGAGGTGTAGGTGTTCCATCATGTAATGTAGTAATGTGATGCAATCTCACTTGTTTTTTAAAAAAGTCTTTATTGTATTTCATATGCATACAAGGGAAAAAGAAAAATGTTAAGAGGGAGATGTGGGGAGCAGGTGGAGGGAGGGGGCTGTGAAAACGATCCTTAGAAGGAGGACAGAAAAAAGGATGGTCGACAGGGTATGATATTACACTGTGGGTGAGGTGGTAATGAATAGGGTATACAGAGGTAAATATGTGGATGTAGGAAACATCCATAAACCAGTAGCGCTAGCGAAAACTATTGTCATACAATCTCATGCAGCAACCTCAATTTCCACTTACTCTAAAAAAAGTCAGAAGAAAATTGTAAGCTTGAAGTTTCTATTACATTTTAAAATAGACCATATTAAAATATTTCCATTATTTGACAGCTGTGGGGAATGGGACAATAATAGAAAATAATCTCTGAGTTGAGGTAGCAATAGTGAACTTGAAGGAGGGTGAGCACCTGAAAGAAAATATGTTGCACACATCAGGGATTAACATTGTTTATGTAGAGAGAAAGCATTGACTAAATTGAATAGCAGCAATTGTCCAACATAAAAAGTCCAAGATCAAATGTCCTCAATGAAGGTTAAAAGATCAAATTAAATAATCTTTTTCAAATACATTTTGAAGTTATTTCCAAACCAAGGCAAGTGTTCTAGCAGGTGTATTGGGTTAGGGAGAAAAGTTGATGGGCATTCTCTGAATATGATTTTACAAAAAATTGAACTTCTCCTCAGATGTAGCTTGTCAGCTGGTGTGGGAAGGATCAGACAACCTATGAAATAATGAAAACAATGGGTTAGTACATGAAACAGTTCGAACTGACAAACAGGGAAATGTGATAATAGCATGTGGGTAGGGATGAGGAGGTAAACAAGATGTTCTGCCATCAATCAAGAAAGTCAGAAGGATACATAGACCTCTTGGTGGTCACCTACTATCTCTCAAACCACTGGGAGGATAGTACAAGCACATCCTGGGCCTTAAAGTATGCCGAGTGCTGGAAACCCTCCCAGCACTTAACACTCACTACCTCTGTGGCAGTGGCAACTCAACAACGGCGGTGTGACGGTACTGGCCTGCTGCCTGTGAGCCTTATATGCAGCTCCTTGCCACTGCCCACACTTTCTTTTTTTAATTTAGCCTTGGTAATATCAAAACAACTTTTGTCCGTTTGTGTTTTTGTGACAACAGCCAGTGTGCAAGTCAACCATTGCCGTCTTTCTAGGCTTCTAATGGTTGAAGGGGAGAGGGCTGCGCGGGCCGTGCCACAAACAATCTACAGAGTACCATTTTAAATGGCAGGACTCTGTAAGTGAATGTCTGGATTATGCATGAGTGAGGGGCGTAATTCAATTATGCCCCCCTCACACAGGTTCAATACATTTTAATTTTGCCACCTTGTTTTGTTTTGAATACATTAATGATCCAGACAGGGCCGGACTGGGAACCAAAACCGGCCCTGGCAGAGTGCTCGGCCCCCCCATCCCCTGCGAGGGAGTTGGGGGTGCAGCTGAGCTCTTTGCCAGGGCCGGTTTTCTGCCGATTTGGTTACAGGGACGATTTTGCAGCAATACTGCAAAAACGGCCCTGTAACAAAAACTGACCCCAGGGGCCCAAATCCAGCCCCCACCCGTGCTGCGCACCAGGGGATTGCCCGGTGCCCGCTACGGCCAGTCTGGGCCTGGATCCAGAGAACAGATGAACAAAAGATCTAGGCCCAGATACACAATGGATTTTTGCATGCACAAATGGGTTTTAGACCAGTTTGCGCATGCAAAAAAAACCCGTGGGCTATATATTTAGCGAGTCTTTAATTAAATAGTGACTCGCAAAATTTGATTAGCTATTCGCTATTAGGAAGGGGCGATCGGAGGGCGTCCCTTCCTAAAAGTGAGTCTGAACCCTATGCAAGAATCTTTTGCGACCACAATTATGGTTGCAAAAGACTTGCAGTTTACCACCCTCTTCAAGAGGGTGGCAAACCATTTGCAAACTGGAATGGGACCCCTTCCCCTTTGTGAATGAGTGCAAAACACTTTTCACAGCAGGCAGAGGTCCCAGTGACCACTTCCTGCCCTTAAAAAAAGAAACAAAAAAGTTTTTTTTTTAAATGTATCCCGCTTTCCTTTAAGGAATACGGGCTGCATTTTAAAAAAAACATAACTGCTTTATTTAAAAGCAGTTCCAGACGTGGAGGTCTGCTGACCCCAGCAGGCCACCAACCCTGGGAGTGCCAGCCATTCCCAATAGGGTTGCAAATTGCAACAGCCTCATTATTATGCATGAGGCATGCAATTTGCGACCCCATTGGGAATGGCAAACAGTGTCTGAGACACTGTTGTACATTGGCAATTGTGACTCGCATTTTGGCACAATTTGTGAGTTGCAATTGCCAATGGTCATACATCGGGCCCCTACTCTTTAAAAAGGTGGAGAAAGGTTTCTAGAACTTTGTGAAGTGTCTGAATGTTGGCCTCTCATAACCACCCAATCTATATTTCTTTACTTTGGGAGCATGCAGTAAAAAATGGTGTCAAGATCTAATTGCACAGATGGGAAAATGCCATTTAAAAAGTGGTGCAAAAGGATTCTCAGACATTGCATACAAGGTTTTGATGACCAAGCAGAGGGATTTGAAAATCACCCTCTCCATGATTGGCATCCAAAGTAAGGAAGCGAGAACTGGAGTCATATGTTCGCGCATAGCTAGGCCAGTAAACGTTTTGGCTGCTGCATTCTGAATCCGTTTTAGGGGCCAGAGATGATAGTCCAGGAAGACATAAAGTGGAAATAAACTAAAGCGTTCACAACTTCCCTTTTTTGCAAAAAAAGAAAAAAAATATCTCAGAAATTGAAGATGATAGAAACAAGGGGTGGTCAGAATATGCATCTGAGGAACAAAGGTCAAATGGGAATCAAATTCAATCCCAATATTTTTATTAACACATCCTACAAGAGTGGGCCAATCCCCTAGAATTTGGGGCCAAAACAGGGAGCTGTTACAAAGTAGTATCTATGTTTATCACCATTCAACTTCAGCTGATTACAACTCCTCCAGGCCTCTATTTCTATCAGACAGTAATGAAAATTGTAATTTATTGTTCTAAATATGACTAGAGTGTCAGCTACATAAATACGGCACATTCCTTGATAAGAATCCACAAAGACCAGTAGCGGGATTCCAAACTTCTAACATGGCTGAGATGTCAGCACTTTAAGTCTCTGTGAGGAGGGGGAGGCCGGTCTTCCTTTATCTCTGCGGCCCTGTTTGGATCATTACTTGCCTTGCTAGTTTTTTAATCAGCGCCACATTCCTACCCTGCCACTATAATGGGAAGTCACCAGCAGTGGAATCATTTACAAAGTTGTTGTTATGTGTTTTTGTGGGTAACAATGTGTGCTAGTGGATTTGTGGAAGAAAGTGTGTGTGTGTGTGTGTGTGTGTGTGTGCGTGTGGAAGTGTGTATGAAGGAGTGAGAATGAGTACTTCATAGTGAGTGTAAAAGTGTGTGAGTTTGTATCTGATTCTGACTGTCCGTGAATGGGAGTGAGTGAATATTGCTGATTGAGAGTCAATGTATGTGTGAGTGTGTTTGTGAGTGACAATGAGTGTAACAGAGAAAGTGTGTGCATAAGTGAGAATCAATAACTGAAAGAGAGAAGGAAAGAATGGAAAGGGGCGACCATTCGGTCCCCCCGAATGTATGGTTGGGTGCCTCGATCCTCCCGGGAAGCCATTTTGGGTGGGGGGCGTGTCTCGGCTGGTATGCCCGAAGTGGTGTAGCCGGGGCGCGCCTTTTTCCCTCCCAAGCGGGGTTGTCCTAGACACCTACACCGAAGACCACGCCCAGTAGGCGTACCGGAGGAGGGTACACGACCTCCCGCAGAAGAATAAATAGAGCGGGAATCCGAAGAAGCGTCCTCTTGTTCCTGTGCTCTGAAGGCTGCACCCACTCGTTGCTCGTGAGCCCTCGACGGAACAAGAAGCTATTTTGAGAACTTGTAATCTTGTTGTTTCTCTTTCAGTTACTTGGAGTTCGAAGAGTCCGGAACCTCGTCGATCAGCTAGGAGCGGAATACTCGACATCATGGCTGGCAAGAAAGCGGCATAGAGTTCCGAGACGGACAAGGTGTTACGCCTATTGTCGAACCGGATGGCTTGCATAGACCGAAAACTCGGACAAGTCCAATCGATCGGTAGAGGTTTGACGGAGGTCAAAAAACAGCTGGCTGCACTGAGCAACCCGGGTCACCCTAAGAAGGTAATAGGCCCGGCCTTGCCGGGAGTCGTCCCTTAGGGTAGAGGGAAACGGGTCAAGAAGAGGGCAGTTTCGGGGGGGGTCCCGGTCCCAGAGGTACCCCCAGTCGCCCCCCTCATGCCAGTAGACAACCCGGTACCAAATCCTGATATGGGGCAGCCGATCCCAGTTGTAATTACTCCTGATAACGATGAGGATATACCTCCCGAATTGGCCATCCAGTTGGCAGCATGGTTCAAGAAGAAAGCAGGGGGGTCAGTGGCACCTGGATATCCCGCCGAGGAGGCCAAACTACTAATCAAGCAATTGCGGCAGTCGAGAGATGTCGCAAGGGCGAATGTTCCTCTTGTTTCCCCCCAGGTAGCACCGGTAGGACCTGCAGTTGGTCACGAGAAAACGGCGGGAACAACGGCCGAACCGGGTAAACTCGCATTGCCAATGGCGGGGGAGGGTTCATTACCCTCGAGGCGGGAGAAGGTGGCACAGCATATCCCTTTGGCCACGAAAGAGTTAATATGGGGGGACAAATATGTTAACATGTTTTCCTTATTAACTGACCATCGCGAGATGGAATATGCTAAAACCCAGAAGGATTTGTGGCACCCGAGCGTCTGGCGCGCCAAGATGGCGGAATTCAGGGTGGATGAGACAGTAACGAATTGGGTTAAGGCCTTTTCTATATTTACTGCAGTTATGGGGGAACGTAAACGCGAGGTGATGACTGAGTTGACTTGCTATCAAAATCGTATTATGGATTTTTATTCTATGTATGAGGGGGAGGAATGGAAAGGTTATGACATGAAATTCCGGAAAACCAAAGAATATTATGCTACTTTGACTTGGGATTGCCTGGACTCGGTGTCATGGCACAAACAGCTCCTGCCAGGGGCGGCAGGTACGTCCTCGCCAGGCGGGAGTGGGTCGGGGGTCGTCCGCCAAAAGCCCGCGGTGCCCTTTCGAGCGGGCGCCGGTGGGGATTACCAGCCTAAGAACGGCGGGAATGGCGGCAAACGGGGGGTCTGTTGGGGCTTCAATCGAGGCAACTGTAACAGACCGCAGGGAACATGTAGGTTCAAGCATGTATGTGCGGGCTGTGGGAACTCCTCACACCTGGAGAGTTCATGTAAATCGAGGAATAGAGGGACGGGAGGAAAAGGAGGCTCTAAGCAGGAGTGAGGTAGAACGTTGTGACTGATTGCCTACACCCGTTGATCTCATGGCTATGACTCCTTGGTTAAACAGATACCCTGATCATGTATCCGCTGGGGTGTTGAGGAATGGATTCTTACATGGCTTCCGCATCCCGGCGGGGGATTTTCAGGGGGACTCCTTCTGTTAAAACCAGTTATCGGTGCAGCACAACCCAAGCGTGGCAGAGAGGAAAATAGCAAAAGAAGTCAGCTTAGGGCGAGTGGCAGGGCCTTTCCATCGCCCGCCGGTGGCAGAATTCATCTGTTCCCCGTTAGGGGTTGTCCCGAAGAAAGACCCGGGGGAGTTTAGACTTATTCATAACCTGTCTGCTCCAAGGGGTAACTCGGTGAACGAGGCCATTGACCCAGAAGTCTGTTCAGTACGGTACGCATCGTTCGATGAGGCCGTGGCCATGTTAAATCGCCTGGGCCCCGGGGCGCTGATGGCGAAATCAGATATCGAATCGGCGTTCCGGTTGCTCCCGGTACACCCACAGGATCAGCGCTTGCTAGGTTTGGCATTTCAAGGAAGTTATTACAGGGATAAATGCATGCCTATGGGTTGCTCCATTTCTTGTGCCTATTTTGAAATGTTCAGTTGTTTTTTAGAGTGGGCATTCACCAAGGCCACAGGGCATAGGCATGTTATGCACTATCTCGATGACTTCCTGTTCTTGGGAGCAGCCGGCGATACGAGATGTGCGCAGGCGCTGCACGACTTCTGCATCCTCATGAGGGAGTTTGGAGTCCCACTGGCACCAGGTAAGACGGTTGGACCATCTACTTCACTGGAGTTTCTGGGAATTGAGCTCGATTCCGTGGAGGGATGTTTCCGTTTGCCGATGGAAAAAGTGGCCAGGTTTAGGGCTTCCTTGATGCAATGCCTGGGTAAAGAGAAAGTGACCCTGCTCCAGTTACAGCAAACAGTGGGTCAGCTTAACTTTGCTTTGAGGGTAATACCTATGGCCCGCCCCTTCTCACGCTCTATTGCATAAGCTATGGTCGGTCTCAAAGAGGGGCACCACCGTACGAGACTGTCGGCAGAGGTTCGCCAGGATATGCGCATTTGGCTGGCATTTCTGGCGGACTTCAACGGTCGAGTCGTGTGGAACAAGCCGCCAGTGTCTTCAGATGAACTAGGTCTGTGGACTGACTCGGCGGGGAGCGTGGGATTTGGCGCCATCTTAGGTAATCGATGGGCGGCGCAAACATGGCCGGCCTGGTGGCACTCCAGCAGTCTCACAGGTAACATTGGGTTCTTGGAGTTATTCCCCATTTGGGTTGCTCTGATGGCATGGCCTGACGACTTCAGGGACCGCTCAGTGGTGTTTTGGTCTGATAATATGACTGTGATCGAATGCATTAACCAACAGGCAGCACGCTGCAAATGGATCTTGAGATTGTTGAAGGAAGTTGTGCTGCTTTGCATGAGATTGAATGTACAGTTCAGGGCGAAACATGTGCCAGGCGTACTGAATCATGCAGCATACTGAATCATGCAGCTGATGCACTCTCTCGTTCACATATGCAGGCGTTCAGGGGTTATCTGACTACAGCGGACCTAGTGGCGGCACCATTCCCCGAAGCACTATGGCTAATCGGTGCCCCGGACTACAAGACCTCGTGGCAGCAAGCTTAGCCCCCAGGACAAGGAAGGCATACGAAGGAGCGTTTCGTTCCTATTGCACATTTTTGGGTCCAACAGGGAGTCAGAGCTGGGGTCAGGAGGAATCCTTCCTGGGGCTCCTGGTAGCGCTGCACAGAGAAGGCCGATCAGCGGCAACGGCCAGTAGGCATAGGGCGGCCATTTCATTCATGGTGCAGGTGCATGGCATAAGAGACCCAACGGATTCCTTTTTGGTTAAGAAGGCCCTTCGCGGCTGGCAGCGCCTCGAGGGTCGCAAGCAAGATGTGAGACGCCCGATTGGCTTACACAGGTTGGCTTTACTTGTAGCAAAACTAGACGAGACGTGCTCCTCCCATTTCGAAGCAGTTCTGTTCCAGGCAGCTTTCGCATTAGCATTCCATGGGGCTATGCGGGTGAGCGAACTGGTCGCAAGGAATAAGAAAGACGTTGAGAGAGGCTTATGCAGGGATCACGTCCAAATTAGGGGTGATTCGATGGTGGTCTCGATAGCCAGGTCCAAGACCGACCAGGGGGCTTTTGGGAATAGTGTTGTCGTGCAGCGCGCGCGAGGGTCCCCCACGTGCCCAATAAAGTGTATAGAGGAATACTTGGCACTAAGGGCGGCTACATGGGGGGGAAGTTTGCTAAGGCACAAGGATGGCACCCCACTGACGAGGTTTCAGTTCCAGAGGGTGCTAGCACTGACAATCGCTGCTGCGGGCATGGACCCGTGCGATTTTGGGACCCACTCCTTTAGGATAGGGGCTGCTACTGAGGCTACAGCCAGGGGTCAGAGTGCGGAGGAAGTGAAACAGTTGGGACGATGGTCCTCGAATTGCTTCAAAAGGTATGTGCGATTGCACATGTTGTAATGATCAATTGACATGCACTCACGCTTCTTGTCTTTTGTTTGAATTACAGTTTCGCGAGCCTGTCACGCGGGGCGGAATTTGCAATCGACCCAGCACCAGGAGACCAGCGGTCAAGGATCACCGTCTGGAGAGAGAGTGGTATGGGTCGTGGGCCACTCATATGTGAGGCGCGCCGGGGACGTATTCGAATCAGGTGACGCGACTCACGCAGCTGGGGAATACGGGTACAGAGTGGCCTTCCATGGGAAGGGCAGGCTCTGTTTTGACCAATTCGATTCATTTTTTGAGGGTCTCCTAGGGTGGAAAAGGTCACCGCCATCTGTAGTCATAGTACACCTGGGGGGCAATGACTTGGTG
Source organism: Lissotriton vulgaris (assembly GCF_964263255.1). Taxonomy (NCBI): domain Eukaryota; kingdom Metazoa; phylum Chordata; class Amphibia; order Caudata; family Salamandridae; genus Lissotriton; species Lissotriton vulgaris. The sequence goes on from NW_028244065.1 coordinate 663,543, forward strand.
ACACTGGGTAGACGAGTGTTGTTTGAACAAATTTTGTCTGCGGTTAGCTGGTTGGCTAAAAGAATCCCGGGGTGCACGATTGCCTGGTCCTACATGATTCCCAGGAAGGTATGGCGGGGAGGCCTTTCGGTGTCAGCACTGAACCATTCGGTGAAAAGGGTTAACAATAAAATTGGTAAATTGTTTCGCTCTTCGCAGTTGCATAGCATTCCTCACGGGTGTATTCGGGGTGATCTCATGTATCTGAATGATGGGGTTCACCTGTCCAGGGAGGGGAATGATTTACTCATAGGAGACTTCGTAGCATGGCTAAGGGGTTTGAGGAAGCATGACCTTTAGGAGGATTTGGGGGGGCCGGATAGTCGGTCAACTATCCGGCCTGTGGCGGTAAGGTCATGATCGGTGAGCAGTAATTTCAAGGTCCCTAGAGGGGGGCGCCACCCACACCGGATGGGAGCGCCCGAGGGGAGGTGGCCATTGGCCCCTCCCACGGGGAGGCGGCACCCACTAAGGATGGGTCGCCTAGGGGGAGACGGCCATAGGCCCCTCCCAGGGGGGGAGGCGGCTAGATGCCCCTCCTACTAATTTCCCGGGGGCCGGATATCCGCGACGGCGGATAGAGAGTGTGGGGATGGGGGGGGAGTCCACGCTGTCCTTCCTACAGATACCTCACACGGGAACTCGGACGACCTTTAAGATGGCGTCGAGTGGAAAGGGGGCCCCCACCACGACAAGGGAAGTTACAGTTGGCAACGAGGGTAGAGTCCTCTGCGCATGCGCCACTCACACGGTGAGGGCGAGAGTTTTTGGTAGTAGGGATCTGACACCGGTTAAGACCTTGCCGTTGGCCCGTAATGCTAGGATGTACAATTTTAATTTAGAATGTTTGCATTTGCAGGATGTTAGACTCGGCTAGGAAACCTTTGTATTAGAGATCTGTTAAGGTTAGCCAAAGATCATGTCTGCATCGAAATGTAATAAATGTAAAATTGTACATAAATTATGAAACTTTTATTCAATGTTTTAAATTTTGTTTCATATTTTAATAAATACGGCCGGGAGGGTGACTCCCTCCCGCCTTCCAAAAGTTCAAACTCGTGTCCGACTTCTCCCATCCTTGGGGATTGTGTTGAGAGGGGGTGGCGGGCATCCCAGCCATATAACTGTGAGTGGGACCCACAAGCACCCACTGGCAACATTTAAGTACTAGACGTTTCAGGAAAAAGCAGTTCTATCGGGTAGACCTATTAGTACTTCAAAGTACAATAAATGTAATACAGAAATTATGCTCTCTACACACACAAGGAAGAAAAACAAAACTAGCACTCTTCAAGTCTGTGCTCAATATTTATCAGAATTACTTCATTCAGTTATGAGCTGTCTCTCTACTAGCCTCTACCTCTCTACCGCTACCTCTCTGCCTCTACCTCTCTACCTCTACACCTCTACCTCTCTCTACACACACACATATACACATATATATATGCATATGCATTTATATATATGTATGTGTATGTATATATATATATATATATATACATACATATATAAACATATATAATCTGTATATCTATATAAATATAAATATAAATGCATGCATACATATACATATATGCATACAGACGCATGTTATTTACATAAAGGTTTAAAAAACACTAATAAAAGCAAAGCTAAAAAGCTACCTCATTACAAACAGAATCGCTTCAACTTAAACAAGGGCGAGATCTATTGCATTTTCAATGCTTGTTTACTTTGGTTCCATCAAGAAGGCATTCAGATGTGTCACACATTTGCCATAAATTCAGAATGTTAGCACTCTAGTTGCTCATTAGATCACTGTAGTAAAGCTACTGCTCACCAGGGAAGTCTGCTGCCGGTATTCAAAGTGCATGTTTCAGTCTGCATGTCAGAATTTTTTTTAATGAAATAGAAGAGGATTTGAGAAGTCACTCAAAATGATCCCTAATTTTTCTTTCTGAAGCAATAATCATACTTTCTATGGCAAAATATACCCCCTCATTTTGTTCCTTTTTAAATTAAATGTTTTAAGAGTTACCACTTTATTCCAATCAAGATGGCTTCAGGTGTGCCATACCTTTGTAATAAGTAGGACTGTTAGCGCTCTAGTTATTCTGTAGAACACTCTGGGACATTCTGTCATGGTGCTATACTTGGGCTACATCTGGGTGATATTTGGGCTACATTTGGGCTCTTTTGTCTCTGGTGGCCATCTTGGGAGACTGCATGTCAGAATTTTTTAATGAAATAGAAGAGGATTTGAGAAGTCACTCAAAATGTGCCCCAATTTTTCTTTCTGCAGCACTAATAATACTTTCTATGGAATAATATACCCCCTCATTTTGTTCCTTTTTAAATTAAATGTTTTAAGAGTTACCACTTTATTCCCATCACAATGGCTTCAGGTGTGCTATATAGCCTGAGGCGGAAGCCGGGAGTTATTTGTACTTTTTTTAAAATTTGTGTCACGCTATTTCTGCTGATTTTAAAAGCACTCACCCTTCTCTGACACCACTGGACTCTGCTCCGGAGATCGCCGCACAGCTATTCTTGCGCTGTCTGCGGACTTGGAACACAATGTAAACCCGCCGCCATTGCAGGCGAGCCGCGAGGCCACGCCCCCCGCTCTCCCTTCCCCTTTCAAATTATGTGCATCTTACGTACGCGCAGCGGACGGGCGCAGCAGGCGCGCCTAAGGCAAGCCCGTCATCGCCCGTCATCGCCAAGACATCGCCTCTCGCCGGTCCCCCTGCTCAAATCACACGGACGGCATACCACTATGATAAAAACCGCCTCCTTGCACTAAACCCGGGCCAACGCTGCGATAAGCTAGTGGGCTGCATTGGACAGACCGACCTACATTGTAAGTCCTGTAACTTTGTCACACCTAGGCCGTGCCTACCTGGACACAAAGCCAGTATGATAAAACATACCCCGCTCACGATTCTTCAGCTTAATGTCAGGTCCCTGGTAAAGCACCACCCTGATGTCAATACTCTATTGACCGATGAGAACCCAGACATACTATTCCTGTGCGAATCCTGGCTCAAGGATGAGCTAACCAGCATTCCTAATCTCACGCTGCTGGATGGATTCTCTATGAAATCCATCAATAGAGACTCTAGGGGAGGTGGCATAGCCGTTATTTATAGAACGCTATACTCCTGCTCCTTTCTGAAGGAAGACATCATGGGATGTGAGTGCGCCCGCTTCAAAATCATCACTAGCCCTCACTTCACCCTCTCAGGCCTTTTCATCTACCGACACCCGGGGCCCACCTCTAAATTCACGGAGGAACTCCTAGAGGCAGCCCATGCCCTGGTTGTGACCTCCGCCAACTTTACTATTCTGGGAGACCTTAATTTCCACTTTGACTCCTCCTCGGATCCCATCATCAGAAACGTCCTGGCGGACCTAACAGCCCTACAGCTGATCCCTCTTATCCAGTCCACCACGCACTCTGCTGGTCACCTACTTGACCCTGTTTTTACCAATATCCCGGAGGCCAGATCCGATCCACCCAAACCCATGGGTTGGACCGACCACTTCCTCATTAAATTTGAGATATCGGCTGACATCCAGCCCAATAACGATCCGCCTCCTTCCTGTCTTAAGCGGCCCTGGCACAAACTCCAAAATAAGGATCTCTTCGCTATCCTAGGAGAACTCAACCTCGAAACCACTAAAGACATTAAAACGTCCTATGTCTCCTTTCAGGACTGGATCGTTAAAAGGACTTGACACCCTCATCCCAGCCAAATGGACTAGCACCCCCTCTAACCCATGGTATAATGAAAATCTGAAACTCTTAAGAAAGGAATGCAAAGTAGCAGAACATAACTGGAGAAAGGATTATAAGGACAAGGACAAAGCTCTCTACCTGTCCAAATTAAAATCTTACCATAAAGCCATACGCGCGGCCTGCGCATCCTTCTACGCCAAAGAAATCGACTCCAGCTCCAACCCTACGAAAACCATTTTTAAACTGGTTCAAAAGCTGCAAAACTGTGGCAATCCTGCCTCATGTATCTCTTCTACACAATAGTGTGAGGACCTCGCGACCTTTTTTATTGAAAAGGTAAGGAAAATCTATAACACCTTCTCACAGAACCCCTCTGACTACATTAGCTCCTCCAACTTTCCCTTTAAAGGAACCAGACTTTCATGCCTACCTGAAATCTCCCACGGGGATCTAGTCAAACTCTGTAGAAAGGTTAAATCCGGCGCCCCTTCAGATCCCATGAGACCGGCTCAATTTCGAGAGGCACTGGACTTCTTTCTCCCATCCCTGGCCACTCTTCTCAACCTCTCCTTTTCCTCTGCAATTGTTCCAACTTGTTATGTTATGTTATGTTATGTTATGTTATTAGGGTTCTTCTATAGCGCAACGGCTACTCCAGTAGGAGTGTCCCGGCGCTTTAGCGAAGAGGTCCTTTAAGAAAAGGAAACATAACTGCAGAATAAAAGGAACAGCGAAGTTAACTGGTAAACAGCCAGGTTTTTAATGCCTTTCTGAACGACATCAGACTAGGGGCCTGTCTGAGAGAAATGGGAAGCTCATTCCAGGCGCGCGGGGCCAGGTAATGAAAAGAGCGCCCCCCTTGTCTGGTTCGCTTGATGGTCGGAACAACCATTTTAGACAAGGAGGCAGATCGCAAAGTTCTGCTCGGCTTGTAAAGAGCAAGGCGCTTCCTAATGTACCTAGGGCCTGAGTCATGAAGGGCCTTGTAGGTCAGCGTCAGGCTTTTAAAGAGAGCCCTCTTGGCTATAGGAAGCCAGTGCAGTTCCTTCAACAAGTCAGAAGCACTAGCTCGTCTAGGGAGTCCATAAATAGCCCTGGCAGCTGAATTTTGGACTACTTGAAGTCTCCTCACGAGATATTTAGGGAGTCCTAGATAGAGGGCATTTGCATAGTCCAAACGCGACCCAACAAGTGCTTGGACAATGACCCTTCGATGGTTCATAGAAATCAAGGGGAGGAATTTCCTGAGCATCCGCAGGATCCCGAAACATTTCCCCGAAAGACAGGATATTTGATTGTTGGAAACAAGCATGGGTCACCCCCATTATCAAAAAGCCAACCCTCGACCCCACAAAGCCGGAGAACTATAGGCCCATCTCACTGCTCCCCTGGGTGTCCAAACTAGCAGAAGCCCATGCTAACAGACCATATGGCCTAAAATAACATCCTGGACCCTTCCCAGAACGGGTTCAGGCCAGGGCATAGTACGGAGTCGGCCCTTCTATCCACCACCGAACACCTTCGAAAGGTATTAGATGCCGGTCAAAGTGATGCGCTGATATTGCTCGATCTCAGCGCAGCCTTTGACACGGTTTCCCATAACATCCTGCTGAAACACCTGGAAGATGTAGGGATTAGTGACCTGGCCCTCCAATGGTTCCGCTCGTTCCTGACGGGCAGATCCTTCCGAGTTTCAGCCCCCTCGTTCACCTCCCGGTCTCACTCTATCGGCCAAGGAGTCCCGCAGGGCTCGGCACTCAGTCCATCCCTTTTTAACCTGTATGTGCAGCCCCTCGCGGCAGTGGCCAGAGAATGGGACCTCATGCTGGTGTCGTACGCCGACGACACACAGCTGGTGATTACCCTCACTGAGGCCCCCTCAACCTCTGCCACGAGATTCAGGGATGGACTGGCCGCAGTCGCCCATTGGATGACGGGTAACTGCTTACAATTGAACGCAGGGAAAACCGAGGTGCTGCTCCTTGGTAAGAACCCCAGCTGTTGGAGCGACCATTGGTGGCCTTCCTTGCTGGGCCCCATCCCTCCCCCTAAAACATTGGTAAAGAATTTGGGAGTTTGGTTGGACTCCACGTTGAGCTACCAAACCCACACCAAAAGAGTGGCAGCTACCTGTGTGGGCCTGCTGAGAAGCCTCAACCCTATTCTTGGCTTCTTCGATCCCAAAACACGTCAGCTCATAGTCCAATCTATCATTCTCTCCCGGTTGGACTATGCTAAAGTCCTACTGTTAAGCGCTAACAAAGCAGAGACAACAAGGCTTCAACAAATTCATAATTCGGCGGCCAGGGCTATAGTCGGCCTTCCAAGAAGATGCTCTGCTAGAGCCACCATACAAAGACTCCATTGGCTCCCAGTGGAAGCTAGAATCCAATTTAAGGCCCTCACCACCGCCTTCAAAATACTCAAAACAGATGGCCCTGTACTCCTCCGTCCCCTTCTACTACCCTACACCCCCCAGCTCAATCTGCGCTCCCTAGAACAACATCAGGTAGTGGTTCCCCGCACGAAACTCTGCTGTGTCGGGGGTCGCTCCTTCAGAGTCTTGGGAGCAAAACTCTGGAACTCCCTTCCCCCAAACATTTGTTGCCTGGACAATCTGTCCGCTTTCCGTAAGGCAATTAAAACCCACCTGTTCCCACTGCCTTAAGCCTTCGGCCTCCCCCTCCTCTCAGTAGGTTATGCTATGGTTTCTCAGCGCCGGGATGCCCCGTTGCTGGGGCAGCTGTCGCGCTTCAACAAACTCGTAACATAACATATCTTTGTAATAAGTAGGACTGTTAGCGCTCTAGTTGTTCTTTAGAACACTCTAGGAGGCTGCAGTAGAACACAAAGGAATCAACTGACAGTCTCTGTCCTTGTTGGATGTACATGTTTTACTGAGAATGTCAGACTTCATTCTCACAGGACTGAGAAAGATAATGTGAATTTACAGAAAATATGCTTTCAGTTTAGCTTATAGATCCCCTTCCAAACCACTGTGGGAAAATCATGAGATATTAGTTTTCCTTCAAACATGATTCATGATATCACAGCAGAAGGCTTTTTCACATGGTAAAATCACCTTAGAACACACCACCATTCCTAAAATGAGTATGGTACCATCAACAAATGATTTATAATGTAACTAAAGTCCTAAAACCCTCTATTAACTACAATGCTTTTTAATGAGGTGCTATCATGTATATTGGTCCCAAGATGGCTGCCAACACTTCTTGGATGAAGTGCTGACAGCCAATCAGATCAGATGTGTGGTTAGGCTCCGCCCAGATATATATATTTTTTTGAACCTAAATTACTCAAAATCCACTGGAGCACATATCTTGAGACATAGCAAAGGCACATCGGGCTACCAGTCCCTACAATTTTGGCCAAGTTTTGTGAAATCCATTCAGCCATTTGGTCTAAAATTGAGTCCAACCGCCCTATTGAAATTAACATGGGGGAAACATGTTTTGGGACCCCCCTTTTATCTCGGCCCCCGCTTGACGAATCCCCCCCAAACTTTCAGGGAAGGAGCGGAGCGCAGCCAGGCAAATTTAAGGAAAATTACAGGCAGATTCCTCAACCGGCGCCAAAGTTATTCTCAATAGAATGTTGCGGATTTCCTATAAAAAATAATCCTAACTATAACTACCTACTGGCGACCGCCAGTAGGTAATATATATATATATATATAAATATATATGTATATATATATATATATTTTTTTTTTTGTAGGCTCGTTCTCCGTCAACTTCCCCTCACTCGCGACCGGGTGCTGTTGAGGCGGGGTGACGGACACCACGCTGGTCCACCAGACCTAGGCTATATTTCGTACAGAAAGTACACATTTTTGTTTGTTTTGAAAATTTATATATTTTTAAGACGCTTGCAATTGTTATTTGTGTTTGCCCATCCAGGGCGTAATATCAAACAGAACTGAATCTACCACTTAGTAATGGTGGTTTTCTTTGAAGGAAGAAATGTGTCCTTTCTTTATGTTAATGAATGGATGTATTTAAACTCTGCCTAATGGTGGCGCCGGCCTCTATTGACAAAGGCGGTAGCCGAAACGCGTCTTACGAGTGAGTTAGCCCAAAAAAGATTATTAGACTCGTCCCTGCGAGTGCTGTGTACTTTCTGTTCGATATATATATATATATATATATATATATATATATATATATATATATATATATATATATATATATATATATTTCAAGGATGCATTTAGCATCTTTATACATTTGGGTATGTTTCTTAATGGTATCCAATCGTTTTGGCTCGTATAATCGACTGTTGTACAATGATTGTGATATACATGCTATTCTAGCTATGAATTTGCGATTTGCACGCTAGCATTGTGTCTAATATCTAAAGTGTCAGCCATTTCCTGTCGAGCACATAGTGTTTAGCTTATTTGAGGCTGGGTCCAAACGTCCTTTCCAATTCAATGTATTTGTACAGACAATAGAGTGAAAGGATATATGGCGTAATATTCACGCATTTGTGCATGTCTTGGGAACACGATTTTTCCAGCTCAACATATGCCATTGATTGCTGTTCACATGTTGACATATTAGCATTTTTGATTTGCAATCTGCACACAAGCACTTTAAAGAGTATACATCAATGTTTACAATAATCAGCCATAACTTTAACGTGATTGTTTGTTTACTATTTGTTTACTATTCATGCCGTGACTCTGCACTATATGCACTTTAAAATGGCGCTTGCCTTAGTAAGTTCTATCTGACAGCTTTGCTGTTCAGTCATATTTCTGTGGCTATGCTTGATCACTGGTTGGCACGTAACACACAGGTGATCCTTCTTTTAAATTACAGTGCTGCTTTACCGTTAGGTATCAGTATCAGGAAGCAAGGGCACAGACGTGCCCGAAACGCGTCTGACGACATGCACCATTTTATGCACTAAATAAAGCATTCACGAAGGACAAGTCCGATTCTGGCCCACTTTTGCTGTCTGCGTACCTGTCTGTGCTCGAGGCACTTTGGAGACAAGTTGGATCTTATATATATATATATATATATATATATATATTTCAAGTTTGCCCAAAAGCAACGAGAGGTCACACCACGGCGCTCTCACCATTCGGTCGTTCAGCCTCGCTGCAGCTCTCCTTTCTGCTCCCAAATTTAAAAACTGCCTCTGCCGACGCGTTTCGAGGCCAATACGCCTCTTCATCATGGGCTAATGACACACTGCACAGATCAAACCTCCATTTTACACAGTCTTTATTTAGTATTGCCCCCAGTGGGCGTGGCAAGCATCGTCAGCACGATAGTATGCTGGAAGTTGTAGTCCAGGGAGGTTTGATACATTGATATCCTCATAGTAGGTTTGCACTTGTGTCATCAATTACAGTTCATTGTCCACCTTTAGTAGGAAGCGGAGCATCAAAGGAAGGGCGAAATTCTGCAAAAGAGCGCCGTGCCGTCTGGTATGGAAACGTTCCATTCCACAGTCTTCTTACGAAGCGGTGCTCCTCTCCACGGCGTGGGCGGCCGTGAAGAATTTTGCATTTCAAGTTTGCCCAAAAGCAACGAGAGGTCACACCACGGCGCTCTCACCATTCGGTCGTTCAGCCTCGCTGCAGCTCTCCTTTCTGCTCCCAAATTTAAAAACTGCCTCTGCCGACGCGTTTCGAGGCCAATACGCCTCTTCATCATGGGCTAATGACACACTGCACAGATCAAACCTCCATTTTACACAGTCTTTATTTAGTATTGCCCCCAGTGGGCGTGGCAAGCATCGTCAGCACGATAGTATGCTGGAAGTTGTAGTCCAGGGAGGTTTGATACATTGATATCCTCATAGTAGGTTTGCACTTGTGTCATCAATTACAGTTCATTGAATGGTGAGAGCGCCGTGGTGTGACCTCTCGTTGCTTTTGGGCAAACTTGAAATGCAAAATTCTTCACGGCCGCCCACGCCGTGGAGAGGAGCACCGCTTCGTAAGAAGACTGTGGAATGGAACGTTTCCATACCAGACGGCACGGCGCTCTTTTGCAGAATTTCGCCCTTCCTTTGATGCTCCGCTTCCTACTAAAGGTGGACAATGAACTGTAATTGATGACACAAGTGCAAACCTACTATGAGGATATCAATGTATCAAACCTCCCTGGACTACAACTTCCAGCATACTATCGTGCTGACGATGCTTGCCACGCCCACTGGGGGCAATACTAAATAAAGACTGTGTAAAATGGAGGTTTGATCTGTGCAGTGTGTCATTAGCCCATGATGAAGAGGCGTATTGGCCTCGAAACGCGTCGGCAGAGGCAGTTTTTAAATTTGGGAGCAGAAAGGAGAGCTGCAGCGAGGCTGAACGACCGAATGGTGAGAGCGCCGTGGTGTGACCTCTCGTTGCTTTTGGGCAAACTTGAAATGCAAAATTCTTCACGGCCGCCCACGCCGTGGAGAGGAGCACCGCTTCGTAAGAAGACTGTGGAATGGAACGTTTCCATACCAGACGGCACGGCGCTCTTTTGCAGAATTTCGCCCTTCCTTTGATGCTCCGCTTCCTACTAAAGGTGGACAATGAACTGTAATTGATGACACAAGTGCAAACCTACTATGAGGATATCAATGTATCAAACCTCCCTGGACTACAACTTCCAGCATACTATCGTGCTGACGATGCTTGCCACGCCCACTGGGGGCAATACTAAATAAAGACTGTGTAAAATGGAGGTTTGATCTGTGCAGTGTGTCATTAGCCCATGATGAAGAGGCGTATTGGCCTCGAAACGCGTCGGCAGAGGCAGTTTTTAAATTTGGGAGCAGAAAGGAGAGCTGCAGCGAGGCTGAACGACCGAATGGTGAGAGCGCCGTGGTGTGACCTCTCGTTGCTTTTGGGCAAACTTGAAATGCAATATATATATATATATATATATATATATATATATATATATATATATATATATATATATATATATATATATATATATATATATATATATATATATATATATATCAATGATTAAAGTATAACAAAACAAGTGTTACTTGGTACAAATGTGCAAACAATACTAAATGCAATGTCTGTTTATAAATGAGAAATACACACACAAATAAATTAATAAATGCAATAAATGAAACGCAATGGGGGTTACATACCTTCCAAATCTGAAGATTACATCAGGCATTCTATAAAGTCAGTGCTAGAACTACTGCCCATCCTGTCAGTTTTCTGGCAGAGGAAGGTGCTCATCTCAGTTGCTAAAACCCTCTGTGCAGATGGCCCTTGGAGCTTCCAAAGTGGCATCTAAAGTGTTCAATAAACAGTGTCCAGTAGGTGGTCCCTCACTCACCCTCCAAAACTGAGTCATCGTTCTTAGGACACTTGAAGTGAAGGACGGTCGGTTCGATGCTGCCATTTTGTAGCTGTTCAGAGGACATGGCACTTTTGGAAGATGATGGGTCATATTCACAAGGACTGCATCCATGACAGATTGCGATGATGCTAAGGGTGGAGCACCACTGCTTTAGTGAAAGCAGTCTTCTTGAGGTTGCACAATCTCTGTGAAAAATCAGATCATTGGAAGTATCAACTGCTGCAACAGGTGGCTCATACTTTCAGGCACAATGCTACCTACATTCTTTTTCGGAAAGTATGTAGTACTCAGGGTTAAATGAGATAGGCCTGTGCAGACAGCAGGTGAAGTTGTGGGCATAACAGTTTGCATAATATTCCTAAAAGGTTGATGTTTCCTTTGCAGGTAAGAGTCTTCGAAGAGCAGCATGTATTTAAAAACTTGAATAAGAAAAGGTTGTCTTAAAAGATTGACACAGAGACAGTCAAGATGATATGTAATATTGGGAAACTAAAGTTTTCAGTCACTGGTTTCTGGTCTTCCACCGAGCTGCATTTGTGTCACCATCATACTGCTCCGAAGTCCCATTTATTGAAACTAGCCTTGTAACAAAAAATGCACTCATGTAAATCAGGTATGAAGAAAAGGAAGGCATGCACTCACAGTGGCATTGAAAATGAGTTGAGAAGAACAGAGTGCTTGGCCATAGTCATGTTGGCCAAAGACAACAAGGCTGGTGCAAGCATGTCTGTCACACTTGTTGCATTGATTTTCAATGTCGTACATTTACAGAACAGAGAAAAACAGGAGGTGAAATGGACTTCAAGTATAAATTAATATGGCCACCCGAGTTATGCAAAAGAGTTGGGTACCTCAAAGTCCTCTGAAATGGTGGATGGGTGAGACTTACTCAGCAGGAATCTGTTTGATCAGGTGATCACCAGTTACATCTCCGCAAGTCTACTCAGCGAGATATCCTATTGCAGTGATAAAGAGTCCATTTTTGTACCATTCAATTGGGTAAAAATATGCACCTTTTTATCTAACAAAAGGGTCAAGATATGCCATGAGGTGAATGTGAGCTCATCAAATCTCAGTTATGGGATGCTATTTTCTAAGGCTTTTTTGCATAGGCAGCAATCTTCTTTCTTACACAATGCCCCTATAACAATTGGCAGACATGCATCACACACCCCTTGTCATCTGTTACATCAACCTAATGTATACGGTCAGGGTTGATGAAGGCAGAGAAAAGTCATGGCCGCTGCCTTCAACTTGGGATTCCCGATAATGAGGATCATGGAGTTAATGAACGGGTATGAAGTTGCTGCACACTCATAAATATATAATTTGAAAGACTCCGCATAACCAGTATCATCTGTTAATGTAAAAAGCAATGCCACATCAAAGAGGACATATAGAACCATCAGCGACAAAATCGTTTTTGCTGCCCTGGTGTGGGCATCCATGCTGGGCCCCTCAGTGAAGCCTGTGTGGTTCTGCTGCATCTGTCTAGTGTGCCTATAGAGAGAATTGAGGATCAGCACAACTGAGATACCTATCACAACCAGTGGCACAAGGACGCCCACTATAGACATCAGCAGTGCGTGGTAAAAGTTGTAGTTCTCCACCATTTGTACTAGAGTGTTATTGGTAGCGGTGGAGTTTTCTGAAGCTGACTTTCCAAGGTAGAAGATTCCTGGGACAGTGATGGCTAAAGGTGTCAGTACAGATGAAAGGACAGACCAGGAAACAAAGCGGTCTATAACAAGCTTAAGGCGCACAAACAGGGGGTGCGAAAAGTTGACAATCTTGATGCAGTAGAAGAGGCAGAGCCAAGTGTTTAACCAGAAACTTGAGGTAAATAACAATGGGACGAGGACATAGAAGGTTTTCAAAACACTGTCATTGTGATATGCCTCTGCCCATAGGTAAAAGATAAAGTGTTCCAATCCTGCAAAACACTGACAAGGAATATTTATCATGCCGAGGGCTAACAGCAGGAGATCGCATGGTGGGGGCCAGCGTCCACCACCAATCCACTGACCAGCAATCACAGCTGCCATAAAGGCATTACTGGTGATTCCCATTAACATCATAGTGCCATCAACAATAAAGGTAAAGGTCTGAAGCGGATCCATTGTTTGTATCTGGGTGAACTTCTTTTCTTCTCCCAGTCAGATAATGCTGGCTACCTAATGGAAGTGCAGGAATAAATCTGCTCCAGGAGTTTTGCTGAAGGATATTGATGATGCTGAACACCCAACAGAAATGCTGAACTCTCTTTTCTCCATTTCTAGAGGATATTGCTGTCTCTTAACCAGAAGTGGAAGGCTGCCTTTCCTCCAGACAGATTCTTGAAGCACAATACAATCTCTTAAACAGATATGCAGTCTCTTCACCTTAATAAAAGATTTTATTGCACGGGGAGACTCACATAGTATCGATCCATGGCATCTTTCCTCTCCAGAAGGTTTCCTGAAGAACAGTACAGAGTTCAGGTTTCCTGTTGGAAATTATTGTCCTTTGAAAGGAGATGAGGTGCCATTGCCTGTACAGAGCTTTCCATTGAAGGACCTTCCAGTTCTATAGAGGAAGTGGGGGTGTCTCCTCTCAAGAATGCTTCCTGTTGAACATTACAATGTCTTAAACAGAAGTGTAAGGCTTGGCCGGTAGAGCCAGAAACAGAGACCTATGTCTATACTCATCGTAGAATTACTAGTTTTAAACACCTGGATAATATGGAAGACGTTCCGAGAGATGGTAAGAGATAGCATTTCCTGTGCTACTCTCTGTGGCAATGTCTGGTAGGATCCTGAACTTGTGAAACAAATTTCAAACTAGTTTCTTTAACTCTGAGTCAAATATCAGGTCAAGCAGATTGGAGGCAGTCCTCCTCTTCGCGTTTGGTTAAGAAATGAGTTGTATCACATGTCATGGATCCTGTTCTTGTGGAAATATAGTAAACACATTCAAAATTAGATGCTAAGGGAAACTCTATACCCTGAATATTTGCCTATAGCTAAAGCTGTTGTTGAAAGAACAGAACTTCAGCCCATCTGTCATTCCCACCACTAGGCTCACCACAGGTATGAAGATGAGTCAGCAAAAAGATGCACTCCACTCCTCAATCAATCAGACGTTTGTAAAGCGCGAATAATCACCTGTAAGGGTCTATAGGCGCTGGGAGAGTTGGGGGTGCTGGTTCCAGTCCATCAAGGAGGGGGTCTGTCAAAGGGCCAGATTTTGAGGTTTCTTGCAAAGATGGGCAGCAATGTTGTCCGTCTGAGGTGGAGTGGGAGGGAGTTTCAGGCTCTGGCCACGAGGAAGGAGAAGGAGTGGCCTCCCGATCTGGTCTTTCTGGTGCAGGGGACCTCGGCGTACGAGAGCTGGGCAGATCGTAGGGTCCTTTGGGGTGCGTGGAATTTTAGTCTGCAGTTCAGGTATGCTGGTCCGGAATCGTGGAGGGCGTTGTGTGTGTGGGTGAGCATGTTGAAGGTGACTCTAGCCTCGATGGGGAGCCAGTGGTGTGCGCAGGTGCTGGGAGATGTGCCAGTGTCTTGGAAGGGTGAGGACCAGTGTTGTGGCAGTGTTCTGGATGTTCTGTAGTTTGTTTATTCCGGCATCGAGTGCGTTGCCGTAGTCGAGTGATCCGGGCATGAGTGACGGTATTTCTGTGTTCGAGGGGGATTCATTTGAAGGTCTTATGTAGGAGGCGGAGGGTGTTTGTCTAATGGAGGGGTACCCCTAAATGAGTTTCCTAAATCAGGGCGAGAAAGCAATATTTGGAAATAGACATTTAGGAAATGGTTAAAAAGCTGGGCCTATACTATGCAATACCAATATGTGACCAGAAAGGTGATTATTATTCCAAAATATATTCTTTTATTGAAAAAAATCTGATATGTATAATTTTTTATATATCTGTATTATTTATATTTTGTATAACATTGTTGCTCATAGACTAACGAACAATAAAGTGCATACAAAGTACAATGTATAAACTATAACTAAATGGGTAATAAATAACAAATTTGATAGAAAATTTATAGCAACCTGATGTTTATAGATAACATGCTCAAAATCAGCATAAGATAAACCATTTCAAATGTTTTAAACAAATATCCAAAAGAGAGAATGGATAACATAATTAAAATCTACGCGCATTTCGGCGGGACGCCTTCTTCAGGTAGCCATAAGTCTTAGACAAATAGTTGAGATTATAGAAAGAGGAAGGAAATGAAATTGCTTCAAAAAGTTGGTCCGACACTTAAATCAAGGCCTTTAAATCTAGCGTGATGCCCCCTGAATTCCCTATAAGATGTCGTGGAAATGGATTCTACTTCACAAGTCCGTTCCAGTTACTAAAAACTCCATAAAGTTGCTGGGTGGCAAACAAGACTTGGGTTAAGATATATAATATCTATAGTTCATGAGGTGAGTCAAGATTTTAGTTATGTTAGCCATTCTCTCTTTTGGATATTTGTTTAAAACATTTGAAAGGGTTTATCTTATCCTGATTTTGAACATGTTATCTATAACCATAAGGCTGCTATACATTTTGTATCAAATTTGTTATTTGTTACCCATTTGGTTATAGTGTATACATTGTACTTTGTATGCACTTTACTGTCTGTTAGTCTATTAGCAACAATGTTATACAAAATATAAATAATACATATATATAAAAAATTATGCATATCAGATTTTTTTCAATAAAAGTATATATGTCGAATAATAATCACCTTTCTGGTCACATATTGTTATTGCATAGTATAGGTTCACCTTTTTAACCGTTTTTTCAATGTCTATTTGCAAATATTGGGGGTGGATGGTGTGGAAGCAGAACGACGAGAGAGAGTTGATCTAGCTGTCTATTTTGAGCTCAAAGTCCGGGATGATTCCCAGGTTCTGTGCGTGGGGGTGGGCAGGTTTTCGAGGGCAAGGGGCCACTAGGTATCGTTCCAGGCATCTGGGTTCGGGCCCATGATGAGTACTTCTGTCTTGTTGGTGTTTAGTTGTAGGTAGCTGTTTTTCTTTAATTTGGTGACGGCTTCCATGCCTTCTCGAGTTTGAGTCTGACTGTGTTGGATTCACTGGAAAGGGAGAGGATGAGTTGGGTGTCGTCTACGTAGGTCAACAATGTTGAGTCCGTAGGTTCTGACAATGGGGGTTAGGGGAGCCATGTAGACGCTAACCAGCGTATGGCTGAGGGAGGACCTCTGGGAGACTCAGCAGGTGGTTGGTGTAGGGTCCAAGAGAAAAGGGGGGAGTCTGACCCGCTGCGATCTGCCGGAGAGAAAGGAGCGTATCCAGTCGAGGGCCTTGTCCTGGATCCCTGCGTCGTGGAGTCTGCATATGTTGAACACCGCAGAGAGGTCGAGGAGGATGAGGGCTACTGTTTCTCCTATATTCAGTAAGGTGCGTATGTCGTCTGTTGAGGCGCGTTGTTGGCAACTTGTCTGTTGATGGCTTTCTCTATGACTTTTGCTGGGAACGGGAGCAGGGAGATGGGTCTGTAGTTTTTGCTGTCGGTGGGGTTCGCCGAGGGTTTCTTCAGGAGCGGGTTGACCGTGGCGTGTTTCCAGTCATCGTGGAGCAAGGCGGTCGCCAGGGAGCCGTTGATGGTGTGACGGAGCATGGGTGCGATGGTGTCGGAGGCTCTGTTGAAGATGTGGTGGGGGCAAGGGTCCATGGGGGCCCCAGGGTGGATTGACTTCATTGTCTTCAGTGTGTCTTCGGTGGTGAGGGCTGTTACGTTGTCACTTGCTGGCTTCAGGGTGTCGAGGGTGGTTGGTGGGGGTTCAGTGTGTTGGTTGTCTTTGTCGAAGTTGCGATAGATGCTCTTGATTTTGTGGTGAAAGAAGGTGCTGAGTTTGTCGCCGAGGTTTTGTGAGGGAGGGATGTCAGTCAAATCGCTGGTGGGTTGGCCGAATTCCTTGATGATGTTGAAAAGTTCTTTGCTGTTGTGTGCATGTGTGGAGATTCTGTCTTCAATCGCTTTTTTCCTCATTTTTCTGATGAGTTTGTGGTGGCTGTTGGTAGCGGCTCTGAAGTTGTTGTGTGCTTCTGTGGACTTTGTGTTCCTCCAGGCCTTTTCGAGGCAGTGGCAAGTGCGAATGGACTCTCGAAGTTCAGTGGTAAACTATCTGGCTTACTTGGCGTGGGAATTGTTGTTTTTCTTGAGGGGGGCTATGGTGTTGGCGCTATCGGAGATCCTTCAGTGCGGGGTTCGTGCTGCGGTGTTGGGGTAGTTGTTTTCCGCAATGGTTTGGGTGGAGTTGCTGAATGAGGAGGTGAGCTGGTCGTCAGTGATTCTGGTCCAGTTTCGTGGGAGCAGGTGCTGGTTTCTGTAGATGGTTGGTGTTCTGAAGTTGAAGTGGATGCATCGGTGGTCAGTCCATAGGAGTTTGGTGGTGTGGTTGAAGGTGATGAGTTTCCTATTGTGAAGAGGGGGTCGAGGGTGTGTCCTGTTGAGTGTGTGGGTTAGGTCACGATTTGGCAGAGCCAATGTTGTGGAGGTTTTTCAGAAGGGATGTGGTGTTGGGGTCCAGTTGGTTGAGCTCTCCCAGCAGGGTGTAGTTGGCGGATGCAATGGCATGTGAGGAGATGATGTCCGTGATGGAGTTGGCGAATGGTCCACGGGGTCCAGGGGTTCGGTAGATGAGGGTTCCTAAGAGGGTGGTGGTAGGGCTGGCCAGTATCTTGAGGTGTAGGTGTTCCATCATGTAATGTAGTAATGTGATGCAATCTCACTTGTTTTTGAAAAAAGTCTTTATTGTTTTTCATATGCATACAAGGGAAAAAGAAAAATGTTAAGAGGGAGATGTGGGGAGCAGGTGGAGGGAGGGGGCTGTAAAAACGATCCTTAGAAGGAGGACAGAAAAAAGGCTGGTCGACAGGGTATGATATTACACTGTGGGTGAGGTGGTAATGAACAGGGTATACAGAGGTAAATATGTGGATGTAGGAAACATCCATAAACAAGTAGCGCTAGCGAAAACTATTGTCATACAATCTCATGCAGCAACCTCAATTTCCACTTACTCTGAAAAAAGTCACATGAGAATTGTAAGCTTGAAGTTTCTATTACATTTTAAAATAGACCATATTAAAATATTTCCATTATTTGGCAGCTGTGGGGAATTGGATAATAATAGAAAATAATCCCTGAGTTGAGGTAGCAATAGTGAACTTGAAGGAGGGTGGGCACCTGAAAGAAAATATGTTGCACACATCAGGGATTAACATTGTTTATGTAGAGAGAAAGCATTGACTAAATTGAATACCAGCAATTGTCCTACCTAAAAAGTCCAAGATCATACTTCAAATGTCCTCAATGAAGGTTAAAAGATCAAATTAAATAATCTTTTTCAAATACATTTTAAAGTTATTTCCAAACCAAGGCAAGTGTTCTAGCAGGTGTATTGGGTTAGGGAGAAAAGTTGATGGGCGTTCTCTGATTATGATGTTACCACAAAATTGAACTTCTCCTCAGATGTAGCTTGTCAGCTGGTGTGGGAAGGATCAGACACCCTATGAAATAATGACCACAATCGGTTAGTACATGAAACAGTTCGAACTGACAAACAGGGAAATGTGATAATAGCATGTGGGTAGGGATGAGACGGTAAACAAGATGCTCTGCCATCAATCAAGAAAGTCAGAAGGGTAGATAGACCTCTTGGTGGTCACCTACTATCTCTCAAACCCCTGGGAGGATAGTACAAGCACATCCTGTGCCTTCATGTATGCCCAGTGCTGGAAACCCTCCCAGCACTTAAAACTCACTACCTCTGTGGCAGTCGCAACTCAACAACGGTGGTGTGACGGCACCGACCTGCTGCCTGTGAGCCTTATATGCAGCTCCTTGCCACTGCCCACACTTTCTTTATTTAATTTAGCCTTGGTAATATCAAAACAACTTTTGTCCTTTTGTGTTTTTGTGAACACAGCCAGTGTACATGTCAACCATTGCCGTCTTTCTAGGCTTCTAATGGTTAAAGGGAAGAGGGCTGCGTGGGCCGTGCCACAAACAATCTACAGAGTACCATTTTAAATGGCAGAACTCTGTAAGTGAATGTCTGGATTATGCATGAGTGAGGGGCATGATTCAATTATGCCCCCGTCACACAGGTTCAATACATTTTAATTTTGCCACCTTGTTTTGTTTTGAATACATTACTTATCCAGAGAACAGATGAACAAAAGATCTAGGGCCAGATGTACAATAGATTTTTGCATGCGCAAAAAAACCTGAGGGCTATGTATTTAGCAAGTCGCTAATTAAATAGCCTATAAGTTCACCCAAAGGGGAAACTTTATTGACAGGTTACATTAATGATCCAGACAGGGGCGGATTGGGAACCAAAACCGGCCCTGGCAGAGTGCTCGGCTCCCCGATCCCCGCGAGGGAGTTGGGGGTGCCGCTGAGCTCTTTGCCAGGGACGGTTTTCTGCCGATTTTGTTACAGGGACGATTTTGCAGCAATGCTGCAAAAACGGCCCTGTAACAAAAACAGCCCCCAGGGGCCCAAAACCGGCCCCCACCCATGTGGCGCACGGGGGGATTGCCCGGTGCCTGCTACGGTCAGTCCAGGCCTGGATCCAGAGAACATATAAACAAAAGATCTAGGGCCAAATGTACAATGGATTTTTGCATGCGCAAATGGAAAGGGGCGACCATTCGGTCCCCCCGAACGTATGGTGGAGTACCATGATCCCCCCGGGAGGCCATCTTGGGCGGGAGGCGAGTCTCGGCTGGTATGCCCGAAGCGGCGTAGCCGGGGCGCGCCTTTTTCCCGCCCTGGAGTGGGTTGTCCTAGGCACTGACGCGGACGGCCACGCCCTCGGAGGCAGGCGGAGGCGGGTTTACGCCCGCCCGAAGACGGATAAAAGGAGCAGCAAGTCAAGAAAGCATCCTCTTGTTCCTGTGCTCTGAAGCTGCACCTCCCCGCTGCACGTGAGCTCGAGACGGAACGGAGAGCCAATTTTGAGCGTTGTAATCTTTCTCTTTGTTTTACAGATATCTTCGCTTGAGAATGCCGGGCAAGAAGGTCGGAAAGCGGGTCGGGACCGATCAGATGCTCCGCATGCTCATAAAGGAGGTAGCCGATTTGAAGAAGCAGATGGAGGCTAAGAACGGGGAGGGAGGACCGAAGCGAGTCATCGGAGCAGCTTTGCCAGGAGTAGTCCCTGGCGGGAGAGGCAAGAGGTCCAAACGGGGGGTACTTGGGGGGGAAACCCCGGTTCTCGATACTCCACTTGAGGAGCCAACCCCGGTTCCGAAGGAGGGGCATCCGATCCCCGTGGTGGTCACCCCCGTGAACGGGGAAGATATGCCTCCCGAGTTGGTGGCGCAATTAGCAGCGTGGTTGGGAAAAGATAGTGAGGGCGCCACGGCTGACGACGCCCGGGCGGTAATGAGACAACTGCGGGAATCTAGAGAGGCTGCGAAGGCACCATCTTCTGTTCCCCCACAGGTTCCGGTGGCTGAAAGTGCAGCAGGCCCAAGTTCGGCGGCAAGTGCAGCACCTAGTTCAGGTAAGCGGCCATTGCCGATTGCGGGGGAGGGGTCTGTACCTTCACGAAGGGAAAAAGTTGCCCAGCATGTTCCACTGGAAATTAAGGAAAAGATTTGGGCGGATAAGTATGTGAACATGTTTTCTTTGCTTACCGACCATTACGAGATAGAGCATGTGAAGAGCCAAAAGGAGCTCATGCATCCGAGTGTTTGGCGCGCAAAAATGGCCGCCTTTAAGGTTGACGAAAACATAGGTACTTGGGGCAGAGCGTGGGGCATTTTTACCTCCATCATGGGTGAGCGCAGGCCAGAGTTGTTGACCGAGTTGCCTATTTATCAGTCACGTATCATGGAGTATTCTCTGGCGTATGGGGGCAACCAGTGGTTCTGTTATGACAATATTTTTAGAAAGGCTAAAGAGCATGACCCAGTTCTAACATGGGATTGTTTCGACTCCGTCTCGTGGCAGAAAATGGAGAGTTCAGGAATGTTAAAAGTGCCATTGTCAGGGAGTAACGGGGGTGAATCTTCCCGCCAATCCTCTGGGACACCCTTTCGGACGGGTGCAGGTAACGAGCACCACTCAAAGTCGAGTGGCAACGCAGGTAAAAGGGGGATTTGTTGGAATTTTAACAGGGGAAAATGTACGAGGCCCCAGGGGTCATGCAAGTTCAGACATGAATGTGGAGGGTGTGGGCAGTCATCCCATCCGGAGTCCATGTGCAGAGCCAAGATGGGTGATAACGGTGGTAAGGGAAGCGCCAAACAGGTCTGAAATAGTCCGAGGGGCGCCTTTACCTACTCCGATTGATACCATGGCAATGATTCCTTGGCTCAACGAATACCCGGATCATGCTTCCGCTGGGGTGTTGCGGGACGGGTTTTCATATGGTTTCCGCATCCCAGTGGGGGATTTTCAGGGTGTAGCAAACTGTAAAAACCAACTGTCGGTCTTGCAGCATACGGCGGTGGTACAGGTAAAGATTGGGAAGGAGGTGACTCGAGGTCGTGTCCCGGTCCATTTGATTTGCCACCGGTTGCTAACTTTGTTTGTTCCCCTCTAGGGGTGGTCCCCAAGAAGGACCCGGGTGAGTTTCGGCTAATTCATAACTTGTCAGGCCCACGTGGTCTTTCCGTGAATGATACGATAGACCCGGAAGTGTGTTCGGTGCGGTACGCATCTTTCGATGAGGCCGTCGCCATGTTGAATCGCCTGGGGCCCGGGGCGCTGATGGCAAAATCAGACATCGAGTCAGCGTTCCGGTTGCTCCCGGTGCACCCAGACGATCAGCGTCTCCTTGGTTTTATGTTTCAGGGTCGCTATTACATGGATAAATGTATGCCAATGGGGTGCTCTATATCCTGTGCCTATTTTGAAAAGTTCAGTTGTTTTCTGCAATGGGTATTCACAAGGAAGACGGGTTTTCAGCATGTTATGCATTATCTCGATGACTTTCTGTTCTTGGGGGCAGCCGGGGAACCTGAATGTGGACAGGCCTTACATGAATTCTGTGTCTTAATGAACCATTTTGGTGTGCCATTGGCGCCAGGTAAGACTGTGGGTCCCTCAACTTTGCTCGAGTTTCTGGGGATCGAGCTCGACTCGGAAGAAGGTTGTTTTAGATTACCCAGGGAAAAAGTGTTAAAATTCAGGACATCCCTGGAAACATGTATTCGTGCGACGAAAGTAAACCTGCATCAATTGCAACAAGTGGTGGGCCAGTTGAATTTTGCCCTGAGAGTAATGCCAATGGCCCGTCCCTTTTCCCGCTCGATTGCACAAGCCATGGTCGGCCTGAAGGAAGGACATCACCGCACGAGGCTCTCGGCAGAGGTTCGCCAGGACATGCGCATTTGGTTGGCATTTCTGGCGGATTTCAATGGTCGAATTGTCTGGAACAAACCAGCAGTGTCCTCCGAGGAGCTGGGGCTTTGGACAGATTTGGCGGGGAGTATAGGTTTTGGTGCCATATTTGGTACGCAATGGTCGGCTCAAAAATGGCCGCCATGGTGGCACGAGTGCGGGCTGACGAGTAACATTGCTTTTCTTGAACTCTTCCCTATTTTGGTGGCCTTAAAAACATGGCCGGAGGGGTTTCGGGATCACTCTGTGGTGTTCTGGTCTGATAACATGACAGTGGTTTAGTGTATCAATAGTCAGGCAGCACGTTGCAAATGGATTCTGAGACTGCTCAAAGAAATTGTGTTATTGTGTATGCAGTTGAATGTGCTCTTTAGGGCAAGACATGTCCCGGGGGTACTGAACCAAGCGGCTGATGCGCTTTCTCGTTTCCGTATGCAGGCCTTCTGGGGTTTTCTGCCCACAGCGGACCCGGTGGCGGCACCCTTTCCCGAAGCTCTCTGGTCTCTCGGTGCCCCGAACTACAAAACCTCGTGGGAGAGAGTTTAGCACCCAGGACAAGGAAGGCATATGAAGGGGCGTTCCGTTCCTATTGGTCCTTTTTGGGTTCTGCTGGGGGGGAGCTTTCGGGACAGGAAGAGCTTGTCGTAAAGTTTTTGCTGTCTTTACATCAGGCAGGCAAATCAGTAGCTACGGCCCAGAGGCATCGGGCCGCCATTTCCTTTATGGCAAAGGCTCATGGGATCCAGGACCCGACAGCGTCTTTCGTGGTGCAGAAAGCGCTGCGGGGGTGGCAACGCCTTGAGGGTCGCAGAGTAGATGAGAGGCACCCGATAGGTCTGGATAGGTTGGCCCTGTTATTGTCCGTACTCCCTGCAACATGTTCATCCCAGTATGAAACAGTGTTATTCCGAGCCGCATTTGCGCTAGCATTCCATGGGGCTATGCGGGTAAGCGAACTAGTGGCAAAGAACAAGCAGGATACTATGGGGGCACTGTGCCGAGAGCACATTCAGGTCAAGGTGGAGACGATGACTGTCTTGTTTGCCAGGTCCAAAACCGATCAGGGTGCGATTGGGGACTGCATAATCATTCAGAGGATTCCCGGGTCTTCCATGTGCCCTGTTGTTTGCGTGGAGGAATATTTAGCGCAGAGGGCGGCATCATGGGGGGGGGACCTTGTTGAGACACGCTGACGCCACCCCACTGACGAGGTTTCAGTTCCAGCGGGTGCTTGCGATGTCAATTTCGGCCGCGGGCCTGAACCCCGGCGAGTTCGGGACCCATTCCTTTCGGATAGGGGCTGCTACTGAGGCTACAGCCAGGGGTCTGAGTGTTGAAAAAGTAAAGCGTTTGGGGCGTTGGTCCTCGAACTGTTACAAAAGGTATGTGCGGTTGCACATGTTGTGAAGCTGTAATGATGTACTCACGCTTCTTGTTTTTGTTTGGTTTTCAGTTGCGCAAGCTTACGAGGCGGGGCGGACTGTGCAGTCGACCCGACACCTGGGGACCAGCGGTCAGACATCACCGGCTGCGAAAAAGGAGGTGTGGGTCGTGGGCCACTCATACGTGAGGCGTGCCGCGGACGTATTCAAGGCAGGTGACATGATTCACATGGCTGGGGAATACGGGTACAGGGTGACCTTCTACGGAAGGGGCGGGCTTTGTATTGACCAGTTTCAATCCTTTTTCGAGGGTTTGTTAGGGCGGACAAGGTCACTGCCGTCTATAATCATAGTCCATCTTGGGGGCAACGATTTGGTGGCCACTGGTAGACGACTTCTTCTTGAGGCAATGCTCTCCACAGTAAGTTGGTTGGCAAGAAGAGTTCCAGGGTGCACAATTGCATGGTCCCATATGATTCCACGGAAAGTGTGGCGGGGGGCTATTTCGGTTTCTGCTCTGAATCACTCAGTAAAGAAAGTAAATAACAAATTGGGTAGATTGTTTCGTTCAAGTACACTGCATTCTGTTCCGCATGGTTGTATAAAGGGGGATAGTATGTATTTAGGGGATGGGGTCCATTTGTCCCGGGTGGGCAATGAGTTACTCATAGGTGACCTCTTAGCTTGGCTAAAGAGTTTAAAACATGACCTTTAGGCAGGAGTT
This sequence comes from Lissotriton vulgaris, assembly GCF_964263255.1. Lineage (NCBI taxonomy): Eukaryota > Metazoa > Chordata > Amphibia > Caudata > Salamandridae > Lissotriton > Lissotriton vulgaris. The sequence continues at coordinate 688,132 of NW_028244065.1, forward strand.
GTTGCGGGGGGTCCGGATAGCCGGTCAACTATCCGGCCTGTGGCGGTAAGGTCATGATCGGTGAGCAGTAATTGGAAGATCCCTATGGGGGGGCGCCACCCATTACGGATGGGAGCGCTCGGGGGAGGTGGCCATTGGCCCCTCAACGGGGAGGCGGTCCCTTCTAAGGATGGGCCGCCGGAAGGAAAGGAAAGGCGGTCAAGGCCCCTTCCTGGATAGGAGGGGCTACGGGCCCTCCTGGGGAATTTCCCGGGGCCAGGACATCTGCGACGGCAGATGGGGTAAGTTGTGTGGGGTTTGGGAGGGGGTTTACGCTACCTTTTAGACACCTCACACGAGTACTCGGACGACCGTTAAATGACGTCGAGTTCATTGGGGCCCCCGTCAAGTCAAAGGGAAATTGGTAGATGCACTTGAGGTATGCCTCTGTGCGGTCGCCCCCCTCACAAGTGAGGGGGGTATTTCTGGTTTAGGGATCTGACACCGGTTACGACCTTGCCGTTGGCCCTTAACGTTAGGATGTACAATTTCAAGTCAAATGTTTTGTAGGATGTTAGTTCGGCTAGGAGAACCTTTGTATTAGAGATCTGTTAAGGTTAGCCAAACATCGTAATGTGGAAATGAAATTGTACATAATATGAAACTGTTATTTTAATGTTTTAATTTTGTTTCATATTTTAATAAATACGGCCGGGAGGGTCACTCCCTCCCGCCTTCCAAAAGTTCAGAACCGTTTCCGGTTTCCCATCCTTGGGGTTTGTGTCGAGAGGGGGTGGCGGGTATCTCAGCCATATGGGTTTTAGACCTGTTTGCGCATGCAAAAAAACCTGTGGGCTATGTATTTAGCGAGTCTGTAATTAAATAGTGACTCACAAAATTTGATTAGCTACTCGCTATTAGGAATTGGCGATCGGAGGGCGTCCCTTCCTAAAAGTGAGTCTGAACCCTACGTAAGAATCTTTTGCGACCACAATTGTGGTTGCAAAAGACTTGCAGTTTACCACCCTCTTCAAGAGGGCGGTAAACTATTTGCAAACTGGAATGGGACCTCTTCCCCTTTGTGAATGAGTGCAAAAAACTTTTCACAGCAGGCAGAGGTCCCAGTGACCACTTCCTGCCCTTAAAAAAAGAAACAAAAACGTTTCTTTATTTTTTAAATGTATCCCGCTTTCCTTTAAGGAATACAGGATGCATTTCAAAAAACATAACTGCTTTATTTAAAAGCAGTTCCAGACGTGGAGGTCTGCTGACCCCAGCAGGCCACCAACCCTGGGAGTGCCAGCCATTCCCAATAGGGTTGCAAATTGCAACAGCCTCATTATTATGCATGAGTCATGCAATTTGCGACCCCATTGGGAATGGCAAACAGTGTCTGAGACACTGTTGTACATTGGCAATTGTGACTCGCATTTTGGCACAATTTGTGAGTTGCAATTGCCAATGATCATACATCTGGCCCCTATTCTTTAAAAAGATAGAGAAATGTTTCTAGAACTTTGTGAAGTGTCTGAATGTTGGCCTCTCATAACCACCCAATCTATATTTCTTTACTTTGGGAGCATGCAGAAAATAATGGTGTCAAGATCTAATTGCACAGATGGGAAAATGCCATTTAAAAAGTGGTGCAAAAGGATTGTCAGACATTGCATACAATGTTTTGATGACCAAGCAGAGGGATTTGAAAATCACCCTCTCCATGATTGGCATCCAAAGTAAGGAAGCGAGACCTGGAGTCATATGTTTGCGCATAGTTAGGCCAGTAAACGTTTTGGCTGCTGCATTCTGAATCCGTTGTAGGGGCCAGAGGTGATAGTCCAGGAAGACATAAAGTGGAAATAAACTAAAGCGTTCACAACTTCCCTTTTTTGCAAAAAAAGAAAACAATAATCTCAGAAATTGAAGATGATAGAAACAAGGGTTGGTCAGAATATGCATCTGAGGAACAAAGGTCAAATGGGACTCAAATTCAATCCCAATATTTTTATTAACACATCCTACAAGAGTGGGCCAATCGCCTAGAGTTTGGGATCAAAACAGGGAGCTGTTACAAAGTAGTATCTATGTTTATCACCATTCAACTTCAGTTGATTACAACTCCTCCAGGCTTCTATTTCTATCAGACAGTAATGAAAATTGTCATTTATTGTTCTAAATATGACTAGAGTGTCAGCTACATATGTACGGCACATTCCTTGATAAGAATCCACAAAGACCAGGAGCGGGATACCAAACTTCTAACATGGCTGAGATGTCAGCACTTTAAGACTCTGTGAGGAGGGGAGGCCGGTCTTCCTTTGTCTCTGCGGCCCTGTTTGGATCATTACTTGCCTTGCTAGTTTTTTAATCAGCGCCACATTCCTACACTGCTACTATAATGGGATGTCACCAGCAGTGGAATCATTTACAAAGTTGTTGTTATGTGTTATTGTGGGTAACAATGTGTGCTAGTCGATTTGTGGAAGAAAGTGTGTGTGTGTGTGCGCATGTGTGTGCGTGTGTGTGTGTGTGTGTGTGTGTGTGTGTGTGTGTGTGTGCGTGTGGAAGTGTGTATGAAGGAGTGAGAATGAGTACATCATAGTGAGTGTAAAAGTGTGTGAGTTTGTATCTGATTGTGACTGTCCATGAATGGGAGTGAGTGAATATTGCTGATTGGGAGTCAATTTATGTGTGAGTGTGTTTGTGAGTGACAATGAGTGTAACAGAGAAAGTGTGTGCATAAGTGAGAATCAGTAACTGAAAGAGAGAAGGAAAGAATAACTGTGAGTGGGACCCACAAGCACCCACTGGCACCATTTAAGTACTAGACGTTTCAAGAAAAAGCAGTTCTGTTAGGTAGACCTATTAGTACTTCAAAGTACAATAAATGTAATACAGAAATTATGCTCTCTACACACACAAGGAAGAAAAACAAAACTAGTAGTCTTTAAGTCTGTGCTCAATATTTATCAGAATTACTTCATTCAGTTATGAGCTGCTCAGGACCCTGACAAAGACGGGGGCTGGGGGCCCCAGAGAGAGAGCAGGAGGCAGCACTGAGCACTGCTCGGGACCGCGACAAGGACGGGGGCTGGGGGCCCCAGAGAGGAGGCAGCACAGAGCACTGTTCGGGACCCTGACATGGACGGGGGCTGGGGGCCCCAGAGAGGAGGCAGCACAGAGCACTGTTCGGGACCCTGACATGGACGGGGGCTGGGGGCCCCAGAGAGAGAGGAGGCAGCACAGAGCACTGCAGGGGACCCTGACAAGGACAGGGGTGGGGGACCCAGAGAGAGATGAGGCAGCTCAGAGCACTGCTCGGGACCCTGACAAGGAAGGGGGCTGGGGGCCCCAGAGAGAGAGAGTAGGCAGCAAAGAGCACTGCTCGAAACTGTGACAAGGACAGGGGTGGGGGCCCCAGAGAGAGAGGAGGCAGCACAGAGCACTCTCTGGACCCTGACAAGGAAGGGGTCTGGGGGACCCAGAGAGAGAGAAGGCAGCACAGAGCACTGCTCGGGACCCTGACAAGGAAGGGGTCTGGGGGACCCAGAGAGAGAGGAGGCAGCACAGAGCACTGCTCGGGACCCTGACAAGAACCGGGCTGAGTGCCCCAGAGAGAGAGCAGGAGGCAGCACCGAGCACTGCAGGGGACCCTGACAAAGATGGGGGCTGGGGGCCCCAGAGAGAGATGAGGCAGCACAGAGCACTGCTGGGGACCCTGACAAGGAAGGGGTCTGGGGGACCCAGAGAGAGATGAGGCAGCACAGAGCACTGCTCGGGACCCTGACAAGGACGGTGGCTGGGGGCCCCAGAGAGAGAGGAGGCAGCACAGAGCACTGCTCGGGACCCTGACAAGGAGGGGGGCTGGGGGCTTCAGAGAGAGAGGAGGCAGCACAGAGCACTGCTCGGACCCTGACAAGGACGGGTGCTTTGGGCCCCAGAGAGAGTGGAGGCTGCAAAGAACACTGCTCGAGACCCTGACAAGGACGGGGCTGGGGGCGCCAGAGAGAGAGGAGGCAGCACAGAGCACTGCTCGGGACCCTGACAAGGAAGGGGTCTGGGGGACCCAGAGAGAGAGAAGGCAGCACAGAGCACTCTCTGGACCCTGACAAGGAAGGGGTCTGGGGGACCCAGAGAGAGAGAAGGCAGCACAGAGCACTCTCTGGACCCTGACAAGGAAGGAGTCTGGGGGACCCAGAGAGAGAGAAGGCAGCACAGAGCACTGCTCGGGACCCTGACAAGGAAGGGGTCTGGGGGACCCAGAGAGAGAGAGGAGGCAGCACAGAGCACTGCTCGGGACCCTGACAAGGACGGGGGCTGGGGGCCCCAGAGAGAGAGAGGAGGAAGCAAAGAGCACTTCTCGAGACCGTGACAAGGACAGGGGTGGGGGCCCTAGAGAGGGAGGAGGCAGCACAGAGCACTGCTCAGGACCCTGACAAGGACGGGGGCTGGGGGCCCCAGAGAGAGAGCAGGAGGCAGCACTGAGCACTGCAGGGGACCCTGACAAGGACAGGGGCTGGGGGACCCAGAGAGAGAGCAGGAGGCAGCACTGAGCACTGCTCAGGACCCTGACAAGGACATGGGCTGGGGGCCCCAGAGAGGAGGCAGCACAGAGCACTGCTCGGGACCCTGACAAGGACGGGGGCTGGGGGCCCCAGAGAGAGAGCAGGAGGCAGCACTGAGCACTGCTCAGGACCCTGACAAGGACAGGGGCTGGGGACCCCAGAGAGGAGGCAGCACAGAGCACTGTTCGGGACCCTGACATGGACGGGGGCAGGGGGACCCAGAGAGAGAGGAGGCAGCACAGAGCACTGTTCGGGACTCTGACATTGACGGGGGCTGGGGGCCCCAGAGAGAGAGGAGGCAGCACAGAGCACTGCTCGGGACCCTGACAAGAACCGGGCTGAGTGCCCCAGAGACAGAGCAGGAGGCAGCACCGAGCACTGCAGGGGACCCTGACAAAGATGGGGGCTGGGGGCCCCAGAGAGAGATGAGGCAGCACAGAGCACTGCTGGGGACCCTGACAAGGAAGGGGTCTGGGGGACCCAGAGAGAGATGAGGCAGCACAGAGCACTGCTCGGGACCCTGACAAGGACGGTGGCTGGGGGCCCCAGAGAGAGAGGAGGCAGCACAGAGCACTGCTCGGGACCCTGACAAGGAGGGGGGCTGGGGGCTTCAGAGAGAGAGGAGGCAGCACAGAGCACTGCTCGGACCCTGACAAGGACGGGTGCTTTGGGCCCCAGAGAGAGTGGAGGCAGCAAAGAACACTGCTCGAGACCCTGACAAGGACGGGGGTGGGGGTCCCAGAGAGAGAGCAGGAGGCAGCACTGAGCAGTGCAGGGGACCCTGACAAGGACAGGGGCTGGGGGACCTAGAGAGAGAGCAGGAGGCAGCACTGAGCACAGCTCAGGACCCTGACAAGGACGGGGGCTGGGGCCCCCAGAGAGAGAGGAGGAATCACAGAGCACTGTTCGGGACTCTGACATGGACGGGGGTTGGGGGCCCCAGAGAGAGAGGAGGCAGCACAGAGCACTGCTCGGGACCCTGACAAGGACCGGGGCTGGGGGCCCCAGAGAGAGAGCAGGAGGCAGCACCGAGCACTGCAGGGGACCCTGACAAAGATGGGGGCCCCAGAGAGAGATAAGGCAGCACAGAGCACTGCTCGGGACCCTGACAAGGACGGGGGCTGGGGGCCCCAGAGAGGAGGCAGCACAGAGCACTGCTCGAGACCCTGACAAGGACGGGGGCTGGGGGCGCCAGAGAGAGAGGAGGCAGCACAGAGCACTGTTCGGGACCCTGACATGGACTGGGGCTGGGGGCCCCAGAGAGAGAGGAGGCAGCACGGGGCATTGTTCGGAACCCTGACAAGGACGGGGGCTGGGGGCCCCAGGGAGAGAGCAGGAGGCAGCACCGAGCACTGCAGGGGACCCTGACAAAGATGAGTGCTGAGGGCCCCAGAGAGAGAGGAGGCAGCACAGAGCACGGCTCGGGACCCTGACAAGGAAGAGGTCTGGGGGACCCAGAGAGAGAGGAGGCAGCACAGGGCACTCTCGGGACCCTGACAAGGACGGGGGCTGGGGGCCCCAGAGAGAGAGGAGGCAGCACAGAGTCTCTCGGGACCCTGACAAGGATGGGGGCTTTGGGCCCCAGAGAGAGAGGAGGCAGCACAGAGCACTCTCGGGACCTTGACAAGGACAGGGGCTGGGGGCCCCAGAGAGAGAGCAAGAGGCAGCACCGAGCACTGCTCAGGACCCCAACAAGGACGGGGACTGGGGGCCCCAGAGAGAAAGCAGGTGGCAGCACAGAGCACTGCTCGGGACCCTGACAAGGGTGGGAGTGGGGGCCCCAAGAGGGAGAGGAGGCAGCACAGAGCACTGCTTGGGACCCTGACAAGGACGGGGTAGGGGCCCTAGAGAGAGAGCAGGAGGCAGCACAGAGCAATGCTCGGGACCCTGACAAGGGTGGGAGTGGGGGCCCCCAGAGAGAGCATTCTCCAGGGCAAAGGGATGAGGCAGCAAAATGATGTTCTCAGGTAAGCACTCTTTTTAGAAGCACCATGTGGGCGTCCACAGGGGGGGCAAAGGGGGGGTCAAGAAGGGTGCAAGGCATAGGGGAGAAGGGTGCAAGGTATAGAGGAGAATGGTGCAAGGCAGAGAGGAGAAGGGCGCAAGACAGAGGGGAGAAGGGTGCAAGGCAAAGGGGAGAAGGGTGCAAGGCAGAGAGGAGAAGGGTGCAAGGCACAGAGGAGCAGGGTGCAAGGCAGAGAGGAGAACGGTGCAAGGCAGAGGGAAGAAGGGTGCAAGGAAGAGACGGGAAGGGTGCAAGGTAGAGAGAAGGGTGCAAGGTAGAGAGGAGAAGGGTGCAAGGTGGAGAGGAGATGGGTGCAAGGCGGAGGAGAGAAAGGTGCAAGGTAGAGAGGAGAAGGGTGCTAGGAGGAGAGGAGATGGGTGCAAGGCGGAGGGGAGAAGGGTGTAAGGTAGAGAGGAGAAGGGTGCAAGGCAGTGGGGAGAAGGGTGCAAGGCAGAGGGGAGAAGGCAGCAAGGCAGAGGGGAGAAGGCTGCAAGGTAGAGGGGAGAAGGATGCAAGGTAGAGGGGGAAGGGTGCTAGGTAGAGAGGAGAAGGGTGCAAGGTGGAGGGGAGGGGAGAAGGGTTCAAGGCGGAGGGGAGAAGGGCGCAAGGTGGAGAGGAGGAGGGTGCAAGGTAGAGAGGAGAAGGGTGCAAGGCAGAGGGGAGAAGTGTGCAAGGTAGATGGGAGAAGGGTGCAAGGCAGAGGGGAGAAGGGTGTAAGGCAGAGGGGGAGAAGGGTGCAAGGCGGAGGGGAGAAGGGTGCAAGGCAGAGGGGAGTAGGGTGCAAGGCAAAGGGGTGAAGGGTGCAAGGCAGAGGGGTGAAGGGTGCAAGGCAGAGGAGAGAAGGGTGCAAGGCAGAGGGGAGAAGGGTGCAAGGCAGAGGAAAGAAGGGTACAAGGCAGAGGGGAGAAGGATGCAAGGCGAAGAGGAGAAGGGTGAAAGGTGGAGGGGGAGAAGGGTGGAAAACAGAGAGGAGAAGGGTGCAAGTTGGAGGAGGAGAAGGGTGCAAGGAAAAGGGGGAGAAGGGTGCAAGGCAGAGGGAGAGAAGGGTGCAAGGCAGAGGGGAGAAGGGTGCAAGGCAGAGGGGAGAAGGGTGCAAGGCAGAGGGGAGACGGATGGAAGGCAGAGGGGAGAAGGGTGCAAGGCAGAGGGGAGAAGGGTGCAAGGCAGAGAGGAGAATGGTGCAAGGTAGAAAAGGGTGCAAGGCGGAGGGGGAGAAGGGTACAAGGGAGAGGGCAAGAAGGGTGCAGGGCAGAGGGTAGAAGAGTGCAAGGGGGATGGTGATGAAGTAAAAAATGTGCCCCCCCCCCCGGAAACATTTCTGCGGACGCCCATGGCAACGCACACTACTTTGTGAGAGAGAGTGGAGTGAGAGAGAGTGGAGTGGAGTGAGACAGAGAGTGGAGTGAGAGAGAGAGTGGAGTGAGAGAGAGTGGAGCAAGAGAGAGAGTGGAGCAAGAGAGAGAGCAGAGCAAGGGAGAGAGTGGAGCAAGAGAGAGAGTTGAGCAAGAGAGAGTGTGGAGAGAGAGAGTGGATAGAGAGTGGATAGAAACAGTGGAGAGAGAGAGATTAGAGAGAGAGTAGAGAGAGAGGGTGGAGAGAGAGCGTGGAGAAAGAGAGAGAGTAGAGAGAGAGGGTAGAGAGAGAGTGGAGAGAGAGACAGTGGAGAGAGAGTGGAAAGCGAGAGTGGAGAGAGAGAGTGGAGAGACAGAGAGTGGAGAGAGAGAGTGGAGAGAGAGAGGAGAGAGTAGATAGAGTAGAGAGAGTGGAGAGAGAGTGGAGAGAGAGACAGTGGATAGAGAGAGTGGAGAGAGAGAGAGTAGAGAGAGAGTGGAGAGAGAGAGAGTTGAGAGAGACAGCGGAGAGAGAGAGAGAGAGAGAGAGTGGAGAGAGAGTGGAGAGAGAGTGCAGGGAGAGTGGGGAGAGAGTGGAGGGAGAGTGGAGAGAGATTAGAGAGAGTAGAGAGAGAGAGTGGAGAGAGAGAGTGGAGAAAGACAGTGGAGAGAGAGGGAATGGAGAGAGAGAGTGGAGAGAGAGAGTGGAGAGAGAGAGTGGAGAGAGAGAGAGAGTGGAGAGAAAGAGAGAGTGGTGAGAGAGAGGAGAGTGTAGAGAGAGACAGCAAAGAGAGAGAGTGGAGAGAGAGTAGAGGGAGAATGGAGAGAGAGAGAGTGGAGAGAGAGAGAGTGGAGAGAGAAAGAGAAAGAGAGTGGAGAGAGAGAGAGAGAGAGTGGAGAGAGAGCGAGAGAGAGAGAGTGGCGAGAGAGAGTGGAGAGAGGGAGAAAGTGGAGAGAGAGAGAGTGGAGAGAGAGTGGAGAGAGAGTGGAGAGAGAGAGAGTGGGGAGAGAGAGAGTGGAGAGAGAGTGGAGAGAGAGAGTGGAGAGAGAGAGAGAGTGGAGAGAGTAGAGAGAGAGAGAGAGTGGAGAGAGCAACAGTGGAGAGAGAGAGTGGAGAGAGAGTAGAGAAAGAGAGAGTGGAGAGAGAGAGAGAGTGGAGAGTGAGAGAGTAGAGAGATAGTAAAGAGAGTGGAGAGATTGAGAGAGAGAGAAGGGAGAGTAGAGAGAGAGAAGGGAGAGTAGAGAGAGAGAAGGGAGAGAGAGTAGAGAGAGTGAGAGACAGTGGAGAGGGAGACAGTGGAGAGAGAGCCAGTGGAGAGAGAGAGAGTGGAGAGATAGTGGAGAGAGAGTGGAGCGAGAATGGAGAGAGAGTATAGAGAGAGAGAAGGGAGATTAGAGAGAGAGAAGGGAGTGAGTGAGAGGCAGTGGAGAGAGAGACAGTGGAGAGAGAGACAGTGGAGAGAGAGTAGAGAGAGACTGGAGAGAGAGTATAGAGAGTCAGAGAGTGAGAGAGTGGAGAGAGAGACAGTGGAGGGAGAGACATTAGAAGGGGAGACAGTGGAGAGAGAGACAGTGGAGATAGAGTGGACAGAGTTTAGAGAGAGAATGGAGAGAGAGAGATAGAGTGGAGAGAGAGTAGAGACTGACTGACTCAGAGTCTGAATACTGACTGACGGAGAGACTGACTGGCTGAGAAACTGACAGAGAGAGACTGACTGAATGACTGAGAGAGACTGGCTGACTGACTGAATGAGGGATAGAGAGGCTGACAGAGAGAGAGAGACCGAATGACAGACAGACAGACAGAGAGAGAGAGAGACTGACAGACTGACTAAGAGAGACTGAATGACAGAGAGAGAGACTGACTGACTGACTGAGAGAGACTGACTCATTGAGAGAGAGAGAGAGAGAGAGAGAGGGAGAGAGAGGGAGACTGTGATGGAATTGGGGTCACAGTGTGTATGAAGCTATGCAACGCCTCTTAAGATTGTTATTGTCTACTAATAACAATGTATTATCAAAATGTGCTCTTGGTAGTTACATCTGCTTTTGAAATACTGCATTGTCGCTTTGTCTAATGTTTTAAAATGGAAACGAGAAGGAGCAGTGGATGCACTTTTGTCAAAACGGACGATGAGTGGGCCCGATGTTGTATATCATGACAAGAGTCTGCATCAGGAAACCCACCTAACATTGGGCAAACTTTCCCGGCATACTGATGGCAGGGACCCTGTAATGAATGGACCACCATGACTTGATTTTGCCTGGGAAGACTGAACTGTACTGGGGGCCACATTTTTGGCCTCCAGAAATGGGAAACCCTCCAGCTAAGTCCCAAACAGTAAAAAGCCTAGGAATCACTTTCAACGAAGATCTTTCGCTCAAAAGTCAGGTAGGGACCGTGGTATCTGCAAGTTTCTTCCAACTTCGTAAGATTAAGAAGATCGCCCACCTATTAGCCCACCCTGCTCTGATTCAGGTCATCATTGCTCTTGTGCTGTCCCGCCTGGACTATTCCAATAGCTTGTATTTGGGTCTTCCAGCGGGGCAGCTCAAGAGACTTCAACTGGTTCAGGACAAAGCGGCCAGGTTGATCTGTAAGATTCCCAAGTGGCAGTCCATCAGACCGGGACCGTCCAGTCTCCACTGGCTGCCAGTAGCGCAGAAAGCAGCATTTAAAGCGGGATGCATTATCTTCAAGGCTCTACAGGGTAAGGGCCCTGGATTTATTAGCAGCCTGCTTGTCAGCTACACTCCCTCTCGTGCTCTCCGCTCAGGTCAAAAGAACTTGTTAGTGGTGCCTCGGATCAGGAAACAACGCCAGGGAGGCGGATCTTTCCACTTCTTGGCCTCCTCCCTGTGGAACTCTCTGCCACTGACGTTAAGGCTTCATGAAGATCTGTTAGCCTTTAGACAGGCTTTTAAAACTTGGCTCTTTAAGCAAGCTTACCCTTAGTTAACTCCGTTTCTTTCTGTTACATGTTATGTTTTGCCAGTCTTCCACAGCGCCATGAAGCCTACGGGCGTACGTGCGCTCAATAAATTTAATTTAACATAACATAACACCATGTATGACAGCCTGCTGGCAGACTAAGCCCAACCTTTGACTCCACCATCCAGTGTTACTTATAGCGGTTGTATTGGTGACAGTGGCGTAACAATCGCACCGCATCCCCTACAGTATGGAGGGTCGCTGGTCTGAGAGCTCTAGACTGGCACGGAGGATGGGAGGGCGGCCTCCTCCATGTAGTTTGCAGGGGGGCCCCCTCAAGTTTCGTTATGCCACTGACAGGAGTTTGGTGAATCCTGGGTAATGATCAGTCCTGTAAGATTCCTGTGGATTATTCATCGTTATTGGATTCTGGATTTCTTTTTACCACAAATAGACACACTCAAGAATGCAGAATAAGGATATGTTTAATGATTTTATTAAAATCACTGTCCTATCATTGTACATAAAATATGTCTAACTGTAACTATAAAAATGAACAAAACAGTGGCAATAAAAACGAATAACAAACAGTATAAAGAATTGCAACATTGTAACAGTAGGTGCTTATAGCTTCTGCTTGCTCCATCAGGACTGTTAGGAAGTCAACGCTTTTCTCTCTGCCCTTTTTCTTGTCTGTACCCCGCTCAAATACACCTTTATCAAGAACAGGCCTCACTTCAAATGATGCCACATGCAAGTATTAACATATTATTCTAGTGGCACCTTCACCTTGTTTAAAGCATAATAAATCATGTGAATATATGTATATATATATATATATATCACCAAGTTTTGTCCAAAGAAATGAGGGCGCGCACAACTCCAGATTCCTCATACAAGGCTTTATTTTCCACGCGTGCAACTTGCCTTCCACCCCGGTTGATTATGATGCCTGACGCGTTTCGGGTCTGTCTCGACCCTTGTTCACAGGCTCTACTTCCGAATCATCCGGTGCTCCACAGTCACTGTAACGCCCTCATTTTGTTCATGTTGCTTACACGCCCCTCGGTGGGCGGTCCTTGGTGAGTTTGTGGCGTGTTGCATTCTAGGAATTTGAGTGTTGCAGTGCTTTGTTGACTGATTAAAGTATAACAAAACAAATGTTAACAATACTAAATCCAATGTCTCTTTATAAATAAATTAATTAATGGAATAAATGAAACGCAGTGGGGGTTACATAACTAGCAAATCTGAAGATGACATCAGGCATTCTATAAAGTCAGTGCTATTCCTGGATCTACTGCCCATCCTGTCAGTTTTCTGGCAGAGGAATGTGCTCATCTCAGTTGCTAAAACCCTCTGTGCAGATGGCCCTTAGAGCTTCCAAAGTGGCATCTAAAGTGTTCAATAAACAGTGTCCAGTAGGTGGTCACTCACTCACCCTCCAAAACTGAGCCATAGTTCTTAGGACCCTTGAAGTGAAGGACAGTCGGTTCGATGCTGCCATTTTGTAGCTGTTCAGAGGACACAGCACTTTTGGAAGATGATGGGTCACATTCACAAGGACTGCATCCATGACAGATTGCAATGATGCTAAGGGTGGAGCACCACTGCTTTAGTGAAAGCAGTCTTCTTGAGGTTGCACAACCTCTGTGAAAAATCAGATCATTGGAAGTATCAACTGCTGCAACAGGTGGCTCATACTTTCAGGCATACTGCTACCTACATTCTTTTTCGGAAAGTATGTAGTAATCAGGGTTTAATGAGATAGGCCTGTGCAGACAGCAGGTGGAGTTGTGGGCATAACAGTTTGCATATTCCTAAAAGGTTGATGTTTCCTTTGCAGGGAAGAGTCTTCGAAGAGCAGCATGTATTTTAAAACTTGAATAAGAAAAGGTTGCCTTAAAAGATTGACACAGAGACAACCAAGATGATATGTAATATTGGGAAACTAAAGTTTTCAGTCACTGGTTTCTGGTCTTCCACCGAGCTGCATTTGTGTCACCATCATACTGCTCCGAAGTCCCATTTATTTGAACTAGCCTTGTAACAAAAAATGCACTCATATAAATCAGTTTTGAAGAAGAGGAAGGCATGCACTCACAGAGGCACTGAAAATGAGTTGAGAAGAACAAAGGGGTTGGCCATAGTCATGTTGGCCAAACACAACAAGGCTGGTGCAAGCAGGCTTGTCACACTTGTTGCATTGATTTTCAATGTCGTACATTTACAGAACAGAGAAAAACAGGAGGTCAAATGGACTTCAAGTATAAATATTGCCACCCGAGTTATGCAAAAGAGTTGGGAACATCAGAGTCCTCTGAAATGGTGGATGGGTGAGACTTACTCAGCAGGAATCTGTTTGATCAGGTGATCACCAGTTACATCTCCGCAAGTCTACTCAGCGAGATATCCTATTGCAGTGATAAAGAGTCCATTTTTGTACCATTCAATTGGGTAAAAATATTCACCTTTTTATCTGCCAAAAGGGTCAAGATATGCCATGAGGTGACTGTGAGCTCATCAAATCTCAGTTATGGGATGCTATTTTCTAAGGTTTTTTTTGCATAGGCAGCAATCTTCTTTCTTAAACAATGCCCCTACAACAATTGGCAGACATGCATCACACACTCCTTTTCATCTGTTCAATCAACCTAATGTATACGGTCAGGGTTGATGAAGGCAGAGAAAAGTCATGGCCGCTGCCTTCAACTTGGGATTCCCTATAATGAGGATCATGGAGTTAATGAACGGGTATGAAGTTGCTGCACACTCATAAATATATAATTTGAAAGACTCTGCATAACCAGTATCATCTGTTAATGCCAAAAGCAATGCTACATCAAAGAGGACGTATAGAACCATCAGCGAGATAATCGTTTTTGCTGCCCTGGTGTGGGCATCCATGCTGGGCCCCTCAGTGAAGCCTGTGTGGTTCTGCTGCATCTGTCTGGTGTGCCTATAGAGAGAATTGAGGATCAGCACAACTGAGATACCTATCACAACCAGTGGCACAAGGACGCCCACTATAGACATCAGCAGTGCATGCCAAAAGTTGTAGTTCTCCACCATTTGTACTAGAGTGTTATTGGTAGCGGTGGAGTTTTCTGAAGCTGACTTTCCAAGGTAGAAGATTCCTGGGACAGTGATGGCTAAAGGTGTCAGTACAGATGAAAGGACATACCAGGAAACAAAGCTGTCTATGCCAAGCTTAAGACGCATGAACAGGGTATTCGAAAAGTTGACAATCTTGATGCAGTAGAAGAGGCAGAGCCAGTGTTTAACCAGAAACTTGAGGTAAACAACAATGGGACGAGGACATAGAAGGTTTTCAAAACACTGTCACTGTTAAATACCTCTGCCCATAGGTAACAAATAAAGTGTTCCAATCCTGCAAAACACTGACAAGGAATATTTATCATGCCGAGGGCTAACAGCAGGAGATCGCATGGTGGGGGCCAGCATCCACCACCAATCCACTGACCAGCAATCACAGCTGCCATAAAGGCATTACTGGTGATTCCCATTAACTTCATTATTGTCCTTTGAAAGGAGATGAGCCGCCATTGCCAGTACAGAGCTTTCCATTGAAGGACATTCCAGTTTCTATAGAGGAAGTGGGGGTGTCTCCTCTCAAGAATGCTTCCTGTTGAACATTACAACGTCTTAAACAGAAGTGTAAGGCTTGGCCGGTAGAGCCAGAAACAGAGACCTATGTCCATACTCATCGTAGAATTACTAGTTTTGAACACCTGGATAATATGGAAGACGTTCCGAGAGATGGTAAGAGATAGCATTTCCTGTGCTACTCTCTGTGGCAATGTCTGGCAAAGACTGGTAGGATCCTGAACTTGTGAAACAAATTTCAAACTAGTTTCTTTAAATCTGAGTCAAATATCAGGTCAAGCAGATTGGAGGCAGTCCTCCTATTCGCGTTGGGTTAGGAAATGAGTTGTATCACATGTCATGGATGCTGTTCTTGTGGAAATATAGTAACCACATTCAAAATTAGATGCTAAGGGAAACTCTATAGCCTGAATATTTGCATATAGCTAAAGCTGTTGTTGAAAGAACAGAACTTCAGGCCATCTGTCATTCCCACCACTAGGCTCACCACAGGTATGAAGATGAGTCAGCAAAAAGATGCACTCCACTCCTCAATCAATCAGGCGTTTGTTAGGCGCGAGTACTCACCTGTAAGGGTCTATAGGTGCTGGGAGAGTTGGGGGTGCAGGTTCCAGTCCATCAAGGAGGGGGTCTGTCAAAGGGCCAGATTTTGAGGTTTCTTGCAAAGATGGGCAGCAATGTTGTCCGTCTGAGGTGGAGTGGGAGGGAGTTCCAGGATCTGGCCACAAGGAAGGAGAAGGAGTGGCCTCCCAATCTGGTCTTTCTGGTGCAGGGGACCTCGGCGTACGAGAGCTGGGCAGATCGTAGGGTCCTTTGGGGTGCGTGGAATTTTAGTCTGCAGTTCAGGTATGCTGGTCCTGAATCGTGGAGGGCGTTGTGTGTGTGGGTGAGCATGTTGAAGGTGACTCTAGCCTCGATGGGGAGCCAGTGGTGTGTGCAGGTGCTGGGAGATGTGCCAGTGTCTTGGAGGGTGAGGACCAGTCTTGTGGCAGCGTTCTGGATGTTCTGTAGCTTGTGGGTGAGGTTTTTGTTTATTCCGGTATCGAGTGCGTTGCCGTAGTCGAGTGATCCGGGCATGAGTGACGGTCTTTCTGTGTTCGAGGGGAATCCATTTGAAGGTCTTATGTAGGAGGCAGAGGGTGTTTGTGGAATGGAGGTTTACCCCTAAATGAGTTTCCTAAATCAGGGCGAGAAAGCAATATTTGGAAATAGACATTTAGGAAATGGTTAAAAAGCTGGACCTATACTATGCAATACCAATATGTGACCAGAAAGGTGATTATTATTTATTATTCCAAAATATATCCTTTTATTGAAAAAAATCTGATATGTATAATTTTTATATATATGTATTATTTATATTTTGTATAACATTGTTGCTCATAGACTAACGGACAATAAAGTGCATACAAAGTACAATGTATAAACTATAACCAAATGGGTAATAAATAACAAATTTGATAGAAAATGTATAGCAGCCTGATGTTTATAGATAACATGCTCAAAATCAGCATAAGATAAACCATTTCAAATGTTTTAAACAAATATCCAAAAGAGAGAATGGCTAACATAATTAAAATCTACGCGCGTTTCGGCGGGACGCCTTCTTCAGGTAGCCATAAGTCTTAGATGAATAGTTGAGATTATAGAAAGAGGAAGGAAATGAAATTGCTTCAAAAAGTTGGCCCGACACTTAAATCAAGGCCTTTAAATCTAGCGTGATGCCCCCTGAATTCCCTATAAGATGTCGTGGAAATGGATTCTGCTTCACAAGTCCATTCCAGTTACTAAAAACTCCATAAAGTTGCTGGGTGGCAAACAAGACTTGGGTTAAGATATATAACATCTATAGTTCATGAGGTGAGTCAAGATTTTAGTTATGTTAGCCATTCTCTCTTTTGGATATTTGTTTAAAACATTTGAAAGGGTTTATCTTATCCTGATTTTGAACATGTTATCTATAACCATAAGGCTGCTATTCATTTTGTATCAAATTTGGTATTTGTTACCCATTTGGTTATATGCTATGTTATGTTATGTTATTATAAGCTTGTAGAGCGCTATATCACCCAGGGGTATCTAAGCGCTGTCAGCGGATACACAACATCAGTGGGTACAGAAGCCAGATCACAGAGGTCCCCACGCCTCCTCAAAAAGCACTGTCTTCAGCTTTTTCCTAAACATCAGTAGGTTTGTTTCCTTCCTGAGTTCCGCAGGCAGATGGTTCCATGCCAGGGGAACAGTGCTAGAGAAGCCTCTGCCGCCCTTGGATGAAAGGTTGTACCGAGGACAAAGTAGGTTACATGCCTCAGCCGACCAGAGGGACCTAGTAGGTAGGTACCTAGAGAGCCGATCTTTGATGTATTTAGGGGCTGAGCCGTAAATAGCTTTGTGTGCAATGCAGAGACTTTTAAACATAATTCTTTGGGCAATGGGCAGCCAATGTAAGCTGCAAAGTAGATTCGTAGCACGAGTATGCCTAGGTTTAATAAAGATAAGCCTGGCCGCATCGTTCATTACGACCTGTAATCGGGCCAGAAGGATGTTTGGGAGGCCATAGTAAAGGGAATTACCGTAGTCCAGCCGTGCCAGAATTAACTCGGAGACCGCCAACCTCATTGTGGAGAAAGATAGAAATGAGGAGAGTTTCCGCAGATGGCGAATCAGACTCACACAGATGCCCACCCCAGATGATACCTGCTGAGTCATAGATAGACGGGCATCAATTTTGATGCCAAGACTTTTAACTGCTGGTGCTGGTGCTGGAAGTGGCCCTAATTCAGCCATCAAAAACTGGTCGCACCAAGGATTGGCAGCTGTAGTGATTGCCAAGACTTCAGTTTTGTCTGGATTTATTTTTAGGGAGCTATTCGACATCCAGCTGATTGTGAATTTGAGTATGTTCTGCATTCTCAAATGAGCCTGAGCAGTGTCGTTAATCTGAATCAGAATCTGTGTGTCGTCTGCATAATTGTAGACTCTACAGTCCATCCTGTTCAGTGATGCGATCAGTGGCTGAAGATAAATGTTAAAAAGTAATGGTGACAGGGACGAACCTTGGGGCACGCCACAGGTCAGTTTTGCTGACTTGGACACAAGGTCGGCAAGCTGCACTCGCTGCGACTGGTCTTCGAGGGAGGATGTCAACCAGGCAAGGGCTGTACCCTGAATCCCCAAGTCCTTTATCCGCGATAGAAGTTGGCAATGATTAACGGTATCAAATGCAGCGAATAAGTCCAAGAGGATCAGGGCACAGGGTTTTTTATTATCAGCCTTGAGTCTCAGGTCGTCCAGAACGGACAGCATTACCAGTTCCATGCAGTTATAGTGTATACATTGTACTTTGTATGCACTTTACTGTCTGTTAGTCTATGAGCAACAATGTTATACAAAATATAAATAATACATATATATAAAAAATTATACATATCAGATTTTTTTTCAATAAAAGTATATTTTGATTAATAATCACCTTTCTGGTCACATATTGTTATTGCATAGTATAGGTTCACCTTTTTAACCGTTTTCTCAATGTCTATTTGCAAATATTGGAGGTGGATGGTGTGGAAGCAGGACGACGAGAGTGAGTTGATCTGGCTGTCTATTTTGAACTCGAAGTCCAGGATCATTCCCAGGTTCTGTGCGTGGGGGTGGGCGGTTTTCCGAGGGCAAGGGGCCACCAGGTATCGTTCCAGGCATCTGGGTTCGGGCCCATAATGAGTACCTCTGTCTTGTTGGTGTTTAGTTGTAGGTAGCTCTTTTTCTTTTATTTGGTGACGGCTTCCATGCCTTCTCGAAATTTGAGTCTGGCTGTATTGGATTCACTAGAAAGGGAGAGGATGAGTTAGGTGTCGTCTACGTAGGACAACACTGTTGAGTCCGTAGGTTCTGACGATGGGGGTGAGGGGAGCCATGTAGATGCTAACAAGCGTATGGCTGAGGGAGGACCTCTGGGAGACTCAGCAGGTGGTTGGTGTAGGGTCCAAGAGAAAAGGGGGGAGTCTGACCCGCTGAAATCTGCCGGAGAGAAAGGAGCGGATCCAGTCGAGGGCCTTGGCCTGGATCCCTGCGTCGTGGAGTCTGCATATGTTGAAAACCGCTAAGAGGTCGAGGAGGATGAGGGCTACTGTTTCTCCTATATTCAGTAAGGTGCGTATGTCGTCTGTTGAGGCGCGTTGTTGGCAACTTGTCTGTTGATGGCTTTTTCCATGACTTTTGCTGGGAACGGGAGCAGGGAGATGGGTCTGTCGTTTTTGCTGTCGGTGGGATACGCCGAGGGTTTCTTCAGGAGGGGGTTGACCTTGGTGTGTTTCAAGTCATCGTGGAGCAAGGCGGTCGCCAGGGAGCCGTTGATGGTGTAACGGAGCATGGGTGCGATGGTGTCGGAGGCTCTGTTGAAGATGTGATGGGGGCAGGGGTCCATGGGGTCCCAGGGTGGATTGACTTCATTGTCTTCAGTGTGTCTTCGGTGGTGAGGGCTGTTATGTTGTCACTTGCTGGCTTCAGGGTGTCGAGGGAGGTTGGTGGGGGTTTAGTGTGTTGGTTGTCTTTGTCGAAGTCGCCGTAGATGCTCTTGATTTTGTGGTGAAAGAAGGTGCTGAGCTTGTCGCCGAGGTCTTGTGAGGCAGGGATGTCAGTCAACTCGCTGGTGGGTTGGGCGAACTCCTTGATGATGTTGAAAAGTTCTTTGCTGTTGTGTGCATGTGTGGAGATTCTGTCTTCAATCGCTTTTTTCCTCATTTTTCTGATGAGTTGGTGGTGGGCGCTGGTAGCGGCTCTGAAGTTGTTGTGTGCTTCTGTGGATTTGGTGTTCCTCCAGGCCTTTTCGAGGCAGTAGCAAATGCAAATGGACTCTCAAAGTTCGGTGGTAAACTATCTGGCTTACTTTGCGTGGGAATTGTTGTTTTTCTTAAGGGGGGCTATGGTGTTGGCGCTATCGGAGATCCATCTGTGTGGGGTTCGGGCTGCGGTGTTGGGGTAGTTGTTTTCCGCGATGGTTTGGGTGGAGTTGCTGAATGAGGTGGTGAGCTGGTCGTCAGTGATTCTGGTCCAGTTTCGTGGGAGCAGGTGCTGGTTTTTGTAAATGGTTGGTGTTCTGAAGTTGGAGTGGATGCATCGGTGGTCAGTCCATAGGAGTTTGGTGGTGAGGTTGAAGGTGATGAGTTTCCTGTTGTGAAGGGGGGGTCGAGGGTGTGTCCTGTTGAGTGTGTGGGTTCGGTCATGATTTGGCAGAGTCCAATGTTGTGGAGGCTTTTCAGAAGGGATGTGGTGTTGGGGTACAGTTGGTTGTTGGAGTGGAAGTTGAGATCTCCCAGCAGGGTGTAGTTGGTGGATGCGATGGCATGTGAGGAGATGATGTCCGTGATGGAGTTGGTGAATGGTCCACGGGGTCCAGGGGATCGGTAGATGAGGATTCCTAAGAGGGTGGTGGTAGGGCTGGCCAGTATCTTGAGGTGTAGGTGTTCCATCATGTAATGTAGTAATGTGATGCAATCTCACTTGTTTTTGAAAAAAGTCTTTATTGTTTTTCATATGCATACAAGGGAAAAAGAAAAATGTTAAGAGGGAGATGTGGGGAGTAGGTGGAGGGAGGGGGCTGTGAAAACGATCCTTAAAAGGAGGACAGAAAAAAGGATGGTCGACAAGGTATGATATTACACTGTGGGTGAGGTGGTAATGAACAGGGTATACAGAGGTAAATATGTGGATGTAGGAAACATCCATAAACCAGTAGCGCTAGCGAAAACTATTGTCATACAATCTCATGCAGCAACCTCAATTTCCACTTACTCTAAAAAAAGTCAGATGAGAATTGTAAGCTTGAAGTTTCAATTACATTTTAAAATAGACCATATTCAAATATTTCCATTATCTGGCAGCTGTGGGGAATGGGATAATATTAGAAAATAATCCCTGAGTTGAGGTAGCAATAGTGAACTTGAAGGAGGGTGAGCACCTGAAAGAACATATGTTGCACACATCAGGGATTAACATTGTTTATGTAGTGAGAAAGCATTGACTAAATTGAATAGCAGCAATTGTCCAACCTAAAAAGTCCAAGATCATACTTCAAATGTCCTCAATGAAGGTTAAAAGATCAAATTAAATAATTTTTTTCAAATACATTTTAAAGTTATTTCCAAACCAAGGCAAGTGTTCTAGCAGGTGTATTGGGTTAGGGAGAAAAGTTGATGGGCATTCTCTGATTATGATTTTACCATAAAATTGAACTTCTCCTCAGATGTAGCGTGTCAGCTGGCATGGGAAGGATCAGACACCCTATGAAATAATTAAAACAATGGGTTAGTACATGAAACAGTTCAAACTGACAAACAGGGAAATGTGATAATAGCATGTGGGTAGGGATGAGAAGGTAAACAATATGTTCTGCCATCAATCAAGAAAGTCAGAAGGGTACATAGACCTCTTGGTGGTCACCTACTATCTCTCAAACCCCTGGGAGGATAGTACAAGCATATCCTGTGCCTTCAAGTATGCCCAGTGCTGGAAACCCTCCCAGCACTTAACACTCACTACCTCTGTGGCAGTGGCAACTCAACAACGGTTGTGTGACGGTACTGGCCTTCTGCCTGTGAGCTTTATATGCAGCTCCTTGCCACTGCCAACACTTTCTTTATTTAATTTAGCCTTAGTAATATCAAAACAACTTTTGTCCGTTTGTGTTTTTGTGAACACAGCCAGTGTGCAAGTCAAGAATTGCCGTCTTTCTAGGCTTCTAATGGTTGAAGGGAAGAGGGCTGCGTGGGCCGTGCCACAAACAATCTACAGAGTACCATTTTAAATGGCAAAACTCTGTAAGTGAATGTCTGGATTATGCATGAGTGAGGGGCGTGATTCAATTATGTCCCCCTCACACAGGTTCAATACATTGTTTTGTTTTGAATACATTAATGATCCAGACAGGGCCGGACTGGGAACCAAAACCGGCCCTGGCAGAGTGCTCAGCCCCCCCATCCCCCGCGAGGGAGTTGGGGGTGCAGATGAGCTCTTTGCCAGGGCCGGTTTTCTGCCGATTTTGTTACAGGGACGATTTTGCAGCAATACTGCAAAAACGGCCCTGTAACAAAAAAGGCCCCCAGGGGCCCAAAACTAGCCCCCACCCGTGTGGCGCACCAGGGGATTGCCCGGTGCCCGCTACGGCCAGTCCGGGCCTGGGTCCAGGGAACAGATGAACACAAGATCTAGGCCCAGATGCACAATGGATTTTTGCATGCGCAAATGGGTTTTAGACCTGTTTGCGCATGCAAAAAAAACTGTGGGCTATATATTTAGTGAGTCTTTAATTAAATAGTGACTCGCAAAATTTGATTAGCTACTCGCTATTAGGAAGGGGCGATCGGAGGGCGTCCCTTCCTAAAAGTGAGTCTGAACCCTATGTAAGAATCCTTTGCGACCACAATTATGGTTGCAAAAGACTTGCAGTTTACCACCCTCTTCAAGAGGGAGGTAAACCATTTGCAAACTGGAATGGGACCTCTTCCCCTTTGTGAACAAAAACGTTTCTATTTTTAAAAAATGTATCTCGCTTTTCTTTAAGGAATACAGGCTGCATTTCAAAAAACATAACTGCTTTATTTTAAAAGCAGTCCCAGACGTGGAGGCCTGCTGACCCCAGCAGGCCACCAACCCTGGGAGTACCAGCCATTCCCAATAGGGTTGCAAATTGCAACAGCCTCATTAATATTCATGAGGCATGCAATTTGCGACCCCATTGGGAATGGCAAACAGTGTCTGAGACACTGTTGTACATTGGCAATTGTGACTCGCATTTTAGCACAATTTGTGAGTTGCAATTGCCAATGGTCATACATCGGGCCCCTACTCTTTAAAAAGGTAGAGAAAGGTTTCTGGAACTTTGTGAAGTGTCTGAATGTTGTCTTCTCATAACTAAGCATGGGCGGAAAATCCGTTTCGCTCGCGGATTTTGCGGATTTTCGGTAAATTCGCAATCCGCGGGATTCGCGAATCTCCCGCAAAATCCGCAAATCCGCGAGCAGCGGATTTTGCTCGCACTGCTCGCACTGTTCGCGTGAGTTCGCGGCTTCCCAGTACAACTTCGCGCCCCGCGAATACGTGCAAAATTGCAGAAATACGATCTTAGCAAAACTGAAACTACTTACCAGGTTCAAAAGTTCAGGCTCATCATTAGTAGCCATTTCCTGTAGTGCTTCCTGAGGGGCCCCTCCAGAGTTCAGTTGCCAGTTGCAACTATTATGTGACCCTGCTCTGAACCTCAGAATAGTTACACATATGCCACAAAGGTCCTGAATTACAGCTAAGGGAGACAAGCAGGAGCCAGGCTGGAAGTTCAAATCCATTAATCAGCCCCTAATTCATTATTGTCAGTTGGGGCAGGGCAGGTGTTGTAACTAATTTTGCAACAATGAAAGCACTTAGCAAGTGCGAAAGATCACTAATCAGGAAGCACTAAGGAAGCAGGTGCCAGCTAAAAGAATATTCTGTGACACATTAATCAGCCCCAAATTAATTCAGGTCACTTGAGGCAGGGAAGGTGTGCTTGCGTTGCCACAATAATGTACACTGACTGGACAACCAGAGGGTGCTGTGATGAAACAGAGGGTGGCATGGGTGGGCCAGAGGGTGGCATGAGTAGTCAGAGAGTGGCAGTGGTGACAGAGAGTGGCAGTGATGAAGAAGAGTGTCCCAAACAGGCTGGACACGTAGAAACAACAAGTTCGCGAAACTTGCGACCCGACAGGTAAGTTCGCAATTTGCGAAAGTGTACAAAACCCTCGCGAACTGGCAGAAACCCGCGCAAACACAAAAAAAAAATCCGCAAATTCGCGAGAATTTGCGGATTTTGCGGATTGCGAGTTCGCAAATCCGCAAAATTCGCGAACGCGAGATTCGCAAAATTCGCCCATGCTTACTCATAACCACCCAATCTACATTTCTTTACTTTGGGAGCAGGCAGTAAAAAATGGTGTCAAGTTCTAATTGCACAGATGGGAAAATGCCATTTAAAAAGTGGTGCAAAAGGATTGTCAGACATTGCATACAATGTTTTGAGGACCAAGCAGAAGGATTTGAAAATCACCCTCTCCTTGATTGGCATCCAAAGTAAGGAAGCGAGAACTGGAGTCATATGATCGTGCATTGTTAGGCCAGTAAACGTTTTGGCTGCTGCATTCTGAATCCGTTATATGGGCCAGAGGTGATAGTCCAGGAAGACATAAAGTGGAAATAAACTAAAGCGTTCATAACTTCCCTTTTTTGCTAAAAAAAAAAAAGAAAATTCTCTCAGAAATTGAAGATGATAGAAACAAGGGTTGGTCAGAATATGCATCTGAGGAACAAAGGTCAAATGGGACTCAAATTCAATCCCAATATTTTTATTAACACATCCTACAAGAGTGGGCCAATCCCCTTGAATTTGGGGCCAAAACAGGGAGCTGTTACAAAGTAGTATCTATGTTTATCACCATTCAACTTCAGCTGATTACAACTCCTCCAGGCCTCTATTTCTATCAGACAGTAATGAAAATTGTAATTTATTGTTCTAAATATGACTAGAGTGTCAGCTACATAAATACGCACATTCCTTGATAAGAATCCACAAAGACCAGTAGCGGGATCCCAAACTTCTAACATGGCTGAGATGTCAGCACTTTAAGACTTTGTGAGGAGGGGGAGGCCGGTCTTCCATTATCTCTGCGGCCCTGTTTGGATCATTACTTGCCTTGCTAGTTTTTTAATCAGTGCCACATTCCTACCCTGCCACTATAATGGGATGTATGACGTTAGAACACATACATTGACAACGCGTACCTTTACAACGCGTTCGTAACAACGAAAGTTGTTACCACGCATTGCGCTGGGGGGCGCAAAATTGATTAATTTAATTTACTATTCCAACACCAGTCCCCGTGGATAGTAGGGAAGGTGTTGGGATAGTAAATTAAATCATTTACTATCCTTGATCGCCCCCCAGTGCAATGCGTGGTAACAACTTTCGTTCTTACGCCCGCGTTGTAAAGGTATTCCGTGGTAATGCTTGCGTTCTAAAAGCTGCATACCACTATAATGGGAAGTCAGCAGCAGTGGAATCATTTACAAAGTTGGTGTTATGTGTTTTTTTGGGTAACAATGTGTGCTAGTGGATTTGTGGAAGAAAGTGTGTGTGAGTGTGTGTGTGTGTGTGTGTGTGTGTGTGTGTGTGGAAGTGTGTATGAAGGAGTGAGAATGAGTACATCATAGTGAGTGTAAAAGTGTGTGAGTTTGTATCTGATTCTGACTGTCCATGAATGGGAGTGAGTGAATATTGCTGATTGAGAGTCAATGTATGTGTGAGTGTGTTTGTGAGTGACAATGAGTGTAACAGAGAAAGTGTGTGCATAAGTGAGAATCAGTAACTGAAAGAGAGAAGGAAAGAATAACTGTGAGTGGGACCCACAAGCACCCACTGGCACCATTTAAGTACTAGACGTTTCAAGAAAAAGCGGTTCTATCGGGTAGACCTATTAGTACTTCAAAGTACAATAAATGTAATACAGAAATTATGCTCTCTACACACACAAGGAAGAAAATTAAACTAGTACAATTTAAGTCTGTGCTCAATATTTATCAGAATTACTTCATTCAGTTATGAGCTGTTTGTTTGTATCAAGAGAACTCCTGTTGGTGGTCACGTTCGGGTCTTTATCAAGACGGGGAAGCCTGACAGGCATGGGGGTTCTATGCCTGAAGCACAATGGCACAGTGGAACAATATGATTTAGTCCGGTGCAATGTAGCTCAATAGTTTACTTTTCTCAATCAATCTGGTAACAATGAACGGAACGAAGTCTCGGCTATCGGGAGCAATCGTCAACTGGGGCACAGAAGGGTCGAAACGTCGACGCAATCTTTAGGTCCATAATGACCCGGTTTCCACAACAAGGATGAAACTGTGGTTTCAAACAGAACTCTGGCCTCTTCTAACGAAATACTTTTAGATATAATACCCTGTTGATATTGTATATACTGCGCACTCTGTCACTTTTTCACTATGCACAACTGTCACTAAACAGTATTTTGTACATGATTCGAGTTCTCTTGATACAAACAAATAGCTCATAACTGAATGAAGTAATTCTGATAAATATTGAGCACAGACTTAAAGAGTACTAGTTTTGTTTTTCTTCCTTGTGTGTGTAGAGAGCATAATTTCTGTATTACATTTATTGTACTTTGAAGTAATAAAAGGTCTACCCGACAAAACCGCTTTTTCTTGAAACGTCTATACTACCCAGGTTCTGAGGGACACAGGGTTACCCCATTGTTTGAACTACCATTTAAGTACTAGCCAGGAATAGTCACCAGGATCCATAAAATCATAGAAACTGAAGAAAAGCCTGGATGTTAACAGAAGCAGTTTTCAAACAACATTACTAGGCTGTCCGGTTTTAGGTTTAAACATATAATAACTGATAAAACACCACTGAAAGAGAAATAGCCCTCACCAGTGAAAACATATAAACACTGAAAAAATACCTGCACAACCACAACCTAAATGCCATGCAAAGAATGAAAGAGTCATTTTTTTCACCCGAAGTGGGCAATACAATGTTATATAAGCTAGCAGCAAGAAAGACTGGGCCTACATTATTCTGCTTGAGTTTTTTTGTTTAGGGTTACCGCTATAATATTGTTTCTTCTTCCTTTTGCTTTTTTCAGTTTTGTGGTCTTTGGTCTAAAGATGCAGGGTTTAGAAGCATGTTTTAGGTCTTGTTACATTATTTTACAAAGTGTAGAGAATCAGTAAATTTCAAAATCATATTTGATATTTTGGCTGCGTTTGATTCTTTCACTGATAGGTAAAGTGGCTGGAAATATTTCCCAATACGTGTAATCACATTTGTCCACAGAGAATGGTTAACAACTCTTGATACATCAGCCCCAGTTTCTGGTGGGTCAGTATTGATAGTATTCAATGCAAGGTATACTGACAAGTATATGTGAAAAGAGTGCTATCACCAAGCATCTGAGATAGTGGTGAAAAGATGAAACCAGACTTCTGGAAAACATGGAATGCAGTGTCACTTGGAATGCTCTGCAAAAAGGTTCTTTCTAAGTTCAACAAAGATTGGAGTGATATTGTTTGTATTTGCAGTGATTCAGATAAATATATGAAAATGTTGTGTAATGGATGCATTTTTACAGGAAAACATAACTGCTCTAGTGGACATATTAAAAAACTAGACTTGTCTGAAAACACCCTTGTTTGCCAAGTGACCAGCATAATTGGTGTAGATGTGAAACATCTCATTTAGAGTAGGCTGGGCATCACCTTTAGCGACTTTGGGTCTGCAACATGTCCCATGCTAGAGCGCTTGCTACTTGGTAAGCAAAGCAATGTTGAAGAGCGTTTCAGGAACTTTTATTTTACAATGTATGTGAAATGGCTTGCAATGATGCATAGAAATGTCCCTTCACCAACCATGGCATTTGAAGTTAATAAAACCTCACTGTCGTACTCTGTCCAAGTTCTAGATCCGTTCCGTAAAGTGGAATTTCCTTCATAGTTTCAAAAGTGCTGCTTCATTTTTGACATCTTTAATAAATCTGAGGGGATAAGCGCCCAGTTCAATGCAAATGTTGCAGAACCTGCTCTGAGAATTGCAATCTTCAAGTGCACCAGTATTGGCAAGGAAAGTTATGTCAATGGCCAGAGTTAACAAATTGTTTACTGGCTGTTTTGGCGTTGCCCGTCTCAAGTGATAATGTTGAGAGGGCCTTTTAACAGAAAAAAGTTTACATGGCAAAGGAAAGAGTGAGCACCCATGACCAAAGAAGAAGCATTGTATGGTGTACTATAATGAGTTACATTTGTAAACATTTATTTGGACCTAATATACACATAGGTACACTGTCTATATACCATGTGCTATCAGTGCATAAATCAAGCAATAATAAAAGCAAAGCATTCCATAAACACCATAAAAACACTGTTTCTGTTGTTTTTAAGGGTGCGAAAATGTGTAACCACTGATAACCACTGTTTTTTAAAGGTATTGAAATCACTTGAAAACACTGTTAAAAAGAAAAACACTAGAATTTATCAAAAATAGAAACTGAAAACAGGAAAGCCTAAACATTACATATCTACAAACAATTAGATGGTATATCCTTACAAGCTGTGGTATGTGGCTGTAGGATTGTTTTTGCTTGAAAGTGAAATGCAGAACAGTCACAAATTTACAGTAGGTCGCAGCTTCAGGCTTTTGCTCAGATGATGAAGGGTCAGTTAGTGTGGGGAGCTCCTGATGCAGTTAAAAGATGGAGGTGTCTAGAGTCCCAGCATTGAGGGAGCAGAGGCGCATGGAGAAAAACACAGCCCAAGTGTAGACCCACCTGATAGGACCCCCAGCCAATGCGCGCCACTGCAGAATTTGGGAATAGTCGGGCTTTCATGACTCTCGTTGGATCTTCACTCCATTCAAGCCAGCATGAAGCGAGCGAGCCCCTAGCAGGGACTGGTCCTTATACCTTCATCTTCTAAGGGATGAAAAAGCAATCTTTACAATTTAAGATGACATAGAGTACCATGTGGTTTGAAGACCAACTGATTCCAGGGTTGAATTTGGCGAGGTCAGCAGACAACTTGACTTTGGAGGCACACTCAGAGCAAGCAGCAGAACCTTCTTGAGTGAATACCCACAGCACCCCATGTAGATTATGCTATTCCTATGTATATATTTTTGTAATGTCATACAAAATACATCCCAGAATTTAGGATGTTCTAAATCCTCTGACTAAGGTATACATTCAAATTACCAGCTAGAACCAGGAAACCTGGTAGGCCGTGGGCCACGGAACACCTAAGCATTACAGGAGTTTGGTGAATCCTGGGTAATGATCAGTCCTGTAAGATTCCTGTGGATTATTGGTTGCTATTGGATTCTGGATTTCTTTTTACCACGAATAGACACACTCAAGATTGATTTCTTAGCACCAAAAGAGCCTGTGTGAGTTGCTTTCTACACCACATACCTCAGTTGAGGGGAAAAGGTGTTGTTCTGTGTGAAGAAGGTTATTGTCCCATTAAGCTGCTAAGGCCAGTCTGGCTCTGAGATGCTAACCTGTGGCGTTCACAAAGGGTGCTTATAGCTTCTGCTTGCTCCATCAGGTCTGTTACGAAGTCAACGCTTTTCTCTCTGCCCTTTTTCTTGTCTGTACCCCGCTCAAATACACCTTTATCAAAAACAGGCCTCACTTCAAATGATGCCACATGCAAGTATTAAAATATTACTCTAGTGGCACCTTCACTTAAATGTTTAAAGCATAATAAATCACATGAATATATATATATATATATATATATATATATATATATATATATATATATATATATATATATATATATATATACACAGAAAAAAACATAGGTTATAGTCCATATATAGTTAGGAATTTGCATTTACAAAACCTTGAAAATTCAATGAAAAAACCATAGGTTATAGACCATATATAGTTAGGGATTAGCATTTACAAAACCTTATTTTACTCGCATAAAACCATTGAAATTCGCATATATAGTTAGTTGCGCTAACTATATATCGCGCACCCGCAATCCACTGCTGATGATGTCACATATTACATCATTCATGACATGGTCAGTGACATCACTGATGACATCTCAAATGACATCACTGATGACATCACTGATGACATTATCCAGTGACTGTATGTTTCTGTAAAGTTAAAATATGTATTACATATTGAAGAATGAGTGGATGTATAAGTGTCTGGATGAAGGATTTAGTAGGTGCATGACTGACTGTATAAGTGAGTGATTAAATGTGTCTCACTGAGTGCATGGGTTAGTGACTATTAAATGTGCATCATTATGTCTGTTCTTCTGTAAACTGCTGCATGTGTTGATCAGTAGCTATATGAGTAACTATATGGGTTATTGATTGGTTGCCCAAGTATTTGTATGGGAGACTGAGTGTGTGTGGGGGTGGCTGGGAGGTGTATGACTGTGCATAGATGTGTGAGCAGTTGATTCACTAGATGTATGGGTTCAAAAGTGCATGTGGAAACAGCTGTATGGGCGGTTGACTGTGTGCATGAGTGTATTGGTGAGTGAATGGATATCTCAGTGCTACATGTCAAAGTAAGTACATATGTAAAACACAGTACATGTGAGAGTTGACATATATAAATAACTGTGCATAAGAGCCAGTGAATGTGTGAGTGGCTGTATGGATCATTGTGAACTTGTATCAGGGATTGTATAAGGGAGTAAATATGTGTTAGTATATGTTTGAATAAGTAAGATGTGTATAACTGTATAGTTGAGGAAATGGAGGTGTGATTGATTCTTTGCATGACTGACTAGGTGTGTGAGTAACTCCATGGATGAGTGACAGTCTGTGAGTGTCTGTTTACACTGAGTGTATCTAAGGTTATATCAGAGTCTGAAGAGGTTCATTGTATAATCACATGAATGATGTCATCAGTGATGTGATCAGTAATATCAAATGAGATGTCATCAGTGATGTCATCAGTGATGTCATTTAAGATGTCATCAGTGATGTCATTTAAGATGTCATTTGAGATGTCATCAGTGATGTCATTTGAGATGTCATCAGTGATGTCATCAGTGATGTCACTGACCATGTCATGAATGATGTAATATGTGACATCATCAGCAGTGGATTGCGGGTGCGCGATATATAGTTAGCGCAACTAACTATATATGCGAATTTCAATGGTTTTATGCGAGTAAAATAAGGTTTTGTAAATGCTAATCCCTAACTATATATGGTCTATAACCTATGGTTTTTTCATTGAATTTTCAAGGTTTTGTAAATGCAAATTCCTAACTATATATGGACTATAACCTATGGTTTTTTCTGTGAATTTCAATGGTTTTTTAATAGCAAATATCAAAAGCTGTCAAATGTCAAGTACGTGATAGGTAAAAACGTTTTCGTGTTTATGCACACTGATGTGCTTTGAACGCTGCCCCCCCCTCCCCTCTGTACTCTTAGTAGTACTCTCTCTTTGCAGATAGTGAAGGGTAGTTAACGCAGACCTTTAACCCCGTTGTAATCCGTTGTGCCTGCTTGTCTCTCCATTTGATTGATTGTTATCCAAGCATTTACTGTTTTAGAATTGGTTCTCTGTGGTTCATTCTCTATTTACAAACAAGCACAAAGTCGCAATACTCTGTTTAGTCTTTGCAGATACTGAAAAATCGTGTAAAAAAATAAAAGTAATCGAGCAAAATCAGTAGGCCACTAATTGGATCTCTTTTTGACGTCGCTAAAATAGAAACATTAGGAACAACCCTTCATGAGAAATACGAAAATAGTGAGATGAATTGAGCTCCACACCATGAGGGCTGCAAGACAGCTCGGCTCCGTCACCCACCCCGCCCAAAATAACGACAAACCCTATGCAAATATTAAAAATATATACAACAAACCAGCAAAGTAACAGGGAAAAATATTTTATTAAATAACTATTTACATAACTATTTTATACTTTTTGTTGCCCGATCCGGCTAGCTCAATCGATCGAGCATGAAACTCATGCACTCTGATAGCAAGCGTTGCTGCTGATGCTATGCAGACCAAAACTGGTTTTCAGTTTGTACATTTTTCTAGATTTTTCCATCCGAGGTTGGTTGAGTTTGTAGAACGATGGCTTCAGATTTTCCACATACGGTGTGGTGGCGCGGACTGGGAGGGGGCGCTTCGCTCCTGCCCCCTCCCCAAGTAAGATTTTCATACGTGAAAGTACGTTAATGGTTTTGGTCCCTGAGTTGCTTCGATGTCACTGCCATTCTCAAATGGCATAAGTTCTGGATGTTGGGTGCCATAGTTCAGAGTTCTGAGCAGCGCTTGTAACACTGTCTGAAGCTGATTTCCACCTACTGCAGCTTCACTATTCTCAAAGTAAGTGAGGGTCGTTTGTGGACCTGACTGCATTTGAAAAAAATGTGATATAGTACCTCCCTAAACCGCTTGACGGAGGCCCCCGAGGGGCGGTGTGATGGGACGGACTCGGAGAAGACGCTTGGCTCCGACCCCCTCCCCAAGTCTTATAGCACTGGTGTAGCCTGAGATCGCCCCCGACATAGGCGGCCGGCTCCCGGGGTCCGGCGGAACTTTTTGCCTTTTGATGACTCTTCTATTCTGGACCTTGTCCCACAATCCGTTTGACCTGAAGACACGCTGTAGTGGGGCGCCCCTTTACCGTTTTAGTTGCCATTCCGCTCGCTTTTGCTACACTGTGCCTCTTCCGCCATTCAGCTGTTTACCGCCCACTCTTGCGACTACAGCGTCTCGCTCACCATGTAGTTGAGTTGCTCCAGCTCTTGCGATGCAACGATAAGCGGCTGCCACAGGACTCTCAAAATGGCGGCCGGCTCTTCAGATTTGGGCGTGGTCCACTAAAATGGCCCTGGGACACCTTGGAACTCGGACGCTTCCCTGATAGGGCTTGGGTCCCATTCTCGAAAGCGTCCCCTCAGCCGTGAAGATACTACAAAAGTCTTGGGGGCCCCGACTCCCGCAGGCTTCTGGTGGGGAGCGGCTGCCATGTTTGCTCGTGGAATGGCCACGACGGAGCTACGAGATGGTGGTGCTCTCATGCTGACGCCAGCTTTAGTCTGAAACATCCAGAAACACTGTAGACTACCAATTCGATCAGTTCCGGTAGCGCCCCAACATGACCCGGTAGAAAAGAACTTGCCCTCCCCTCTTTGACTGATGGTTCTTGTTGCCTGTCCCCTCTGTTGTCATTTAACAGAACTTTTTGGACTGCTGAAAGGGGTTGTGTTCCGAACACTGGTTGGTGGAGACATTTTGACTATATTCTTGACCTACGTTGTTGCGTAATGCGTTATATGACACGCCGCGTTAGCGCACCTGGAAGTGATCCGGGGCGCGGCGCGCAGCCCGTAACGTAAGCATAACAGGTCATGTGACTTGTTAATAAAACTTTTCATTGGTTCATTTTACTTTTGTTATTCTAATGATGGAAGGCTTGGTCATATGACCTAAAAATTACGCTTTTTATTGGTTTCGAACATTATTTTTTCTTAAACATATATGTTATAATGTTCCAGGCTAATGTACTTTCCCGGAAAATTTACAACTGTCCTGCAAGTAAAATATATTCCTTTTTCGAGAAAAAGGGCGTTTCTTCGTCCCATGACGGAGCCGTTGAGTAAAAGAGGCTCGGCCTGCTGTCTTAGTCGCCGATACGCCTGATTATCAGATTCTTATCGATCACTTTATGTTGCATGAGTGGAAAACACAACTGCCCTTGACCATTTATCTTTACTGCGTTCCTACGTATTATACCTTTTATCCGTCATGTAATTGGACTGCTTTATTTCACTTGCCTTTTACTGATTCGAAAACAGTGACTAAAAGTAAAAACTTTACCAATGTAAATACTACTACCATGTTTTGTTTTAAAAACCTTTATTGTGAAAATGTCAGTATACAAATACGGGCCTATAACCACGTGGGCCGGCCACGGAGCAAACTGAAATCGTATATGATGAGGAGACATTTACACTGTAGAGGAACGTAACGAGCGGGCCATTAGGTTGCAAGAACTAAGGTGTCTAACAGTTGCGGAATCGGTGGACGTACATTTTGTAATTAAAATACGACAAAGCCACTTACAAAAAAATCATCTAGATATACATTTGCGGGCAAGTACCATGGGTGACGTTAATTCGAACTTTCAATAGTACAGTAATCAATAACACATCAGAACCTAATATCAATAGGGATGTCGAAATATTCAATCAATTCTCGTCCCCGCCCGCCATGAGCATCAACACTACATTCATATCTCGTGATATCAAGGTTGTTCAACCAGTACACAACAAGGAGTTACGAGTCCCATTTATACCGGCGCCATTTTGGGCGAGGCCGGGCAGGTCCAAGATATAGTCAAAATGTCTCCACCAACCATCGGCCAGACCAGAACCCCTTTCGGCCCTTTATGCTACAAGATGGTGTCTTCCATTTAGAAAATATTGTTGGCAGCATTTTGAAAGGAAAGATAAACAGCCGTTCTCCTAGTGAGTCTCACATTGTTACATTTAGGAAGAATGTTGAAGAGTAGTATGTTGAAAATCTGAAGACATTGTTCTACAAACTCTCAACCAGCCTTGGATGGAAAAAAAAATCCTGAAGAATGTACAAACTGAAAACCAATTTTTGTCTGTATAGCATCAACAGCAACGCTTGAGTCAGCTTTGTGTGAAGCCGCCATTTTGATTCAATCAATAGCGTCCCCCTGCACACATTCAGGGACCTGGTCGTGTCTTCAGGTCAAACGGATTGTGGGACAAGATGCAGAATGGAAAAGGGAAAAAGTTCCGCCGGACCCGGGAGCCGGCCGCCTATGTCATGGGCGATCTTTGGCCACACCAGGACAATAGTGAAGCTGCAGCAGGTGCAAATAAGCTTCAGACAGTGTTACAAGCACTGCTCAGAACTCTCAACGATGGCACTCAACATCCAGGACTTGCCATCCGGATCTTGGCGCCTTGTGCTGGTTCCGACCTATTCACACATCGGTCCACTACTGACATCACCTCATAAGCCAACGGGGCACCCCACGCCGACTTTCGGCGCAGCATTGTAGGATGGCCACACCAGTGCGGCAACTTGCTGGACACAACCTCGGTGCCATCCGGATCTCGGCGCGTTCGAGTCACTGTACCGCAAGAGTGACCGGAACTCAGCTGGACACGCCGTCTTTCGGCGCAGCATTGTAGGATGGCCACACCAGTGCGGCAATTTGCTGGACACCACCTCGGGCAATAGTGAAGCTGCAGCAGGTGCAAATAAGCTTCAGATAGTCTTACAAGCACTGCTCAGAACTCTCAACTATGGCACTCAACATCCAGGACTTGCCATCCGGATCTTGGCGCCTTGTGCTGGTTCCGACCTATTCACACATCGGTCCACTACTGACATCACCTCATAAGCCAACGGGGCACCCCACGCCGACTTTCGGTGCAGCATTGTAGGATGGCCACACCAGTGCGGCAACTTGCTGGACACAACCTCGGTGCCATCCGGATCTCGGCGCGTTCGAGTCACTGTACCGCAAGAGTGACCGGAACTGAGCTGGACACGCCGTCTTTCGGCGCAGCATTGTAGGATGGCCACACCAGTGCGGCAATTTGCTGAACACCACCTCGGTGCCATCCAGATCTCGGCGCGCTGTGATGCCTTCGGCCTACTGTAGCCGCAAGTGCTAACGCAACTCAGTTGGACGGCGAGTGAAAAGATAAGGGGCGCCGCACTGCAGCCGAGGAGCCTCCATCTTGGGGGAGACGCACAGCCCCCACTGACTGACGCGACCTCACAGGCCAACGGGGCGCCCCACGCCGACTTTCGGCGCAGCATTGTAGGATAATAATAAAAGGGATCTTATCATGCGCAGACTTAGCCCAATGGGCATCAAGGCGCCTTCCATCTTTAGCCACACCAGTGCAGCAACTTGCTGGACACCAACACGGTGCCATCCGGATCTCGGCGCGTTGTGCTGCCTTCGGCCTATTCGCACATCGGTGCGCTACTGACGCCGCCTCACGTGCCACCGGATTTTCTACGCTTTTTGTAGCCCTATGCCGCATAACAGGTCATGTGACTTGTTTATAAAACTTTTCATTGGTTCATTTTACTTTTGGTTTCCTAAAGATGGAAGGCTTGGTCATATGACCTAAAAATAACACTTTTCATTGGTTTAGAACATTTTTTTTTCCCAAACGATGAAAGCCCCACCTTGTTTCTGGATGTTTCAGACTGAAGCTGGCGTCAGCATGAGAGCACCACCATCTCGTGGCTCCGTCGTGGTCATTCCGCGAGCAATCATGGCAGCCGCTCCCAACCGGAAGCCTGCAGGAGTCGAGGGCCCCCAAGACTTTTGTAGAATCTTCACGGCTGAGGGGACGCTTTTGAGGATGGAGCCCAAGCCCTAGCAGGCAACCGTCCGAGTTCCAAGGTGTCCCAGGGCCATTTTAGTGGACCAGGCCCAAATCCGAAGAGCCGTCCGCCATTTTAAGAATCCAATGGCAGCCGCCTATCGCTGCACCGCAAGAGTGGGCGCAACTCAACTACATGGTGAGCGAGACGCTGTAGCCGCAAGAGCGGGCGATAAACAGCTGAATGGAGGACGAGGCACAGTACGCCCGTTCACGCCGCCTCCCCCACGCCCCCCCCCCCCCGGGGCGCCCCACGCCGTTTTTCGGAGCAGCATTGTAGGATACCAAAACCAGTGCGGCAAGTTACTGGACATCACCTGGGTGCCATCCACATCTCAGCGCGTTCTGCTGCCTTGGGACTATTCGCACAACAGACCGCTACTGACGAGGCCTCCCCGCGCACCACCCGGGACGCCCCACGCTGTTTTTCTGAGCTGCATTGTAGGAAACCAAAAACCAGTGCGGCACCCAGGTAACATCACCTGGGTGCCGTCCAGAACTCAGCACGTTGTGCTGCCTTGGGACTATTCGCACAAAAGACAGCTACTGACCATTGTTGCTTCTTTTTGCAAAAAAATGTTTAAATGTATTTACAGTTTTTGTTGCGTTCGATATATTTATAAAGTTAATAAAGTTTTATAATCCTACTTTGTTGGAGTACTATATATTTTTAAAAAATCGGGTGAATGGGGCCTTGAATCGGGTTATTGTCATGTATGGGGTAGTGAATAGGGTGAAAGGGAGGTGTCGGGCGGGCACAGGGTGTGATTCTCACGGAAGAGCAGCGCAGATGGGGGGAAGTTTATGGCCCATGCATGAGAGAGAGAGCGGGGGTGACCAGTGCGTGGGGGAGATGCTTGCGAGGGTGGGGAGCCGTGCTGAGGATCGGCGGCGTGCAGAGAGTGGGTCTGGTCAAGGCATCTAAAATGGCTGCCGTGCACGACAAAATTGTGGCATTGGAAAAAAGGCAAGATGGCGCAGACAATGTTTATCAATAAGGATTCATTTATAACAAAATATTTTATCGCAGTGACAAATTGGCGGTCAACACTTCCTGATTTCCATCGAATCGAACGTTAACAGACGTCACGCAGCAAAAAAAAAAACGCTCACGCACAGCCGCTGGAAGACATGTATCAACATATATGAGCCTCCTCAGCCACCCTCAGAAAACATAAGGGATCAGGATACGTCTCCCGCACCCCCTTATACCTAGTAATTTAATTAAAACGAAACACAAAATGGCGAATTCCCGTTTTGCTACCAGTTTGCGGCCCAGTTCGCGGCCTGAGAAGCACTTCTACCGTGAAAAATCAATTTTTTTTTATTTTCCCCACGGGACCCTTTAATAACCCCAACATCATTCCTAGGGGGTCAAGAGGGGTCTACCTTGCCTCCTTTCATTAAATTCCCCCTTTGTTTTTCACCTCTTCTTCTCTCTCGATCCTACCGAGAGACAAGATGGCGGCCGCACAGCCGCTGGAAGACATATATCAACATATATGAGCCTCCTCAGCCACCCTCAGAAAACATAAGGGATCAGGATACGTCTCCCGCACCCCCTTATACCTAGTAATTTAATTAAAACGAAACACAAAATGGCGAATTCCCGTTTCGCTACCAGTTTGCGGCCCAGTTCGCGGCCCGAGAAGCGCTTCTACCATGAAAAATCAATTTTTTTTTATTTTCCCCACGGGACCCTTTAATAACCCCAACATCATTCCTAGGGGGTCAACAGGGGTCTACCTTGCCCCCTTTCATTAAATTCCCCCTTCGTTTTTCTCCTCCTCTTGTCTCTCGATCCTACCGAGAGACAAGATGGCGGCCGCACCGGACTGTTTAGAATGTTGACAGACACCGCAGAGCCAATCAGCTTCGCTACGCAATGCTCCGTTACGCGAAAAGTAAGCGGACCGGAGCACAGCCCGGAGCGCTGTTACAGATATATATCTTGTTTTGAGCGTTAATTTCTCAAAATCCACTGGAGCACATATATTGAGTCCTAGCAAAGGCACATCGGGCTAACAGTCCCTACAATTTTGCCAAGTTTCGTGCAAATCCATTCAGCCGTTCGAGCTAAAAGTGAGGCCAACCGCCCTATGGAAATTAACATGGGGAAAACGCGTTTTGGGACCCCCCTTTTTTCTCGGCCCCCCCTTGACGAAACCCCCCCAAATTTTAAAGGGCTGCTCAGAAACAAATTGTGCCATTTTCCTGAAAATTTCAGCCGATTCCGTCCACAAACGCAAAAGTTATTAGACATAGAATTTTCAAAAGTCACATAGGAAACAAATCCTAACTATATATACCTACTATCGCCAGTAGGTTATATATATATATATATATATATATATATATATATATATATATATATATATATATATATATATATATATATATATTCACTGAAAAAAACATAGGTTTGACACCAGTTATAGTTAGCTGGAAATTTTACTGACATGAAACCATTGAAATTCCCACGTTATAGTTAGTTGGAATCACTATAACTTGCGCGCCTGCAATGCACTGCTGATGACGTCACATATTACATCACTCATGACATGGTCAGTGACATCACTCGCGTCTTATGAGTGTGTTAGCCCAATAATGATTATTGGACTCGTCCCTGTGAGTGTTGTGTACTTTCTGTTCGATAAATATATATTTCAATGATTAAAGTGTAACAAAACAAATGTTACTTGGTACAAATGTGCAAACAATACTAAATGCAATGTCTCTTTATAAAGGAGAAATACACACACATAAATTAATAAATGCAATAAATGAAACGCAATGGGGGTTACATAACTCGCAAATCTGAAGATTACATCAGGCATTCTATAAGGTCAGTGCTATTCCTGGATCTACTGCCCATCCTGTCGGTTGTCTGGCAGAGGAATGTGCTCATCTCAGTTGCTAAAACCCTCTGATCAGATGGCCCTTAGAGCTTCCAAAGTGGCATCTAAACTATTCAATAAACAGTGTCCAGTAGGTTGTCACTCACTCACCCTCCAAAACTGAGCCATCGTTCTTAGGACCCTTGAAGTGAAGGACGGTCGGTTCGATGCTGGCATTTTGTAGCTGTTCAGAGGACATGGCACTTTTGGAAGATGATGGGTCACATTCACAAGGACTGCATCCATGACAGATTGCAATGATGCTAAGGGTGGAGCACCACTGCTTTAGTGAAAGCAGTCTTCTTGAGGTTGCACAGCCTCTGTGAAAAATCAGATCATTGGAAGTATCAACTGCTGCAACAGGTGGCTCATACTTTCAGACATACTGCTACCTACATTATTTTTAGGAAGGTATGTAGTAATCAGGGTTAAATGAGATAGGCCTGTACAGACAGCAGGTGAAGTTGTGGGCATAACAGTTTGCATTATATTTCTAAAAGGTTGATGTTTCCTTTGCAGCGAAGAGTATTTAATGGCCAGCATGTATTTTAAAACTTGAATAAGACAAGGTTGCCTTAAAAGATTGACTCAGAGACAACCAAGATGATCTGTAATATTGGGAAACTAAAGTTTTCAGTCACTGGTTTCTGGTCTTCCCCCGAGCTGCATTTGTGTCATCATCATACTGCTCCGAAGTCCCATTTATTTAAACTAGCCTTGTAACAGAAAATGCACTCATGTAAATCAGTTTTGAAGAAGAGGAAGGCATGCACTCACAGTGGCATTGAAAATGTATTGAGAAGAACAGAGTGGTTGGCCATAGGCATGTTGGCCAAACACAACAAGGCTGGTGCAAGCAGGCTTGTCACACTTGTTGCATTGATTTTCAATGTCGTCCATTTACAGAACAGAGAAAAACAGGAGGTCAAATGGACTTCAAGTATAAATATTGCCACCCGAGTTATGCAAAAGAGTTGGGACCTCAGAGTCCTCTGAAATGGTGGATGGGTGAGAATTCCTCAGCAGGAATCTCTTCGATCAGGTGATCACCAGTTACAATTCCGCAAGTCTACTTAGCGAGATATCCTATTGCAGTGATAAAGAGTCCATTTTTGTACCATTCAATTGGGTAAAAATATGCACCTTTTTATCTGCCAAAAGGGTCAAGATATGTCATGAGGTGACTGTGAGCTCATCAAATCTCAGTTATGGGATGCTATTTTCGAAGGTTTTTTTTGGATAAGCAGCAATCTTCTTTCTTACACAAAGCCCCTACAACAATTGGCAGACATGCATCACACACCCCTTGTCATCTGTTCAATCAACCTAATGTATACGGTCAGGGTTGATGAAGGCAGAGAAAAGTCATGGCCGCTGCCTTCAACTTGGGATTCCCGATAATGAGGATCATGGAGTTAATGAACGGGTATGAAGTTGCTGCACACACGTAAATATGTAATTTGAAAGACTCTGCATAACCAGTATCATCTGTTAATGCAAAAAGCAATGCTACATCAAAGAGGACGTATAGAACCATCAGCAACAAAATCGTTTTTGCTGCCCTGGTGTGGGCATCCATGCTGGGCCCCTCAGTGAA
Organism: Lissotriton vulgaris; assembly: GCF_964263255.1. NCBI lineage: Eukaryota > Metazoa > Chordata > Amphibia > Caudata > Salamandridae > Lissotriton > Lissotriton vulgaris. Next base: position 728,053 of record NW_028244065.1, read on the forward strand.
GCCTGTGTGGTTCTGCTGCATCTGTCTAGTGTGCCTATAGAGAGAATTGAGGATCAGCACAACTGAGATTCCTATCACAACCAGTGGCACAAGGACGCCCACTATAGACATCAGCAGTGCATGCCAAAAGTTGTAGTTCTCCATCATTTGTACTAGAGTGTTATTGGTAGCGGTGGAGTTTTCTGGTGCTGACTTTCCAAGGTAGAATATTCCTGGGACAGTGATGGCTAATGGTATCAGTACAGACGAAATGAGAGACCAGGAAACAAAGCTGTCTATACCAAGCTTAAGGCGCACGAACAGGGGATGCGACAAATTGACAATCTTGATGCAGTAGAAGAGGCAGAGCCAAGTGTTTAACCAGAAACTTGAGGTAAACAACAATGGGACGAGGACATAGAAGGTTTTCAAAACACTGTCACTGTTAAATGCCTCTGCCCATAGGTAAAAGATAAAGTGTTCCAATCCTGCAAAACACTGACAAGGAATATTTATCATGCCGAGGGCTAACAGCAGGAGATCGCATGGCGGGGGCCAGTGTCTACCACCAATCCACTGACCAGCAATCACAGCTGCCATAAAGGCATTACTGGTGATTCCCATTAACATCATAGTGCCATCAACAATAAAGGTAAAGGTCTGAAGCGGATACATTGTTTGTATCTGGGTGAACTTCTTTTCTTCTCCCAGTCAGATAATGCTGGCTACCTAATGGAAGTGCAGGAATAAATCTGCTCCAGGAGTTTTGCTGAAGGATATTGATGATGCTGAACACCCAACAGAAATGCTGAACTCTCTTTTCTCCATTTCTAGAGGATATTGCTGTCTCTTAACCAGAAGTGGAAGGCTGCCTTTCCTCCAGACAGATTCTTGAAGCACAATACAATCTCTTAAACGAATGTCTGACATAATATCGACAGACAGAATATCTACATACAAAAATATCGGCACAAAAATATCGAAATCAAAAATATCGGAGTCATATCTTCATAAATATATATACCATGTGCTATCAGTGCATAAAGCAAGCAATAATAAATGCGAAACATTCCATAAACACTATAAAAACACTGTTTCTGTTGTTTTTAATGGTGCGAAAATGTGTAACCACTGATAACCACTGTTTTTAAAGGTATTGAAATCACTTGAAAATACTGTTAAAAAGAAAAACACTAGAATTTATTAAAAATAGAAACTGAAAAAAGGAAAGTCTAAACATTACATATCTGCAAACAATTAGATGGTATATCCTTACAAGCTGTGTTATGTGGCTGTAGGATTGTTCTTGCTTGAAAGTGAAATGCAGAACAGTCACCATTTTACAGAAGGTCGCAGCTTCAGGCTTTTGCTCAGATGGTGAAGGGTCAGTTAGTGTGGGGAGCTCCTGATGCAGTTAAAAGATGGAGGTGTCTAGAGTCCCAGTATTGAGGGAGCAGAGGTGCATGGAGAAATACACAGCCCAAGTGTAGACCCACCTGATAGGACCCCCAGCCAATGTGGGCCACTGCAGACGTTGGGTATAGTCGGGCTTTCATGAATCTCGTTGGGTCTTCACTCCATTCACTTCCATCTTTGCAATTTAAGAAGACATAGAGTACCATGTGGTTTGAAAACCAACTGTTTCCAGGGTTGAATGTTCTTCAGCGTGGAAAGAATTTGGTGAGGTCAGCAGACAACTTGACTTTGGAGGCACCCCCAGAGCAAGCAGCAGATCCTTCTTGAGTGAATACCCACAGAACCCCATGTAGATTATGCTATTCCTATGTATATATTTTTGTAATGTCATACAAAATACATCCCAGAATTTAGAATGTTCTAAATCCTGAGACTAAGGTATAGATTCAAATTACCAGCTAGAACCAGGAAACCTGGTAGGCCGTGGGCCACGGAACGCCTAAGCATTACAGGAGTTAGGGGCCCGCCGGCCCGCAGTGCGGGGGCCCCACTCTCTTCATTAAATGAAGGGGGCCCGGCCCCCCCCCCTCAGCTCTTCAGTGAGAGCTGTGAGAGAGGCTTGCGCTGAAGCAAGCCTCTCTCCCTCTAAAGCAGGTGCAGGCTGTCTGCAGCCTGCTCTGAGCCCCTCGCCCCCTCCCTCTGACTGAAGAGAAACAAAGATTCAACTTACCTTGCTTCAATTCAGTCAGAGGTGCCAGGCAAGGAAAGAGGTAGGGTGGGGGCCCCAGAGAGCAGGAGGCAGCACTGAGCACTGCTCGGGACCCTGCCAAGGACGGGGGCTGGGGGCCCCAGAGAGAGAGGAGGCAGCACAGAGCACTGCTCGGGACCCTGACAAGGACGGGGGCTGGGGGCCCCAGAGAGAGAGGAGGCAGCACAGAGCACTGCTCAGGACCCTGACAAGGACTGGGGCCCAGAGAGAGAGCAGGAGGCAGCACAGAGTCTGCTCAGGACCCTGACGAGGAGGGGGCCCAGAGAGAGAGCAGGAGGCAGCACAGAGTCTGCTCAGGACCCTGACGAGGAGGGGGCCCAGAGAGAGAGCAGGAGGCAGCACAGCGCACTGCTTGGGACCCTGACAAGGAGGGGGGCAGAGAGAGAGAGAGCAGGAGGCAGCATAGAGCACTGCTCGGGACCCTGACAAGGACAGGGGGTGGCGACCCCAGAGAGCAGGAGGCAGCACAGAGCACTGCTCGGGACCCTGACAAGGACGGGGGTTGGGGGGCCCAGAGAGAGAGCAGGAGGCAGCACTGAGCACTGCTTAGGACCCTGACAAGGACGGGGGTGGGGGCCCCAGAGAGAGAGCAGGAGGCAGCACAGAGCACTGCTCAGGACCCTGACAAAGACGGGGGCTGAGGGCCCCAGAGAGAGAGGTGGCAGCACAGAGCACTGCTCGGGACCCCAACAAGGACAGGGGCTGGGGGCCCCAGAGAGAGAGCAGGTGGCAGCACAGAGCATTGCTCGGGACCCTGACAAGGGTGGGAGTGGGGGCCCCCAGAGGGAGAGGAGGCAGCACAGAGCACTGCTCGGGACCCTGACAAGGACGGGGTGGGGGCCCTAGAGAGAGAGCAGGAGGCAGCACAGAGCACTGCTTGGGATCCTGACAAGGGTGGGAGTGGGGGACCCCAGAGAGAGCATTCTCCAGGGCAAAGGGATGAGGCAGAAAAATGGTGCTCTCAGGTAAGCACTCTTTTTAGAAGCACCATGTGGGCGTCCACAGGGGTAGGCAAAGGGGGGGCCAAGAACGGTGCAAGGCATAGGGGAGAAGGGTGCAAGGTATAGAGGAGAAGGGTGCAAGGCAGAGAGGAGATGGGTGCAAGGGGGAGAGGAGATGGGTGCAATGTGGAGGGGAGAAGGGTGCAAGGCAGAGAGGAGAAGGGCGCAAGACAGAGGGGAGAAGGGTGCAAGGCAGAGGGGAGAAGGGTGCAAGGCAGAGAGGAGAAGGGTGCGAGGCACAGAGGAGCAGGGTGCAAGGCAGAGAGGAGAAGGGTGCAAGGCAGAGGGAAGAAGTGTGCAAGGTAGAGGCGGGAAGGGTGCAAGGTAGAGAGAAGTGCAAGGTAGAGAGGAGAAGGGTGCAAGGCGGAGGAGAGAAAGGTGCAAGGTAGAGAGGAGAAGGGTGTAAGGCGGAGGGGAGAAGGATGTAAGGTAGAGAGGAGAAGGGTACAAGGCAGTGGGGAGAAGGGTGCAAGGCAGAGGGGAGAAGGCTGAAAGGCAGAGGGGAGAAGGCTGCAAGGTAGAGGGGAGAAGGATGCATGGTAGAGGGGAGAAGGGTGCTAGGTAGAGAGGAGAAGGGTGCAAGGTGGAGGGGAGGGGAGAAGGATTAAGGCGGAGGGGAGAAGGGTGCAAGGCGGAGAGGAGAAGGGTGCAAGGTAGAGAGGAGAAGGGTGCAAGGAAGAGGGGAGAAGTGTGCATGGTAGAGGGGAGAAGGTTGCAAGGCAGAGGGGAGAAGGGTGCAAGGCAGAGGTGAGAAGGGTGCAAGGCAGAGGGGAGAAGGGTGCAAGACGGAGAGGAGAATGGTGCAAGGTGGAGGGGAGAATGGTGCAAGGCGGAGGGGGAGAAGGGTGCAAGGCGGAGGGGAGAAGGGTGCAAGGCAGAGGGGAATAGGGTGCAAGGCAAAGGGGAGGAGGGTGCGAGGCAGAGGGGAGAAGGGTGCAAGGCGGAGAGGAGAAGGGTGCAAGGTGAAGGGGGAGAAGGGTGGAAGGCAGAGAGGAGAAGGGTGCAAGGTGGAGGGGGGAGAAGGGTGCAAGGCAGAGGGGGAGAAGGGTGCAAGGCGGAGGGGGAGAAGGGTGCAAGGCAGAGGGGAGAAGGGTGCAAGGCA